>NC_059437.1:20637748-21262748 GCF_021028975.2 Sphaerodactylus townsendi | reverse complement strand
GAAGAGGCTGTGCCTCAAAGGTAGATCATTCACTTGGTAAGCAGAACATCCTTGGTTCAGTTTCTGGCATCTCAAGTTAACAGGATCTTCTGACATGAAAGACCTCTATCTGAGACTCTGGAGAACCACTGCCAATCTGAGTAGACAACACAGACCTTGATAGACCACTGGTCTAATTCAGCACAGTGAGGCAGCTTTATGTGTTCATGTGAGTGTGGCCACCTATTCCATCCTGTCTTCCTTATGCTAGTGGTCGCACCTTTACACCTGGTCCTCATCCATCATTATTTTGCCCTGCACGGTGCACCACCATTCAGCTTCTCTCCATATCTGTTCTGAAGTCTTCCCCCAGCGTAAGGCCCACAGACCAGACAGAGCAGCATCTGCCCCTAGCAACTAGTGTCTTCCAAGCCAATGCTCTTCCAGCCAACCCCTGACTGATCCCCCTCAGTGCACTCCAATACCTCTTAAAGGGCTCCTGCTCGTTATATGCCCCTCTGTGCCACAGTCTTCCTTGTTACAAAGTTACAAATCTATTTAAAATCCAGTATGATTTATTTATTTATTTCCACCCCCTCTTTTTATCCTTAGGGGTAGCAATGCTTGAAGGGCCAATGTATGCTGTTGGTGGTCATGATGGGTGGAGCTACCTCAACACGGTTGAAAGATGGGACCCTCAGGCACGGCAGTGGAACTACGTCGCCAGCATGGCAACTCCTCGGAGCACAGTGGGGGTTGCAGCACTGAACAACAAGTATGTATGACACCCGCAAGCCCACAAGGTTACTTTCATTCAGATATTAGGAGTTCTTGGAAAGAAGCAAACCTATTACCCATCGAGATGAAGTCTTCCATTTAAGATAATGTGCAAAGAAAAATTACAGAGTCTCAAGGATACTGAGCAGGATAAGGTAATGAGGGCTGTTACAGAATATGTTGTAAATGCCTCCTAACATGGTTGAAAAGCTTTTGTGGCGAATTACCCACAGCCAGCATTCCCCGGTCTTGCCCTACTCGGGCATGAAAAGTCGCACCAGAAGTGCTCTCATTTTCTCTGGGGAAAGTGAGAAGGATGCGTGGGGGAGAGGAAGCTCGTTGGGACAAGAAATCTTGCCCCAGTGCGCCTCCTCTTTCAGCATGCCACAAATGGGAAGCTCAGCGGGACAAGATTTTTTGCCTAATGCACTTCCTGTCCCACCGTGCACCAGAGTGCCGGTGGGCAATTGACCTGTGTGTCTTTACACAAGTAGAATATAATCTCATACTGATTTCACCAGCATAAAGAAATGCCAGCAAGATTTTCTTGCCATGCTTGGCCCATAGCCCATCTTTTCCCTTCAGCATGTAAAAATGACATGAGAGCTGGTAAGCAGCAGGTAGGATAGTGGCTTGCCTAATATGGTATCACTAGCAGTGAAGCCCATTGCGGGGGAAAATTCAATGGGCTCTATAAAAGGGGTGGCAAGCAAACATCTCCCCCTGCCTCACAAGGCCCCTGCCCCCCTGGCTGCTTCCTACCCACCTGGTGATGATGTGCTGGTCCCAGGAGTCCAGTAAGTGTGGAAGGCTGGTGGAAGGGGGGGGGGGAGGCTGTTTCTGAGGGTTAATTGTTGCAACATATGTGAGTTATATAGGGTACAATGTTTATACTGCCTCTTCATTCAAATGCCGTCACCAAGGCAGCAAATGTCTAAAATGGAAAAGCAGGGGTCAAGTCACAGACAACCCTGCTTAGCTTCTGAGATCTGCTGAGGTCGGTCTATCTTACCATATGACCACTGGAAAATGATGTGAATAAAAAGTACGGTAGCAGAGTTAAATTTTGTATTTCCAGCGCTATTGTCGTTATCCTATTGTTATTAGAGGCTATTGCTATGCATGCAGCAGTCTGTAACCTGGTTTCTATGCGGTCCAATTTGCTGGTGCTGAATTTGCAAGAGATTGGAATGGAAAGATTGAAGCACCTGGGGGGATTCTAAGAAGTCAGCCTTCAGTACAAACTTGCTAATTGCAACTGATCCTCTCTCTACTCAAATTTGTGTCCACTGTTGTGTGTTTAGCTAAGCAAACTGCAAAGGTTGGTTTTTCCTGTTTCAAAAGCAAACATCCCCTCCTAAGATTGTTAATCTCCAGGTGGGAGCTGAAGTCCCTCTAAAATTACAACTGATTTCCAGACCCAGCATGGTGTAGTGTTAAGAACAGATGGACTCTAATCTGCGTTTGATTCACTGGTCCTTCACATGAGCTCTGGACTCTTATCCAGTGAACCAGATTTATTTCTCAATCCTAAATCCTGCTGGGTGACCTTGGGCCAGTCACAGTGCATTTAGAACTCTCTCAGCCCCACCTTCCTCACAAGGTGTCTGTTGTAGGGAGAGGAAGGGAAAGGGGTTTGTAAGCTGCTTTGAGACTTCTTACAGGAAAGAAAGGCGGGTCATAAATTTAAACTCTTCTTCTCTGGTAGAGGAAATAGCAATTTTGGAGGTTGGGGTCTATGGTATTATTTCCTCCTCCTCCTTCCCAATCCCCACTTCCTCAATGTCTACCCCCCCCCCCAAAAAAAACCCCAGTAATATCTAAAACAAAAACTGTTAACCTTAAAAAGCCACATTTTCACTTTGCAAGACAAAAGGAAGAGTGATAGGATAAAACAGAAGAAGAGGTGAAAAGTCTCCCCCAGTACAATTCCCCCCAAATTAAAAAGTAGACAGAGATTTTCTGTACAGCCAGTTAAGGATTCCTGATCAGTAATCTGTTTGGAGTCCTGCCTTTGAAATGGAGACCACTATTGTCGCATTAGTAGACCATCTCCAAATACACCTAACATTAGTAGACCATCTCCAAATACACCCTTGGATTTTGTTAGATTTTTCTGCCAAGTTATGACATGGTCTTAAACAAAAAATGAAACAACCAACATAGAACTAGGGAATGAAGTATTTTAATAATGTATACAATTGGTAAAAAAAAAATACAGTTTATAGGCCTAAATGCAGTGGATACAAAATCATACAGAGGTCCTTTCTGCACAAATACCTGAAAACATTTGTAAAACATTTTTAAGCCCCCACTTTACCATGTCGCATGTCTGCACTCCCTCCCTCCAAATGATTCCTGGCTGCCATGTTGTGATTTCTCTGTTTTTTCTCCCTTTTTGTTTGAGAACGTTGCTTCTGGGCTTCACAGAGGAGGGCTGCAATTCTCTGCTTCTGCAGTCCAACCTTCAATGATTAGTCCCTCCCAAAATAAAGACACCTGCAGGAAAAAAATGCAGGAAAAACGGACAAGGGGCAAGGAGTGAGCTGAGAAAATGGCACCGATGAGGAAGTGCAGGGAAGGCAGAGAGGTTTGGGAAACATCTTAACAGCTGAAGAAAAGCCTATCAATGTTGAAAATACTTTCTCATGAATATGCAGTTGCTGGGTGTTGGGGAACAAGATGGCTGCCCAGCAGACATTACGACAATGCAAACACAAACATTTCCTGAAACAGATTATGTTGCGAAGAGAGAAATGTTTGGACAATACACAAAGTTTTTGCACAACCACTTCATTCTTCTGTGTTTTAATTGTGTAGGTTGTACGCAGTCGGAGGGCGAGATGGCAGCTCTTGCCTGAAATCCATGGAGTGTTTTGATCCTCACACCAACAAATGGAGCTTGTGCGCATCAATGTCAAAGCGGAGAGGAGGAGTTGGTGTCGCAACCTACAATGGGTTCCTGTATGCTGTGGGCGGCCATGATGCTCCTGCATCAAATCACTGTTCTCGGCTATCTGATTGTGTAGAAAGGTAAGGGGGAAGAGGGAAAGGTTTTGCTGTTTTGACTGTATATTGTAGAAAATTGTTTAGGTCTCAACAATATGTTTGATAGATTATAAATCAGATTAAGAGCTCAGATTCAGGGCCAAACTAGATATGATGGCAGTTGGTTTCTTCTATCCTAATTTCAAAGCAGCAACCTGAGGATGGGGGGTGAGATGGAGCAGTTGTGCCAAGTGTGCATGCTTAACTTGTCCCCCGGCTCTATTTCCCTCAATGTCAAGTGCCCCTTAAATCCTTTTGTCCAGCTGGGATAAATGAATGGATACCGTAAGATCAATTGTGGTTTTCACCCAAAAAACACTTTCAGAGAATCTGCGTGACTCCTTAAAAAAGCAGTGTGCGCGTGGGAAAACTTAATTGAAGCTCTGCTGGATTGGGTCAATAGTTTATTTAGTCTAGCTTCACATAGAGGCCAACTAGATGTCCAGAAATGCCTGTAAACAAGTCCATGCCCCCCCTCCCCCAGTTACTGCCATTCAGAGGGTTACAGCCTCTCAAAGGTCGATTCCTCATGGTCCAAATATCCTGGGTTGAGCAAGGGAAACATCCCAGTTTGGCCAAGAAGTTCGCATGGTTCCCGATTCTAAAGTGGGTTTGTCCCGTGATATTTCCCTCATCCCTGGTTTTTCAAAAACCGCTAAAATTGTCAACTTTTTCCAAAATCCCACGTTGAATCCGATTCTGTGCGAATGCCGTGGGAGCAAAACAGATTTATTTCCCCACCCCACCACCTGATCTCCCTGCCTTACATCATGTCAGTTTCATTTCATGGGAGGCCCCATTTAGTCATCATAGCTAATATCCATTAAAAGTGTGGCACTTGGTAGTTCTTGTTTGTTTACTTTCTAGTTTATTATTATTTACTTCATTTATCCCCATAATTCTCCCCATGGGGACCCAATGTTGCTTAAATTGCTGTATTTTCTCCATTTTGTTCTCACCACAACCCTGTGAGGTAGATTACGCGAGTGTATGACTGGCTCCAGGTCACTCAGCAAGCTTCTTTGGTGGAGTGGGTTTTCAAATCTGGGTCTTCCAAATCCTAGTCTGACACTCTAACCACTACATCATACTGGTACCACAGCAGTTTGGCCTGCCATATTGTCCAGACAAAGAGCACTGAGATAGGTGAATTACAATTTTTTGGCGATCCTTGGCCACAAGGATGTCCAGCTTGTCTCAGCCAGGGCCAGGGCCAGGGCCAGGGCCAGGGCCAGGGCCAGGGCCAGGGCCAGGGCCAGCGCCTTTTCAGGCCTGGACCCAACCTGTTGAAATGCTCTGCTTGAGGAGACCGGGACTCTGAGGGATCTAATGCAGTTCCGCAGGGCCTGTAA
This sequence comes from Sphaerodactylus townsendi, assembly GCF_021028975.2. Taxonomy (NCBI): domain Eukaryota; kingdom Metazoa; phylum Chordata; class Lepidosauria; order Squamata; family Sphaerodactylidae; genus Sphaerodactylus; species Sphaerodactylus townsendi. Next base: position 21,257,592 of record NC_059437.1, on the reverse strand, counting down.
GACAGAACTGTTCTGCCAGGCTTATGGTTGAGGCAGCTACAGTTAACATTCTAGGCCTCCCTCAATCAATTATTTAATCATTCGTACAATTATCTATTCATTCCCCATTAACATTTATTAATGTTAATAAAGATCCCCTGGGTGTGGTAGGTCTTACTGTTGTAAAAGGGCCAAAATACAAATTCCACCTTGGCAATTGATGTGTTTTTATTAGAGGTTTTATTATTTTGTTTATCTGTTTATATATGGATGTTGTGTGCCATCCTAAACCCGCAAGGGGAGGGACAGCATAATAAATCTAATTAAATAAGAATAAAGTTAGAACCAGGAAAACCATTCTGTTTGAAACTTAATGGACCACAGAGAGTGTTGCTTCAGGAACTGATCCCCAGCTGCTGCATATTAAAGCAAATGCTCCTCTCTGCACTCTGGTTTTATTCAAATGTCATTGTAGCAAGAGAACCATTGCGGAGAGAACTTGGGTCTGATGAAGCCTTGATTGTCTCCAGTGTTTAGCCACAAAGGCCCTGTGTAACTTTGGGCCAGGCAGTTCTGTATCCCTCAAGATGCTTCGGAGGATAAAATGGGAGATAAAGCCGGTTACCCAGTGTTCCTTGGAGGAAGGTGGGAGGCGGAGAGAGATGTGATAAAATCAGTTCAGTGCTCTGACATTAATCTATCTGTAGCTATGCAACCAGAAACTCTTCAGCATTGCTTTACCCACCTTTAGCAGATTTCAATCATATTCCATGATTCTACAGAGACTCATGATACTAAAAAGCCACCCTGAGCCTCCCCTCACCCCCCAGCTCTTGCGCTCTTTGTGTACACTTTATTAACGTAAGAGGAGAATGCGGAAGACAAATGGAATGTCTTTTCCAGACAATGTAGGATTGAATTTGCATTGCATTCCAATTCAAGCATAGCATATAAAACACCCTTTGTTTCTCTTTATACTCCTTTTCCTTAAAATCTTTTTATGTGCCTGATGTATGCCGGGCGGACCTATTGCTGAAAACACAATAGAGAATCTTCAGAAATACGAGTGAAATTGACCATTCAATACATTTTAACACGGATCATATGTAATGTATTTTAGAGCAGGTGTATTCGATGCCAGCCAAGGGATGCAACAGTGGGACATTGGAGACACCACAGCTATAAGGGCTGCAAGCACAAAGTGGCTAATCATCCAAATAAGCTTGAAGGGACTCACTGGTAGAAGCTACTTATTTTTTTTCTGTGGAGTCGATAAGGAAGGGCACATTTATCTGGGTGTGCTAATTTGACTCTGGTGTGTTTCTGTAAATGGGGAATGAAAAATAAATGTAAATTAACAATGCCTTTCCCTTTTAACAATGGTTTGGACACAAAGAGCAAAAGAACAGCTGTTAGAACCATTCTATACATGCTGTTCTCAGAGTTTGCTGTCCTGTAGTTGAGAGGCTCAACTTCTATAGTTGTTCTGACACTTCAGTTATGCTAGACACCGCATGAGCAGAACTGCCCCTTTGGATTCAGTTTCCCTGAGCAGAGGACCTTTCTGCAGAAAAAAGAACGGCTTTGGATCCAGTCTGACTATGAATATATTCATGTATTTATTTACTTCACATACCCCACTTTTCTTCGGGGACCCAAAAAAAGCTTACATCATTTTCCTGCCCTCCATTTTATTCTCATGACATCTCTGTGAGGTAGGTTAGGCTGCAAGTGTAGGACTAGGCCAGGGGTAGGGAACCTGCGGCTCTCCAGATGTTCAGGAACTACAATTCCCATCAGCCCCTACCAGCATGGCCAATTTGCATCTGGGTCTCCCAGATCCCAGGACAGCATTCTAATCACTACGCCAACCTTGCTCTAAAAGAAGTAGCTTTTGATTATTAAGTAGTCACAGATTTCCTTCGGGGTCTCAAAAAGGCACCTATACTGAGGTTGTGGTAAAATGCAGATTTTAGTTTAATCAAATCAATCAGTTAAAAGGCCAGCAATCGATCAACTAATGATCAGATAAACAGTCTGGGACTGTCATATCTACAGGACTGCCTACCAACATACCCTTCAGTGAATAGTACATTCAGCTAATAACAACCTTCTGGAGGTCCGTAGCCCAAAGGTTGTCCAGCTGTCCTTGAACAGGTCTAGAACCTTTTCAACTGGTCCAACGATTCATCAGGACCTGTAAGACAGAATTGCTCCTCTTTTTATGTTTTTTAAAAATGTTTTGTTATTAGCCCTACCCTCATGGATGCAAAGGAAAAGGTACCATACTGTGGAAATTGAAGTTTTCATCCTGTATAATTCATTGGTGTTTACTGTTCTGAGCCTTGCCCAATGGGAGAAGAGCAATTTATAAATAAAATATAATAATAATAACAATTTTAATAGGTTAAAAATAGAGCAGCAACTGTGTAAGAAATTGCTTTGCCCTTGGATATTTATGTGACAGACTTCACATGGACAGGAAATAAGGAACGGCTGATTGAGAATTACAGCATTCCTTCCTGCTTCAGGGTATTCAGATTATACAGCCTTTGATACCGGTAGTTTTATCTGACAGAATGTGACTGCTTCAAAACCGGAGTAGATCTTGAATCTGGACAGCCCTCTGGTGGCAGAAGAAGGCATGGCTAGATGGCCTGATTCTCTTTCAGACACCTCAGGAACAGTTGCAAAGATCTATAAATATTTCACTGGCCAACAGAATAATGGCTTATGTGAGACAGGAATAGCAAGAATTTAGTTTGGAGTTATTCGTTTTTCCTCCTCTCCCCCTTGTTTTAGCTTTCAATTTATGTATTGATATTTATTCATAATTTTTTTTTCATTACCTGTTTGGTGACTGAATTATCTGTTGATAGAATTGTTTTATTATGCCATTAAAGGTTGTTGAGTTGAGTAGTTAGGAGTTTCATTACCTAGCCTTAAATATCTGTTGATCAACTTTTCCTACAAAATATTCTAGATATGATCCCAAAACAGATACTTGGACGACTGTAGCGCCTTTGAGTGTGCCTCGTGATGCTGTGGGAATCTGTCCTCTTGGAGACAGATTATATGCAGTGGGAGGCTATGATGGACACACGTACCTGGACACAGTAGAATCATATGATGCCCAAAACAATGAATGGACAGAGGTAATTGCCTGTACTTATCTCTCTGCTTGCATATATATTTCAACCTATGATCTTAGCTTCTGCAATTATGCTAAATTCAGATGCCCGAAGGTTTTCTATTCCTTCTGTGAGTCTATCCATTCTACTTTGTTGCTTTTCTCTCGTTACTTCCTTAAAAACTGTTTGTTACTACTTCTCCCCTTTCCTATAAATCCCTTCTCATAATCCACCATTTTCGCAAAGTCTTTTGTGCAATGCTGCAAATGTTCATGCCTTTTGAAAATAGCTCTGCTTACATCCAATCATCTTTACATGTATTCTCCTGCTTCTCTTGTCTTGCTTTTTATTACTGTTGTCAGTCAGTCAAGTATTTATTGTTTGAGCCATTGGCTATAACAATTATTACTGTTGTATTGCCCTCTGTTGAAACTTAGAATGTGAATTCCTGTTTATTCCTGGTGTAAATGTTTTTGGTGAATCTGCATACCGTATATACTCGCATATAAGTTGACTTTTTCAGCACATTTTTTGTGCTGAAAAAAGCCCCCCTCGACTCATACGCGAGTGAGGTGTATTTTAAAAAATATTTTAGGGTTTTTACTTTGTCGGCTGCCAGGGGGCGCAGTTTTTAGGCTAGCGCAGGGGTCTGCAACCTACGGCTCTCCAGATGGTTATGGACTACAATTCCCATCAGCCCCTGCCAGCATGGCCAATTGGCTGATGGGATTTGTAGTCCATGAACATCTGGAGAGCTGCAAGTTGCAGATCCCTGGGCTAGTGATACCAAAATTTCAGGCTATCATCAGGTGACACTCCTGATGATACCAGCCAAGTTTGGTAAAGTTTGGTTCAGAGGGTCCAAAGTTATGGACCCCCAAAGAGGATGCCCCATCCCCCATTGTTTCCAATGGGAGCTAATAGTAGATGGGGCTACATTTTGATGGTCCATAACTTTGAACCCCTTCAACCAAACTTCACTAAACCTGTGTGCTATCATCAGGATAATCTCTTGCTGATACCAGCCAGGTTTGGTGATGTTTGGTTCAGGGGGCCCAAAGTTATGGATCCCCAAAGTGAGTTCTCCCATTCCCCATTGTTTCCAATGGAAACTAATAGTAGGTGGGGCTACCCTTTTGAGGGTCCATAACTTTGGACCCCCTGAACCAAACTTCACCAAACCTGCGTGGTATCATCAGGAGGGTCTCCTAAAGATACTCCGGAATGTTGGTATTGCTAACATAAACATTCATCCCCTGACAGGCACCCTCAAATTTTCCCCAGATTCTCCCTTTAAATCACCCCCCGAGTGGATTTAAAGGGAGAATCAGAGCTAGTTTACTGTTTTTCTTTGAAATACATATTCAAAAACATTTAACTTACTGATGCCTCAATTAATGTAATTTTATTGGTATCTATTTTAATTTTTGAAATTTACCAGTAGCTGCTGCATTTCCCACCCTCGACTTATACGCGAGTCAATAAGTTTTCCCAGTTTTTTGTGGTAAAATTAGGTGCCTCGACTTATATGCGAGTCGACTTATACACGAGTATATAGGATAATTCTTCAATTAGCTTAACATTAACCCATATCACATGCATGGTGAATAATTCTTCTAAACATATTGTCGAAGGCTTTCACAGCCGAATTCAACTGGTTGTTGTGGGTTTTCCGGACTGTGTGGCCGTGGTCTGGTAGATCTTGTTCCTAACGTTTCACCAGCATCTGTGGCTGGCATCTTCAGAGGTGTATCACAGAGGGAAGTCTGTGTGTTACAGACTTTTCTCTGTGATACACCTCTGAAGATGCCAGCCACAGATGCAGGCGAAACGTTAGGAACAAGATCCACCAGACCACGGCCACACAGCCCAGAAAGCCCACAACAACCACTTCTAAACATATGTCAGTTGTTAGGATCTGGGATTTATCTTTTTCTGGACATCATTATTTTGCTACCATTGACAAAACATGAGCATGTGAGTGAGTGAGTGAAAGAGAATGTAGATCTTCATTCATTCAGATCAGCAAGTGTTGTAGTCCAAGAAGCTAACTAAGTACTTCTTATTTCTTAGGAGGTTCCAGTCAACATAGGAAGAGCCGGAGCATGTGTTGTAGTTGTAAAGTTACCGTGATGGACATAATGAGATGTGAAACAACATGTCAGCCCAGCTCCAAAAAGCAGCATGGCAGAAGAATGATGAGACATGTTTTTGGACACAGTGTCAGCAGCCTCCATTACTGAAGGGAAGACAAAAGGATGAGCCAGCATGGAGTTGAGCATGACTAATTAACTGATCTGCATTCCAAAGACAAACTCGGTCCATGCTTCCTTGTCATGGTGAAGCTAACCTCAATTCACAGAGAAGAACTGGGTATTCACTCAGTAACTCAGTCTCAAGGGAAGCCAGACTGTGCGGGCAAAAGAAACATGCCCACATTTGCATTTTATTGATTATGTTGTGCAATTAACTCATTTGCTTGCTACTACATATGGGAAGAAGAGCCACAGGGAACCCTTAAGACCCATCCATTCCATAATGACTGGAAATCCTTTCCCTGCTCCTCCCTGGATATCCAGAGACAGTGGCCACATATTTCCAAGAATGAAAAATGTAGCAGAACTGATTGTACCCTTCACTATAGCACATGACAAAATCAGGGGTTCTGATTTCAGCCATGGGGTGGGGTGGGGGGCATTGGTAAAACTTTGAGATCTTCTAGTGAAATGAAAACCCTTCAGAGGGTGCCGGTTCTAAAAGTGAAGAAAGAGCCTCATGGCATAAAAGATAAAACAGTGTGTAGCTCATCAGCATAGGCAGAAATTCAGACGTATTTACTTATGTAGCTGCATTGTTAACTGCATTGCTAATTGGCAAATGACTTCAAGGACTAATGTCCTTCAACCTCTTAAACCCATATTGAAGTCCAGCTTACAAGCACAGGGCATTTGGGTTTTTTTTAATATATATTTTTGATCTGTACTGAATGTGAACCTGTCCTCCTCTCTGTCTCTCCCATGTTGTGACCTCACCATGGGGCCTGCAGATCTCCTGGAATGATTACTGATCTCCAGATTACAGAGATCTGTTCTCCTAGCAGCCGTTGAGGGTGGATTCTATGACATCACATCCCTGCCAAGCACTGTCCCCAGGCTCCAAATCTCTAGGAATTTCCCAACATGGAGTTGGCAGCCCTAGGTCAGCTGGTCTTGAAAACTACCAATCCAAGGCCAATGTATTATGATCCAATAGCAGAGGCATCCTGCTCTGTGGAAAAAAAAAACATAAGCACCAAAAAAAGGTTTCACTCCTCCTCCTGCATTGGCTGAGCATCTAAGGGTTGCCTGTAGTTCCCTCACCTGCCATGCAGACTGGTGGAGGTGCTGTGGGTCCTGGAGGGACCAATCCTCTGAAAAACCATATTTAATTTTCTGAACGGATCAGAACAAATTAAAAACACCCAATCAGATCTTTGAAGAACAAATTCCATTCTGAAAAGCTCCTTGGATGTATTGGTATTGTGCTTAGTTCAAATTTAAGAAAAGGTAGCAGCCTCCTGATGCAGTTGGTTGAGCATGATCCACCTAGGTGCTCCTCCCATCTCAAATCAATCAATATTGACCACCTTCAGAATTTGTATTGCATGATGTTTGCTCCTGTAACACAGAAGCCCAGTTATTGTGGACCTTAAGTCATCAGAAACTTTGGCATTCCCTTGGGACGGCAATGTCTATGGGAAACTTGCAACGGAATGCCTTGGATCAATCCAAGGAGCAGCATGCCCACAATTCAAAGGTGCATGCACAACCAGAAGGGCTTTCTGCACCACAGCCAAAAGAGCCAGCCAATTGTTCACCTTAAAGTAGAGCACAATTTGCTTCATTAGCTGTAATGCAGAAAGCATTGTGGTGTCTGTCTCTGTGCCACCTGAGATATAAATACAATTTATGACAAAGGGACAGATGAAGACTCCAAAGGAGAAGAGGAAGATCTGGAGCCCAGTGGCAGAGTTCATGCTTTTCATCCAGAAGGTCTCAGGGTTCAATGCTTGGTATCTCCAAAAACTGAGGTAGCAGATGCTGGGAAAGAAGGCTGCTTGAGACCTTGAAAACCAATGCCTGTCAGAGCAGAGACTATCAGACCAGATAATCAGTCAAAGTCTTTTAAAAATGCTTCTGACTGAGAAACTCAAGCTGATAGGCAGGCCAACCTCCTCTAGTGTATCAACGCCATAAAGTTGTTTCCTGCTTCATGATACTTGAGGCATAAGAATTGTCCTGCTGAATCACACCAAAGGTTTATCTAGCACAGCTTCACTTCCCAACAATGACCTTCCAGATGTACACAAGCAAAACATGATGGTTGGTGGACTTCTTTTTGGGATGTGTCCAGCAGCTGGCTTTTGATATACTGATTTTGCACAGAGCATTCATCTAGTTCTCAGAGCCTGTGGTATGTCTGTCCTGAGCATGTTTCTCCCAGTGTTTACAGCCATGTCAGTACATATTGTCAAGTTGCCCTGTGACATTGAGCAGGTAAGGAGAATGATGGCCATGGTGCCAAGGATAGATGGTGCCATCCAAAATGTGCACAATGACAATACCAGTGGGAAGCAAATCTATCTGTTGGGTCAACTAGAATGGCTTAGTGTGCCACCTTGTCAAGAATGGAAATTTAAAAGAATATTGGAAATCCAGTAATCAATGTAACCATGTAACCATGTTGCCTTTTTTGATTACAAAAGGAGCTATATAGTTTAGTACATTGTCTCCTTGACAAAATATCTCTAAGAGCCAGAATGGTGTAGTGGTCAACAGTGGTGGATTCTAATCTGGAGAACTGGGTTTTATCCCTGCTCCTCCACACGTGGTGGACTCTAATCTGGAGAACTGGGTTTCATCCCTGCTCCTCCACACGAGTGGTGGACTATGATCTGGAGAACTGTGCTTGTTTTCTCACTCCACCAAAAGCCTGCTGGGTGACTTTGGGCTAGTCACAGTTCTCTTAGAACTCTCTCAGCTTCACCTACTTCACAAGGTGTCTGTTGTGGGGAGAGAACAATAAGAGTTTGGATTTATACCACACCTTTCTCTCCTGTAAGGAGACTCAAGGTGGCTTACAAGTTCCTTTTTCTTCCTTTCCCCACAGACACCTTGTGAGGTAGGTCGGGCTGAGAGATTTCCGAAGAACTGTGACTAGCCCAAGGTCACCCAACAGAAATGTAGGAGTGCGGAAACACATCTGGTTCACCAGATAAGCCTCTACCACTCAGGTGGAGGAGCGGGAGATCAAACCGAGTTCTCCAGATTAGAATCCACCTGCTCTCAACCACTGCACCATGCTGGGAAGGAGTTTGTAAGCTGGTTTGAGACCAGTTGAGACTGGTTGAGAAAAATGGGGTACAAACCCAAATTCTTCTTCTTCTGAATATACTGATCAATCTTCCACAGTCTACTATGGCTTCAAAGACCCCTGAATAGAGAGGCCTGCTTGTGGGCTTCCCTATGGCCAGTGGTGCTCAGTCTCCCATTGTACTTACGGCACTTGATTGGTCACTGCTGGAAATGGAATGCTGGACAAGGTGGCTCATTGGTCTAATAATGCATGGGTATCCTTATACTCTCAGGTAAATAACACAGTTTGTAAAGCCTACATGCCACCAAAGTGAAACCTAATTTCTTTTAGAAAAAAATCTAATCAGGATGGCAGATAAAATTGCTGCTTTGACAGAAACACAGCACTGTTATTATCATATTAATTGCATTGTGTCCAGTGATTCTCTGAATTGTTTTTGCTCACAAACCACCTGTCAGAATATTTTAACCAATTTACTTTCCGAGGAATAATCAGTGGATGTTAAGATCTATCGCCAGTGAGGCGTTGATGTTGTTATATTTGCAGAATGGAATTTATACAGTGAAAATATGTTTATCATATTGGTATGGCAAACCTTTGGCCTCTGCTGCATAGTACAAAATGTGATACGTATTCAGACAACTGTACCTGAAGTAACAGACAGTGTGCTGCTTATCATTATATTATATTAAATGACACATGTTTACTTCTATCTTATATTCTAATAGCAAAGTTGGCCAATCTGATGATACTTCACTCTGATGACTGGAGCTGTGAACGAGCAAGACAAATATTTCCACAAACCTGAAAGTGGCCCCTGGTTTGCAGAAAAACCTGAAATCAAAATTAACCAAACTGACATAAAATAAATACATTGGGGATTTTAAACATCTGAAAATGATAAAAGGAGCACCTGTAGCTTTAAGCAATGGAGTTCCTCACTGGCTGTTGCTAGGCAACAGCAGTATTCCAAACTTGGTTCTCTTAGTAAAATGCAGGGGGAGGAAACATGGTTTATTTCAAGGCTTATTTTGCCGGCTTCAGGTTGGGAAATTTCTGGACATTTTGCCTTGGAGTCTAAGGGAGGTATGGTTTGGGGAGAGAGGAGGCCTCAGATTAACATAATGCCATAGGGTCCATCCCCTAAAGAAGCAATTTTCTCCAATGGGACAAATCTCTGTGATCTAGAATTTAGTTAAATTTTTGGGAGATCTCCTGGTCCCACCTGGGGTTTGGCAACACAACGCCCGGAGACAACTGAAATTAGGCTAGGTGATTTGGGGGCCAATCACATACTTTCAGCCTAACCTGTGTGGGTAAGGAGGAGGAGAGAATAATGTAAGCTGCTTTGGTCCTCACTGTGGAGAAACATGAGGTATAAATGAAGTAAATAAATAATAAATATAGCTGAAGATGCAAGCAGATAAAAAATTAGTTGGTGAATGGCTGAGAAGGAGAGCTTGAGGAAAATAAAGGGGAGAAGAAGACATGGAGGTTGCCTGGAGGAGGGAAGAAGAAAATAGTGTGGGGAGGGGGATACAGGTGAAAATTATATTCCCTCCCCCAAAGTCCTTGAGGCTTCTCTACCATGCAAATAGGTCTGGCCCAGTGGCCAGCACTCATATGGGCTACAGATCTGCAAGCAACATGTAACATTTTCTTCATTTCATTTGTCAACATTTGAGCTTTGAATATGACACTGGGGCACAGCAGTGCCCATGAGAAGAAGGATGGAATCACATCACATTTTCCAACCTTGCACATTCTGCTATCCATCAAACAAGGACATGTTATACTGTATATAAGAAGATTTATTTAGTTAAAATATTTGGACAGCATGGGTTTTTAAAAAAACCATTTTCACAGCAAGATTATTTTTTCTTAAACAAACAAACCAAAACAGATTTGTCATTACATAAAAAGAAGCTGTCAGAAAATGGATGTTGTTTTCCAGACTCTGGCAACATACTATTTCAAAGCAGACTTTATATTATTATACAGTTCGAAGGAAATGGATACAAAAAAATGGCTAGGCCATGGGACTACTGAAAATTCAGGGGTGGGAGTGGGAAAATGAAAGCCTTTTTTTTTTAAAAAAACCCTGCATAATCAAATTGCAAAAAAGGAGGGTGATCTATTTTTTATAGTAAAACAAGTATAGCATGCTGTTTAAATAAACTTTACTTTCTCCAACAAAGGATTTTTTTGTTCAACGTTATGATGTCATTCTTCACTGTATCTTTTACTCCTGTATTTAAGCAAAGAAAAGGAGGGACTATTTCCCTATTTTTGAGGTGGTCATAGAGGAATTGTGATCCCAGTCTAGAGCTCATGTCAAATACTAATTAAAAGACAAAGCTGTGAGCCAGACAGCCTCCAAGTAGTATTATTTATAGAGGAATAATTCAGGAAAGAAAGAAAATATCACCTACTTGGCAAGAAGCAACTATAACTCTAATATATAAAGTTGGGAATGACCACAATCATATAGACCAATCTCATTATTAAATATGGATTATAAAACCTTTACAAAAAAGTGGTGTCATTCCTGTCTCAGCAGCCATCAGTTCAATGGTTAACCATTGAAAGCCGCAGTCTTTCCCCCTCAATTTTCCCCACACTATTTTAACTGATGAGGGTACAAATATTGCCCTATTTGACAGCCACTGTGCAGGGTAGCAATTAGAATGTCAGGCCATTTCCACACGGCCACGCTCGGGCGTGCGTTGGCATATACAATGCCGACGCACCCCCCCCCCCGGTACCGTTCACATGAATGATCCCGGTAGGGGCAGGGAAGACGGCGCAGTGCTGCGCCTTCGCCCAAATGACGTTCCTTCCCTGCAACCTTCCGGTGCGTCACCCAGGCCAGGGGACATGCCCCCCTGCCCTGCGCGACAGCTCTGGAGTCGCAGGGCAGGGGGGGCATGTCCCCAGGCCTGGGCGATGTGGCGGAAAGTCGCAGAGAAGGTAAGTTGTTTGGGAAAGGGGGGGGATGGCACCTTCCAGCCGCTGCCGTTTGCATGGCAGTGGCTGGAAGCCTCTGTTTCCACAAAACCTTACTTGGGGAGCGAGCTTGGGAAACAGTGGCTTCGCGCCACTGGAGGGGAATGAGGGCGGCGCTGCTGCGATGCAGCTGCGCCCCTCATGCGAACAGCTCCCTAGGGACGGCGTTTTTGCCTTCCCTAGGGCGCTGTTATTGGCCCGTGCGGAAAGGGCCTCAGATTGTGGAGAACCAGGTTGAAATCTCCACTTGGCCATGAAGCTCATTGGGTGATTTGAGGTCAGTAATTCCCTCTCAGTGTAATTTACCACACTGTCCCGAACTTGGTAGAAGAAGGGTGGCATACAAACACAACAAACAAGGAAGATCTTTAAGGACAACAGAAGACAGGTCATGTCAGATTTATTTTATTTACTTCCATTGTTCTTCGCCTTTCCTTCTAATAGGAACCCAAAATGGCTTATGTTGTTTTCATCTCCTCCATTTGATTCTCATAACAATCACGTGGGTTAAGATAGGCTGACAGTGTGGCCCAAGACCACCTGGTAGCAGAGTGGACATTTGAACTTGGTTAGAGTGGTTAGAGTGTCCGACTGAATCTGGAAGAAGAAAAGTTTGGATTTATACCCCACTTATCTCAACAGTAAGAAGTCTTAAAGCAGCTTACAAACTCCTTCTTTTCCTCTCCCCACAACAGAGATATGATGTATGTTTGAATCCTCACTCTGCCTGGAAGCCCAGTGGGTGCCCTTGGGTCAGTCATGTCTCTCAGTCGAAGTTACCACAGATGCTTGTTGTTGTGAGAATAAAATGAAAGAAGGGAGAACAATATTTAGAGCTGTTTGGGTTCCCACCAGGAAGAATAACTTTCCCCAACTGGAACGGTTAAATTGAAACTGCTAGATACAATTCTGCTGTTTGCACAACTCAGCTTTTAAATCGTTTGGGAAGAGCTGGCTCTAGTACTTTGTAGGAAGGATTGTGATATTTTAGAGGCAATCTATGGAACAATTAGAGAGGACATCCGGTCTGGACTCTGTTTCCATGAATATGATGAGCGGAATGAATTATTGAACAACATTAATAAGATACTGAACAAACATTTGTCAAGGTATTTGTTCTGTTCAAGTAAATAATGGAGAGTTAGTTTGTTGGCTTTTTAAAAATCCAGGCTACAGGAGATGGTTTGGCCATAAAGCAGTCCAAACACTGAGAGCATTTAAACCAAGCATTTAATATATATTTAATATATACCACTTATTGAGTAAACGTGAAAAAAAAATACACTTCCTAGTTTTCTTCCCAAGGTAACACAAATAAGATTTGATTAAAAACTTGAGAGTTTGCAATAGGGCTGTCATTTTCAGAACAAGATTTTGTACTGTCAGAATTTTAATATTTAATTAATATTAATGGCTGTAACACATTTGACCATTACTCAAAGAGACGGATTAGCATAGATGTGGAGTCTCTGGGAAAGGTTGAAATGCTGAATGTGTACATACTTCCCATGATATGCTGCTTTTTGGCCTTTTTCACACATGCAGAATAATGCACTTTCAATCCACTTTCAATGCACTTTGCAACTGGATTTTACTGTGCAGAATAGCAAAATCTACTTGTAAACAATTGTGAAAGTGGATTGAAAGTGCATTATTCTGCATGTGTGGAAGGGGCTATAAACTACTTCTGTCTTTTATCCGTTACATTTTTATCCTCCCTTTCCTCCAAGGAGCTCAATGTAGCATGTATGTTTCCTCAATCCTGTAATATTCAAATTCAAATTACCTTTAATGGCATTCATTCAATTTTACATAAATAAATTTGAGTTAAAACAACCTATGTTAAGAAAAAGAGCAATAAACCAGAATATTTCAGTTACAATTAATGGCATTCATTCAATTTTAGAAAGATAAGTTTGGATAAACAGGACACATGCTAAGACAAAAAAAAAAGCAATGACGTCAACATAGTCAAATTTCAGTTGATCTCTATCCAGTATTTTATCATCACACCAACCCTGTAAGGTAGGTTAGACTAAGGAAGTCCTGTCAACTGTTTGGAGTTTTTTTGAGAAAGTAGATAATCTACAAACATGTAAATAATGGTGATCTGGTACATTATATATTTGTACTTTTCAAAGCCTTTTGACAAGTTGCTCACTAATCCTGAGTAAACTTAGCAGTGATGGGATAACAGGATGGATCTCTCAAAGTTTGAAGATTGGTTAAATGATACAAAGCACAGAGCAGTAATAAATGGACAGTTCTTTCAGTGGAAGGAAGTAAACAGTAGTGTCCCACAAGAATCTTGGGGCAGGTGCGACTTAATAGGTACATGAATGATTTGGAATGGGGGTGAGCAGTGTAATGGCCAAATTTGCTGATGACTCAAAATTGTTCAGTATTGTGAAGAACTCCAGAAGTATCTCCACAAACTGAGTGAGTGGTCAACATTGTGGCCAAGGATGTTCTGTGCAGGTGAGTATAAAGTAATGGACACTGAAACAAAAACATTCCAACTTCAAGTATGTGTTAATGGGTTCTGAAGTTGCTGAGATGGAGAGAGAAAGAGACACTGAGGTTATAGCAGATAGCTCATTGAAAATGTCAACCCTGCAGTAGTGAAAAAGGCAAAATCTATGCTGGGGATTTATAAGGATAGGGATTGGAAATAAACATCCCAAATACCTCGTTATAGATCTATGGTGCAGCCTCATTTGGAATACAATGAGCGGTTCTGGTCACAGGATCTCTAAAAGAACACCAAAGATCTGTAACGAAGGTGGTTAAGGAGTTTGAGAACATTTCCCAACAGGAAAAGCAGACGAGACTGAGACTTTTCACTTTAGAAAAGAGACAACTAAGAGGAGACATGAAAGAGGTGTATAAAATTATGCACAGAGTAGAGTGGAGAAAGAACTTTATTTCCCATTCCTACAACACTAGAACTTGAGGGCATCTGACAAAAATTGATGGGCAACAGGTTCAGGAAATACTTTTTTAAACTTAGTGAATGATTATTTATTTATTTATTAGACTTAATATACCGCCCACCGGGGGTGTACAAGGTATGGGAATATATACCGCCCACCGGGGGGTGTACAAGATAAAACCAATAAACTTAAAATCACATAGTTAACCAAATTAATCAAATTCAGCAACAGGAACCCAAAGAAACCTAACATCAGATGGCAACCCGAGAAGACTTCCTATTCCTCAGGGAGCGGACTGACACAGTATAAAAGAGTTGGTGCAATGGTATGTGGAGGGTAGCGGGGGAGGCAATCAGTGAATAGCCCTCCGGAAAAGCCTGGTTGGAACAGCTCTGTTTTACAGGCCCTGTGGAACTGTCCAAGGTCCTGCAGGGCCCTGATGGCTCGGAGAGGGAGAGCATTCTAACAGGTAGGGGGCAGGGCAATAAAAGCCCTGGTAGAAGCTAGTCACATCATTGAGGGGCCCAGGACCACCAGCAAATTTTCCTCTGCAGAGCGGAGAGGCCGATTAGGGACATACAGGGAAAGAGGGTCCCTGATTTGGAATTATCTGTGATGGCCACAAACAGAAACTGTGGGAAAGGAGATTGGACAGATGCATGGAGGATAGGTCTCCAAGTGACTACTGGCCATACTGACTAAAGGCAACCTCCACATTCAGAGACAGTAATATTTGAATATGAATGCCAGGAAGCAGAATTGGGGATGCCCTTTGCCTCCATGCCCTGCTGTTGGCCCTCTGTAGTAACTGGTTGGCCACTGTGAGAGACTGGCTGCTGGTCTAGAAGGACCACTGGTCTGATTCTGCAGGGCTCTTTTTATTATTTTAGTGGGGGAGGCTGGCCCAGGGTCACCTTACTGGCTTCTGAAGTGAATAAGGATCCTTGTTTTTTAAAATTCCCACCTGTAAACCACTAATAGTGAAACCAAGCAGGTCTGAATAGTTCTTCTCCTGTTACTATACTCCCCCCCCCACCTTTATTAGGACCACAAACATTTGCAGTTTCCATTGTAAAGGCAAATGGAGACCTGTGACATGAATTACATTTGTTTTGGGACTCACCTGCATGTCAAAAGGATAGGTCTGTGTATTTTCCACCCCCAAAGGATAACTTTGTTAAGCAACGGCCAGTGGACAATGACAAATTATACAACCCAAGTTTCAAAAGACCAAATCATTTGTATCTCATACCATGACAATCTTCCCATTAAGACAGATTACAAGTTATCTGTGATTCCAACCTTAAACAAATATTCACTGATTGGCTCATTTAACACATCTAACATACTTACACAGTTCCATTCTGATAGACTGTGTTTGTCTCATATAAGAGACTTTGCTAAAGGAACAAGTGCGCCAGGTTGGAATTGGTGCACAGAACTGATACAGTCAGACCTGGGGTCGACAGAACTGGGGTCGACAGAGATTGGCAGTGGCTTTTCTGCTGCAGAAAGTCTTTTCAGCCAGATAATCTATGGCATGTACTGTAGGGAGAGATTTGTTAATGACGCTTACTGGGTTACATTGACTTTCTGCAGTAGAAAAGTCACTACCAATCACTGTCGACCCCAGTTCTGTGCACCAGTTCCAAACCGGCACCTTCTAGCCGGTTTCACTGTGTGTTTGACACCCTTCCCCTTCTAGACTTCAGGGATATTTCTTGCAATACAACTTTTGCCCAGAAGATGATGCTGTCCGATAATCTTTAAAACATCCATAGTGTTTAACAAAATAGCTTTCTGTCTTGAGTGGGACAAGATGCAAACATATATAAGATGCCTAAAATAAAGTAGATTCATCATCTTGCATTGCTGCTCTCTTCATTTGGGATTTATTCCCCCCACCCCATATTATTTCTAGCAGTTTACTGAATGGCTCCATTTTTACAGTTTGCCTCAGTAGTTGACTGATTCTTGCTATTTGCCAAGGGCTCCCCTCTTTCTCTCTTCTTGCTTCTTTGTAGCCATTGTAAATTCTGAACATGGATTTCACAGTTCATTCAACATTCTCCAGCTGGCGTTGGAGTCCAGTTCTTCCCATTCACCAGACTAGCTAGTTGACTTGTAAAAAACATTACAACAGAGTAAACAGAATATCAAACAGAGCAGGCTGCTGTATGATTAGAATGAAAACTGACTCAACACTAATTTCCTTTAATCATATTTCCCAACTATAATGATTGAGGACACAGTGAAAATTAACAGTGGCATAAACACTGCAGGCAGTATGGCAATAAATAAAACAGAAGTGGATAGACCTGGCCAGTATTTACACTACAGAGTTATATCTGTGCCATGCCACTAATTTTCATGATATCCTGGCAGCTGTAGTTTGGTGAGTTACTAAGGTTGTGAACAGGCCAGGGGAAAAACCCTTTCCTTTTAGTAGAGGTGTAAAATACAGAAATGGGAAATGGAAGCCTTTTATCATATATTAATAGTTGCAGTTCAAACTGTTTTTAAAAGGACAGCTTGAGGGACCAGTTTAAACTTTGAAAACCTTGGGAAGTGTAGTTCAATGAAGCGTTAAGAACTTCTTGTTGAAGATTGTTATCTCCCCCGTCAGACAATTCTCCAATTTTCCTTAGAAGAGAAATCATCTATATCTGTCACCACGTTCTTGCAGTCCATTATTCAAGCAGATGCATCTGAAAACTTTTTTTAAAACTTCAGTTGTTGCAGAACAAGGCAGCCTGTTTTTAAAGTGGCACGTGTAAACTTTATGCCCAAACTGTCAAAAACTGCACTGGTTGCCGGTGTATTCCCAAGCAGCATCCAGATGTGCTGGCTCTACACAGCTTGCAACCCAGGTCTCAGAAGGATCTCTTACTCTCAGAAGAATGTGCCTGGTTTTTTACATTATCTTCTGAGGCTTTGCCCTGCATGGCCCTGCCCTCTGAGGTTTTTTTGGATGGGGGGAGGGGGGCACCGGCTTTTTATGTGATGATGCCCTCTGTGCTGACAAAAATCCTCTGTTGCTGACAATCATGTTTTCCTTTAGTCATCAAGTTATGACACTGTTCTTTCCCTGAGGCATTTGATGCGTCCGCATGTTGTGTGTGTTTTTAAGCACCATTTGCCAGGGTTGGCACCTCTGGGTTGGGAAATTCTTGGCAATTTAGTGCTAGAGGTTGGAAAGGCAGGATTTGGGAAAGGAAGGCGCCTCAGCAGGTTATAATGCCATACAACTCACTCTTCAAAGCAGCCATTTTCTCTGGGAGAAATGCTCTTTGTCACCTGGAGATCAGTTGTAATCCTGAGAGATTTCCATGCCCCACCTGGAGGTTGGCAAACCTATTGCTCCTGTCTGTTTTGAACATATTTTGTATCTTCTGTAATGATTTTGACTTTCTTAACCTGTAAGCCCATTTGTAGACTTTGAAAGTTAAAAGGAAGGGAACACATTTCAGAAATATGTAAATATAAATTTACACCAGTTTGAGTCTATAGTTCTTCCTCCTCCACTCCTGGTTGTTTATTACATTTCTATCCCCATTATTTTTTCACAATCCTGCTTGGAGCTCTCTAATTTGGGCATGGACCAGGATAAGCCCTGTTTAGCTTTAGTGGAATTAGCTACATCTCCCACCCTCAGGCAATTTTCTATGTTTATATAAAACTGAGGCAAAAAGTAGCATGTAAGAAAATCTCCCATTTATTGATCTTCCTTTAGAATTCTCTCTGATGGCCATGAGCATATATGATTTTACTGAAGGATTAGATGGATTCAGGGAAGATAGATTCTTCACTGGCTACTATCCACGATGACTAATGGGAACTTTCATATTCAGAAGGCATAAACCTCTGAGTGATACCTTCCTAATGCTGCGACCCTTTAATACTGTTCCTCATGTTGTGGTGACCCCCAACCCTAACATTTATCCATTTTACAGATGGAGAACACTGATACAGAGAGTCTTAGGCGACCCCTGTGAAAGGGTCGTTTGACCCCCAAAGGGGTCTCGACCCACAGGTTGAGAACCACTGTGATAGAAGGTAATGTTAGAGGAAGACCTTGACCTCTATGCCCAGTTTGTTGGCCTTCCAGGGCAGCTGTTCAGCTGATGTGTGAACAGGATCATGGACTACATGGCTGTAATTGTACTATGCCTAATTATATTTGGTCATTGACCATATATGCCTAATAAAGGGATGTGTGTGTGTGTGTGTGTGTGTGTGTGTGTGTGAGAGAGAGAGAGAGAGAGAGACTACATGGGCCAACTTAACCTCTAATCCTTTCCTGTTGCTGTGTGGAAGTAGAAACTGATGAAGGACATGCTGAAAGTAGCTAGCATTATCCCGCGGCCAGCACTATTCCATTGAAGTTTTTTTTTGATTCTGTAGATCATCTGAGTAAATGGTTTTTGCAGTCTTGGTTAGTTCTAGTCTTCAGAAGATGAGTTGACTATGCATCATTCTAATAGAGAAAAGACTATTCAGTGACCAGAGTCAGAGATAAATATTGCATTGCATCCACCAGTTGGATTTCCATCTGCTGTCTATAGATATGTATCATTGAGTCATTCTCCGCGGATGAAATAAAACTATGAAGAATAAGGGTTAAATTACTGGAATTGGATATTAACATTGGACTACGCTCACCTGTTGAATTTCTAGCTATAGCTCATTAGTAATTTTTTTATTTTTCTTGCATTTTTCTTTTAGGTTAGATATAGAGTATGGGAATATGCAGATCACCTCCTGAGTAAGATTGGACATTGAAATTATATTACATTTACTGGTTAGATTTCTGACTGTAATTCACAATATCAAAAACATTTTTTTGTATTTAAGTTGGAGAGGTTTTTTGTACACATTCGATTTCAATAAGTTGTATTGGCTCACATTGTTGTATTTCATGTTGGTGGGAATTATTGTAATTCTTCTTATATTATTGAATACATGTTTATGTATATCACTTTTACATTTTTTCTTCCTTTTTTGTGGCAGTTATGCCGATGTTGAACAGACAGTTTATTCTTTTCATTGTGTGCTGTGTGCAAGTTCCAAAACACTGTGTTGAACTGAGCTGCCCAAGAGAGCTCCCCTTGCTGGGTGACCCCTTATCTGCGTGGCACCAATACAGTGGCACCAATACCAATATGCGCGCAACATGCAGGGAATGTTAACATGGACTATTGGTGGGATCGAGCGGGGTTCTTCTTATGTTCTTGTCTGGTCCCAAAAGCCCGCAAGGTTGTTTGGATTAAAAAACAGTGACTTGCTCAAGGTGCCCCTCCTGATCTCTGAGCTTCTTAGCTGGGAATAAATTTGAACCCTGGTCCATGTCAATACTCTAGCTCAGTGGTGGCGAACCTTTGGCACTCCAGATGTTATGGACTACAATTCCCATCAGCCCCTTCCAGCATGGCCAATTGGCCATGCTGGCAGGGGCTGATGGGAATTGTAGTCTATAACATCTGGAGTGCCAAAGGTTTGCCACCACTGCTCTAGCTAAACTGATCTCATTCAAAACAACTTGGCTATAACTGAACCCCCTACGGGGTGGAGACTGAGGGATCCAATCCTATGCATACTTTCTTGGGAGGGAGTCCCATGAAACATTTGCTGCACAGCAACTGTGCATAATTTATTTATTTAAAGCAACTGCCCATCCCACACTAACTAACCTGTAGGGTTTAGCCCTATGTATATGGCTTAAATATGCACACTTCTCTATGGACTGCATCTTGTGGGGAAAAAAAGAGAGGGAAAGAAACAAAATTAGGGTATACAACAGAGTCTGTCCTCACTGAGTCTCTCTCACACTAACATCAGCCTTACTTCAGAAGAACTAGTTAGATCAATACATTCTTGCACATTTACTCCGATTCTTTGCCACAACCAATTAAGCGCATTGATCTCCGAGGACCTCTGGGGCAGGCTGAGTTGTTCAGCTTGTTTTTGAGTGCACTTTACTATTCATTAAACATGACTTTAAAATCCAGTCATCTCATTACTAGAATATAATTGGATTTTATTCACAATGAAGCTGGAGGAATGTAGCTATAATGAAGTCTTCCTTTCCCACCTCTCCCCCCTTTTCCCTAAACCCATTTGGGCCATTTTGAAAGGGGCAGGAAAACACTAAAGATTAAAGGCAAGGCAAATGAAAGTGGAAGCTTGTGGGTTTAGAAAGACGCAATTCCCCCTAGGATATAAGGCCTTATTGCTATCCCCACAGTCTTCTAAAGACAAACTTGTGTCTCTAAAAATAAAGACATTCAAGGGGGTTTCAAATCCCAAAAGCAACTGCAAACTAACCTACCTGTGAGATTGACAGTTGGGGATCTGGAGTTGCAAGTTTGCAGCTGGCAACCCCCTGGAGAAATTGGGAGGTGGGTCTGGTGTGCCAACACTGTGCTGGTGTGCACTCTAGTCTCTCCATTTCTTCTCACCAATATCTGAGGTGCCAAATGGGCAATGAGGTGGAATGCCAAGAGGTCTCTTGATCCCTTTGGTGATCAGATCTTCACATGAATAACCAAGACGCAAAAAGTACCTTAGTGGTTGTGATAGTGGGTTCTGACTCAGGTTAGTAGCACTGGAATAGAAGGAGGAGGAGGAGGAGGAGGAGGAGGAGGAGGAGAAGAGTTTAGATTTATACTCTACTTTTCCAAACCATAAGAAGTCTCAAAATGGCTTACAAACTCCTTTCCCTTTCTCTCCCCGCAACCGACACTTTGTGAGGTAGGTGGGACCAAGAGAGTTCTGAGAGAACTGTGACTAGCCCGAGGTCACTCAACAGACTTAATGTGTAGGAGCAGGGAAACAAACCTGGTTCACCAGGTAAAAGTTTGTCACTCATGTGGAGGAGTGCGGAATCAAACCTGGTACTCTGGATTAGAGTCCACCACTCTTAACCACTACACCACACTGGAAGATCCCTTCCAATCCCCTTGAGAGCCAGCATGGTGTAGTGGTTAAGAGTGGTGGCCTCTGATCTGGAGAACCAGCTTTGATTCTGCACTCCACATGAGCAGTGGACTCTAATTTGGTGAACTGGATTTGTTACCCCACTTTCTGGGTGACCTTGAGACAGTCACAGTTTTTGGGAACTCTTTCATCCCCACCTACCTTACAAGGTGTCTGTTGTAGGGAGTGGAAAACAATTGTAAGCCACTTTGAGACTCTTTACAAGACAGAAAGACAGAGTATAGATCCAAATACTTCTTCTGTCTGTAGAGATGGCTCCTCCATATGAGTGGTGGACTCTCATCTGGTGAACTGGATTTGTTTCTCTGCTCCTGTTGGGTGACCTTGAACTAGTCACAGTTTTTTTGGATCAATCTCAACCCCCCCCCCCCTCCTTACAGTTGAGAAAAGCAGGGTATAAATCCAAACTCTTCTCTTCTTCTCCTGGCCATCGGAGGGGTGGGAGCAGCAGGGATGGCTTGTCTGATCCAGGCTGCATGTTATATTTATAGATATTCATGTATATATACATATGTAAGCAGGTCTTTGGAGCAGGTCTTTGGAGCAGGTGGCCCAATGCCTAAAACCTTTGGAGGATTTCCAGCAGCCCTGTGAGAACAGTTGGGTTCTACAGCAGAGGGGCATAGCTCAGGAACAGAAGCCACGTTTCTACTGTATTTGACAATATCCAGGTGCTGAGTATAAACCTAGCCACATTTTTTGTGGGGTGGGAGGATGTAAATTTTAGTGAACACCAGGGCCACTGTGGTACTAAGAGTGTTTGAAGAGGCCTAGGGAGACCTGAGTTCAAATCCTTGCTTGCCATGAAAATCACAGGATGGCTTTGCACAAATCATTCCCTCTAAGATGGCTGTTGTGGGTTTTCCAGGCTGTCTGGCCATGGTCTGGTGGGTTTTAGCTAGAATCTTCAAAGACATATCACATGACATGCCTCTGAAGATCCCAGCCACAGATACAGATGTAACATTAGGAACTAAAGTTGTCAGACCATAGCCCCACAGCCTGGAAAACCCACAACAGTCGGTTGATTCCAGCTGTGAAGGCCTTTGACAATACATTCCCTTTTAGCTGAAACCTGCCTTACAGGACTGTTTCAGGAATAAAATGAAGGAAGGATGAGCCACTTAGACTACTGTGTGCACTTTTGAGGGAGAGTGGGACTAAAAATGCACTAAATCATTCAGGAGAAACAACAGCTGTGGCAGCAGTATCAGGACAACAGTCATATGCCCTCCCTCTGAGTGAGTAGGGGTGATGTGTTGTATATTTAATTATGTTGAAAGCCACTTTAAAGCCCTCTTTCCTTGACACCCGAAGGAAGAATAATTTGGATTTGTATCCCACCTTTCTCTCCTGTAAGGAGACTCAAGGTGGCTTACAAGCTCCTTTTCCTTCCTCTCCCCACAACAGGCACCTTGTGAGGTAGGTGGGGCTGGGAGCTCAAAAAAAAAACTATGACTAGCCCAAGGTCACCCAGCAGGAATGTAGGAGTGCGGAAACACATCTGGTTCACCAGATAAGCCTCTGCCACTCAGGTGGAGGAGTGGGGAATCAAACCCGGTTTTCCAAATTAGAATCCACCTGCTCTTAACCACTACACCAGGCTGACTCTCAGAGGTGCAGGCGGCACCTTCCTTCAGAACAAGTACTGACAGCATTAGTTTGGGTTGTCTTACTCAATGTTTATTATTGGTCTATGACTGTAAATACATTAATCAATCATCATTAATAACCAGACATATGCAGGTATGCCTGAGGCAGAGACTGCTGCAAAGGAGCTGCTCCTCAGACACACAGCAGGGCAGCTTGTTGAAAGAGCAAGGCAGGTGTGAATGCCAACAGAATTTGCATCCCTGATTAAAACAGAGGCTTTTTTCATGCTGAAGAAGCAAAGACAACATGAAAATATTTATGTCTTTTCCATATTTTTCCTAACTATGTTTTTGCTCATTAAAATCACAACGCTAGTTTGTGCCACGATATACAACTCTAATTAGCAGGATTACAGCACTCGGTGCCAGAGAGATTCCATATTGCTTGCTAATCCTATTAACATTCTGTCAAAGATAAGTTAAACGTCTTCTATTTACAGTAATGTTTACTCCAATTAAGAAAGATTAGTAGACAGATAGGGGACGTACTCCATTGCCTTATGGGAAAAAACATGAAAAATTGGGGCTGAGCTAGGCAGGATATAGGTTGCACAGCTGCCCATAAAAACAGTAGCCCTGAATCAGTTCTTTGGCCATTTGTGCAGTTACCACTGCTGAGAGGTTTTCCCTACAGCTCCCACTGTGAAGCTTCCACTTCCTCAATTTCTGCCACCCGTCATTTCCTCCTCTCGTCTAAATGGGACCTCCCTCTGGGGCAGGTCGTCTGCAGCCTTTTTGTGAGGGGGTGGGTGTAAGGGTTTGGTACTCCAGTCAATAACAAGACTTGAGAATGGCTTCAGGAGCTTTATTAGAACTGTGTCTGACCCCTATGGCAAGGTAGCTGAGACTGAATCCCCAGCTCCCTGGCCCCAGTATAAACCTTACAGTTACAGTCAGTTAACCCCCACCTTTGCATCCCCCCCCCCCCCATATCAGCATGAGAAAGGACAGTTGAAGACAGTTGCTGTAGATACATTGTTTTGGGAATGGCTTGGCTTCTCTCCGGGAAGGGGCAATTAGGGAGAGTTGGTGGACTCCATTCACTACATTACTGCAGTAACAAAAGGCAGGGCCTCTGGCCTTGGGCAATGCTAATACGAGTCCAGCTGCAGCCAGACATGCCTGGTCATGTCTTGTGTGTTTTGGCAGGGTTAGAATGGCAGGGCCTGACAGTGGGTGGCCCATTGAAAATACAGTAAATTTCACTGGTCTATTATATTTTCCACAGAGCAGCAGCCTGAAAAAACAAAAAATTGGTGTGACTGGGTAAGTGGAGGAAAGCGGAGAGGAGCAACAAAACCTGGAGAAAGAATTATGCTTCCTGTTTAGCAGTTTAGCTTCACAGGAAAGATGAAGAGGCAGGAAAAGTTGCATTTTGCCATCATTTGGATACCACATGGCTACTCTGATCTGTGCAGCGGTGGCTTTGGAAAGGACAAAAAACAATGCAAAAAAAGAAAGTCTATGGTGAAGGAAAGGTACAATTGCTGAGAGGCAAAATGCAAGTGCACGAATGACCAATGTCTAGTAAGAACATAAAAAGATGAGATGGAAGTCTACATTAGGGGTGTGCACTGGGGCGTGTGCTGGAAAATTAGCATTTTATTTATATATCATAATTTAATAGTATAAATTTTAAGAATTCTGGGGAAATGTCATATCATGATGCCTTTTTTGAGGTTCCATTTCCATTTTCATTAAGATTGGATAAGAGATTTTTCTGCATGGTCATATTTTACTGAATGGTGTCAAAATAGCCAGAAATCTAGTTTATCCTCCCTTCTAAAGATTCCCTAAGTTTCCAATGAATTTGACAAAATGATCTGTTTCCACTGCCCCTGGAATAGGGATTATAATAAAAAAGACCCAAGAATGGCAGCCACTTTTCCAGAATGATATTTTAAAACCACACTTAGTAACTATGAGTAAAATAATATTTCCAGAGCTTCTGTCCAGTGCGGTGCCACCTGCCCTGATGAACATGTCAATGAAAGGGACCCTACCTATCCAAACATAAGTTAATAAAAATGCAACGTTACCCCAAATTATCAATCTGAAAACAGGTGGAAAACAGGTAGCCTAACCACAAGCAACCAGAAATTCAACAAACCAAGAATAAAACCCACACTGGAAACACATGGAACAAACTCCTCACAATCCCATTTTAGGTACTTGTTTTTATGTTCTGACTTCTTTGTAAGGGCTTCAGGGCTTATTGTGCTGTTTTAGTTGTGAGTCACCTAAAGCAGGTCTTTGGAGAGATGGCATGTTCATTTTATAAACAAACAAACAAACAAATAGTAAAGTATGCCTTTGAGCATATGGCGTACTAGGCAATATATATTTCATACCCAGTCAAATATCTCTATGCTGTGAAAATGCTTCCATCAGCCAAGCATAGGCCCTTTCCTCACGGGTCAAATGAAGCATTAAGGCAGAGATGGTCAATCAGATCAGCTTTGTTAATTTCACATGGAACTTGCAATGTTAATGGTGAGGCAGAGAAACAAAGAAGCATGGGTGATGGGATCAGCTTTGTCAATTTCATATAGAACTAGCAATGTAATTTAGGGCAGAGACAGATTTTGAAGCTGGGGGTGATTGCATCAGTGAGAGAACAATGAGACACTGGGTGATTGAAAAGGAATAATTGCTCTATGCAATCAGGGACTGCTACAGTAATTATTATGTATTCCTGCAGATCAAATTTGGCTGGAAAATGTGGTTTTGTCAAGGGGGGGATCCAGGTTTCTGTTCCTTCAGGTAATGGCATCTGCAGCAGGAGTTATTTTGGCTTCCACTTTGGGTTGGTAGTTCTCAATAGCAGCAACGGAGGCTGAGTCATTTTAGAACTGTCATTTCAGAATGTAACTGCGCAGTAACACTCAAGTGCCTGAGCAAAAGAAAAAAAATGGGAAAGGTTGTTCTTCTACATCACAGATGGCATCTTACCACCATTAGGAATAATATGCTTTCTGCAGTAGCATGTGGAATAAATACAACAAAAGAGACAAGGGGGTGGGGAACCAAAATGATGTGGGGAAAGGAAGGGTATGGAATGATTTGACAGAAAATGTTTCTAAGACACTAGGTTTGATCACTGGAAAATCTGTGGTAAGTTGTGCATGTGGAAAAGACCAAAGACAAGATAGTAAGGCAACCAATACCTTCTCAGATATTGGCATGGAATTGAGGCACATTTGTATCATAAAGGCCCACACTCTGAAGCTGCCCCACTTGGCAGCACAGAGGAGTCTACTTTCTTTGGCAAAGCACTGCCCAGATCAGGCGGCAAGTCTGCTTTTCAGCCCAGATTAATGCAGAATTTCCAAGGCTTTTAATTTTTACTTTGAAGCTGACTACAATTTGCCTGCAATACACCGAGGTTTAAATTACTGTTATGACCTCTCACCCTTAACTTAATCTCAACATAGCTTTTTGTCTTTGGATAAATGGGAATTTGTGTTAATCTTTTATTAGATATACTTACTTTGAATTATAATTGGATGACCTATGAAGATCATCATCAATTTTTGATCAGGGCCCAGATGAAAACAAGAATGGGAATCTCATTAATTATTCACCCTTTGAAGACACTTTGTGTGTGGAGGGGATATATAACACACACACACACACATACATACATACACACATCATGTTCCTCATGACTGAATCATGACTGAAGGTTTTAATTTTTTAATACTGAGATTTGCAAGAAGAACCAGTAAAGGCCATTTTGAACGAAAATGTCCCATTGAGAGCCAATGTGGTGTAGTGGTTTAGAATGGTGGACTCTTATCCGCAGAACTCCATATGAGTGGCAGACTTTTATCTGGTGAACTGGATTTGTTTCCCCACTCCCACGCATGAAGCCTGCTGGGTGACCTTGGGCCAATCACAGTTCTCCAGAACTCACTCAGCCTCACCAGACTCACCAGACTCACAGGGTGTCTGTAGTGGGGAAAGGAAGGGAAAGGAGCTTGTAAGCCTCCTTGAGTCTCCTTACAGGAAAGAAAGGCAGCGTACAAATCCAAACTCCAAATCCAAACTCTTCTTCTATCTGTGAAAATGACTGCAATTTCAAAATGTAAAAAGAATAATCACTTTTACATTGCATTTATCCTGTTCTATCTTACTTATTGCAGTTGTATTTGTTTCCAAAGAATGTGTACTAAGTTGTTTTCTACAGAATCCAAACATTGGTCCTTCTAAGTATTGTCGAAGGCTTTCACAGCCGGAATCACTTGGGTGCTGTGTGGTTTCCGGGCTGTATGGCCGTGTTCTAGCAGCATTCTCTCCTGACGTTTCGCCTGCATCTGTGGCTGGCATCTTCAGAGGATCCTCTGAAGATGCCAGCCACATTTGGTATAAACGCCAGGCATCGAGAATGTTTCTAGAACATCTGTTTCCATGAGTACAGGCTCCGGAAACCACACAGCACCCAATTGGTCCTTCTAACATTGCCTACTATGATTGTCAGGAACTTTTCAGTGCTCAGGCAGAGAAAAGTCTTTCCCAGAATCTGAAATCCTTTAACTAGAGATCCCAAGTATGGAACACAGGACATTATATATTCAGAGAATGTACTCTTCTATTTAGACATGGCTTCTTCTACATGCTTGTCATTAGTTACAATAGCAGAAAAATGAAAAAGAGCATTTTAGTATCAGGGACGTTGAGGCTTGAACCAGGAACCTAATGGGCTGAGGCTAGGATTTACCCTTGAAAGCATTCTTGGAACATGTGTGTTCAGGCAAAAAGACATGTGCACATGAGCAAAATCTACATGACAGATGTATCCACCCCTAGACAGGTGCCGTGTGCACAATCAGTGTCGAGTGCAACGATTGTAAGGTGTGTATAACTGATAAAACCTGTGGACCTGATTGGGACCTGCATTGTATATAGTTGGCACAGAGAACACAGAGGAGGGTGCCTAGAAACATCTGTTGTCTGGCGAAGCACTTTGGTAGTTGTAGCAATAAATAGAACTTCTGCACTGTTGACTGTATGTCTGTCAGTTGTTTCTGCATTGCCTTCTACATGGTGGTCTACTCTGAGTAACCTCTGCTTCAACAATATAGCCCTCTTTGCAAGCATAGACCAGAACGGAAACTTGGAACACCAGCTCTTGGGACCAGTTAGTTAGTTAGTCAGATCCCCCCATGCAAAGTAGCATATCTGGCAACAAGTGCTGTCCAGCATTTCCAGTCTTGGGTGAGTGTTTCAGTCTCTTTCCATGCAATATTCAGTGCCTTTAGGTCTTGCTTGAATGCTCTCCTCAGGGTGTATCAGGAGCATCCTCTCTGTCATTTGGCATCAGGAGGTATCCACTTCATTGCTGTCTTTGGGATATGACCATTCTCCATGCAAAGGACATGGCCAGCCAGTCGAAGTCTTCTGTGTGCAATGATGGTATAGAATTTGTACATGCTGCTCCTTCAGAGCACTTCTTTGTTAGTGGTGTGGTCATAATATTGGATCTTCAGGATTTGGCAAAGGCACTCCTGTTGGAAGATGTCAAGCCTGTTGTTGATACTTGTTAATGCCTTCCAGGTCTTGCTAGCATAAATGGCTGTCGGATCACAACTGAGGTGAATAGGTGGAGCTTGATCTGTAGGACAGTGGGTGTGAGCATCAGATTCTTGTTCATTCTCCAAAAAACAGCTGCAGCCATCAGAAAGTTAAAAAAATATAGATGTTGCTATTCATGCAAATGGCATGCTTCAAAATCAACCTTAGCCTATTTGCAGTGCCCGCTTTCTCTCAAGTCAAGCATACCATACCATTGACTTGATTGCAGTAGAAAATGAGCAGCATTTCAAATGACAATAGCTGCTTTGGTACAGGCTGAACATTTGTGGGATGGCTGGAATCGGTAGGAAATCATGTTTTCTCAGTCTGTAAGCATCATATTAGCTACCGATTCAGTACACACCAACAATACATGCCAAGACAGCAAACAAAGGTTTGACAGAAGGCTATGGTTAAAACTCCCCCTTAACCTCTATGTATAGAGCTCTAAGATCAGGGTGAGTAAAAGGAGAAAGGGGAAGAACTTGAACAGCAAAAACAAATGAGCAGTTTCAGACTCACTTTGGGTGATATATCACCTGGCCAGGAATATCTCATTTCATGCATGCCAAATTTTACTCTCCTTACAGTTAATCCTGGTAAGGATTCAATTTCCCAATTACTATTCCAGCATTCTTTAAACTGATGATCAAATCAAATTCTCTCTCATAACTTTATTTAAATCTTTCCTCCTCCACTGAACTATAAAAGCATTTTCTACCAAGAAAAGAAAATGTATTGAGACGGCAGCTGGCGGCACACTAATCTACATATATGTGTATGAATCTGGAGGACTTTTCCCACTTATTAGATATTGTGACTATATTCTGCCCTTTTCAAGGTAAATATTAAATTAGTTTGTGTAGGAGTTTAATTTGACAGCTAAGTGTTGTACTCTCTGTTTCTAGTAGCATCAGAACTAGAAGACAGCACACAGGGATCCCCAATCTCTTTGATCCTGTGGGCACCTTTGGAATTCTGACATGGCGTGGTGGGCGCAGCAATAAAATGACTGCCACAAAATGGCTGCCTCAGGAAGCAGAGCCAGCCACAAAATGATTGCCACAGCTTCATGTCAGTAACACAGTGCAAATCCTTGTAGTTGCAGCTGCTGCCAAAATATCATTAAAAAAATCTGCACAGGCAATCAAATCTCCAATTGTCAACCAGAAGCCATGCTGGGAAAAACCCATTCCTGTTCCAGCCTATTTCCTAAAAAAAAAAAAACACTTGCTGGGCACCAGAAAAAGTATCAGATGTCCGTGGGCACCACATAGGGGACCCCTGTACTAAGATGAGAACCATTTCAGCCACATTGAAAGGTAGCCATCTTCCATATCCTCATGGCTCCAATAAACTTCCATAATCCAGGACCATGTCCTCTTGGAGGCCTCTTCCAACTTTATTTTTGTGGTGCTGAAGTCACTGCAGCTATGCCACAGAAATAATTTCAGAACTTCTCCATCACGTGGGAGCAGCAGCCACAATGCATATATGAACAGATGAAGACACTTTCTACTGAATCCATTCTTTTCACTGATGATCAGATCAGATAATCTCCCATGATTTTATTGAAACCTCTGGAGAAAGTCTATGAGGTTCCTCTGCTTGCCATTAGTGCTTAAGGGAAAGTGTGGTCTAGTAATGGTCCAACAGAATCCATAGGGTGATTTCAAGCTAAGCAGACAAAAGCAGTTAGGGTCAAGTTATCCAACAGCATTTAAGGCCATGGTTACTGCCTGGAACAGGCTGGATTCAGTGACACTTTCAATAGGGAGCATAAGCTTGGTGCCATTTGAAGGTTTAAACAGCTCTGCAATTCAACACATAGTTCAGGTTCCATCTACTGGGAAAGAACGGCTGATGGATTTGAAGGTCATCTGCACAGGGGTGAAAGTGAGTGCTCTGATGATGCTGTACTTGCTTCTGCTGTCTCAAAGGTTGTATGGCTCAACATCCTGGGAGCTCTTCCTTAAAATCCAAGTAGGAAAGCCAGCTTCTTCTGGAGTTGGTGAATTCCTGCTTCTTAGAGCACCTCTTGGACTCTTACAGGGATCTCTGGTAGAGTGATTACTTCCTCCTGTTTCAGGACATTTGGTCTCTTCATTGTTTTTTCAACCCTCAATCATCAGTAGGGTGGAATAGAGTCCTGGTCCATAAGAAATACCAGCATATGAAGCTGCCATATTGAATCTACCAATTGGTCCATCTCCCCAGTACTGTCTTGTTTAACTGGATGGTCAGTGCTCCATTTCTTAGCTCTGTATTGGTAAGAGAATGAATTGGGAACATTATGCATGCAATGCATGTGGCCTTTCACAGATTTAGGCCTACCTTTCCCGTGATATGAAGATAGCTCTTTCCCATGTTGTGGTTACCCCTTTTTTAGAACAAGAAGTTGCATTTGTGCTCCACCCATACTATGAACAAAATGCCAGTACAGGCTACTTAAAGCTAGGAGGACTGTGGAAATTCTAGCAAAGGCCTACAAGGAACAGCAGAGGCAGGCAATGGCAAACCACTTCCAAATGTCTCTTGCCTTGAAAACTGTATGAGATCTTCCCAAGTTAGCTGTGATCTGATTGCAAAAATAAAAATACAACCCCCCTTCATTCGTTGCAATAAAGATTTTCCATTAGAAATCACAGAACATCAGAAATTGGGCAACAGTCATCCTGTCGAGCCGTGATCTTCCCTTTGCCAGTATACCACATATGCTACAGATACTTGAAATACAAGAAACAGCCATATGTGAAACTGTCTGAAGACATATATGGTCCATCTAACTCAGTATGATCTACATATATGGTCCATCTTGGCCCATCTAACTCAGTGTGATCTACTCTGACTGACGGCGAGCATCTCCTGCAGAAAAAGTCCTCTCCTGATTGTTGCTATCTGAGGCCGCATACTCAGTGAGACCACTGGTCCATTGAACTCAGCAGTGTTTAAAATGACTGATAGTGACTCCCCAGAATCTCTTAACAATCTTCATCTGAGAGTTTTTTTTCATGGAAATGTCTGGGGTTGAACTTGGGACCTTCTGATACAAAGCAATGACCCTCATCTTGTGTACATCAGAGGACCAACTTTGAACATACCTAGTATCATATTCCAAGAAGAATACTCCTCTTTAACTCCAAATACAGTGTTCTGGTAGGGCTTTGGTGTGAGCAAAATGTATTGTTCCTAAAGGAAATGTTACCAGAATTGCATGTTTCTTTATGCTAGCCAAAATCACCTGTGGCAAATGCTTTGGGTTACTTTGGATTACATATTACTATATGTGCTCCCCAAAGCAAATACTCAGTTTTCACTTCCATCTGGTACTTCATATAAAAAGGATCTCAAGTATTAGGTGATGAGAAAGACTTTGCCATGTTTCATACCCTCTGGATGGACAAATGTTCTGACTCAGTATAAGGCAGTGATGGCGAACCTTTTCGAGACTGAGTGCCCAAACTGCAACCCAAAACCCACTTATTTATTGCAAAGTGCCAACATGGTAGTGCTTGACCCACTAATACTGAGGTTTTTTTTGTTTTTTGAGGAAAAGCAGTTGGCTCAGAGGCGCACGTTACTTCGGGAGTAAACTTCGGGTGGTAGTCAGTGGCTTTTGCTTTGAAACAACTTTGGCAGCTCAAATTCCTTCGAATGGGTGAGTCACGCACCCTAGGAGGATTTTACTCAGAAACGAAGCCCCATTGCCAACAAACCGAGAGCTTACACATAGGTAAAAGGATTTCGCAGCTTTACTAGTTCTTTTGGCATGAAAATCAGTGGGGTTTAACAGCACTCCTAACAGGGTTACTCTACACCGCTTCACCAAAACTAGGGTCTTTTAGGTTTGTGCTAATAAATCAAAGCTGGCCAGCGGCCCAGGCCAGCCTACATGTGCGTGTGTGTGTGTGTGTGTGGGGGGGACGCATTTCCCCCACATGATGAACTCTGTGCGTGCCCACAGAGAGGGCTCTGAGTGCCACCTCTGGCACCCGTGCCATAGGTTCGCCATCACTGGTATAAGGCAACTTCTTATGCTGTACTTTTCTCTACTTGATTTCAAATCTGGATGCCTTTCAAATCCAACTTACCCTTCAAGGTCTGCCCTTTTTATATTTCCTAAGGTACAGACACAATGTTATTATTGCAGCCTTAAGAGGGTTTACTGAAGCATTCAAAAACATCTTTTATGCAGATTCCACACTCCTGTCCTATTTGTGCCAGACGAGTCATAATTGCAACTTAATACACTTAATACATTCTTTTTAAAAATATAGGGTTGTGACCATATCCAACTCTGATCAATTTAACTGAAAAAGGAAGCAAACTGAGTATTTTAAACTGTAAGCAAATGGAAACATAATTCAAGGCTGAAGAAGAATTATGCTTCTCTGAGGAAGCCAAAATGCACTCATTTGCATTTCTACACTCAGCAAGAGGGGCTACGAGGTGTCGATTATGTTCCATGTGTGACCTTTTTCGCTTTCAGGTAATGTGGCTCAATTAATTGTCTGTGGCATCATAAAGAACCTTTTTTCGCTGCAGCATGACTCTGAAAAGCCATAAAATTCTTCCCGTACAGCTGAAGTATGAAATGCACAACTGACCTTAGCACTTAGCTATAGCTCACCGAAGCTAATGCAGACTTTCTGTTGGCATAAATTAGAGTGAAACCAAAACCAACTAGCTTAACTTGAGCACTTCTCATAAAAACAGCAGGTTTGGGTAAAGTCACAGAAATGATCATGCTCTTTAAGTCGTATTTTAACTCATCTGTTGACCTACACCACAAAAACTGACTAAAAATGTTCCCTTTAATAAAACTGAGTCTCATTGTCATCCTAAAGGTCTGATTTTCAAAGGGCTGGGTTTGATTCCCCATTCTTCCACAAGAGCAGCAAACTCTAATCTACATCGATAGTGTTCATTGCACCTGCATTTTTCCCTATTATTAAGTCACTGTGCACGTTCTTGATGCCTTTTGGTCTAGCAGCCTGAGTACAGTCTTTTACTTTATGAGTGCTGTTCCACTGTGCTTTGTCCCTTGCCTATCAGTGCTGTTCCATTATCCCATCCTTGTAATCCTTGCTCTCAAGTCTTTGTCCTTATCCTTCTCCCTTCCCCGTTCTCCCATTTTTTTGGTGATTTGCTGTGTGGTCAGGCTACATGGCACAGTGGGAACCAAAGACTTTAATGTGTAATGCTGAGACAACCAAAATGGCACTGGAAGTTTTGTGAGAGTTCATGTACCATTTTGGTTGTATTGGCAGCTATATTGATGGTGGATTCCATAGGCATTCATAGATCATGGAACACCCTTTTAGGATTTTTTGGAGCAATTTTAGAGGATTGTATGTCCAGATTTTGTTTTTACATATCTAGGTTCCACTGGATTTGCAGACCCATCTGTCTCCCTTTTGATTGGCTTAATTGAATGGATTTCACTATCCACACAGGGCCCAGGACTAGAGGTGTGATCATTTTTTTTCAGTATTTTTGGTTTTCGCTTTAATAGTCCTGGACATTTTTGACCCCCTTCCCCAGATATCAATGAGGTTTTTTTTAATTTTACCTACCCAGGATTTCACAATTAGATACAGCTACAATAAATGGAATGTGTGTTGTATATAGCACTTAAGACTGTCCTGTGTTTAGCATTATACAAGACTAGAAAGAATTGTTGGTTGTTGGGAGGGAAATATAACATAGGGATTTTTCAAGGGTCCTTTGCTTACTTGTGAGTTACAAATGTGTAGGTGTATTCATGGAATTCTAGTGGAGAAAGGAAGCAAAATATGCTTCAGTCCAACCCCATTCTTCCTAATCACCAGATTAATCCAATCTACCTATGACAAATTCATCCAACCAACACTGACCAACAATTTTCCATTGAACAACTTTGGCAATGCCTAAAATCACTTTTCCTCCACAACGCTGCATGTGACATTGGAAAAAAATGTTCATCTAATAGGGGAATCAATGCAGGCAAGTAAATGGTGTGTAAAATTGAGTAGAAAGATCTTTACTTTTCCTTCATATTTATTGTCGCCAAGTAGCCTCGGAATGGCGGTGGCTTTACAAAGCATTCAGGTGGAGTCTTCCATCCATCTGTGGCTTGTTTTCATTAAACAGTATAATTTTATGTCAAGAGGATTTATGCTCATTTCTGACATGCACTCTACTCTGTATTTAAGGTGTTATCAAAAATGTTTTTGATCGTTCAAGTTTCAAGAGACATCCATTCATTCTGCTTTTCCTGTCCACAGCATGACCTTGGCTTCTATCATAATGCAAGTTAAAACTCTTCTGCTACCAAGAACTATTCAAGGAAATTTCCTTGCCCTTAATTATGAGAACTCTGTAGGTTGAAGAGGTGTGGGACACTATGATAAAATGTTAAACTGATTGGAACATTTCATAATAGCAGGTTTTTAAAAGAAGTTCTCATCTAAGGGTTGGTTTGTGTTTTTATTTGGCTCTTCCAGTAGCACACTTCCTTGAGAGCATCATGATATTCCAAAAAATAAACTGGTTTCAAAATCAGGGTCTAGGTACAGAAGACACTTAGAAAACTGTGATTTGATCTTCTTAGAAATAGTAGCCACAGGGTTCACCAGTCTGAACTGGGGCCATTTAACATTATTCAAAGTCAAATGAACCCATCCACAATAATAAAAATCATGGCTAAAGATGAATGCCGCCATTTTGCCTTCCAAGACTAAAAACAGTATGTTGGGGTGGGGAGAGAACTGATGCAAGGGTTTTATAGTTGAACTCCTTTTCTCCATCATGTGGTCCTGATCAGAACTCAAGGCTTGAAATCACCTCAATTTCTGTTTACTATGTTGTAAAGCTTTCCTTACAGGTCTCCCTGCTCTCATCTAGTTGGACTTCCAGAGAGATGGCCAGCCCAATCCAAATGGGGGAGGGCCAA
Source organism: Sphaerodactylus townsendi (assembly GCF_021028975.2). Taxonomy (NCBI): domain Eukaryota; kingdom Metazoa; phylum Chordata; class Lepidosauria; order Squamata; family Sphaerodactylidae; genus Sphaerodactylus; species Sphaerodactylus townsendi. The sequence goes on along the minus strand of NC_059437.1, from coordinate 21,222,032 downwards.
ATGGGCATAGGAAGCAGGAGAGGACTGTGCCAGCATATTTATCCTCTCTGCCAATGTAAGGGGCTGTCCCACTGGGGGAGAGGGCAAAGGTGCCAGCAGCCGGGTGCCTAACAGCTCCAAGGCAGAGAAACCTAGAAGTGGGCACCACAACAAAGCAATGCAGGTGTCCAATTGGACACCAGTATGTGTGGGGGGAGCTGACATGTTCCTGGGGTCCAGCCAATTTTAGTTGGCTTCCACTCAGCCATAGAGCTGGGAATGCTGCACTGAGGGCTTATGATTTACATCACCTGAAAGGGTGGAGTAACGCCATTAAGCCCTAACGAAGGCTTCCAAGTGGCCGGATTTTTTTCTTTTAGCCTCCTCCCTGCACCACCTGGAAGCCCCCTGGAGGCAGCACAGCAGTGTGGTGGTGCGGAAGCGGCCCCATCCCTGGCTGCCTTGGGATCAGGATTGAACTGGAAGACCTGTATACCAGGATAGTTCTATTATTACATTCTCTCCACTTCTCTGAGCAGAGAGAAGTTTTTGGAACTGGTACTTTCCCTGTTTGGTTCCCTTTGAGTTAAGACATAGGATACATTTGGCTTTTGTGTAGTATTTCCTTTCATTAGTATTTCTATAAGGGTCTAGCTGATACAATATTATCAAATATATATATTTAATTAGTGCACACACAGAATAAGAAGGGATAACTAAGAATGCAGGTCCTGGAAACCAGATCATAAAATATATTGCAAATACAACACAGGTGTTACTACCCATACCACTGATCATATCAAATGACCAGCAAAACCATACATGATTTGGCCCCTTATGGCCTTCCTCAGTGGCCAATAACACAATATTCTGAAAAAAAAAACACACACACACACCAACAGTTGATACTGGAGTTGCTTTCTCATATGTTGTGCAATAGATAAATGTATATTTTTGAAGGGGGCCTAGAACGTTCTTCTATAACAGGGGTCTGCAACCTGTGGCTCTCCAGATGTTCATGGACTACAATTCCCATCAGCCCCTGCCAGCATGGCCAATTGGCCATGCTGGCAGAGGCTGATGGGATTTGTAGTCCATGAACATCTGGAGAGCCGCAGGTTGCAGACCCCTGTTCTATAATAACTGCACAACCACTTAGGATCTTCATAACAATTTAAATCTGGTATTCAATTTTCAGTATCTCTGAGTATGTACAAAGCTCTAAATTACAAATAAACAGGTAGAACACGTATGGAAGCAAACAGGCCCACCTTAGGGTCTGAGAACACATTAGTCAACCTTGGGGCCCACCTTCTCCTTCGTGTGACTACTCTTGGGCCTGCATCTGGCTTCCTGTTTTTAAGAACCAAATAATGACCAAAAATAACCAAACATAACCTTGTGTTCATCAGCTGTAACTGAACTTTCATTCCTAAGGGATAGTCATGTAAGAGATAGCATAATAAACTGAAAGTCTAGTGAGTCATAGAATCATAGAGTAGGAAGGGGCTATACAGGCTATCTACTCCAACTCCCTGCTCAATGTAGTATCAGCCTAGAGCAGTGGTGGCGAACCTTTGGCACTCCAGATGTTACGGACTACAATTCCCATCAGCCCCTGTCAGCATGGCCAATTGGAGCATCCCTGACACATGTTTGTCCCATTGCTTCTTAAAGACTGCCAGTGACAGGGAGCTTACCACCTCCCTAGGCAGCTGATTCCACTGTTGCACAACTCTTACTGAAAAGGAAATCCTAACATCCATTCAGAACCTTTCTGCTTGTAATTAAAACCCATTATTGTGAGTCCTATCCTCTGCTGCCAATGAGAACAGCTCCCTGTAGTTACTAAATATTGCTACTATGTTAGGTGCCACTGGACTTCTATTCTGTTTAACTGAATATTAGTCAGTTGGCTACTCTTTTTAATAGCAGCATTTTATGTGGTAATTAGGGACACTGAGGGGACTTGTTGCCATGGAGTTAAATCACCCTGACCCTGTTTGACTGGTGCAGGTCTCACTTTTGGAACTTAAAACATCATCTTTCATAAAAAGAACTGCATTTAAAAAATAACTGTATGTGACCTCTATATAGGTCTGTATCTCTATACCTAATGCATAAAAAAGGAAAATAGACACAGTTCTGATGCATTACTTATTAGTCTCTGATTTAGCAAGCAATTTCCTTATTGTAAATTGGAGAAAACAACTGGAGAATAGCCCTCTGCTCTTGTCAGCTTCTTCACAATTGGCTCATGGCAACTGCATCAATGGGGTGCTCCAGGCAAGAGATAAGCAGAGGTGGTTTGCCACTGTCCTCTCTACATTGCAAACCCCAGTCTTTCTTGATGGGTCCAACACTGTTTTGCTTCCAAGTCCTGATGATCTCAAGCTAAGCTGGGATATTCAGGCTCCTTGAAGGGCTATAAAGGAGCTATGAATTGACAGAAACTATGTACTGGTTCTGGTGGGTTTTCCGAGCTGTGTGGCCAGCCACAGATGCAGGCAAAACGTTAGGAACAAGATCCACCAGACCATGGCCACACAGCCCAGAAAACCCACCAGAAGCAGTTGAATCCGGCCGTGAAAGCCTTCGACAATACAAGACACTATGTAGATTCTGAAATGTGAAATGAGGGCCTTAGGGGGCAACACACCTGTTAACCCACATTGGGTCCACAGAGGGATGGATCCCAAGATGCTTCAGCCAACTCTCAGTGGAGAATGTCAAATGTAGATGCCCCATAGGCAAGTGGTTTTATGTTGTAATTTGCAGGCAGACCTGAGAGTCTGGCAGCTGGGTCATCAGATGTGAGGAAAGGAAGCTTCCTAAGGACAACCTGCTGTTCAAACTCCTTAATTGCCACCTCGCTGGAGATATGGCAGGAACATCTGCAACCAAAGTGAAGTCATCCCACCAAAATTCTCAAATAAAAGCAGCATATTCTTGTATGCTACAAACCTGTGCATACTTCTTCCAGCACATGATACTGATCTACTTTTCTCAGATGGCCAAATATTTGACAATTGGTATTAGCTAGGAGGTTATGCTACAAAATTTGAACCTAGTTTTCTGTAGTACACCATTAAATTCTGTAGTACACCATTAAATTTCACCCAAGAAAATAATTCAGCTTCTTTCCTAGAATCTTTTGCGCCAGGAATTAAATGTAGTATGGAATGCTCATCAGTGTCACAAATCTTCAAACGAACTTACGAAACAGTAATATTTGTTTATGGGCAAATAGGTTGGCTTATCCAAAATCTAGTTCAAGGAAAGTATCACTACTTCCCTCAGCTTTACAAATGATTATGTTTCTAGGAAGGGGGTGGGTGGGGGGTTTGCGTTCTCTCAGTTGCCAGGACCTCTTCCAGCAAACACATATTTTGTCAGCTTTGAACTCCACTGGAAAAACTCCTGCTATTCTGAGAACTCTCCTAGGTCCTGAATAGTCATGAATCTGAGCACAGGGATTTTGACTTCCCACAGCTACAGGTAGCCTTTTCGCTCAGTGGACTCCTACACATAACACAGCCTAACAGTGCACTGTGAAATTGCTCTCTTGAAATATTTGAAGGGTTGTCACTTAGGGGAGGGCAGGGAGCTGTTGGCAACAGAGGATAGGATTCATAATAATGGGTATAAATTACTGGGAGAAAGGTTCTGACTGGAACCAGCTGCCAAAGGAAGTGGTAGGCTCCCCTCATTGGCAATCTTTACATGGCAGCTGGGATGCTCTAGGCTGATCCTGCATGGAGCAGGGGGTTGGACTAGCTGGCCTGTACAGCCCTTTTCAACTCTATGATTCTATCCAACCCCATTGAACTGTGCCTTTCTAACCCAATTTATCAGGGAATTCGATCACAGCTCAGTTTCAGGATGGGTTGGCCTAACTTGACAAAAGCCTTAGACAGACCCACAAGTCCCCCTGATCATACCCCAAAGTCCTGATCTCTATGGCACACTTGGTGTTCCCACCTCAGGTTAAGCAGCGTTAAAAAGCTGCCTGCGTTCAGCTTGATCAAACGCCTGGGTCTCTGATGCTCACAGTGTTTATTAGATAGGTTGGGATGGGAAGGGTGGAATTTAGAACTTGACATTCAGTGCCAGCTTTAAGCCAAGAGGCGCATGGGGGAAAGGGTAGAGAGAAAATTAATTGGCTGTGTCCATTACCACTGTGCGGGCCTTGGAGACCCCTGAAGCGATCGCTGCAGAGACTGTTATGGGAGGCTGCAATAGTGATGAGAGTCCTGGGCAGAGCTATTATTATGGAAACCACTAAGGCAGAGAGTCGAATACAGAATCCAGGGGGGCTAATAGGCTACCGGTGCATACCTTATATTCTCATTTGTGATTCTGGCAATAAAGAGATTAGAGAATATAATAAAGGGTTCTGCTTCCTTTAATGAGCTGCTGACTTTAGTTCAAAGGACTTTTGGGAACTCAAGCCGATATAGCAGAAACAGAAGCAGGGGCTCCCAAATAGGGCGTTGTATCTCCAGCATTATGTATTGCTTATCTCAAGTTTCGTTTTGCATTGAGAGTGTCCTGGGGCCTTTCCAGTCAGTCGCAGGAGTGATGAGAAAGAAAATGCCACATGTGCACTGGAGACAAAATAGGAAGGGAAATTATTTAGAGGTTGGGTCAAAACTTATCTCGGCTACCAGGGAGCTGGGCAAGGAGCATCAAGCAGCCAGGACAAATGGAGATGTATTATATATAGGGATAAAAGGATAAAACAGTGAATAAGGAGCTGGGTGGAATCTAGACAGCAAGATGTCTGGGAAGAACTTGAGTTCCCATATGGCAAAATTCATATGAATCAGTAATGGGACACCACATCTTCAGAGGTCCAAAGCTACTGCAGTGTAGTACTCAGCAAGTCAGGTTATGATGCGGTAGACCCAGGTTCTAATTCTGATTCTGTCACAGAAGCTAACTTGGTGATCTTGGGCCAGTCATACTCTCACAGTCTAACCTGTCTTACAGTATTACTGTGTTTGTGTGTATGCGGGGGGGGGGGGGGAAGGGGGGGGGGGAATGATGTTGTGTGCCACTCTGAGTTTCCACTAAGGAGTAAAGTGATGTATAAAATGAAAATCCGGTGTGGTGAAGTGGCTAAGAGTGGAGAACTCCAATCTGGAAAGCTGGGTTTGATTCCCCACTCCTCCACAGGAGCAGTGGACTCTAATTTGGTGAAGCATGTTCATTTCTCCTGCTCCTTCACATGAAGCCCGCTGGGTGACCTTGGATGACTCACAGTTCTCTCAGGACTCTCTCTCAGTCCCACATACCACACAAGGTGTCTGTTGTGATGTGGAGAAGGAAAGGCCATTGGAAGCCACACTGAGACTCCTTAAAGATAGAGAAAAGTGGGGCTTGAAAACCAACTCTTCCTCTTCCTGATACTACCGGAAAATATTTTGAGAAATGCAACTCAAAGACGAGAAGCAGAGAATGGAAGCCTTTCCCTTTCACCTGAAACTTATGCCAAACACAGCTTCCTCGCTTCTATTCTGCATTTAATTGAACCACCTAGTTTATCTAGCCAGCTCAAGTATGTTATATTATTGTGGGAATAGCGCTGAGGGCTTGAACTCATTTTTATACAAAAGCTTTCTTTTTGTTTCATCTGGCCACAGTTTACCCTTATGGTGCTGCTGGCAGACAAGTGAATAAAAGCTCTCAGCAGCTCCCATCGCATCCAGGTTATCCATTGGGCTCAAACATCAATTACAGAACTCTGTCCTGCGCTGGGATCTCATTCAGAGCTGTGCATCTGCTTCTGAGGCACAAGAAAGTCAAAGAATCACCCGAGGAGGCTATTGGTGAAGGAAACAGGAAGGAGAAATAGTAAATTGAGATGTGTAATGGCATGAGATGTAAGCACAATTCCAGCACCATCCTGCACAGCACGAGAGAAAAGTCAACGTAGAGGCACAAGGTTTGCATGAAGAAGGTCCAGTGCTCGGCATCCCCAATTAAATCAGATTTGGTAGAAGGGAGAGATCTAGCTCTGCCTCTGCCCCCGAAGTGCTACAGAGAGTCACAGTAGACAATACTAAGCTAGAAGGATTAATAGTATAACTTGGTATAATGCTGCTTCATGTGTGCTGGCAGCATTTCTGCTGGACCTTTCTCACACTGCACTTGGGATATCCTTTTAATTGGAGATGCTGGGATCAAACCTGGGGTTTTCTGCACACAAAAATCACTAAGCTGTAGACTTCCCTCAAATCAGACCAGATTTGATCAACAATAACTTCCCCAGCTACCTACACATATGCAGAACAAACAGGCCTGTTCTGCACTGATTTTGTGCAGGGTCAAGCCACAAACCTAGAGATCAGCTTTGCTCCGATCCACCAGCAACACTCAGTTTCTCCTGCAGGAGGTTCATATTTCTCTCTGTTCTGCATGGAAAGAGAAAGGGAGGTACACAGGGAGAAGAGAAGGACACGTGAGCGTTGATTTGGGATCTACAATCTACCCCACCTGAGGGAGAGGCATCGCTTGCAGCTCTTTAAAACAGTAATTTCTGTACAAGGGTGCATGTTCAAGACTCATCAGCAAACCAACATACCAATGCAAAAGAGCAGCAGTGGCGTAGTGGTTAAGAGCAGGTGTACTGTAATCTGGAGGAACTGGGTTTGATTCCCCGCTCTGCTGCTTGAGCTGTGGAGGCTTATCTGGGGAATTCTGATTAGCCTGTACACTCCAACACACGCCAGCTGGGTGACCTTGGGCTAGTCACAGTTCTTCTGAGCTCTCTCAGCCCCACCCACCTCACAGGGTGTTTGTTGTGAGGGGGAAAGGGAAAGGAGTTTTTAAGCCCCTTTGAATCTCCTTAAAGGAGAGAAAGGGGGGATATAACCCAAAACTCTTCTTCTTCATTACAGAAGGGGGAAAATGGGTATGTTAGCATTTTTTTACATGGAGAGTGGGGGACGGCAGCTCGGTTGGGGAAAAAAGTGCTGGAGGAGAGGCATCATTTTATTCACTCAGTCTCAAAGTTATGAGGGTGATTGGCTACATGACAGATCAGCAAATCCATGAACTAACAGTACATTATATTGATTTTTTTTTAAAAAAAACACTCTGACAAATGCAGAAGGGAAATGGAGGGGAGAGGAGGAAAAATATGGGGTAGCATGGACACAAATTAGCATGGTGGATATCACGTGGGTATGCATTTGCATCAGCGACAAATTTGGGTTTGCACAGAGAGTCAATCGATTAGGTCTCACTTTGAAAGGAAAGTTCAGAACAGGAAAATATAACTGCTCGGGTAAGAAAAGGGGAAATCACAAATAGAGCACAAACCAACTTTGGGATGGATCTCAAAACGTGAAGGATATTACAAAAAGTTGTGATTTCATGCAGCAATAAATCCAGTGAAAATAGGAAATGCAAAATAGGGCACAGTCTCATGTATAAATAGGCAGTTTTCACAATCAGCTGAATAGCTGCTCATATTCATGACTCCACTAGATGGCAACATAAGATAATATACCAGAAAAAAATCTCCCCCTTCTTCCTCTCTCTGGTGGAAGAGGATTGGTAGAAAACAAAAGACCATTTTCTTAAGTGTGAGTTTCTATTTGTAACCAAAGTTTCATGCCAGAAAGAGCTAAAGAAAAATAAAGAATGCCCAAAAGTAAACATACCAATTAACGGATCATCAGCTTGTTAAAAATACTTTGGATAACTTTTGAGTGAAGTCAGAAAAAAAAGAAACAGTTTCACGCCAAGTGATTACAATAAGTCAGAGTACTTCTGGGTCAACTAATAACCTGAAAAAAATGAATAGGCTGCATATATTCAGGTAATTCCTGTCTATGTCTACAAGGAGTTGTTGGCAGGGCGGATTCAAGGTATTTGGAACATCATAGCTCCTTCCCATAGTTCTGCACAGGGCTCAGGGGATTGGTTTGTAGCCAATTGGGGGAAGCCCATGGGCCAGGAGATTATGTCTGCCATCTTCTACACTACCAAGGGTCAAAAGTGACCCAAGCACCTTTGGGTCATTGGTACTCACCTCAATGTGCCACCCTGAGCAGTTACTTGACTGGTTCAGCTGGAAAAGTAGTTCTGGTTGTTGAGACACAACAGTTGTTCATTTCTTTGCTGCAGTCTAACAAACATTTCTTTGTAGTTTTATGATTTAGTGCAGAATGACATCACTCTGAGTATGATTTATACCCCCCCCCAAAAAAAACCCTCACAACAGGTGATGTGAAAGACTTACATGCCGGAGAGCTGCTGCTAGTCTGAACAGAGTAGACAATACTGACCCTGATGGACCAATGGTCTGATTTAGTATAAGCCATCTTCAAATGTTCATGTTCATGCAACAATCACCATTTGCAAACGTTTTCAAAGATACAACATATAGAATGAACTCATTCTTTGCAGAGGTCTTTTGATATCTCATCATGCAGTCACAGTCCTTTCCAGTATACCTTGATACTCATTTTGTTGCCAGTTTTGGGAGCAACTTTCCGCTAGAACTCATTTCCTTGGAAAGTTTCCTATCAAGACAACCAGAGGTAGCAACGCTGTCAGCTAATCTCACTCCCTGCCAACCAGTTATGCACAGGAAGCCAATAACCCAATGGGTTGTTTGGCTGCCCATACTGTACTGTGCTGAACCACAAAGAATGGCCCATAGGGTTGGTCAATACTAAAAAAATTCGTTAAAATTCGAATTTGGGTATTTTGGGGCATAAAATGATTTGTATACCCGAATCCGAATCATAGCCGATTTGGATATGCCCGAAAATTCGGGTAAATCCGAAAAATTCGGGTCCGTTTTATTATTTTTTTGAATTTTTGGCGTTTTTACACATTTTGGCCTGCAGGGGACGCAATTTTAAAGCTAGCAGCACTAAACTTTCAGGATATCATCTGGAGACTGTCCTGATGATTCTCCCCAAGTTTGGTGCGGTTTGAGTCTCAGTGGGGGGGCAAAGTTATTGACCCTCAAAAGGGGTGCCCCCATCCCCCCCATTGTTTCTAATGGGAAGCTAACTTGGGAGATGGGGGCTACACATTTGAAGGTCCCATAACTTTGGACCCCTGAACCAAACTTCACCAAACTCTGGGGAGTTATCATAGGGACGAGTACTTGCATGATACCTCTTGAAATTTTGAGTGACAGTAGCTCTAAAAGTGCACCCCTCACAGATCACCCTAAAAGAAATTAGCCTCCCCAGATTCTGTATGCTCTGTAGTACAGCCATTGGCTGGCTGGCTATTGGCTCCATTGCAGCCTAATGGGAAATTTCTGTGGGAGGGCTGTGGAGTCCACATTTCTCATAGTAAATCCACAACACTTTCAGGGTGTCTTCAGGGAGAGTCTCTTCATGACACCATCCAGGTTTTGGTGACCGTTGCTTCAAGGGGTTGAATGTTATGCGGTAGGGTCCATCTCCCACTGCCTCCCATAGGCAAAAGTTCACTCAAACCTGGATGGTGCTGTCATTCAGAGACTCTCCTCCTGAAGATACCCTGAACGTTTTGTGACTGTGACTCCTATGATAAATGTGCACCCCACAGCCCTCCACCAGAAATTCCCCATTGGCAAGCAAGGCAAATGCAGAAGTCACTGCAGAAAAAAAAAAGAATATTGGGCAAATTGTTTGGGGTGCTCTGCAGGAGCGCATTTTTAGAACATATCAGCACCAAAATATCAGGGTATCATCAGGAGATCTTGTCTGATGACACCCCTCAAAGCTTGGTGCAGCTTGAGTTTTAGGGAGGCCAAAGTTAGCTGGACCCTCAAAAATGGTAGCCACCATCTCCTTTAGCTCCTCCATTGGAAACAATGGGGATAGGGTCCCCCTTTGAGGGTCTCATAACTTTGGCCCCTGAACCAAATCTGCACCAAACTTGGGGTGTCATCAGAGACAGTCCCCCCGATGAACCAAACTACACCAAACTTGGGGGGTGTCATCAGGACAGTCTCCCTGGATGATACCCTGAAATTCGGTTGCCACTCAGCTTAAAAAAAAATTCTTGGTTTTCATGTTTCACCGCTTTCCTGCACATTACGAAGCCTGGAGGTGGAGTGTGTGTGAGCGGTGAAAACACGTGCAAACCAGCATTTTTTTAAAGCTAGTGACACTAAACTTTCAGGGGGTATCATCAGGAGACACAAATGTCCTACAGATGATTACCCTCATAGCTTGGTGCAGTTTGGTTCAGGGGAGTTAAAAAGTTATGGGACTCTCAAAAGTGTAGCCCCCATCCTCTATCAGCTCCCATTGGAAACAATGGGGATAGTTGCACCCCTTTTGAGTGGTCCCATACCTAGAACCAAACTGCAACTGCAAACTTGGTGGACAACATCAGGACAGGTCACCTCGATGATACCCTGATAATTTGCGTGCCGATACATCTCAAAAATGCATCCCCTGTAGGCACTTCAGAAATTCTGCCCACAGATTCTTTGTTCTGCAGTGACTTATGCTGTATTGCTTGTCAATGAGGAATTTCTTTGGTAGAGGGAGCCGTGAGGTGCACATTTCTAAAGCGTATGGTCACAAAACTTTCAGGGCAGAGCCTCTGGATGACACTATCCAGGTTTGGGGAATTTTGCCTCAGGGGGTTCAATTCTAAGGGACCCCAAAAGGGTAGGGGCCCATCTCCCACTGCCCCCCCTGGAAGTAAAGTTCCCCAAACCTAGATGGTGTCATCCAGAGAGTCTCCTGAAGATACCCTGGAAAGTTTTGTGGGTTTTACTCATGAAAAATGTGCACTCCACAGCCCTCTATCAGAAATTCTTATTGACAGCAATGCAGCTAAGTCACTGCAGAACATAGAATCTTTGTGCAAATTTCTGGGGGTCCCTGCAGGGGTGCATTTGTAGCATGTATCGGTACCACTATTTCAGGTGTATCATCAGGAGACTGTTCTGATGATGCCCTCCAGGCTTAAGTGAGTTCAGGGGGGCCAAAGTTATGGACCCTCAAAAGGGTAGCCTGATCTCCTTAGTTCCCATTGGAAAGAATGGGGGATAGGGACACCCCTTTTGGTGGTCCATAACTTTGGCCCCCCTAGACCAAACTGCACTAAACTTGGAGGGTATCATCAGGACAGTCTCCTGATGATACTCTGAAATTTTGGTGCCCATATGTTTAAAAATGCGCCCCCTGCAAGCCGAAACGTGAAAAAACACCAAAAAATAAAAACGCAATTTGGCTGGTGATCCGAATCTCGTGGATTCGGATCTGTTAGGATTTGGACAGCTCAGATTCGGCCCCTGCTCGTCCGAATCCGTCCGAATCAGTGCAGATTCGGTAAAAATCCAGATTCGGACTGTCTGAATCTCCAACCTTATGGCCCAACAAAGAGGATCAGACTCTCTGGTAATCCTCTGTGTTCTGTAGCTCAGCGAGGTATATCTGCTCACCATCAGTCCCACATACCACTTTCCTCTGCTCCTGAAGGCCTGCCACTGGAGCTCAACAGCTACATTGGAGTGGACATGTCTGAGGGCTGGCCTGCAGGTAGTTGAATCAGACCAGTAAGGAGTGCTCACCTGCTCAAGCTGCCCAATACAAATGTTATGGCATCCCCATACCAGAGTAGCCAGTTAACCAGCTAAGAAACTTCCTTCACTTCTCCCAATTAACCGTACTGTTCACCCAACCTAGCAGAGTGGAAAGTGGTCCGAGAAATGTCTGGCTTCCTACCATATATTATACATGTACCTGTTTGCTGATTGGCTTCACCCCTGTTTAATCAGTTCAAAAGTATCTGAAATGACACAGCCTGCCCCCTCCCCAGTCTGTTTAACCAAAGCTAAGATTGGGATGGGCATACACACAGCAAGCAGCAATTTCTCTGAAAGAAAACACGGCCCTTCTCCTTGACCAATTCCCATTTCTATTGTGAAGTGCAATCATCCCAACTCTCTTTTACCCCAATCTTTAATGCCCGACCTGTCTAGAGATTGTCCAGAAAGACTTTGATCCCCAGATGGCAATTCATAAGGACTGTCAACAATTCATTGTGTGATAAGTACGTACCAGACATATTTTTCCTTCAAAAGTTCATGTTGATTTATAAGGTGGTGGTGTGACAATGGAAACTGACGAGAGAATATGCTTTCAGGCTTGACAAAGGGAGACACTGAAAGATCAGTAAACAGTTCGCCTGTATGTGTTCGGAATGATCAACAACAGCAGCAGTTGTGCTTTGATCCAGACTGGCTCTGGAGCACAGGTGTCAAATTCGCGGCCCTCCAGATGCTATAGACTACAGTTCCCATCATCCCCTGCCAGCATGATGCTGGCAAGGGATGATGGGAACTGTAGTCCATAACATCTGGAGGGCCGCGAATTTGACACCTATGCTCTGGAGAGTTGTTTGCCTGGCTTCAGTTGCCCCTCAGAGCTCCTATTTACCCACTAGAGGGAAACATGAATGTTCCACAACACAGCAAATTATAATTTGGGAGACTGGCTACTTAGAGCAGGAAAATGTCATGGGGGAGGGGAGCCAATCCCCTTCCTCCTGTGCTGTTACTCTGATCTATGGATCCCTCTCTACATGGCTGCCATTTTGAAAAAAAAACCAGTCTGACAGACTCCAGATCTAAATCTCCCAGTAAATTTGTGTTGTTTGAACTTTATTTTAATTGTGAAATAGTAAGCCTTCACTCCTAAATTACATACATCACAGAAGCCTGGGCTGACATGAGAATTCATAATGAGATATCATTGGTTTAATTCCCTGTAGTTCACTGTACTTGCCTTGTGGAATTGGCTGAAGTCATGGAGGCTCCATAATTCATTCTTCTTCTGCGAAAATCTAATTAAAAAAACCAACCCGGCTTCCTTTAGCAACCAATTTATGAAGAGCGACTAATGAAGGCCGCTCAGCGACTGTGGGTGCGAGCTGAAAGCCGCACCAGCAAACCCAGTGTCATCACAGCATGGGCCTAATTATTCAATTTTTAAACTAATTTTGAGGGCTTTCCAGTGACTATTGGACTTAATAGTTTGAAAGTATGTTGGCGTAATGTATTACTCAGCAAAGACTGATGGTTTTTGGCTGGGTGAGGGGGGGAGGGGGGAGGGGGGGAGGACCAGCATGATAAATGGGAATAATACTTTACAAAACGTTGTTGTCTCATTATCTCATTCTTTAAAAAAAGGAATTGATTGTTGATGACTGTCACCCATAATTATCTTGGTCGGCAGTACTTTTTAAGCAGATCTTCACACTGCAATGGCTTCTGCGAAAAGCTGCCCCCTCCAATTAATACACTGATTGTACATACTGCTGATAGTATCATAACATAGTTGGCTCAAAATCTATTGTCTTTTTTGAAAGATGGGACACTCCTGGGCCCTGCAGTATGGAGAAGTTAAAAAGCAGGTTATGTTTCTATCTCTCGAGTATATTTTCACCCCTTTCTCCAAGGGGTTCAGAGTAGCATATGCTGTTTTCTTGTCCTCATTTAAGCCTCACAGCAACTGAGGGAGGTTGGTGAAGCTGAGAGAGGACTGCTTGCCCAAGGTCACTGAGCAAAGTTCAAGGCAGAGTAGGAATTTCAATATGGGTCTCCAATTCCTAGTCCAGAACTCTAACCTGTACATCTCACTGGCTGTCCACTTGATGCTAGAGTTCCATGACTGTGAGCCCCACCCAAAGAAGGGGGGGTGTCTGCCCGTGGGAGTGGTGGAGTGGCTGTACCAGTGGATTTGCCCTCTCTGGGGCACTTACCCCAGTGGAGGTGTGAAATCACCCCTATGTGGTTGCTGCTGCCATCCCCTGGCAGTGGGACGTGGTGCAAGATGCTGCGACAGCATCTCCGTACCTCTGCTGCCAATGCTAGCACAGTAGAGTAGGGCTGGGCCGGGGGAGGAGTTGATGCCATCTGGCTCCCTTCCATCTTTTTTGGCATTGCACCAGCGGGCTGCAATCCAGACTTAAGTCAGGCTTTTGGTTGGTCTAAATCCATTGTGGTCCAATGAGGATTCTTGGCAGCGGGGTTGTAAGAATAAAGTTTCCTTTTCAAAACTTCCTAGGGTGGCTTACCTTCATTTGAGAGAAGACCTCTGAGCTGTCTTGAAATGTCAGTTTTCTTGAAATGGGTGGTTTTTGCTACTGGCCAGAATATAGCACTGTGGAAGACAGTATTGGCCTTCTTTGCAACTTAAACAGCGGCACCTGTTAAAAGAACAAAATATTAGAGCAACACTGTCGGAATCCCAATATTTCTGAAGATAGCAGCAATGCAAAAATGATAGTCAGATAGCAAAATAAAACAAAAACCTTCAGCACAGCTACTATTACTATTTTTTATGGAACCAGACAACACATACTTTTTATGGAACCCGGCAGCACAAAGAGGTGACCACAAGGAGAAACAGTGAAGCAAGACCTTGAGAGAAATTAGGATAACTCTCCAAATGATGAGGAAAATTCTGTCCATCTGGTTTTTTGTTTTGTTTTTTTCACAAAAGAGACACCCATGGCAAAACATATAAGAACAAAGCAAAATATATATAAGGGAAGCACACCCTTCCAGACTGTAACATGAAGCATATCCACTGGGCGGTTTTGGGGACCAATCACCATCTCTGAGTGGAACAAGGTTGTTGTGAAAAAGTTTTGAGGAATAGCAGAAGCTGTGCAACATACTAAACTTTGTGTAGGAAGAACAAGATTTGAAAAAAAATGTGACAGAACATGAGAGAAATATAAATGGCCATTAGCACTGGGTACCGGATGCACACAAGTCTTTTCAGTCTCTGCTCCAGGTAAGATTTTGTCCAGCGGAACTCTTTGGTGCCTCTCTGCTGGGGAACACTGCGATTTTATTCAGCTGTTTTAAATCTTACCCTTCCTCAAGGAGCTTATGGCAGCATGCATGGTTTTGTTTTTACCCTCTCAACAACCCTGCAAGGCAGTTTAGGCTGAGTGAGAATGAATGACTCAAGAATCACCCCAAAGGGGTAAAATCAAGGTCTCCCCAGGTGTAACCGAATACTATTACCATGCTCTGCTTCTGTTTGCTTTCACCTGCATACAGTATCCCCAGGACTCAGAAATGCAGGCAATGAGACTTGGGGCCAAAAAGGCTAGGCAAACCTCCTTTGCCTTCCTTAAAATATTTTGCATTCTTTACCTTTTAAGCTCCACAGCCTCCCTGGAGGCATAGCATCTTTCATTACTGTGCCACGTTTGATGCTTGTTAATTAACATATCTTCAGCTAAAAACCCTACATTTTGAATTTTATTTAATTAAACAAAATCACCAACACATATGTTATCCCATCATGCTGTCTCTGATGATTTCCAAAAGGCTTCTGGGATTAGAAAACCCCACAGGGAATTGCTGTAAGATTAAAATTTGGAAAAGGATTTCCCTGACGTAAGACTCTCATAATTAATATTGTGTTGTGTTTAAGGCACAGTAGCACCATCATTAGCAGTTGCTGATAAAGGCAAACAAGAAAGCGTAGTTTATACCTGATAACTTCATTCCATCTCCTGGTGACTGGTATTAGGAACTCAATCAATTCCCAGCAAAAACCACCATCAGACTAGCAGGGCGATTGACAGCAGACAACTCAATTAGAAAGGTCACAATCAGAAAATAACCTTTATTTCTTATTGTTTCTGTGAGAACAACTTACTTCCAGAGAATTTGCAGAATGGATTGATTTTTATTACTGGTCACCTCTTGCTTTAAAATGTGCTATGTTGGCTACCTCTGCAGGAATTTCCCTGGAACCTGCAGTGTAAGTTCTTACCTTGGCATAACTCCCTACGTTGTTATTTTTTAAAGGGTAGACCTAATTATCATTTTTGAGCCTCTTTTTATCTTTTGTTTGTGTCAGGTTACCAGAATGAGTAGTAGTAGTAGTTTGGTTTTATACCCCCCCCCCTTTCTCTACCTTTAAGGAGTCCCAAAACAGCCAAACTCCTTTCTCTTCCTCTCCCTAAAACAGACACCTTGTGAGGTAGGTGGGGCTGAGAGAGTTCTGAGAGAACTGTGAGTAGCCCAAGGTTATCCAGCAGGAATGTAGGAATGGAAAAACAAACCCAGTTCACCAGATAAGAGTCTGCTGCTCATGTGGAGGAGTGGGAAATCATACTCCGTTCTCCAGGTCCCAGTCCACCTGCTCTTTTTAAGTTTTAAGTTTAAGTTTTAAGCTCTAGAGGGCAGGGAGTCTAGGGTGAGTAGTTTATTTCAAGACATTCCCTATAGAGACACTTCCTTGCTTTAACTGAAACACTACAAAATTTGAAAAGAATCTCTTATGATGCCAGTTTTTAGTCAAACTGTAATATTATAAGGTTGTTTTAATTATTGGGCCTTTCCCCACTTACCTTCTGCTGTGCGCTACTTGGGGCAAGTAGCGCGGGGTGCTGGGGCACTCCCCACTACAGGGGAGGCGACAACGCAGCCGCCCTGACACTGCTGCTGTTGCGACCCCTCAGTGCGCGTCATTCCTGGCGCTGGAGAAAACGGCGCCTTTTGACGACCCCACGCAGAGTGCGGGGTCATGGGGATGCCAGGGCGCGCACCAGAAATGACTGCAAGTCTGCGCTGGAGGGGTAGCTGGGAGTATGCGCTTGCAGCGCAGTGGTGTGGTAGAGGGAAAAGTGGGGAAAGGCCCATAGTTGGAAGGATTTGATTTGATTTTGTGGACTGTATTACACAGTTATTATTGAGTTGTTTGTTGCCCTGAGCCCAGCTTGGTCAGGGTAGGGTGGGATTAAAATCTAATTTTTTTTAAAAAAGTCCAATCTTGTCCAATTCACTTCCTCTCTACAATAGCAAGTTTACATGGCTTTTGTCAATGCCAGTCCCATGATCACTAGCATAACAATTGTGGTGGTCAAAGCGGACTCCATCCTCCCTTTCTTATCGTTCCAAAAGCTGATTGGATCCACCCCAGCATAGGGAATAATCAAACCCTATTGCCAATATTATTTTAGTGGAAAACAGAAATGTGCTCTAAATAATTGATGTCTGGGAATAGTGCAAGATTCTGATCCACAAATACGAGAGGGGTCTATGCTATATCTGTACTGTCCTTAGAGTGGGTTGGCCCAAGTGGCCTTTGTCATTTTTAAAAAGTCACTAGTTTATGGAGAGCATCATGCTAAAGAATTAACTTTTGTTCCAGAAAGATATTTACGGCGAAAGCAAAATTCAACAAAGCAAAATTCTCTTGCAAAAAAAGAGAGGCCAAGGCACTCCTGTCACACAGTGATGGATATCAAAGTGCTCCGTGATTAAGAGCGGATGAATAGCAAACTTTCAAAGTGTCGCTTGAAATTATCAAACTGGAATGGGTTTTGAGCACAACAGGAAGGTAATGGTGGGTTGATAAGGAAAGCACAATCCAATTTTCCTAGGTGAATTAACTTTAAGCCATCAAGTGTAGCTAATTTGAGAACAACTCTTTTTTTTTTGCTCCCGAAGGAAGGGCTCTTTTTGAAAGCTGTACAAGAGAACATGTTTAGTGTTCAGAGAATAAATAATATTGATAATGTGCCACTAAATGATTAACAACAGTCTAAAAAAGAGCCAGGAAACCACAGTGGAACTACAGATTACTCAGAACACAGGCTTGCTGCTGAAAATGGCATCCCTGTGTCATACGCTGTGCTCTTCTACCCTGTATCCTGCCACGATTACAAATTTGTTTCCCATCTCTACTCTGCATCACTGGCAAACAGAGAAATGTGCATCATAATGACATCAGGATGTGGTCAAGCCTGTGTTATTTTTTAAAGTGCTATGCAAAATTTTAAGACAGAATTAAAAAAAAAGATTTTATCCTAACAGTTTTAAGATA
The DNA here is from genome assembly GCF_021028975.2 of Sphaerodactylus townsendi. Taxonomy (NCBI): domain Eukaryota; kingdom Metazoa; phylum Chordata; class Lepidosauria; order Squamata; family Sphaerodactylidae; genus Sphaerodactylus; species Sphaerodactylus townsendi. Next base: position 21,204,222 of record NC_059437.1, on the reverse strand, counting down.
AAATATAAGAACAGTCTCACTGGATTGGTCCAACAGGATCTTTTTCAACACCAATTGGCAAGATGCTTCATGGATCAAGCAGTAGCCCCTCCTCCCACAACTAGCATTGAGAGGTATATTGCTTCTGAACCTAGGAACTCCATTCAGGTCATGGCTAACACACCTGTTGATCTTGTAGCATTCATGAAATTATTGAATCCTCTGACTATCTGCAATGCCATCACCAAACTTTGTGGCTATGAATCCCACAAGTTAATTATATCTTGTGGGAAGGAATACTTCCCCCCAGTGACACTGCCAATCAATATCACTTGTAGAAACTTTGTACTATGGAATTAATGGAATGGAATGGGAAGGAAGGACCTTTCTTCATACACTTTTTCTATGAAGTACAGGATATTTGAAACATTATTTAAACAATGATCCTTTCCATACAAAATCTTTCAAACGTTTTGAGGCAGGAGTTCCACATTGCTTTTACCCCCAAGTGTTTTATTTGCAGCCTCAAAATGTTTTAAATGAATCCTCTTTTAAAACAGTTCTCTGATTGAAATATCTTCAGTTGCTGTGCAATCTATTGACTATGCTGCCCACTATTCTCTGCTTCCTTGAACTTTTGCCTTGGTGCCATTTTCTGAGGTCACTCAATTCCCCCTTGCCTGTTTATTTGAAGCATTTCTGTTTGTTTTTTATTTTTTGTGGGGGCCACTCTTTGAAGCATCAAGTATACAAGAAATAGAGAATTGCAGAAGGAGATTTCGAAGCATTGAAACATCAATTCAACACAGGACTAAACAAAAAGGAGGGAAAAATCATGTAATGGCAACCATGAATTGTTTTGAGAAGGTGAGTTCAGATTTACTTCATAGTAAAGGGGGGGGGGTTGAAAAGGTTTTGGAAATGTTTTATGCAATTTGTGCGGAAAGGATTAATCAAAATTGGAATTTGGAACCGTTACATTGATCCATAGCACTCTGCCAAATGCTTTCCTTCTTTTTTTTGCTTGACATTTTTTTCTTAGCTTTGGTAGACTGAGAGTTTAACCAAGGAAGTTCTCATTAGGATGGTCCAACCCTCCCCGCCCCCAGTTCTCTCATGTTCTGCTTGCTGTGAACAGATTTTTCATCCATTAACTCAGCTGTTTGTGAGCAGCTGAAGCCGGTTCAACAGATTACTTTTCATGTAGTCTCACAGTGTAGAAAAAGCTGGCAGTATTTGGCAGTATTTCATGCATGCTAATTCTCACACAGCCTGATGAGAGTATTACTTCCCCCATCCCACATACCTATCATCACTTGGCAGCTAGTTGTCATAGCATTACATATGAATTGCTCTGTTCATCTACTCTTAAGAGGAAATTTGGGGTGCTCTATAGATAACATGTTGATGAGTAGAACCAACATGCACAGAAGGGCAGTGGAAGCAGGTGTGAGCATGGTGGTCCCAACTCTGCAATGTACAAACAGTTCCTGATTGCTTTTGATCATGGAGATGACATCTAGGTTCATATGACTTGTGGGGGGCTGGGGTCAATATGTTTAGATCCCCTGTCCCACATAAGCAATATGTATCCTATATCAGGCTTGTCTCCTCCAGAATCCATGCTCATATGAAACCGATAAAACCAGCACGGAGCAATGGGAGAATTTGCCCTCCCTGCACCTATTTTCTTTTGTACGTATGCATTTCAGAACATTTTTTCTTATGTCTCTTACCTTTCAATTAAAACAGAAAAGCCTTAATGCGAAATCCAAGGTGTGTGGAAACCATTCTGCCACTTAATGTAAGTCAGCATCTTCTCAGGGTGTAAAATTACATTAGATACCTTTCAGAAAATGAAAGACACCCTTGCTGTATATACTGCTTTGTGTCACAAAGACCGTGATGGCAGAAGACAAAATGGAATGTAAGTCACAGCCCAGCTTCTTTGTTTCTGTACTATTATGCATAATGGTTAGTATCTGAAATGTGCTGGTAAGAGTGCCTGACAATTAAACGGAAAGGCAGGGTGGGAGAGACCAGGGGCTGTTCATTGATTATTTATGATACAGTTCAGGGATTTATCTAGTCATTAGAATTGCATTGCCATACCGACCATCTAGAACGCTGAAAAATTATCGTCTTGTCTCGTACAGAGCAAAGCATAACATTATTTCCAGTTTGGTTACATCCCCAGGTGGACAAGCTGAGGTGACACCAGCAAAGAGGAAATGACAGTCATGTGGCTAATTAGCTGTTGTTTGCCCTTTGGCTTCGCCAAAAGAGAAAAACTCATACAGTGCCTTAATGACAGTTATACAAATCCTGTACTCTGATATTAATGGGAAATAATTACCACATTTCTCTTCTCACTAGTTTGTAAACTAGATAGCAACTAAGTCGGTACCTATTAATATGGGAATAAAGGGGAGGGGATCTTACTCAGCGAGATATCTGATTCGAAACTCGTCACAGTTTTGAACAAACAGCAAACCATGGTTTGCCACTCTGGAACAAACTCAGGGGGTCACTATCCACTCACCATAAGCCGCGGGGTCACCTCTTTAAAAGCCACGGGGGTCCTGGACGCTCCCCACATCTCCGGCGCTCACTGCGCGGCTGCCAGGGATTTACCTCTCTCCCGCCTCCTGGCTGCGCGGCAAATTAGCTCCGCTAAAAAGAGCAACTTTTTAAAAAAACCGGCTGGTGCCGCTGGGTTGTGGGGAACCTCGTTGCTGTTTCTTGGCTGCCGATTCGCTGTACCACAGGCTCAATGGCCAATCAGGGAACAGGGAAGCCATCTTGTTAAGTGGGGGGTTGTCCCCTGCCTAAAGTCGCAAGCGCTGTAGTGATGACGAGGACACTTGTCGACATCCAGTCGGTTACCGCGTCTTCACCGCCTCAACTTTGTTCCAAAGCCCGCAGCCGGTAAATGGAAATAATGTCACCGGTTTAATGAGGGGAAGTACAAGAGGATGCGGCGTACAGACTGGCTTCTGCTTTTCACTTCCAAACATTCGCTGATGACGCGTGTCTCCACAGAAAGCGCCAGCCAACGATGACTGCTGACGCCAGCATGTGCCGACGCCTTTAATGGAGGGCTGTTAACGCCTCTTTGATGACGCTCGCACTCACGCTTCGTCGCGTAACCTTACATGGCAAACAACCTCTTCCCAGCCAATCACACTGGAGACTCCGCCCTCGGCTGGCCGCTTCTTTCACTTTCTCGTGAACTCATGACGCACACGCCTGACGCCAATCGGAGTTTTTCCATTCCCCTCATTGCAACGGAACTCCCAGCTCTTGCTGCCCTCAAGTTATTTCAAGAATTGCAAACATTAGTAGAATTGAAATGTCTCCGTGGTCAGAAGCCACGGAGGCTTTTCATTGCGGGGTCGCAGCGGCGTTGCAGTTTAGTGAGGTAAGTGGGTAGTGGCCCAGGGTCGCTCACATGGATCTTCTCCCCTTTCTGTGTGGTCAGATTAGTAACATAGTTCTGCTTTCACACCAAACTATAGTTCACCAGTACATCTTAACATGCAAGTAATGGTTTTTATGTTTTTCCAGCAAACCAGGAATCCAATCTATTTTGCATAGAATCACATGTCATATTTAGTTCCATGGCCATTTATACACTCATAGCTCTTTGCAAAGTTTTCCCTCACAGTGTGTGCTTTGAATTTTACACTTCCCTTTCCCCCAAAATCTGCTGCAGCTTCTCAATGTCAGCCATTTTCTCCCCCCTTCCTAGTTTTTGAGAGGATTCCCCCCACACTTTGGTGGACTATGTTAGGGAGAAATAACACAAGTCAGGCTGACTATATTCTCTTTTTCAATTTGCCTAGTATTTGCAAGTGAAATTAAAGGCAAGGAGTTAGGAAAGACTCATGCTCCTAACTGCAGACACAATGGATCTTTGCCTTTAATTTCACTTGCAAATACTAAGCGAAATTGAAAAAGAGAACACAGTCAGCCTGACTTGTGTTATTTTGCCATAATGTTAGTCCACTAATGCAAAGCTGGGAAATCCTTTCAAAAACGGGGGAGGGGGGGAGAGAAAATTATTGATGGGAGGGTTATCAGCTGTGGTGTATGGAATAAATGCAACTGAAGAGACTGAGGGAAAATGACAATGGGAGGAGAGGAGATGTGCCAAATGATTTCACAAGGGGAGGGAGCAAAATGGATGGAGACTGGGTGGATGAAATGGAGGAATGATCCCCTCATGAGAGGGAAGAAGGTGTGAGGGAGGAGAGAACATAGCCCAAGGCAGGCATGGCACACTCTTTCTGTATCGCATGCCTAGCAAAGCTGAGAAAAAGATCACAGTTTTCCCACATCAGGAAACTCTGACCTTTCGTTCACCCATGGCCCAGTTGCGTAAATAAAAATCAGGATAATGTCATGATGTTGTTGGATAAACAAAATCTACCCCAGAGGAAAGGTAAGCCTAATGCGTTGATGATAAGCCCTGTGCATAAAAGGCCCATGATCATTTTAAAGATTTGTTGATACTCCGACACGTTCCCGGTGAAGGCAAAAACAGTTGTTGTTGCTGTTTTGTTTACAATTTTCAGTGGGAAGAAAGGTCTTAGGGGAATTTGCCTCTTACCCCACTCACACCAGCCAATACCATCTTTTACTGCCTTTGGAAAGAGTGAAATGTGGCATGTTTCCTCGAGTGACTTCAATGACTTTCTGAACAAACGTTTGTGTGCTAACTTTTAGCCTTTAATCACATTTTTCCAGGTTATAAACCCTTGAAAATTGTGCTTGCAACAGAAAAATGGTGACAGAGGTTTAAATCCCGTTATGTGCATTGTGACATTATAATTGTAGGTAAGAATCTACTGAAGTAAACACTTCATTTGCGAAGCATCAACCATCACAAAGGTGGGCTGCCACTCTGACATCTCGGTACAAAGCATTTGGCTGACAACAGGACTGATTGACAGCAAACTTTTTTGCAGCCACGAGCCAAAACATAACACAGACACAATTGGCTTTTAAGTGCACACGAGATGTATGGATCATCTTCTCTTCCTTGCTTCCCTCTCTGCCCTCCAGGATAAAAACAGCAACAAGGGCAATTAACCAAGACAAGCCATTGCTTTATCTTTAATTAACCTCTGCCTATGAATTGTCACTAGAATTGCTGCTGGGAAGGCAGAGGAGCAGGTAATCTCTGTCTTGGTTTGACAGGCCCAGGCTGCCTAACAGAAGGTGCAGCTTGTTTGGATCCCTGAGTTTCCCAATAGTTTGTTTCATACTTTACAGTTGCAGAGAAGACCCATGTTGGCTAAATGAAACCACCCAGTTTAGATATTAGTATCAGATCCTGAGGGGGAGATGTAAGGAAAGGTATTACCTTCATATCCTGACCAGGGGTTTTCCAGAAGCATTTCTTCCTTCCTTTAGATATTTATGCCCCACTTTTCTTCCCAGTGGGAATCCAAAGCAGCTTACAAGATTCTTCTCTCCTTGTACCTGTGATCCTCACAAATGGGAGACTGTTCAGGGTGAGAGTGTGTTACTGGCCTAAGGTCACCCAGAAATAGGGTTGCCAACTTCAGGATGGGGAATTCTTGGGTGGTGCCTAGGGAGGGGGGCATTGGGGAGTGGGGGAGAGACCTCTGCAGGATTTAATGCAGGAGTCCCCAAACTTTTTGGGTCTGCAAGCATATTTGGATTTATGACCAGTCATGGTGGGCGCAGCATCAAAATGGCTGTGACCAAATGGCTGCTGCAGGAGGTGGAGCCAGCCGTCAAATTATTGCTGCAGCTTAACTTCAGAAACACAGTGTGACTCCTTGTGTTGTGGTGGCCGCTGCTGCCTAAGCGAGATTAAAAATAACCTGCACAGCCAATCGAATCTCCAATAGTTAATCAAAAACCTTGCTGGGTCAAGTCCCAACCACCTCTTAAAAACACTTGGCAGGCACTAGAAAAAGTGTCGATGGGCACCATGGCATCCTGAGGCACCACGTTGGAGATCCATGATACAGCCCTATATTCTCCAGGAGCCATATTCCCCAAGAGAACTTATCTTTGCAGTCTGGAGCAGTGGCAGAGCCACAAGGGGACGTGGGGGGGGGCGCCGTGACTGGGTGCATGCTTGGGGGCACATGGAAAATCACCCCCCACCCCTCCCCCTTCCCCCACCCCCCTGCGGCACCCCCATGGTGCCTCCTTGTGGCAGTCACCCCCTTCCCACACTTACCTTAGTTCCTTTCTTTTTCCTAGAACTTTTTCAGGCTGAAAAAAAGGCCTGTTCACAGTACAGGCTAAAAATGGCCTGAGGAACTACAGTTCCTTGGGGCTCACAAGGTATTCTGGAAAGTATAGTTCCCATTGGGCCGTTTTTAAGCCTGAATAGCAAATAGGCCTTTTTTTCAGCCTGAAAAAGTTCTAGGAAAAGGAAAGGAACTAATGTAAGTGTGGGAAGGGGGGAAGGGGGGCGCTGCGGGGGGGCCGTGGGAGGGCAGAAAATATAGACTGCACACCGGGCACAGTTTGGCCCAGCTACGCCTCTGGTCTGGAGATCAGTTGCAATTTCAGGAGAGCTTCAAGGTCTACCTTGAGGTCAGAAGCCCCACCTAACAAGCTTCTGTGCCAGAATGGGGATCTGAACATGGACCTGATCCTAATATAACCACTTCACTATGTTGGCTGTCTTGTGGTTGACTCCTGTGGAAATCAAGTTGCTGAACTAGATAGACTGGGCAGGGCTCTTTTCCTTATAGCTAGGTTGGTGGCTCGCTAGCAGGGTAGCCCAGTGACATCAATTCTGTTATTTGTCACCAAGTATTTGAACACCCAGGAATATAAGAACATGGAAGGTTCATTTCTCTCTGTCATGGCTTAGAGCCATTTTCTTCCATGAAGTTTCAATTTTGTTTATCTTTTGTCTAATCTAATATAGGCATCCATGAAAACATTTCTAAAAAAAGATTGCTATTAAGATCTAAGATGAGAAAAATGACATCATTCAATACATAACTGTAATGTATTGTATTGATTGTGAGGTACTGTATTGTTTTAAGAGTCTGCAGCTGTTGCACTGGAATTGGTAATCAGTAGGTGTGTTATATTGAGCACAGCTGCAGAGTGATTTTAGGCTATGTGTGAGTAGCAGCTTTGAAATAAAGCACCATGTTTTGTTCCTCCGACTCCTGATTCTTTGAGACATAACATATTGGCGACGAGGATAAACTTATGACGAGTCTAGCAAGTTTTTTGTGAAGCAAGGACTGTGAGTAAATTATGGCTTTTCAAGGGCAGCTGGAACAGTTTAATTTGGAGTTTCCTTTGAAGTGGCAGAGTTATGAGGCCCGATTGGAATTTTATCTTCTGGCAAATGGCATAACAGACCCAGAAAGGAAAAGAGCTGTGTTTTTGAGCCTCTGTGGTGAAGGGGTGTTTGACCTCGCCTCAGCATTGATAGCGCCAAGAGACTTATCAGCAACACCGCTTGTAGAGATACTGACTGCATTAAGGAACCATTTCATTCCCCAACCGTCAGAAATAGCTAGACGGAGTGTTTTTTATAAACGTGATCAGGAGGGGACTGAAAGCATTGCAGATTATGTTGCAGTCTTACGGCGGTTGGCACAACAATGTAATTTCTCCAATTTGGAAGAAATGTTAAGGGATCGTCTGGTCTGTGGCCTGAGAGAGGCACCATTGCAAAAGTTGCTGCTGGCAAAGACAGACTTGACTTTTCAAACGGCATACCAAGAAGCCTTGAATTTTGAACTTGCTGCAGCCTCTACTCGGGAGGTGCGACAAGCCAGGAGCCCACAGAGATTGCAAACAGCTGGCAGTGGGACTGTAGACCCGGGTAATGGTGAAATTCAGAGACTGCAGCATGGTGCAATGAAGATGGGAAGACCACCACAACAGAGGGGGAGGATGTTAACAGAGAAATGTATGAGTTGTGGTGGGCCCCATGAGAGAGAAAGTATACAGTATACAGTATACAGACTACTTATTTGTTACAGTTATATCTATCCAATATTCTGCAGCACAAAGTTTGCTTTAGAGTATTGTGAAGTGTGTGACATGCCATGTGAAGTGCAGTCAAGTCACAGCCAATTCATGGCAACTGTGTAGTATTTTTAAGGCAAGAGATAAACAGAGGTGGTTTGACATTGGCTCTCTCTGCATAGCAACCCTAGACTTCCTTGGTGGTCTCCCATCCAAATAGTAGTCATGACCACCACCACTCAGTTTTCACAGTCTAATGTGATTGTGCTAGCCTGGCCCATCCAGATCAGGGCAGAGCAGTTCTACCATCACCAAAACCTAGAGCTATAGAATAGTAGAGTGTCAAAACTCTAGGCAACCATAATACTTGGACATGATTTGTTCAACTTAACCCTGGTTAAGTATTATAGGTATCTAAAGCAAACATTGACCACAAACCAGAATGTGAAACTATAGTTTGTATTAGGTATGCAAACGATGATTTAATACCACATCTGCACTGAGCAAACCACAGTTATGACATTTCCTCTCAAACATCTGGTAGACAAGATCCATCTTACCCATCTACAAAGCCTTTTTGCCTGCAAGATGACGAGCAGACCCTAAAAGAGTATCTCTCTATATTTGCCCTCTAGGGCAGAGCTTAGCTTAGCAAGCCAACTGTGTTCTTGTATTCCTTCAGAGTCTTAGCCAGCCCATTAGCATTAACCCTGATTTAAAGTTTGTAGCAGGTCAGTCGCAAGAACATTCTGTCTGTGTCTGAGCAGGAATTTAAAACTGAGTGACCCAGTTTTCTAGCCAATGTACCATACTGGCCTTCAGACAAATTCGTCTAAAAAGTCAGAAGGTGCTGTTATTCAGACTGCCACAACAATGAGTACTTGCAGATACAGTGTAAAAAGCACAAAAACTATTAGAGTAGCATAGACCTCAGTTACTTGGGGGGTGCTGGTGGAGAACAATTGTAATAACCCGAAACTATTGTCTTATCCCTTTAACCTTAAAGGTTCATAGCCATTTCTCCACACAGCAAAAAATAACTTGAAACATTCCATCTTTCTATGACATGACGAATGAGCTTCGATTAACAGCAGCTAAAAGAAGAAAAAGCCACTAATGTGTTTTATACAGTCAGTGATCAGTTCTTGACATGTAATATTTCATTTGTTTCAAGACATTAAGAGATGTTGTGTACCTAGAAACAACAGCTTGCATGATGGTACATCTATCATTACATGCGTCATAAAAACAAGGAGAACATAAATTTGTTTCTCCCCGTTAAAGTCTAATTACCTGTAAAATCATTACTTGGCACTCTGGCAAATTGATACAATCAAGTTAATGATCCTCAACATATTAAAAACTTACAAGGTGTCCCCTTTTGCTTGCATGCCCAAATCACCAAAAATAGTTTCTGGTACAAACAGCATCCTACATAGTCAGGCATCAATCCCAAAAGCATCGGTAAGATCAAACCACACGAGATTTACAGGCATCCTCTCCAATCAATAAAATAGGAAGAAGCACAAGAAACTGTTTCTGGAGGGTCCTGGCTGTCAGGAGCACCTCACACATTTTAAAATGCCAGCTTGTCTACTGTGATAAACATGCATTTTCTACTTACCAACTATAAATTAATATATTTATTAGGGATGGTCTAATGTTCTGCGTTCCATCTCCTTTTGTTTTATTCTCTCTCAATCAGCTGTTTTGGCTCTCTACTTTTTTCAACAGGTGCTGTAGATTTGTTCCTATTGCATACACTTGGTACAATTGTTATGAATGATGCGCAAGCTGTGCAAGCAGAGTTGTGCTGGAAGAAGAAAAAAAAGAGTTGGTTTTTATACCCAGATCTTCTCTACCTTTAAGGAGACTCAAAGTAGCTTACAATTGCCTTCCCTTCCCCTCCCACACCAGACACGTGATGTAGGGGGGACGGAGAGAGTTCTGAGAGAACTGTGGCTAGTCCAAGGTGACCCAGCAAGCTTCATGTGGAGGAGAAGGGAAACAAACCCAGTTCAGCATATTAGAGACCATTGCTCTTAACCACTATACTACATCGACTGGCAGTTTCCCTGCCTCCCTCACCCACTGCACCTTCCTGAGCTCTTTGAAACTATGCCCATGGAGGTCAGGGGACCCAAAAGATCACCATAGGGTGCATATTGAGAGCCTGCAGTATGAATGTGTGTATGGGGGGATCAGTAGAAACTTCCCTCCCCTCTCCCCAGATGATAAAGACATTCTGTTGAAGGAGCTGCTGCACCACCAATGGAACGACATCTTAGGATCTACACATTTATACCTATAATACTGCATAATGCTGGTGGCCAGAGGGAACAGAAATTGTACCAAAAGTAAGGAATCATGTACTTAGTTTGCAGACCAGAGAAGCAAAATAGAAACTAGGATTCTGGAGTCAAACCAGCAAGAATGGTCCATTCTGCTAATCACAAATGAAATGTCTTCAGGATTTTTTTAAATTAAAAACATTTTGGGGTGGAATTCTGCACAATTCCCCCCTCCCCAAATGTTCAGAAGACGTTTTATTTTTGCTCAAAATGAACTTTTCCGAAAATGCTGAACTTTAGCCCCCATAGTACTATGCGGACAACCCCCCCCCCCCCAAAAAAAAAACCCAGTTCTTTTCACAGCATCTACTGATTTGTGTTGTGCAGAAGGGGCCAATGACACATTCATCTCTTAAGAGTATTAAGTTTTATACCCCCACCTCACAGACAGGAGCAACTACATACTTTTCTGCTGTATATTGAGCTCTAGTTTATGGTTACTTCCCCCAGTGGTTGCCATTTGGTGTTTGGCAACACTATTTGCACCTCCCTCCACTGTCTACCCAAACTTTAAACTGGCACATGTACAGCCTCTGGAGTGAAAACCAAGAACCTCTCCTGGTTCATTCCTCCCCCTAATACTTCATCTAGGTTGTCAGTTTTGGCTATGTTTTTAAGTACATGTTATTTGCTCAAAAGTTTATTTGTGATTTAGGTTTGTTTACATGCCATGTTTTGTTGCATCTGCAATTAACCTGACAGCTTTTACTTGGTTCATTTGCAAAGTGCTTTTACAGTTTCAGTGCCGCTGCAAGAAGATAGTAGGGGGTGGGAGCTGGGGCTACAGTCCTGCTCTGTAAATCAGGAAGGTGTCTAGTGTTGTCTGGTTTGGAAAATTCCCAGAGATTTGAGAATAGGACCTGAAAAGGGCAGGATTTGGAGAGGGGCAGGAGCTCAACAGGGATGTGATAACACATCCTGTGAGGTCATAGCAATGTAATTTCCTCCCAGCAAAATTCAAATTTTAAATGCAAATGTCCTGCCTTATATAACTTCTTTATGTTTTATTTTTATTCTTTACTAGGGGTGCACATTCAGTAAAGCCGAAATGAAAAATGGCTTTTTAAGCTGTAGCCAGCAATCATTATCCCAGAAAAGCTAAAAAACACTGGCTTTTTTCAGTGATCATTTTGGAATCCCAAGCTGCAGCAGAAAAAAAGAGAAGAGATCCTTTTAACAAGAAAAAAACCCCTGCTTCAATTGGCACATTTGCACTGGGTTGCAAGGATTTAAGGTTTAACTTTTGGTTCTACTGTAGCTTATGGGAAATCTTTCAGGGGTTTGGGGGTGGGGCATTTTTTTAAGGTAGAGTCACCAAAGTTGTGACTTAGCTATTGGTGACCCTCCTTAGAGGAACTCTTAAATTTGCTAAAGATTGGGTCAGGGTCCCAAAGTGGGTGACCCTATCCATTCTCTATTGGAAATAATCCTCTTTGGGGGCCCATAACATTGGACCCTCTGACCCAATCTTTAGCAAACTTGGGTTTTTTTCTAAGAAGAGTCATTAACAACTATGCTGGGAATTTGGTAATCTACCTTAAAAATAACACACCCACCCTGCCCTGGAAAGTTTTCTTATGGGCTACAATGGAGCTGAATTGGGAGGTGGGTTGAACCATAATGCCCTGTGAAACAAATGTGCTGAAGCATTTTTTTCTTTTGACAGGATTTTCTTCCCTTTCTACTGCTGGAGCTAGCAATCCCAAGATGAGCCAGGTATGAAAATTCAGGAATTTTCAGTAAATCCTGAAATTTTTTGGTTCCAATATACCTGGATTTGAATTACTTAGACTACAAGAAGAAGTATCAGGATTTGATTGAAGGGAATAAATGAGGTTTTTTCCCAGGGAAAATGGGACCAGCCTTTTGGTCAGCTGTTTCTGGTGCTCAGAATGATAAATCTTTTTCATCTGAACCTCACATCTGCCCTCAAATTTGACTTGATTATTATTGTAGTATATTCAACACTCCTAACAACTCCTTGTCTGACTCCCTGATTAATTCAGATAATATAATCCTGCAAAATGTTCCAAGATGGCCTCCATTCAAGCCTGAGCAAATTGAAAAACTAATTTTAGAGTTAAAAACAGGTAAGGCCTCAGGTTCTGATGCCCTTCCTGCTGAACTTTTAAAAATATATAAATATATTGCTGGGCTTTTCCATTGGCCAATTTACTGTGCTGTAACAGTTGGTCCACAGAGGGCAGGTCAACCCAATGCTTCACAATGGGAGATAGACAGGTCTTTTCAGTGGCTAAGGTTCTCATATTTGAGACTGCATAGCTACCAAGATAGCTCACTGAATTTTTAAAAAGAAAACTATATATCGCCAAAATCAGCAGGACCAGCTGAGTACAATTAGGTACTTTTTTAAAAAGTTTTTTTTTAAGTTTTTAAAAATTAGGTACTTTTAAAAAAGTTCAAGCTGAAAAAAATGGCCTATTCAGTTCAGGTTGAAAAACTGCGAGCCCCAAGGTCTCCTGGGAAGTGTGATTTTCACCAGGGCGCTTTTCCAGCCTGAGCTGAACTTTTCAAGCTGAACTAAGGTAAGTGGAAGGTGGACATAGGGGTGGGGGTGCTGTGGGGGGCACCATGGGGGCAGGGCAGGGCAGGGCCCATGGGGGGTAGAAACACAGAATCCGCCCTGGACGCAGTTTGGCCCAGATACACCTCTGTGGCAGGGAGAATGCCTTCAGTTGCACACAAAACATTGGGCACAAGCTGACGGTGAAACTGACCAGAAAAAGGAGACACTTCCTGAGCTCTGCATTCTACACAGCCAAGCAGGAGATGTCTTGCAGGCGGCTTAAGGGGAAAAGGTGCACTTTGAAGCATTCTTCAAAAAAAGATGCCTTGAGCTAAAATAAAGCATCCTGAGGCCATCATGGGGAGAAAGCTGTGCAGGCTGCCTTCCCAGAACTGTTAAAAATATCCCCAGGACATCTTATTTATTGTGCGGAACGGATCATTCTATATACATTTTGCTTTAATCAGATTTTTTAAATATCTTTCCCTGGTTAATTTATTGATTGCCTTGTTCCAAGTTTGGACTTATTTATCTCGTTCACAGTTTGAAAATTGTTTTAATTGTTTACTCATGATTGCTAGTACAGCTTCCTTCATAGCTGCACATTTGTGATTATTGCACATGTTGTTTGTATATTGGTTTAAATGAATCTTTTAGTTAACTATGTTTTATGCTAGCATCCCCTAATGGTCAAAGAAAACAAGAACCTACCACAGCTCCATTTTTGTCCCTTCAAAACCAGGTTTTTCTTAATCAGGCTTCTTTTAGTTTTGTCCTTGAAGGTAACTAGTCTCAGGTTGATGGTCTTTACCTGAAAGCACTTTCCTGAATTCCTTGTCTTTTCAGCTTACAGGATAGCACCATCCAACTCAGGAATGGAGAGGAGGACAGTGTCTGGTGTACTGTCTCCATTGGGATAAAGCAAAATAAGCAAGTGTTTGGGACACCAAGGAGAAAGGGGGCACAATAGAAAGTGCAAAAAAAGCATCACCACTGTTACCAGATCGACCAGTGGTGGGGTGGGGGTGGGGACCTTGCTTTTAAGACAGCAGTGTCTCTACTCATCCGGCCAACCATTGGGGTGCCTAGCAGTACAGTGCCAAAATGAGGAGTCCATTGTCTGCATTGGCTAGTGTACCCACAAGGACACAGAAAAACCTGTCTGTACAAGGCCTCACCCATATCTGCCATGCAAGACACCTACCTCCCACCTTTCCTGAAGCGATTAAGAGAGCACAATGACCCTGCCCTGGAGAGCATTCCCAACTTCAGCCATGGACTATACACCCCTGTAGAGACAAAGGACTTGTTAATGTGTATTCCTGCCAAGAGTATTCCTGCCAAGTGTTATATTAACCCAAGAACTAATTCCTCTGACGAATATCTCTAATGAGCGCCTCATTTATATTGTCACTGTTATAGAAACTGTAATTTCATCAGTTTCCTCCCACCTTCAGGCATTCCCAAGCTTGGCCTATCAAGCTAATGCCTCAACCATTAGGCAACTAAGACCCCGAGCTTGCCCGACTTTTTGCTAAACCAAGAGTCTGCTCTCACTAATGCTCCACTTAAAAAGGGAGAGACCCCCATCATTTTGGGTAACACCAACAGAAAAAAAATTGCTGTGGCTAAAAAAAGGGTGTGTGAAAAAGGGGCACCACCACCACAAAACAAGTTAGTTCAACTTCAGGTGAACTAGTTTCCCAAAATGAAGTCCTCTGTCACAGACATAAATATCTCATAGTCAAAACCCTTAACTTAAATTCATAAAAATCTACATGTCTTTATCCCGTCTTTGTGTCGCCACCTAGGGAATGAGAATTCCAGCAGCTAAAGTTACTGACTGTAAGAATGTGCACTGATATTGTGGCAACCACTGGGAGTAACCGGTTTACTTGCAAATGGCAGGACAGGGGCACCAAGGTTGGACTGTGCTTTTGGCATCCGCTGAACTTAATCCAGCATCAAATGGGTGAAGGAAGACAGAGATGGAAAAAATCCCATTTTTAATTATTTTTCCCCATTGCAATTAATTTTAATCTTCCCATTTTCATTGTTGTTACTGAGGATTTGTTTATTGGTTTTATGCATACTTATGTAGTTCATAATGCACTTGTGTAACAGCAGAAGGTACAGCAGATTTGTATATAGGTATTTTATGGACGAAATGATGTAGAAACTTTTAAGGGCTGGTCTTTGACCGCAATAATAAAATTCTATTCTATTCTATGTAGTCCATAGGCAATGTAAAGACACAGTACATGTTACATACAAATCAATAAATCAGAATTATGTCTCTGTGTATATATATGACAGACATAATGCTGATTTATTGATACACAAATAGAGCTGGCATGTGTTCGTTTTTACAGGAGACATTTGACACAGCAAAGCATAAAACGGCATGAAAATAAAGACTTCGTGATTCAGTTTGCTCAAGGAAAGAGGAAAATTGGGGCAAAGCTATTTGAATCCAATCAGACAGCTTGAGAAATTGGACAGCATTCCTTCGTGGAAGGAAGAATCCTGCGCTCTGGCTTCTGACCATAACATCAGACCCTACATCCCAACTCTCGTTCCGCCAAATCCTTTCAGCCAAACTCTTTGAACGGGTGATGACACTGACTCACTTGCTGTACAAAAATAGACTGGGATGCGCATATGTTCAACTGCATTTCTGCAGCTAAGAAGGAAATTGTTCTAAGTCAGTCTGGAGTGACAGGAGCACGGAGCATCCTGTCGAACAGCTTAGAGTGAATATTGTCTTCCCACCTGCACAATATTATTAGCTTGTGACACTCAAAACACATCACCAGATTTTTAATCACATTTTTTTTTATTTGCATCATTTACCGATGAGAGGCTGTGAGTTAATGCAAGATGTCTGAAATGCCAGTCTGGATTGGGTCCCACCCCTGGAGTAAAATCATTTAATAAGTTGTCCCCTGTTTCCTGACACATTTTAAAATAGAAATCAGTAAATGTACTTGGTAACTGATGCAGACTGAGCTATGAAAATCATCGTTTTAAAAACATGATGACTGACAAAGGAAAAACTGTGTTCATTGAATATGCTTAGGAAGAAAGGAATATATTGCAGAAGACACACAGAAATAAACAAGCAGAAACAAGATAATCATCTATAACATTTTTTCAAATTCTACTCTTTTTCCAGGAAGCTCAGGACATGGTTCCTGAACTCATTTTATTCACACAACAGACCTGTGAGGTAGACATGACCAAGGTCATTAGGGTTGCCAGCTCCACACTGAAGATTTGGGAATGGAGCCAAGGAAAGGCAGGATTTGGGGTTGGGAGGGACCTCAGCAGGGTATAATGCCATGGAATCCACCTTCCAAAGCAGCCATTTTCTCCAGGGGAATTGGTTTCTGTAGTTGGGAGGTCAGTTGTAATTCCCAGAGATCTCCAGCCAGGAATCTTGGCAACAGAAGACTGATCTCCAGATGAGAAATAATTTATATCCAGTAGAGGAGCTTCTTTCAATTTATTGAGTGTAATTTTCACATGGAGTTTAAACATCCTGAATACAAGATACTGGGATAGAATATTGAACGTATCCTTCAGATAGTCCCTTAAATAAGCCTATGGACAAAAAGTTGAAGTAACCGGCTTGCATCAGAACCCAGGAGTGCCACACCAAGACAACTTAAGAAACTGAAAGCAGACTTAATTTGAAGAAGAAGAAGAAGAAGAAGAAGAAGAAGAAGAAGAAGAAGAAGAAGAAGAAGAAGAAGAAGAAGAAGAGGAGGAGGAGGAGGAGGAGTTTGGATTTATATCCCCCCTTTCTCTCCTGCAAAGAGACTCAAAGGGACTTACAATCTCCTCTCCCTTCCCCCCCTACAACAAACACCTGGTGAGGTGGATGGGGCTGAGAGAGCTCCGAAGAGCTGTGACTAGCCTAAGGTCACCCAGCTGGCATGTGTTGGAGTGCACAAGCTAATCTGGTTCCCCAGATAAGCCTCCAAAGCTCAAGTGGCAGAGCAGGGAATCAAACCTGGTTCTCCAGATTAGAGTGCACCTGCTCTTAACCACTATACCACACTGGCTTTCTTAATTAGAAGATATATTTGTATGCCTGTAGAATATTGTTTGAGAGTATGTGTATACTTGGATTCACTGACATGATGTCACTGAAAATTATCAAGCTTTAACACACACACACATAAAGGTGATTTCTGAAAATTCCCTTCAGGTGTCTTTTCTGCACAATTTGACTATAATTAGCCATCCACAGGTTGCACTACACCATTTTGTAATGTTTGTCTCTTGCTCCTGGAGGTAGGCAATCCTGTTAGCTTTTAAATTCAATATTAAACATTTTAGTGTTTTTCCAAAGAGTGCTTCATAGGTATTTTACAACTATCCTGCAAAGAAATCTGACAGTGTTCTCCCCATGCAATCTGGAAGAGCTCAGTTTGAGAGACTGCTTTGCCTAAGACCATGGAGGAGGACACATTTGAACTGGGGATTGTTTTGTTGCTAGAGGTGACCAGCCTGATGATTTTATTATATACTATAAGTTTGCGATCTGTGATGAGCTGTAAGAAGAATACTGGGAAATCTCCTGCAAATCTCCTTATCTACTTGGGTTTTAAAATTTTTTTGTGAACTTTCAAAGCCATATTTTTCTGTACAACCAAGGAGCCCCAAATATATTAAGATCCCCGCTGTTTGTTGGCTTTTTTGCTTTTTTGCTTTCTGCCAAGGCAAGAAATAAACAAATTGTCCATGGTGTTCTGCATTGTCCCCCCCACCCCGCATCTTGAAAATGTTTTATTTTCAGCCTGAAAACATTTTATATGAATCGCCTTTTAAAACAATTATGTGGTTGAAACATTTTTCAAACATTTTCAGTTGCTGTGCAAACTATTTATTACATTTCCCACGCCTCTGGAGTTCCCAAACTTCCTTCTCAGTGTCATTTTCTGAGCTCACTCTGCTCCTCCTCACCCATTTATTTTAATAATTCGTGTGGGTTTTTCTTAAATTTGAGGGTTAACCCTTTGAAACATTGAGTATACCAGCTATGAGAATCGCAGCATGAAGCTTTAAAGCACTGAACCATTGATTCAACCCATAACTTTACAAAAGGGAAAAAAAAACACCTAATGGCAACCATGAACCATTTCAAAAAGTAAATGCTGACTAACATCGCTGTGAAGGGGGTGGGGAAACATTTTTACAAACATTTTAGATGATTTATGCAGAAAGGGCCATTATTTCAGAAGCATCAGCCAGTGGTGGCAAACCTTTGACACTCCAGATGTTATGGACTATAATTCCCATCAGCCCCTACCAGCATGGCCAATTGTAGTCCATAACATCTGGAGTGCCAAAGGTTCGCCACCACGGGATCATTAGATACAGTGATAGTGGAGTCCCCGAGCTGATTTAAATGTGATTCTGGAGATGTAAAACAGCTTCCTTGTGTGACTTGGTATGTGCTTAGTGTTCTTGTTGAACTGTGTGGCAGTTCATGCAAAGTAGGTATGCATGCTAAGACCCACACAGTACCTGCTTTAGGACTGCTGGCACGATCTTCACTCCAATGTGAGCAAAAATGGAGGACTCATTTTCAATTACATTATTTCCTAACGGTGATGGCCCAATGAGTTAAGAATTTCATAGTCTTTATGGTAAAAAGCAGGAATTCGTCAAATATGAGGAAAGAGAGTCTGAGGAAGAGCATTGCAATATTGTTTCCTGGTAAAACCAGAAGTGACATCAACAGGGGTGTAACGAGGCAGCCCTGGGCAAACTGTAGCCCTGGGCAAAAACTGAGTTGGATGCCCCCCCCCCCCCATGGGCGGCCACTCCACCACGACCAAATTTGCACCAGGACATTTGTGCCTACAGGGGGTGAAGTTTTTAGACATATCAGCACCAAAATTTCAGCATATCATCAGGAGACTGTCCTTATGCTACTCCCCAAGTTTGGTGAGGGTTGGTTCAAGGAGTCCAAAGTTATGACCCAAACTGCACCAAACCTTGGAGGTGCCATCATGACAGTCTCCAGATGATACCCTGAAATTTTGGTGCTGATACGTCCAAGAATGCCCTCCCTGCAAGAACATCCCGAAATTTGCCCAAGAATCTTTGTTCTGCATTGCTGTCAATGGGGGTTGCAGGCTGGGGGGGCACATTTCTGAAGGCACAGTCTCAAAACTTTCAGGGTCCCATCAGGAGACTGCCCTAATGATTCCCCCCAAGTTTGGTGCAGTTTGGTTCAGGGGGGCCAAAGTTATGGACCCTCAAAACTGTAGCCCCCATCTCCTATTAGCTCCCATTGGAAACAATGGGGGATAGGGGCACCCCTTTTGGGAGTCCATAACTTTGGACCCCCTGAACCAAACCTCACCAAACCTGGGGGGTAGCATAAGAACAGTCTCCTGATGATACGCTGAAATTTTGGTGCCGCAGCCAGGGGTAGGGAACCTGCGGCTCGAGAGCTGCATGCGGCTCTTCTGCCCTTGCACTGTGGCTCCACGAGCCAAGCTGCCAGCCTCATCCTTGCCTGCCCTGCAGGCAGCAGGGTGGGCGCACCAACTGCCCATGGTTGGCTGGGCCACTCCGCGGGCTTCCCCTCTCACCCGCCCCATTGGAGTGGGGCGGCCGCTGGCTTCATCCTTGCCCGCCCCATGCGCTTCTCAGAATGAGCGGAGTAAAAGGTAAAAAAACCCCTATATATATAGTGTTATCTTTATTTTAAATGTCAAAAATTATTTGCTGCTCCAAGTGTTTTCTTTTCTTGTGGAAAACGGGTCCAAATGGCTCTTTGAGTGTTAAAGGTTCCCTACCCCTGCGCTAGCCTAAAAACTGCACCCCCTGCAGGCCAAAAATGGAAAACCACTAAAAATACCCAAAAACGAACCCAGCATTTTGATGCCCCCCACAAGGTGATGCCCTGGGCAGCTGCCCACCTTGCCCAATGGGCATTACGCCAGTGGACATCAATGATATAATGTAGGGTTGCCAACCACTAGGTGGTGCTGGAGATCTCCTGAAATTACAGCTTATCTTCAGGCCATAGAGATCAGTTCCCCCCAAACAATGGCTGCTTTGGAGCATGGATTCTACACCATTATACCCAACGGAAGTCTCTCCCCTTCCTTCCTGCAGTTGTCATGTCAAAAGGCCATAGTTCTGTTATATCAAAGATGCAGACTTTTAGCTCAAGAGGAAGCTAGTCAACACTGGCATTGCTGTCATTGTACAGTCGTCCAAACTAGTATGATATGCCACAAGCACAAAACAACAAACCTTTTTTGATTAAAATTAAATTAAAAATAAACAGTAATTGAATTTTCTAAACATTTCCATGGTTCCTGTTAATGCAAATGAAAAGCTAAATGCATTTCAGAGTCCAAAACAAGTAAAAACTTAAATGAGACATCAAGATAACAGCAACCGGATAGGCTGGGCCTGCCCTAAATTCCACTCCAGAGTTATGTCTTCTGAGGTATTCTGGTGTCAGATTCTAGATTCAGGCTCAGCTCCAACCATGGACTCCTGACAGCAAAGGACATGAAGAAATGATTTCGACTGTTCCCACCTGCAGAGGGACCAAAAAATCCAATCTTGCCTCTCAACAGGTTCTGAAAGTTTTCCTCAGGCTCTGCAATCCCTTATTTATAACGGTTGTTAATACCTCTGTTTATTTTGGAAACAAGTGTATTATGAATATTCATTCCAATCATTCTTTAATTACACTCTTTGTGAGCTGCTTACCAGGTCCTGAAATAATCAGAGATTTGTTTAACTATCAGGAGATCTAAATGCTTCCAGCTTAATAAACTTTTCCTGACCAGAAAAGTTGGAGCCTTGTTTTCTCACAGCTAGACCTTTTTTCCCAGCTGTGTCCTGATCATAACAAGAATTGACTCAAAAGAATTCTATCTTTTGTTACTATTAATCCTATTCGTATCCTACATACTTCCAAGGAGCTTATGGCATGTGGGATTGTCCCTTCTCCCCTTGACTATCAGCCTCTGAGGCCCTTTTCCGGTATCCCTAAACACATACAATAGAGATGAGCAGGGAAGAGGGGTCAGCATAGTTCGTTATCAATCTCCAAGGGAGGACTGGAGTTCTGGAGTTCTGGAATTGCAAATGATCTCCAGACCATTAAGATCTGGAGGAAAAAGTAGCTTTGGAGGCATGTATGGCACCAGGTCCTCACTGAGCTGTATCGCCTTCAGCTATGAATTTCTGGAGGCAATAATGGAACAAAAGCTGTTGCTTTATGGCATGTTTGTGAACTCCCAAGAGCATCTGGTTGGCAACTGAGAGAAACAGGATGGTTCTAGGGGGTCTGCAGGACTGTGGCTCAGTGGTAGAACATCTGGTTTGAATGGAGAGGGTAGCAGGTTCAATTGCAAATGTCTCTTGATGGAGACGATTAAACCATATTAGATTAAACTATGTGGCCTTATACTGAATCAGTCTACCAAGGACAGTAGCATCCACCCTAGCACTGGCGGTCGAGGTTCTCTACATCACCTTCTTCCCAAGCTGTTAAACTGGAAGTGCTGGTGATTTAATGTGGCATCTTCTGTATTCAAAGAAGGCATTGTATCACAGAGTCACGGCACCTTCCTAAACAGGGCTAAATACCTGGCATCTCCAGTTGAAACCAAGCAGTAGGTGATAGGAAAGACCTCTGTCTGAGACCCTGGGAAGCTGTTGCTAGCTTGAGCAGACAATATGAGCCTTGATGAACCAATAGTCTGATTCAGTATATTAGGTAGCTTCATGTGTTTACCTCTCCTTAAGACCTCCACTAGCTGTTGAGGGTCAGATAAGACCATACCGACTTTTCTAAATTAATGAGCTGACTTAGCTTGAGACAGGTTCATGTGTTCATGTCATTCAGCAGGGCACTTCTTATACTCTTATAATTTTAAACATGATGTACCTAAGCACAAATGACATCAGTGACTTTTGTAGGTATGGCTGTCTGTAAAGAACAGATGACTGTAATAGAATACTTCAACTTTAAGCAGCAGCTCAGTGTAATCTGCTTCTAGAACTTTGTCTGCCATAAGCTGGAAATGGACATCTTGAGCACATGAGATTTATAATTACTGTGTACACTCAGCATTTAGACTGTAGACTTCTATTACCATTACAGAATCTTAGGAGGCCAGATCTCCTTATTATCTTTTCCATGGGGCAGAGTATAAAACATAGAATCGGACATAAAATATTTTTTGAAAACACATGTAAAATGGCTAGCTTGTTTAATGGAGCTTAGCACTGATATATTGCAAACTCATCATCTAATTAAAACAAGACAGCACCCTGATCAACAATTAATCATAGAGAGAAAAAAGCATCAATGTAAGTGGGTCATTACATGATTGAATTTGTAACCTCTTTGAATCCTCATCTTTTTCCTCCCCCACTCCACAACACTAAATGAAGTAGTGTGAGTTCACTTAAATGCTCTGTATGCTTCCCCCCACCATTCATATATGGATCAAAAATATCTTTATTGCTCCCTTTTTTAAATAAAAAATCAACACATCACATGTTTTATCTGGTTGGAAGATTCAGGGATAGAAACATCAATTCAATGACATTGATAATGAGAAATATAAGACGCAGATTTATCAGTGATAGCAACAATAACAAAAAAGTGGACCGAAACTAATGATGACTACAACATATGCAATGATCCCTCTTATGTATACATACTACAAACAAACTTTTTGGCTTTTTCTATTTTTAATGTTGTTTATTTGTTGGACTATGTTATAAGTCGCCTCTCCACAGGCCACTTATAACATAGTCCAATTAAAAAATAAAGATGACTACTGTGGTAAGGGGTCTGTGTGAGGTGGCTGAGATGGGGTGGAGACAGCTTTGAGGGCTACACAGACCCCACAGTTTTGGGTGGTGGGTCTGGTCAGTGGCTCTAAGGTGTGTGGCTTGGCTCCAGAACAGGGCTGTCATGTGTCTAGGTTGCCATTGGCTTTCTGTGGGCCTGACCTTTGTCACACCGAAGCAGCCTTGGATGAAGCCTGATGGGTTTCAGCCTTCCTTGGAGGTCCTCAAATGCCATTGGGCCTCAATACAGGGCATGTACCTGAGGGTATGTTGAGTGTCCCAGCTCTTCTGTTGTCATCAAGCCCATTAGTTCTTCCAGGGCCTCGACGCCAGCCCAGAGACACTGGTTTACCAACCCCACAGTCCTTTGGACAGATTGCCCTAGTCCTCCATGTTGTCTCCAAATGGCCTTCTGGGAATGCAACTGCCTGCTGAATTAGTCTCAACAGGCCTCTGTTTAATGGTTCTCTTAACTCTTCCCCTCTTAAAGGCACAGATCTCATAACATTCAGTAGTCTCAATACTATAGATCTGATATGCTCCCCTCCCTTCCTTTCCCACCCCCTACACTGTCTCTGCTGCTCTTTGTCTCCCAGTCTCTCTCTTGCTGCTGCCATGGGAGAGAGGCTTGTTTTAAAAAAGAGGCTTGTATGTAAAAAAGTTTTTAAAAGCCATCCCAATCATCAGGGAAGGCAGAAGCAGAGGGAGGGAGGTGGGCTGGAGCCAGAAACAGAGTCCTACTTGTGCTGCTCCTTGAGAAAGCCAACTCTGTTATATCAATACAATGATATATCAAAATGAGCATTAGAGAAGCAGGAAGGAGTCACCAACATGGCATGGGGCAAGGAGGAAGGCATAGATGGCAGTGTGAGGAGTGGGAAGGGTAGAACTAGGCAGGCTGGCCATGGGCAGAGGGAAGAAGTCCAGGGCAAAACTGTGATCACTGAAAAATCTTCCTGCTCTGATGGTGAAGCCAAGTTAAATTCATACTACAAGTTGTCTCACTTGCCGCGGGTAGACTAAAAAGTTAAAGCAGGGCTTGAGAAAATATGTCCATACAGGAAATGTTGCTGCGACAGACATTTGCCCCCATTACACAGCAGATGCCTTGTGTGTAATCAGCCATTGACAATACATTTTTGTAAGGATTCTTGTTAATAGTATGAATGATCAGAAATGCAAATTGCAGGTTTGTGAAGTCTCAGTTTCCCTTGAAAGAAGACAAGTCTTCTAACTGAAATCAGGTTCCTGCCTTGTTAGTATCTTGGAAAAATATGTTTTCAAGAGAGTCATTTTTTCCTCCTTCAGCTAATTTCAGAGTGGGATAACCTGTTTCAAACAGAAAAGCCACGTGGATGTCAATTGATCAAACCTTCTGTCTCTTAGTCCTACAACCCTGACGCAAATTGAGGCTGAATGATCCTACAACTTGCATTTCATAGGAGGACTGAGGCACAAACGTTCCTCTGGTTGAGCCCTTAGTTATCATTGTTAGCTGCTACATTTAGTACTCTTCTGGGTCTCAAGCATTATTCTGGAAATGATTTTTTTAAGATTTGTTGAAACCAATGGTTTATCTTCCACCTGTGACAGTTCTTCACAAGCCATCTTCTCGTTTCTTCTAGCATAGATATATGTGTGGGGTGTAGATAGCAGCAAACAGTGGCAGTTCTAAATAATGTAAACAGCAGAATTGTTGAGTCCAATTTTTGAGGCCTGAAAAGGGTGCCCTGTTCAACAGGGCTTCCTCAAGCTTTGACAAATGTCTTTTCTCTCCTCCAAAGGAAACCTGAAAGAGTTCAGTAAGTGGGAATTAATTGCAGAGTTTCGAGCAGGGGGAATTTGTTCTGACTGGTGATCAATTTGTGCGACACTTGGATACTTTAGTAGGTCTAATTGTCTTCTCCTTATGGTGGTGATGTGAGAGTCTGGTGACTGTTTGGAGAGGTTAAAGATGGGATCAGGATATAAATTAGAGGCCTATTCTTTAGATGTTTCTGCGAACAGTGCAGTTCTCATTAATGTTAATGGAAATTAGCCTTGCATGTCACAGTCAGGATAAATAGGACCTATATATATGGACAAGGGAGGAAGGAGATATAAAGGTGGACTCTGCACAGCATATTTAAAACAAGTTGCAATCATTATAAATGAACCTGTTTTCTCTTTTTATGTTTGCAAGTATGCCTTTTACCCATTCAGGAAACTATTTGAGCTCATAAAAACAATCCAGGTTGCATGAAAACGCTTTAATCCCGCCCCCCAATGCATGTGTAGCTTTGAAGGCATTCAGAAATAAATCCTCGCAGTCAGGCTGATTTTCCCAGATGCTGATTGGTTGTTCCTTTTCGCCCATGGTCTGACTGGACATATCCGGTGCTCCCTGTCTCCTTTGCTTTCATTGATCATCACGGTGGGGTTGAGTCATACGTTTCAAAGTTCTCTCCTTCCTATTTCTCCAGTAAATCACCATTATAGTAAATCACCTAACAAATTCTTAGCCTGGGCTACAATCAAGTGCATCTGCATAGCTTTGCATTTTCAACACACAAAATTTTTATAAAGGGAGAGAAAGGGACTTTCATGCAATGGTCAGGCAATAATGAGTGTGTGTTGCCGGCAGGAAGGGGCATGGCCGGGTCTGACCCTGCAGGGCAAAGTGGGCAGCAAGCCCAACCATGGTCAGGTCACAGTCCAATGGGTCAAGGCAGGTGGCAGGCAAGGCGTAGTCAGGTCACAGTCCAATAGGTCAAGGCAGCTGAGAGGCAAGGGGTAATCAGGTCACAGTCCCCTGGTAAGTACCCAGGGGCTGGCTCATGGCAGAATGTGTGACTGTAGATCTATGAGTGAGCTGTCGGGCATAATCACTGCCATGGGGAGAAAACATGCTTAGGGTGGTCAGAGAGTCAGCCTACAACGTGTGGAGTGAATTGCACAAAATGATGGACGGGTAGAATCTTCCTGAAATAGTGGATAGCAGCAGAAACAAAAGGGTGGAAGGAAGAGGGAAAATCGGTTGGCAGGTGGCAAAAATGCAGCATCTCTTGCCTGTTGTGTTCCTGTGGGGGTGTTTTCAAGCCGGGTTTTTGAAAAAAAGATCGCTAGTTTAGCGATTTTTGTTTTAAAAAAATCCAGGTTAAGAGGAATAGAGTGGGCTGAAGTCATTTCTAGTTAGAGAGCTGTGTGAAGTTCTTCCCCAAAATGCTTTTTATAACATGCGCAGCCTGTTATGTTTATGCTGTGCAGAATCCACCAAAGACTAGTGTTACCATACCATACACCATGACATAGTGTGTGTGTGTGTGTGTGTGCGTGCGTGCGTGTGTGTGTGTGTGTGTGTGTAAGGAATGCTTATTCACAGGTATTCCTGCCCACGTGCCAGCCTAAAAAATGTTGCTGGTGCTGCTGAGATGGGGAGCCCATCCTCTGGCAATAGCCAGGTCAGCCTAAAAGAATTGTTTTCCGGTTCTCATGTTTTCAGCCTGCTTGTCATGTCACCATATTTTCAGCTTCACAGCCAGGAAAGAATGTGTTCCTCAATATGATGCGGTAGCCCTGCTGAACTCATTTCAGCCACAAGAAGACTCCTGATGTCATGGCCTCCCCTGATTATCTTAACCCAGATACTCCCTTCTGTAACTAACTTCTTTTGACCACCTTGCAATGCACTCCATTGTTGCTCAACAACACCCTCCAGACACCTTCCAGAGGCTGCCCAAACATTCCCCAAAGACTGTTCTGCCACCCCCAGAGGTGGATCTTTACCATAAAGAACCTACCCAGCACCACTGATACCTTTCCTACTCATGCCTGCAACACCCCCCTGGAACCAGATGCTGGCTGTTTGGCTCTGAACTGTGGATCTTCTTCACTTCATGATCAGGTCATATTACCTATATGCCCCAGACCCTTTTTCTATTCAAAATCTATTTTCCAACCTGTCTATATCCTAGGAATTCTGTATGTGCATGCTTGCTGAATTGAATTAAATGCTTGTGAACCCCTCATCCCTACAATAAAGACTGTCAAATTTGCCTCATATTCCTCTCTGTGGATTTTCTTCTGAGAGCCAATCTCCATATACACTGGTATTAAAGATTCCTTACCCAGCCTCTTGCAGCATCAATAAGCAGTCTGCTCTAAAGCTAATATTTCCCACTATATTGAGAGACCGTGTCTCCACCTTGGGTAACACTAGGATATATATTGATCTGAGTAAAGAGAGGCAGCAGACTCTAGTTAACTGATCATGGTCAAGGAGGCTTTGTGTGTCCTTGTGAAGGAGCCAATCCTAATACCTTTGCATAGAACATAGAACTAAGATATTTCAAGCACACTACAAGATCTGCTTTTAATGTTTCATTTCAATATTTTGGTTATTAGTGCAGCAAGGGTTGAGAGATGTTGAGAGGCAGGTACAGGGGACAATGATATGTGTCAGTGCATTTTGATGTCACTTTCAGTGTGATGTGGAAGTGCTGGCATTACACTGGGGGACGCTCTAGCCCTTGCTCCCAAACTCTATGATTTCCATAGAATTGTGAAAAGAGTGATGGAGCATTTGCAGTGCGATGCTGGAGTTCTGCAGAGTGCTAGAAGTGACATCACCATGCATTGACACAGATTGCTGCTCCCTCTTTTGTCAGACCTGCTTCCACCCACCAAACCGATGAATGTTGGCAAACAGCAGCTGAAATCACCAGGAGATTCCCTGCCATTTGAGGGCAACCTTTACCATAGTAGATCTTACTCATTTATTTCAGTTTAGCCCCTATGCTTCACCAGTAGCTCATGATAGATTAAGGTAGGGTTGCTTCTCAAATTCTCCCCATATTTTGAAGTTTCCAATTTCTGGCTCTTGCTTCAAAAATAAAATTGTCACTTTAGGAGTTCTGCATCATCATCATCATCATCATCAATCATCAATCATCATCATCATCATCATCATCATCATCATCATCATCATCATCATCATCATCATCATCATCATCATCATCATCATCATCATCATCATCATCATCATCATCATCATCATCATCATCATCATCATCATCATCATCATTATTCATCATCATCATTTAACTGTGAAGAGCGCTCTTTACATGCCATAGCATTCAGTTCACACATGATGTGCATGTACATACGATTTTCTGCCCTGGATATTTGCTCCAACCTAACTTCTTATCTGTATCATTTTCCCCATCCCTTAAACACAGTTCTGTGTGCTGGCTATTGGTCTCCAATTCCCCTTACCCCCATCCATGGTCTGATAAAGCATGGGGGGGGGGCGCAGGTGGGTGGGTGGGGGAACAAAGGCAAACCAGGAGAGTAAATGAGAGCTGTGTGTAAGGCTGTTTCTGCACAGCCAACTACAGTGTTGTGCCATCGGTGTTATTGGCAACACTGCAGCAACGGAGTGTTCGCATGGGTGGACGTTCCATAGACAGGTAGCACATCAGCTAAACCCCGGCACTTCACATGGCTGCACTTTGCAAACAGTGTTCTTTTTCCCCCAGAGTAGACATCATGGGCATTCGGTGCCAGGATTGGCCAGTGTGGGCCACCACTGTGAGGGGCAGGCTCTGTGGCACTGATTCCTGCTGGGCGCTTCGCACGACTGTGGTCGCGGAGCACCATTGTTGAAAAACCTTACCTGTTGAGCGACTTTCAATTATGCCATTTTGGCCCCACTTCAGTGTTGCCGCATCGCTGCAGCGTCAGTACTGCAGGGACAGCCGTGCAAACTCTCCACCTATAACACTGCTTTTATCACCCTTTTAGCGGATTTTTGGTCCATGCAGAAACAGCCTAAGAGAGGAGAAAAACTGACGCAGTTAAGATGTCAAGCTCAAGTTAAAAATGGTGTAGAAGAGCTCTTTGACAAAACACTGGCAGGGCAGCAATTTTGATGTGATGGAATATGTAGTTGCATTAAGACTTTTTTTGGTGTGATATTTTACCAATGCACAAAAGCATTTATACTCACTACAAAATGTTGCACAAACAGAATCTTGTTGCAGTTGCACATAAAATAAAATCAAGGACCACACTGCCTCTTGATTCAATGAATTATTCAATTGGCACTGTGAGAGGACCTCTTTTGTGGGTTCATCGTCCCCACTATACTATTGGATACTGAAAAAATGATTCTAGAATTTGTATAGCATTAGTTGTGTTCAAAGCGCTTTGCATACATTAGCTTTCAGTCTTTATACTTGTCTTGTAAGGTAGGCCAGTATTATTCTGATATTGAAGATGTAAGGCTCACAAAAGCCAGCTTACAAAAGGCCACCTAGCAATTTGGTATCACAGGGAAAATTTGCACTGTAATCCTAGACAGAGGTCCACTGTTCTCAGTCCATTGGAGTCAATATAGATGAAGCAAGGGTGTAACTCTGTTTAAGGTTGCATTGTCAGTCTGACAACCTCATGGAGCACAGCTTGTTGTTTCAGTTGCTGTTTTACAGCAGTTTACTTAAAGGTTAGCAATCATGTGTCTAGTATGATTGTGTGCCTCTAGCTCTGAGGAATCAACCTGCAGAAACATGCCTCCCTAGAGTGCTTGTATAACATTTAAAGGGCACTTAGGAGTGTCTTCAATCAGCTGACAGCCCAGTTTTCACTGTTAAGACGTAGAGTGAAAAGGGTACTTTGTGGACATGCCTCATAACATACCAAAGTATTTGGTAAACTTTACTAGAATGGCATGTGGAGGTAGTGGAAAGTGTGGCCAAGTCACAGCTGACATATGGAGTTTTCAAGGTCAGAGATGCTCAGATATGGTTTGTCACTGACTGCCTCTGTGTGGGCTGAGAAAGTTTTGAGAGAACGATAACTGACCCAAGGTCATCCAGTAGGCTTCATGTGGAAGAATGGGGAATCAAACTGAATTCTTCAGATTAGAGTCAGCCACTGTTAAACACTACACCACACCAGCTCTCAGAATGGCATATGCAAAGTGCTAATATGAAAGCTTCTATGAGCCCAATCACTTATCCCCAGGAGTGTTCCTATTTATAAGCCACTATATAAGTTATTATTTTATCCATCATCTTTACAAGAGTTGGCTGATTTTGGCAGATTGTTTAGATCATGCGTTTCTCCTGATGTATGCTTTCACAAGAAGATGCCTCTTGAATTTTGGCATGTGTCTATGCTGTGGACTCGTCGTCACCTTCCAATCCATTATTTGTTTCAGGTGTGGATTGAAAAACCCTTGCATTGGGGGCAACATACCACTTGGGGTGATGTTTGTATGAATCGGAGTCAAGCTTGCACAAAAATCCCCCTCCAAAGAAAGCAAATAAAAATAGAGAATAAAATAAATTAAAATGTTTATAGATGGGGCGGGGAGGGGGGAATGAGATCTTGCAACACTACATCTTGAGATCTCAGCCACCATTCTGGGGATTGCTTAGCAACCCCTCAAATAATCGAAACTTGCCAGAGCAGCTGATGATAGAGATGACAGGGGAAAAGAGGAGGCAATGTTAAGTGTGGGAAAGCCTGGCAGAAGGAGGCAGTGGCAGCAAGGCAGGCAGGAATGCTGAAAATATCAGGCTCCCAGTTGCACATATGCTCAAATGTGTGTTGTGTTCATCCTACAGACATACTGTGTCCCTATGGACAACTTTCACTGGAGGCTTATATGCATGCAGTATACGCACTTGGAACGGCTGAACTGTGTAGCTGTGTTCACAAGTTACTGAGAATGCATGTACAATCTCTATAAGTATACACTGATTTTTAATTTAAATGTACATAGAATAATCGTCATGTTGAATGTGTGCTTGAAACCATGCATTTCTTGAGGTTCTGATCCCCAGTTTCATTTGTATGAATGCTGGTTGGCTATTCCTTACAATCAGATGCATACCTGCACATGCAAGATGTATATGCATTCGCTGTAACTATTTGTTGTGGGATGAGGGGCAGGTGGCAGGTATTCTGTGACAGTGGAGTCCTGAAGACCGGCAGAGTATGGGACCCAATGCACTTACCACAAAGGGAGGACTTCTACATTCCAAAGGAAAAACATTCCATCTCTTCGAGGGTTAATGCTTCTTGATTGGAGGGACCACATTCTGTCAGGCTTGAGCTCAAGGACCTGGCATCCAGATTCCAATGTTGGGAGCTGTCCCTTTGTGTGGGAGACCAAGGTAGGTTGACTGGCAAGATCAAGGTGAAATTGGATGCAGAAAAGGGTGAAAGGCATGTGTAAAAAGAGGAAAGGCTTTTGTGGATCCCATCTGCTTGCAGTTCATGAGCAAAATGTTTCTTGTTGCTTGCTGGAGTGGCAGTGTACGAGCACTATTCTTTCAGCAACCAGCCATTTGCTGAGGCTGGACCAGATGTTCAACTACTGTAAGTGTCCTGCAGTCACTCAACGAGTTTGTGCATTGCATTAATTAAACTGCTTGGCTGAGGAACGTTGCACAAATTCCTGATCCACAGCCAAGATGGCTTGCTCCCCCTACAGTAGATTCTCTATTGTGTTGTACTTCTGGGGAGCAAGTCCTGAACTAACAAAACCATAGATGGTGGCAAACTGCTGGAGGCAGCAGAGAGATATCTTTCTGCTCCAGCCTCTTGGCAGGACCTTGTGTCAGTGAGCAGATCTTGCTGGGAAGTCTGCAGAGAGAAATTGAGTAGTCTCTACACATGTGAAGATGGCTTGTCAGATAAAGATCTGATCAAGCTTCCATAATTCATTATACTCTGAGTAGCAGCAGTTTTCCAAGGTCAGAGGCACAGGACTTTCCTGCTGTCCTACTTAACGCCCTTTTAAATGAAGGTGGTAGGAACTGAATTTACGATTCTGCATGTGCAAATCGAAACTGTAGCTCTACCCAAGAATCTTTGGCCAAATTCACAACTTGTAGCACTTTTCAGCCATTTTTCTGCTATTTATGTCCTTGTTAGGCTGAGAGATAGTGACAGGCCTAAGATCACCAAGCATGCTCCCTTCACAGAGTGGTGATTTGGAAATGGGTCTTCAAGACCCTAATTCGACAGGTTGTCCACACCATCAACAATATCACACTGGCTATTGGTTGACAGTCATGCTGACACTGCCTTTCAATTTTGCTGTACTTAAGTTCAACATTAGTTTTCATTCCCAAAATTCCTTTTTAAAAATAATTTTTATTGTATAGAGTATTTATACATTTGTTACATTTAATATCTTTATTCCATCTATACATTTTTTCCATCCCCCCCCTTCATTCTATTGGTTATTTCATGCAAGCAGTAGGAGATTCACTCTTCTTATTCTCTTACTCCATGGCTCTTCATTAAATCCGGCTTCTTCGATCCATTTTTCATACATTCCCAAAATTCCTACACTTAATGATTACTGAGATGCAGGTACCCAAAGTGTTCAAGGGCTCAAAACAAGGAATCAAGAATAAAATGCTGGGCATGGAAACAAAACCAAATATTGTTTTGCCACAAGTCTTGGTAAGACTCCAAAGGGTAAAGTGTATAAATAGAGCTTGAAATTACTGGCACAGCTTATACTTTAATTAGCATTTCAGCTGCCAATAAATGAAAATACATTTCACTTTTTATTAAACACACACACACACACAAATGATTCATACATTTTTAAATTAAAAGTGAAAGATGCAATAGGCACAGTAACCATCAAAATGGTAATTAAAACCGCATTCACTTCAAAATACAAAGTGCCACAGCTTGGAAGGCGGGACACAATAGTACTAGAGAAGGAGATCTCATTGTAAAGATGCCAGACACCAGCTCTTTGCTTTTGATTTACTAAGCCAGCCAATTGCTCCAGTGAAACTAAAAGAGAGTGAAAGAGGTGCAAATGGGAAAGCAATTATGATTGGCAGCTTCCAGTGAGCTTATACTGCAATAATCTGCAATGGAAAAGTGGTTCCAATGCTAATCGACAGCACATCTAGCAACCTTGTTCTCTCTTCAAGGGAGAGGCCAGTAAAATGCAGGGCCTCCTGCCAGCCTCCCCCCACCCCATGATCACCAGTCTCCACTTGTTTGTGATGAGAGACCAAAGTCTGGGACTTTCACACTTCCTTTTATGTGCTGTGCTGAAATAACAAACAGGGACCTCTTCACTAAACCACAATTTGTTAAGACATCCAAACTGGCAAGAAAGAAAGCAGCTGTTAGTTTGTAGACAATGATGGTAAACAAGTGGCTTGAGGATCAGTTCAGCATCCTGGCTTGTTTACAAAATGCATACCTCACCTTTCTGCCCTCATAAGAGCCACCAAGACAAGAACAGAAGGGGGCAAGTGAATCTCCTTGGGGAGAAAGTTCCAGAACTTTGGTGCCATAACTGAGAAGGTCCTTTATTGGGTTGCCTCAGAAGGTTGGGGTACCCAAAGCAGAGTCTCTGAATATGACCATAATAGTTGGGCAGGTTTGTAAGGGAAGAGGCAGTCCTTTAAGTATATTGGTCCCAAACTGCATAGGACCTTGAAGGTGAAGAACAACACCTTGAATTGTGCCTGGGAACAAACTAGGAACCAGTGTAGATGGGCCAAAACTGGAGTCATATGGTCCTTACATTCCACACCAGTCAACCTCCTGGTGGCAGCAGTCTATGCCAGTTAGAGTTTCCAAACACTTCCCAAGAGCAGCCCCACCTAGAGTGCACTGAAGTTCTAATCTAGATGTAACCACAGGGCATACACTACAGTAGCTTGATCTTTTGAATCCAGGAAGGCTGCAGCTAGTCAACCAGAAACAAACCACCGTTTGTTAATATGTTTGATTTGCATGTGGTAACAAACTGCGGTTTATTGTAGATGTAGTTTCAGAGCTCTGAATGTGTTGAGGGGAGGGAAGAGGAGTGTAGACATTTTTGCCTCATTCCTGCCATGCAGACTGAAGGCTTAAACTGATGTGATCTTGTTCTGAACTAGATTTGTCTGAGGCTCTTTCCTCATGGGCCAATAAAAGCAGGGGAAAGATGGGTTATATGAACCTGCCCTCACCCCAGCCCCTTTGCACAACTGGCTGTCCCATGGACAGCCAGCACGTTGCCCGGGGTGCGTGCCTTCGCACAAAGATGCTTTCCCCATCCCCTGCCTGCCTGCCTGCCTGCCTGCCTGCCTGCCTGCCTGCCTGCCTGCCTGCCTGCCTGCCTGCCTGCCTGCCTGCCTGCCTGCAGGCAAAGCGCAAAGTGCAAAGCGCAGGCAGGACCGCCTCCCAGGCCACGATATAGCCCATTTCACCAGCATGGATCTGCAGATGGGAGCTGGGGGAGGGGTTTTCGAGAATCGTGTTATGGGCAATTTCGCATGTTTTAAATTGGCTCACAGCTGTGGCCGTTCGCTCGGCTGTGACTGCAAACCACATTAAAATGAAAGAATCGCACATAATGTGATTGTCGAAAAACCCGGTTTGGGGGGAAATTGCAGAGTGGGTCCGCATTAAGATCAGTATCTGTGTGAAGTTCCCCCCCAACCTGGGTTTTTTTTTTTACTGGTGTTATCCCTGTTTAATTGGCCCATGTGGAAAGGGCCTGACTGTTACATCTTTAGCCTGCCATTCCAGCATGGAGCTCCCGCTATTGTAC
Source organism: Sphaerodactylus townsendi (assembly GCF_021028975.2). Lineage (NCBI taxonomy): Eukaryota > Metazoa > Chordata > Lepidosauria > Squamata > Sphaerodactylidae > Sphaerodactylus > Sphaerodactylus townsendi. Next base: position 21,169,964 of record NC_059437.1, on the reverse strand, counting down.
ATGTTCCTCCCCTCCTGCATTTTATCCTCTCAACAACCCTGTCAGGTAGGTTGAGTTGAGAGATGAGTAGCTTACTCAGTGAATTTCATGCCTGAATGGGGATTTGAAGCCATCACTCTCCAGTCCTGCTCCAGGTACTATACCACACCAATTCTTCTATTTATGAATGTCAGTCTTTCCAGACATAAAACATGTCGGAAAAAAATGTGTTTATACCTGCAAGTTGCTGGGTTTCACATTTCAGCCTACATTCCTTTGTTGTCTTTTTTTAATGGACTCCCCAAGAACAAGTATTAGCACAGCGGTATGTCTGGCTGCAGCAGAAATACAATTAGGCAAATGAGACACACTCCCTGAAGACTCCTAAAAGGATTTTTTGACCTATATAGAGCTTCAATTTGTTCTCATGCTCTTTTTTTCCATTGTCTCCCAGACACTCAAGAAATTAGAACTTCTTAACCAAATTGCTCCTCAACTATATATCAAAAAGGGCTGCCATCATTCCTTGTCAAGAGCAATTAATTGTTTGCTTGCAACTGGGATCCATTCATTGGCATTCTGAGCAGTAATAAATTGTGCTGTAAAGAATCCTGGGCACAAAGGAACCCAGCCAATCCTGTTTTAGTGCAACTGCAACAGTTCTGCTGATCACTGTAATAATTACATGTTGAAGAGGTGAGGAAATGAATGGCTGGTTAAAGTTCAAATCATGTAAGGGTGTGATAGGAGCAAAGTGTTTCTCACAATGGGGAGCATTCCCATGAATTCTTGGAAGCAAACTGTGTGAGGGGGACAGGCTTTTGCTCTCTCTCTCTCTCTCTCTCTAACACACACACACACACACGCACGCGCGCACACCCACACAATCCAAGAACTGCTCTCTGAGAAATAAGATGAAATGTATTTATTTATTTACTTACTAATTTACCTATTTACAGGCCCAGATTTGCTTCCATAGCAGAGTGGGGATCTGAACCTGTGTTTCCCTATTCCTACTCCAGTGACTGAGCCACTACACTGTGCTGCACTGGATACACAGTCTTATCCCATACTTCTTTCCAGCAACTTGGAGTGCCTTAGCTGTTCTACCCACCTGAAAGCTAGTGTCAAAAGATGTTCTTACATAATACACAGCTACCTTGTGAAATTCACTATCACAAGATATCATGAGGGCCTGCACACAGTTTAGGTGACATTAAAGGGGGATTAAGTCATTCAAGGAGAGATCTATCAATAGATCATCCTTCTAAATTATTGGGAAGCTCCCAAGGATGAGTACTTATTTGGGCATTGTGGGAAACAGGACACTGGACTAGAAGAACTTTTGGGCTTGATGTCACAGGCCTCTTCTTATGCCCAGGCTAGATTATGATGATGTTCAAAGCCAGACCTGTTCCAACACACCATACCATTCTGCACTGTGCTATCTACATTCTGAAAGAAAAATTAAAGAAGTGAATTTTATATTACTGGTGTGCTCTGAATTTTAAGGATCAAGATAGGATCTAACCCCAAGCACTTCTTCTTGGGAGCAGCAGTGGCGTAGTGGTTAAAAGCAGGTGCATTCTAATCTGGAGGAACTGGGTTTGATTCCCCGCTCTGCTGCCTGAGCTGCGGAGGCTTATCTGGGGAATTCAGATTAGCATGTGCACTCCCACACATGCCGGCTGGGTGACCTTGGGCTAGTCACAGCTTTTCCAAGCTCCCTCAGCCCCACCCACCTCACAGGGTGTTTGTTGTGAGGGGGGAAGGGCAAGGAGATTGTAAACCCCTTTGAGTCTCCTATAGGAGAGAAAGGGGGGGTATAAATCCAAACTCTTCTTCTTCTTCTCTTGCTCTGGATTTTAATAGGTATGACTAATTAGCACCATCTATGGCTTTTTTCAGATGAGCAATGATTTCAAATATGCTGTTTTGACCCCCCCCACTTTCATTTTTCTTGCTGAATTTTTTTCCATGAAACATGTGCATTTCCCAACATGATATGGTGCAGAATCCATGCCGAACAGATGCAGCTGCCTGTCATGCTAATGCTTGGATGGGAAATTTCTTGGAATCCTTGGCAAATCAGTTTAGATTCCATGATGGAAGAAAGGTGTTACTTCAGTGCAGCAAGAACAACAACAATAATACATAATATACACAACATACTTATATTGTCCATATGAACGGCATATATTGTATATATAAAATTGCATTTTTAAAATGAACGTGGGCATATGTGGCATACGTGGGTATGTTTTAATGGAATCTCATCCCCATTTGTTAGCCGCCCTGAGACCACGGTACAGGGCAGTGTATAAATTGAAGAAATGAAATGAATGGAATGAAGACCTAAATAATAAACAAACAAACAAACAAACAAATAAATAAGACCTAACCTAAAACACTGACAAAAATGCCAAAATAAATGCAATAGGGAACTTATGGTCCTCTCTGTTTCAAACCAGTGCCCCCTCCAATTTGGTGTTCCCTCCTGTTTTTCACCAAAAGGGGGGAGGGGCAATCACACAGAAGAGAACAACACTTGCAAGTTGTCACTAACTCCACCACCCTTTAAAAGGAAGTTCTGAAGATAAAGTTGGAATGGCATGAAAGTTTTTTCCAAGGACGTTTACGAATAAATATTTTCTCCCTGAACAGCATTAAGTAAGAGCATCCAAGAGAAAGAGGGAGAGAGGGAGAGAGAGAGAGACAGAGAGAGTGTCCTTTGCTTTGGCATTCGATTGAACCCCACATGGCACAACTTTCTCTGGAGCCTCTGATGAGCCTCTGTGCGCTTGGAAGGAGTGGCACGCAAGCGCTTCACCTTGATTGAGCTGTGTTTTGCTGTAGATCATCTTTAATTGACTACGACAAGTCTCTCCCTAGTCGAAAGCACTTTGATTCACATTTCAAAGCTCTCCTGTCAGGTGTGCCTCAGAAGATATCATTGAAGTTTGCTGCCAGGTTCTACTATTTTTTTTTAAAAAAATTATTTATTTATACTCTCAGAGTGTACTTCACCCTGTTTAGATAGAAAACAGAGATGGAAGAGACTTCCGTTGCTTAATAGCAAATCTGCTGAGAACTAGATAAGAAAGCTGCTTCTTCTTCCTCATTTTTTCCCCTTTGGCTGTTATCCTTGGAAGACCAAAGAAGTAGTGGGCAGACAAATGCACGAGAGCTTACTCACATTCTTTTGTGATGCAGAGAATGTCTGTTGGTGTGCTTCCTTTAAATTGCTCAGTTGATGTGAGGTCAGTTCTAGAACAGTGGTTCTCAATCTGGGGGTCGGGACCCCTTTGGGGGTTGAACGACCCTTTCACAGGGGTCGCCTAAGACTCTCTGCATCAGCGTTCTCCATCTGTAAAATGAATAAATGTTAGGGTTGGGGGTCACCACAACATGAGGAACTATATTAAAGGGTCGCGGCATTAGGAAGGTTGAGAACCACTGGTCTAGAATATTGTGTGTGGGGTTATGTTGCAGTTCACTCACATTTTGAAACTTTTGCAAACTCATGTTTTTACAACTGACATTTCGAATTAAAAATGGAACTTCTGGATAGGAACTTGCACTGTCCACACTGGGACATCAAGTGCTTGTTGGCAGTTCTCAATTTTCTGACATTTTCTCACAGGTATCAAAAATGCATCTCATAAGCTGCAGCTGTAAAACATGCTGTCAATACTGGTCAACTACACAACACTCTGGGACACCAGAGATTCCACTGCTATCAACTGATGTTAAATATTGCTCTGTCATCTATTGCAGGCATTCATTTCCCTCACATTCAGCCAGCAGCGCCACCTTCTCAAGGATTTGATCAGGTGGCCAATACTAAACCTCCACTTTTAAGGAACCTTTAGGCCCTAGGGCATAGTATCTCCACCCACAACAGTTTTGTTGTGCAGTTAATGCACTTCATGTCCCCTATCTTGTATCAGCATACGTTTTGGCATGTAGAAGACACCTATAGTATGCTTCCCTCTCCAACAATTTCTTGGCCCCTTTGTCTCCTTACATGGCCCACCTTCATCATATTCTCACTTTTAATTTCTATTGGACCTCTGCTAATAATACACAGGGTGTTCACACAATCACCCTTGAGACTGAGTCGTTCTGAACTGGAAACTTCCATCAGTTTTCTAGCTGGGATTAGTTTAAAAACTGCTGTTAGTTTAAAAACTGCTCTGCTGCCTTAAAAAAAATATTTAAGCACCAGCATCCTTGCTAAACAACTACCCACCCCCAAATTTCAACCCTCCCTGGGCACCAATCTCAAATCTTCAGGAATTTTACAAACTAGAATTGGTAACCATGATACCAACGGAGAAAGTTTTCCGCCCATCAAGATGAAAATGTTGGGAACAGAACTATCTACTTTATTTTAATTGCAACAAACACAACCCCTTGAGAAACAGCATTTCTCAGCATGAGGTCACAAATAAGGTGCACCATTTCCACCTCCCAGCTGTTTGCTCTTGTTTTGCTGCAGATTTTTTACAGCTGTTAGATATCTCTAAGTGGTTGGGTGGGGTGCAGTCACTTGCCCAGACCCAGCTTTTTTTTCTTCCTTTGCTACAGGTGCTCTCAAGCCCAGGACAGCTGTGCCATCAATTATGACAAAATACTCTGTCTACACCTATATAGACATGACCCCCTCCACTGAAGTAAATGGGCCAGCCAATCTGCATATGCATAGAGCTGCTAATGTTTGCATCTGGGTACTACAAAATCAAACTACCTGTAAATTGGGGTGCCCACCTGTAAATGAGCGGTCCAATGCCAGATACGTGAGATGAAATTAATACCCATTTTGACGATTATGCTTGCCTAATTGGTGTTACTACTGTTTCATATCTGTTAGACATAGAACTGCCCAACAAAACCTAATTAGCACTTTAAACTCATTTATGTGCAGCATTAAATCTTGTGCTTGTCACATTCCAAATTTGTTTAAACCTTAATATTATTCAGGCTCATGTACTTGCATTAAAGGCAACATGTGTTGATGCTATAATGAATATTTTAATCCCAACAATTCATTATTCCTTTAACAACTTTTTATTTATCTAGGTGAGTCATTTATCTTTCGAGTAAGATTTATGAGACAGTTTGATTAAAAGTACTGAAAAACCCGGAGCTAGTTCTTTATTTCATGTTTATTTTGGGGTTGTTAATTCTTTAAAATTTTGACCACTGATCCGCATTTATTTCAATGATGGAAACTAATCCAGCACTTAGTAACAAATGCTTTGCTTTATAGATGAGCAAATATTTAATTTGAATGTATAAAGACACAAGCTATAATTTATCTAAACAGTCTACGGATGAAAATGATAAACTAGTTTCAGCAATAGCTCTCAGCCACCTTTTTGAATGCAAACCAAATATATTATGGTCAAGACATTACTCTAAATTTACATTATGTGTAAGAGCTGAACTTGTTGTGATGGGTGGGGTAGCTGTGTCTATTCATACGTTAGCTCCTCAAATGTCTACAGTAGAGAGGAATAAGAGTCACATATTGCCTTCTTCTGGCACCTTCTGGCTGGTGTGGCTTCTCTCCTGAGCCCAGCCATCCTCCGGGGCCTCTTGGCTGACAAAACTTCTTCCTGGGTGTGCAACTCTCCCTCAATCACCCTTCTGGTCATCCCAACACTTAGGTCTCCAAAGTAGAGCCTTTCTGGTGCTGGGGTCACCTTCTGGCCATCCTGAGGCTGATCGCCTGGTCACCCAAGTAGAGCCCTGCTGGTGCCAGAGGAGGAATTTGGCAGTGACGCCACCAAATACCAAGACATTGTTGATTTTTTCTTAAACTGCCTAATGGGCAAACATCACCTTGGAAGGATTTAAGAAAGATAGAATCATTTTTTTGATCCACATAGCCTGATGAAGCTCAGGAATGCTTTCCCACAAAAGGACCCCACTCCACATACACAAACGTTCCCTACCCCTCTGTATAAGTGGTTTTCCAAAAATACTAGTCGTGAGTAGGTTTGCAGTTTACTATGGTAACCTGCCTTCCTCAATATCTATGCTGCGGCTGCCAATCCATGGAGAAGCAGGATCAAAAGGGGTGGGTGAGGGACAAGCATCGATGTCAGTGATGCTGCTATGCCACTACCAGTTTCGGAACCAGAAGCACCATAACAGTATTGAGCAATGCTCTAGAAATGTCTGACATGTTTATGATAAAAACCCCAAATGGAAGAGACATCACTTTGTCACCAATGCTGATTTTTGAAATCTTTACTCCTGTTTTGGCCCTGGGGGTTGCCAGTCACGAATAGGATTTGCTGCCTCCAGATGGGGCCTGAAGATCTCCCAGAATTACAGCTGATTTCCAAATTACAGGGATCAGTTGCCATGGAGAAAATATCTGCTTTCAGTGGTGGACTCTATCCCGATGAAGTCCTTTCAAAGGTTCGCCCTGCTCCCCAAATCTCCAGAAATTTCCCAAGCCAGAGTTGGCAACCCCAGGCTAGAGGCAGAGAGATTGCTTGGAGCCACTGAAGGCAGTAACCACATGGTGAAAGCCATTTCTGATCTACCTACTCTTACCTGGACAGTCAAATTAGGTCTGACCCAAAGTGTCAGGATGAAAGAAACTCAGAGTACAAAGACTGTGAAAAGAACAGAAAAAAGCAAAGAGAAAAGAGGTTACCAAACCATTGAACAAGAACCTACTAATAGGGTTCCCAGGGGCAGGGTCCAAGTTGGGCCCATTCCACCTAGGCCAACAAACACAAAATAGAACAGTTCAAGAAGCCAAATGTGTATACAATGAAGTTTACCAATATCAGAGATCTTCAACCAGCTTGGAAGTCATGATTATGATAATTGGTGTCGTTTCCTGGGGCATTACTTGTCTATGTACATGATTACAGTCTGATTTTTACACTTTCTGTTTATTCAGGAAATCAAAGCTACAAAAGGAGGGAGACATCTGATGAGAAGCACCACATTATGTTCAGAGGACAGACCAAGGAATGTGAAGGGCAGAATGAGCATAGTTCTTTCTACATAATCACACCCTTCCTCACAAGGTTTCTACAGCTCCCAAATTAACATGGATGGAGCCATAGGGAAGGGAAAATTGGGTCTGATTCATATGTTACCATAGCAACACTGCAGCTGCTTCTATGTGGCTAGATCTTGTGTTGCCTCAAGAACATCTGTACAAGGAATCATGTGGGTTTTGCGAATGAGGCGGTTCTCTCTCAAGCCATCCCTGAAGTAGGACCCTTAGAGGGATATTTGTTCAGTTCTAAACATATGTTAATGCAAGAACACTCAGAAATAAGCACCGCTTGAACATATCCCCTTGTTAACCCACTTAGGCTATCTTTTTTCCAAAGTGGCCATCAGTGGGACTACTCTGAAGTAAGTGCTTTGTGGATTGCAGCCAGAAAACCACCATGTGTCTTGGCTTATCACGAGTTCCACAGACAATTCCGTCACATGTTGTCATTCATCCTGAGATACCCATTTGTCTAAAAGCAATTAAAGCTTAATTGCTGCATAACCTGAATAATTTAGGAAGGCAAATGAGAAGAGCAGGCAAACAAGTATGTGTTCATTAATTTCTTTGTTATCACCATCTGTTTAATTAAAAAACTACTTTTACTGAATGAGAGTTTACTATCTAAATGTTTTCTTAATTGAAAATATCTGCTGCAACTGAGGTCAGCAGCCAGAATAATATATTTGAACTTGTACATAAACACGTGAGCAAAATAAATTCTAAAGTCCAGAGGAGAAGTGTTGCCAATGTGTAAACATGCAAATGAAGCTATTTTCTCCCTGTTGGATTAAGATAAATTTCAGCATGTTTGGATGGGCTATTACACTCAGAACATTGTCTGTGCTAAAATATGGACACAAAGCTGCCTTACACAATCAGACCGATGATCTACCTAGTTCAGTACTGTCAGACAGCTGCTCTCCAGTGTGGCTGGTAGAAAAAGATCTTTCCCAGCAGTTTCTACCAGGATCCTTGCACTAGAAATGTGAGAAACTGAACCTGGGATAATCTCAGTCTTCTTCAAGGAGCTTACAGCTGGCTACGTGGTTCTCCACTCCTCATAACAATGCTTGTTAGACAGGCAGCCCCATCCAGAGCCCAGGACGGAGGGATGTGGTGCCACTGCCGCACTGCCTTGATGCCTCCAAAGGGCTTTCGGGTGTTGCAGGGAGGCAGGAAAAACAACAAACCTTCCTGGCTGCTTGAAAATCCTCCATGCAGCTGAATAGACCTACATCACCCTTTTGGAGCCTTAGGGAAGGGAGAATTGAGTCTGGGGTGCTGACTGCGGCACCCATGGCCCAAAAGCTTGAGTGAAAGTTGACTATCGTTGGCTTCTTCCCCAGGAATGCAGCAGTCCACTCTCCTGCCCTGCATGGGCATCCTCCCTTTGAGGTTGGTTGCTGCAGAGGTCTGTGGCACCTACTCACTTCCCAGGTTGTCCACACTGCTGGTACATTTACAAAATGAACTGTTGGGATGGATAAATACCTCATTCCAGGTCCAAAAAGCTATTTCCCCCCACCTTTAGATGGGGCTTTAAGAGAGTGTTTTGTAACATGCTGTGATTTGAGCCATGTTAGTTCTACTACCATACTTCAGGCCCTTCTAAAATACATATAACATAAATAAGGCATTTGCTCAATTTAAGAAACCTCCTGGCCAAACAATAAACTAGATCTCCAGGAACGCACCACACTTGCAATTCCATTTTACCGCTGAAATTCATATAGGTTGCACATGCTGGGGATCCAACCATGCTTATGACTGCAGTACTGTAAAGTAGGAAGTTTCTGTTTCCTCTATGCCATTTTCAAGAGCCCCAATGCCCTGTTTGAGTTAGCAATGTCTTGAAAATGTCTGGAGGGGGTCAGTAGCCCCCTCTTTCTCTCCCTCCTCCATATAGCAGTCCCAAACAGCATCCGGCTACTATAGGGTTTGTAAAATTAGAGAATTTCAGTGATAAACTCGCTGTGGTGTTCCTAGGGACACCATATCTTCTAGTTTGGCTCTAAGCCAATCAATCATTTTAGTTTTAATTAATTAAATCTGTATTGACATTTAAAGAGAGACACTTTCTAGGTGTGTTGCAACAGCCACAGCACCACAGAAGAAGCATTCCTTCCCATATGACAGAGCAGAAGGGATGCTTCTTAGGAGGTGATTGTCACCCTTATATCAAAAAAAGTGTTTTTAAAAATCAGCCACTGGATTAATTGGAGCATTATTTTAATAAGTCAAAATATCTTTAGAAAAATTAATCCAAATGCTTGACTAGAGCTACAGTCTTGCAAACACTTTCCCAGGAGTTAATCCCATTTAATTAAATGGGACAACTTCCCATAGACCTGCTGAGGACTGCTCTCTAAATGTTAAAACCATAATTTTTCTTTCTTTCTCAATGAAGGCAGTGAAGCAGCATTGAATTTGGCATTACATGAACTATGCAGTTTAAGCATACTTGAATGATGCATATTTTACTTTGCTTGGGAGCATGGCCCTGATCTTCCAAAAATGGCTCCTCTAAACACTGCTTGAGGTTTTACGAAACCGTTGCTTGTATACCTTCAAGAACATCTTTTCGCCATTTCTTAAACTGAAATTGAGAATGTAAGGATGCTTTGGAGTTCACCTTCCAACACACCCATTTTCTTCCAAGGGAACCGATCTCTTTAGTCTGGAGATGAGATGTAATTCCGAGGGATCCCCAGGTCCCACCTGGAGGTTGGCATCCTTTTTGTGACCCCTGAAGGACATTTCTTTTTTGTGGGGGAGACCCCTAAAGCCTGGTGTTAGGCCAACTGTCTAATGTTTTTATTTAAATGTTGGAAGTCACTCTCGCCCGTGAGTGGAAAGGAGACATAAAACCAATAAATGAAATGAAATATTATAGTTACATGTGCAGTGATGTGCTTTGGCTGGAAAACGGCACTATGTTGCTATAATTCTGGGAGAATTTTCAGTAGCCATGTGCTTCATCAACCAAGTCCTTTTAAAGGTAATTTTCCTTCACTAGGTGGCAACATTGCACCAAACTCACAGTGAAAACATACAAGCATTCCTTTTCCACTGCCACATAAAAATTGAGAAGACTTTTTCTACTTCTCAGGCAGCAATTAAGTGTGTGTGTTTGTGTGTGTGTGTGTGTGTGGTGGGGAGTCCAACAACCACATTTTTAGGTCCCCGAATTTAGGAGTTGTAATGACAAGAAGTAATGACACCCATTATAACAGTTAAGAATGTGGGATGAGGAAAAAATGTGTGTGTGTTGAGATAACTTAAGGATACAGTGAACTAAAACAGCAGGAATGCTGCTAAGGGATAACCACCAAGTTAATTCTCTATACATATCAATAGAGTTGGTTGATACCAGAAAAATTCGGGCGGATTCGGCTTTTTCTAGGACTAATAGATTCGGATCGGCCGAGTTCCGAATCTAACAAATTTGGATGTGTCCAAATCTCTGGGAATATCCGAGAAATTCGGATGCATTTTTGTTTTGTAGGTGTTTTTGCACATTTCAGCCTGCAGGTGGCGCATTTGTAGACGTATTGACACCAAAATTTCAGAGTATCATCAGGAGACTTTCCTGATGATGCCTCCCTCAAGTTTAGTGTAGTTTGGGTCGGACTCCCAAAGGGGGTGCCCCATTCCCCATTGTTTCCAATGAGAGCTAAGGAGATGGGGGCTACCCCTTTGAGAGTCCATAACTTTGATCCCTTAGAACCAAACTTCACCAACCTTGGGTGGTATCATAAGGACAGTCTTCTGATGATACCCTGAAATTTTGGTGCTACTAGCTTTAAAAATGCATCCCTGACAGGCACTCCCAGAAATTTGGCCAAGATTCTTTGTTTTTTTTGCTGCAGCAGTTTTTCAGCAATAGCAGCATATGGCAGCCCAACCTTGTGCTGCTGCTACATTCATTCAGTCAGAGGTTTCAGCAGTGGTGGCAGCAGCAGCAACTGTGTGTGAGTGGGGTGGGTTTTTTGGGGGGTGACTTTTTCTTTGAGAAAGATTTTTTGCGTGGTGGGGGTTTGCAGAGTGGTACCAGCGGCGGGTAGGTGGGTTTTGGCATGGCTGCCGATCCGAATCCCACGGATTTGGATTGGACAGGATTCTGACAGCTTGGATTTGGACAATGCTTGTCCAAATCTGTCCAAATCAGTGCGGCTCACCATCCAAATTGCCACTCTACATATCAACACATTACTAATTAGATCTACATTTTCTCTTCTGACTAGGATCTGCAGTGGGGGATTTAGTAGCTAGAATTGTATAGTTTCTGAAAATCTATTCCCCGCCCAGATAAAGAATACTCATGTTTTCTATATTCCACCCCCACCCCTCACTCCAGCACTGGAAGCTTCTGTCCTGGCCTCTGAAACAGGGGAAATCAGGTGTACAAAATTCTGGGTCTGGGACAAGGCACTAATGGGGGACAATAGAATTTTTTTTGCTCTCCTGTACACTCTGGGCCCATAACAACTATGGGGCCCTCCGCTCTCCTTCCTCTTTGTCTGGGAGGGTTTCTGTGAGTTTTAAGTCAAGTCGCCAATACTTTTGTATACTTATGCATAATTTTGATTGTTTTGAATGAGGCGCTGTTTAATGAGGTTTTAGTGGGGTTTTAATGTTATGACTAAGTGGAGCCTATATCTTTTTGTAACTTGTATTTATTTATTTGCTCCAACTCTGGTCTGTTTTATTTATCTTGTTGTTCACCGCCCAGAGCCCTTTGGGGGAGCGGCAGTATATAAGAATGAAAAATAAATAAATTAATAAATTACTTGTTCAGTCAATCATCTAATGAAATATCTTGTGAATCTAGAAGGATACACCCTCACAACCTGTTTACCTCCACCCAAACCATTCTGAACAAGAATAAAACACCCGATTTTCACAATACAAATCCTTTCACAATCACACTTTTGTGCTTAGTTCCCAAAGGGACCAAGAAATGGCTTATAACATAAGCAAATATAATAAGACAAACCTAAAATGCAAATAAATATTGCCAGGAAAGCTTAGAGGGGTATTTTTGCCCCCTAAAAAGCTAGCAGAACTGGAAAAGTAAGATTAGGGGCTCCATCCAGGGTCAGTTCTTCTCTCTTCACCATTTTAGAAGCCTGTCTTTTTTTTATCTCAAGGCAACTGAATGACATCAGATAATGATAAGGATAATATTTCTAACCGACTGCTAAATTCTTCCTGAAACATGAAAAGACTATCATCCTTCTCTTGCTCCTCCAAATCTTGATAATCTCTTCCCATCTCCATCACCATTGTATTCCCATGGCTGTCTTAACCTAATGATCTTGGCAAATACCAAGCTGAATGACTGAACATACCTTGCTCATAATGCCTGTTTTCTTTAGAGTCAGAAACCCCATATGCTCACATCAATTTGCAATTTGAAATGACCTGAATGGCAATGGGAGAGAGGCATTGACTTTGTTTTATTACTTTTTTAAAAAGTTGTTCTATCTTTCAGCCACAATAACATTATGGAGAGAAGGGGATTGAATGTACTTCTATCTACTATTTGGTTTCCCAGTACTACCATTTACTCTGAGTTTTTTTATACCCTCATGGCTTAGTTTTTACTAGGTATAGACACTGTTACCAATGGTTAACAAGAAACAAATGTAAAAATGCTTGTTAAAGAATTAAATATTTAAAAGGATGATTTTATTTGTGCTGGGCAGAAAGAACCTTTATCCTTTTCTCTGGCCCTTTCTGCATGGGCCATAAACAGCGCCCTGGGGATGGCAAAAACGCTGTCCCCAGGGAGCCGTTCGCACAGGCGGCGCTGCCAAAATGCAGCAGCGCCGACCTGGCTCCCCTCCTCCTCCCCCAGGGCAGCGTCAGGCTGCCTCCAAAAACCTCCCTCCTGGAGGGAGGTTTTTGGAACAACAGTGCATTCCCGGCAGCGCGGTGCGAACGGCACCGCTGGGAATGCGCTGTTTTCCCCATCCCTCTCCCACTCACCTCGTCGCCTTTGTCACCCTGCTGGCCTCCTAAGACCCTCCCTTGCTGTCCTCCGACCCCTGGAGGTCAGAGGGCAGTGTGGGCGGGTCTACGGAGGCCAGCAGGGCGACGGAGGCGACGAGGTGAGTGGGAAGGGAAGAGGCGGCTCCGTATGGAGCCGCCTCTCCTGCGCCGGCCTCTGCGGGGGCCGCTCACACACTTCTGTGCGAATGGCCCCCACCCCTGCACTGGCAGAATTCCTGCTTGTGCAGGGGCATCCGCATGGCCCGTGCGGAAAGGGCCTCTGTTTCCCCAGTCAGACCATAAGCTTCTTCTGTCAGTTAGTTCTATCTTCAGTTTTTTTAAAAAAACCTCCATCTGAAACCACTTAATTATCTCACACCCTGGATGACTTTCAGTCTGACCATGCTGAGGCTGGCATAAAGTTCACCACATGCCTCCTTTCATGGGTTTAGAAACAAAATGTTAATGGGAGGTTCAATCACTAACTATCCGACCAACTGTAACTTTGACTAATCAAAAGTGACACATTTTGAAATCTTGTATAGATATGAAAGAGACTCACTAAAAACCTCAGATAAGACAACCACTCCTAGTTAAAAATAATTAGACTAGAACCCCCAAAGGTCTACATAGGGTTACCAGCTCTGGGTTGGAAAATAGCAGAAGATTTTGGGGATAGAACCTCAGAATGGTGGGGTTTCGGTAAGGGTAGGACCTCAGCAGGGCATAATGGCAACAAAACAAACTTAATCGAAAGGGAGTTAATAATCATCCTTGCTTGACTCCTCTGTAAATTGGAATTTTGGGTGTTAAGTTTCCTGAGGGGTAAATTTGACCTGACAGGTGGTGGATAAATATAACATTCTGAGAAGATATAATAGTCTCTTGTCTATGTTTTACTTAGATAACTTGCCCCAGAGAATATCTCTGAAAACTGAGTCGAATGCACCCTCTAGGTCTAGAAATGCTGTAAATAGGTTCTGCTTGTCCCATTAAACTTTTTAATGAGGGCGGCACAATGGTTCAGGGTGCTTGAGCCACAATGACATAAAGATCACAAAGAACTCTATGTAGACTTTATAGAACATAGAACACAAAGAGTTCACCCTTCAAAGTGTCCATTTTCTCCAGGGGAACTTATCTTGATCCTCCAGAAATCAACTGTAATAGGAGATCTCCAACCAGAAGAAGAAAAAGAGTTGGATTTATATTCCCCCTTTCTCTCCTGTAAGGAGACTCAAAGGGGCTGACAATCTCCTTTCCCTTCTGCCCCTCCCTCACAACAAACATGATGTGAGGTAGGTGGGGCTGAGAGAGCTCAGAAGAACTGTGACTAGCCCAAGGTCACCCAGCTGGCATGCACAGGCTAATCTGAATTCCCCAGATAAGCCTCCACAGCTCAAATGACTGAGTGGGGAATCAAACCCAGTTCCTCCAGATTAGAGTGCACCTGCTCTTAACCACTATACCACTGCTGCTCCAGTGCCACCTAGGCTTATATAATTTGTAACTCTACTTTCCAGAATTAAAATTTACAGTTGTTAAATAGTAAAGATCACCTTGTTATTGTGAGCTATTATTTAGTTGTTTCTTTACAAGTATTTCAAGTGCATGTATATTTTAGAAGGTGGCAGCCTTCTAAGCTACACAAAGTTAGCCAGTAGCCACTGTTGGCACATGCTCAAAATATACTATCTTCTTGGGATTGATGGAAATTGTAGTTTGCTTGGCCTTTGAGTTCCACTTGAGAGGCTGCAAAAACTACTGCTTTTCATCAACCCTGGCAGGAAGTCATACTGGTAGAGATTGGGGAGAATAATTGATCAGAAAAAGAGGCCCCAGTCAGAGCCTATCAGTCAGATGTACTTCTCTTCCTTTTAAAAAAGGGGATGTTTATAAATTGGAGAAACAGGAACTTGAAGGATAGGGATAAGCATGTGTGTATATGCATATATTTTGCAAGCATCCCATCAAACACTGACAAAAGCCCAGACATTTTCAAGTATTCAACAGAGATATATGCAAAAAGTGTGAGAAGTTTTTGTCATGGAGCTGTTTATCCCAACGATTCTTAATATTCTTAGCCAAGTTGCAGCTTAGGAAAGGAAGAGACTGAAAATGTAGCAGACCAAAGGAAGACACAGGGCTACCAAAGGGTGGTTGATCCAAAGTGATGAAGAAAATAAGGTCTAATGAAGCAGTGAAAGAAAAACATGAAAAAAATGGCCAAACCAAAACCTAAAACTAAAGAGACAATATTGATTTTTAAAAGCCAGAATTTTGGTTCTCAGCTTCCAGTTTAATGTGCATTGTAATCAGCAAGGACTGTGTGCCATTCTTTTTGGTTCAAAGTGCATTACTTTGACAAACATAATTTCAATTGTATAAAATTCTTCTTTTCCCCCCTATTGCTTCATGTTTGAACAAATGGTTCCGAAAGTATACAAAAACCCACTTTGAGATCCTGATTTCTCTGAAATTGGAATGTTCCTGTTTGGCAGCAGTACATTAAGCAAAGAAGTAAATAGGAAGGGCTGCATTACTGTAAAAGATGTATAATACAGCAGAGGCTTGGAACCCACTCAGTTGAAATATTTGGACAAATATTGGTATGAAACACTCTACAAGATAAAGGTTAAGGTTGCTATTGATAAAAGAAATCCCCTTTAATATAGACATAAAATGGAAAGACCTGTTCTTATTGCACTCCGTCAATATATATGGTATTATAACTAAAAGTGTCACTAAATAGATTTGACAGAAATGAAAGTGACTGACAGGGAACAGCATCATTTCACAGCAGAGGAACAGCCGCATACTTGCTAGAAATGCCATTATCGACAGCATCTAGTGTTTCAATAAAACTCATCCAATGCTTAAGGTTTATTGCTTCCATTTTCAAAGTTATAACAGCCTATGCCACATCCCTCATTAACCTCGTCACAGAATGTAAATAAAAAGAATATTTGCTTCGGGTGCTGGTGGCAGGGCGGTGGTAAGGGAGATCATGTTTATTGTGCTTGCAACAATCCATCAGAGATCGGATCCATGCAATAGATTTACATCAATATTGATAGGCACATAGAAGACTCTGCATAATCACGGTGTCCCTGGTTGGAAGCAATTGCATTAAATCATAAAGGAAGGGCATTGAGCATTGGCAAAGACTGCTTTCTATGGAGAAGGTTCCAGGTTCATTCTAGGCCAGGGGTAGGGAACCTTTAACACTCAAAGAGCCATTTGGACCTGTTTTCCACGGGAAAAGAAAACACTTGGAGCCGCAAATAATTTTTGACATTTAAAATAAAGATAACACTATATATATTGGGGTTTTTTAACCTTTTACTCCGCTCATTCTGAGAAGCGCATGGATGCGCCCGCCCTGCTGCCTGCAGAGCGGAGCAAGAGAATGAAAGCCAGTGGCTCCGGCCTTGCCGGCAGCGAGGAAAAGCGCCAGCCCAGCTCCAGCGGATGAGAGGAAGCCAGCGGTCGCGGCCCAACCCGGCCGTGGGCAGTTGATGCGCCTGCCCTGCTGCCTGCAGGGCGGGCAAGGATGGGGCCGGCAGCTCGGCTCGTGGAGCCACAGTGCAAGGGCAGAAGAGCCGCATGCGGCTCTTGAGCTGCAGGTTCCCTACCCCTGTTCTAGGCCATTTCCAATCAAAAAGAATCTCTAGCATCAGATGAGAAAGGACCACTGCTTAAGAGTGTCATTGTCAGCAGAGACAATACTGGATCAGCTTAGGATGGAAGTGTTTTTATACACAATTTTTAAATCTGCTGATTTCTTGAAGCTGAAATACACTACCTTTTATGGGAAAAGTGGGCATGAGAAAACAAAATATGTCCTGGGTTCACATCTGTACAGAAAAGGAACAAAATTGAAACTCTAGCCACAACAAATTTGAAATTGTTCCTATCTAAGGAAGCATCTAAATTCATGGTGAATGTTATTTGATATAAGTACATAGCATGTTCAGCAGCTGTAATCACCCATGGATTGAAAGTCTGATCTATTTGCCTGCCTACCATCTGCCTCAAACAACTGTTGAACAGCTTTGCAGCTGTGCAGTAGCTGAGGCTGTGGAGTATAATTTTCTAGCCCAGCATGGGCTTTTACATCTGTGCAGTAGGTGGGATGATCTTGCCCACTGTCATGAATGGTTAGATCAGGTAATTAAATGACATGGGCTCCAATATGGATGCAAAAATTGTATGCATGAAATAACACTGAATAACATGATCTCAAACACCAAATGGTAAGACTTAAAAAAGGTATGTTGATAATCACCGGCTAACTTCGATTAACTCACTGTTTATTTATATGGCTGTCTGCTGAGTAGCGTGCACCACAACAAGTCTGTGTAGAAGGGAGAAAAAGTAAGTGTCCTATCAGGCTGACTAAGAACATACGGTACATCCACTAAACACTTCCAATTGCACCACAGTGTTTGAGTGATTGAAAAGTAACCCAACAAACCAGCTCAAAGTGTTTGACGTAAAATCAACTTCCTGTTTGCAAGTGGTGAACAGATTGTGAACCAAGCCAGTAGATGTTCAAGCAGCCCTGTTCCTATTATGCAGAGTTCTCTGCATTCAGACATTTTTTTTCCACACCTACAATTTGCAATGGTAGAGACCCAACCCAAACATATCTCTTGGGGATTCTGCTGATGATTTGTCTTAAACTCAACTCCATCATGCCTTATGTACTAAAAAAAGGATATTAAACTGTTGAGGATCAAATGTAAATGGCTTTAATGTCTTATTTAGCATGCCAATGACTAATAAGGAGCGTTTGGCAAAAAGCATTTATGCAAATTGACATGTCATCTTACAAAGTGCAATAATGAAAGGAGGTGATTTCTTGGTTTTAAAGGACTACTTAAAAACCTTTTACCAAAGCAGCAGATGATGCTATATGGCTGTGATAAAAGCCATTGCCACATCTACAGGAGCTTTTAGTGATTATTGAAAATCTTTTCTGTATATCAAACACCGGTGTATCTCAGAGGAGCAGCAAACAGGCGGCACAGTTTGTGGCCCACACCACTGGAACTGTAAAGTAGCCGCTCCTGTTATTTCAAAGTTTTGACTGGCTGTTAAGAAGACAGGAAACAGCTGGGAGTAAAAGCTTCTGATGTGCTGGACTGCTAACGTACAACTATTAGATTTTTGGGAAGTTTCTGTAATTTGAGGCTTGCTTGCAGAACAGCTTTCAAATGTACATCGTAGCTATTTGTAAATAAGTGGAATATGATATGCCAGAGATTGCCATTGAGTATACTTAAACAGACAAGGAGAACATGGGGAAAACTAGCCATTACACCACTGTGGCTTTGACAGCCGATCAAGACACTTGGCTCAATTTTTCCTCTTTTTAGGAGCCACCATCTCTACCTGTTACCACTTCACATTGTTTGGTATTGAAACGGGCATTATCAAGCTTGTAAAGGTTGGGAACCACTGGTCTAAAGCATCAAGATTGGGAAATATTTCTCAAGGTTAGAAAGCTATCCAAAAGCCAAGGTGATGCAATGGCTGCTATTCCAGTCATTCTAAGTCTGAAGAAACTCAGGTTCAAGTCCCTGCATACCATGAAGCTCACGGCGTGATTCTGGGCTAGTTGCTATCTCTTCAACCTGACTCTACTTCACATGCTGGTTAGGATAAAATGCAGAATCTTGTATACCAATATGAAGTTCTTGGAGGTAATATGAGACAAAAAAAATGTTAGAAGTATTCACAGTATAACATAGCATCAGTATGTTATTGAATAACATTTTTAAAGAATCATAGGGCTTTATGTTCATTACATTGCAATTTTTAGAACATGTCAGATGTGGGTGTAGCAGGGGAGAAGATGAGGTCAAGAAAGTGTGGACGTTTCTGCATACATCTCTTAAAATGTTTCTAAAACATTTTCGATCCCCTCTCCATTTGGTCATACTTATCCCCTTGAAACAATTCCTAGCTGCCATTATGGGATTCCCGCCCCCCCCATTTTTATCTTTGAGTTCTGTGTTGAATCAGTGCTTAGATGCTTCATGGCCTTGTGCTGTATTCTATACTTGTATACTTGATGCTTCAAAGACTGGTCACCTAGAAATAAAAATATAAACAGAGAAATGCTGAAAATAAACAGGCAAGTGAAAACTTTACGAGCTCAGAAAAAGTCACCTAAAGGAAGTTCTGGGAAGCAGAGAATCATGGTAAACATAGCCAACAAATCACACAGCAACTGAAGACATTTTCAAAATGATTCAGTCAGAGAATCATTTTAAAAAGCAATTCATTTAAAGCTATTTGAGGCTGGAAATAACATGTTTTGGGGGTAAAAGGAATGTGGAACTTCAAGGAGGAAATATTTTATTTCTTGCCTAAAACATTTTAAATGAATTGTGTAGAAAAGCCCTGTGTTAGTCACTTCATGACAGTCACTTCATGGCAAAGGTGGATTTGGATTGGGACTTCCCCATTCATAACTTGTTTGCTTAGTCAGCTGCCAATAAGTTATAGATAGGGTTAATGAGTAAAATATTAGGTTATGAAATTTTGCTAGAGCCAATCATATTCACATTGACTTATTCAAAAAATATTATCTCATGGCAGAGAAAAAATACAGGCACTATCACAGCAGCTACAGTATTATATGCAAAATATTGGAAAGCAAATAAAATCCCAATCAATGACTAAATAAATAAAATAGGAGACAATGCAAAAAAGATAAAAAAATAACTAATTATGTCTATACAAAATGTGGCAGGTAAACAGAGACTTTTCTGCAGAGATGGTAGGTGCTCAATGAATTTTGTATCAAAGAACTGAGCACAGCTATAACTAAAAGAGACTTTTATGCATTAAAGACGGGGATATGAAATCATTATTATGTGAGCTAACAAAATGTTATAGATATTTAATTGCAAAATAAATTAAATAAATCTCTATTTTTTCCACTTATAAACTGCAAACATCTAACATCAGGGAACATAGATCCAAGGTCTGTATAATCCAGCATGCTAGTTCCAACAGAGGACAAACAGACGCTTTCTAGAAATGCCACAAGCAGGGCATAAAGGGAACAGCTCTACTTCATGTTGGCCCCCATTGTTGCAAGTTACATTAAGTGGCAGAACTTTTGAAAATGGACGTTCCGTTTAGCCAGTGGTGGGTTCCAAAAATTTTAGTAACAAGTTCCCATGGTGGTGGGATTCAAACTGTGGCGTAGAACCAATGGGGCTGGTCAGGGCACGACGGGGGCATGGCTGGGCATTCTGGGGGCGGGGCATTCCTGGGCGGGGCTGTGGCAAGGACACAGCTGCTGTGCCGGTCCTTGGGCGGGAAACGAATGCACGCAGGCGCAGGCTGCCACGCACGCCGGTGCACCTTCTGCTAGACTGCTTCAAGTTCTGCGCACTACTGCTGAGAGGAGGGGCGTAACTAAGGCAAAAATCACATGGCAAAATCACCAATTAGTAACCCCCTCTCGGCACACACAAATAATTAGTAGCCTACTCTCGGGAACCTGTGAGAATCTGCTGGATCCCACCTCTGCGTTTAGCTAACAACATCTTGGGACTTTGATGGATTTATCTGCAGGACCAAGCATTATACTGTCCTGAGCCAATTCATGCATTCAGAATTCATTCTGATTCGTACATGAATGGTTGACAAACTGGGAATACAGGAATTGCTGTCATTCAGCAGGTTTAATGTGGGGAAGGGAGAATCAAACCTGGTCTGCCAGAGTAGAGTTCGCTGCTCTCAACCACTATACCACACTGGCTTTCCCAGGTTAGAGTTACTTTCAGGTGCATTGTTTACAAAGCTAACCTTACACGGGTGTGTTTGTAGTGGATTTTATCAAATGCATTTCAAATGCATTTCAAGCATCCAGTCCTTTTACTTACAGCACAATTTCTTACAGAGACGGATCAAGGCTGCATTATCCATCAGTTGACTAGGCTGCAGGTCTAGGAGCCCCACAAGGCCTAGGGGCCTACCTTTTTTTTTCCTGAGGCACTGTTACCAGTGCCCTAGGTTCAGTCATATGCTAAACAAGCAATCGTTATGTAAAAGCTCAGAGAAGTTGCAAGGCACACTTGTAGCAAACTGGGGTTTGTTTTGAAGGGTCAGAAAAAGGGAGATAGCTGGCCAATAGCGTGCTGGAGTCAGGGTTGTGATGTCATGCTACCTTCTCACTTATTATACCTCCATGAGCGATACAGTCTAGTTGGAACCTTGATCGCATGTGAGTGAGAAAAGCTGTGAGTAAAATTCTTCAGGATACCTTCAAAATGGATATAAGGCTATGGACTGTGGTTGAGTGCCTACCGTACTAGGGTCAGATTGTCAGCTGTAGTGGAGTGAAAAACAAAGGTGACAACGAGGGCCCAAAGTGCTTGAAAGCCTAGGAGCCCGGCCATGGGATAATACAGCCCTGAGTTAGATAGGTGGCACTTCAGAACTTCAACACCAGCTATTGTGTTATACAGATGATACTCCCGGGCTGTAAGAAAATGACAGTCAGAAGTCTCTTTGGTGGATTTGTGAAAGGGACGTTTAAGAATAATTTTTATCATTTTGAGTTTTTCCACTGACATCCAGGAAACCTCCTTGAAACCTTTTCTTCAGCCATACGACACTGTGTCTAACTTATTTATTAAAAGAACTCTTGCTTTGAAAGAATTGCCACTCTATCAGAACTTTTCTCAAGGTGACATCAAGGCCATAGAAGCAACAGTGACAGAACTTTTAACATTATAAAAGCAGATTTTGATCATTCACTGCTTAATGCTAGCAAGAGCTGCCTGACACAACTGTTGCAACTTGCACAAATGGAACAGGACCAATTCCATTTTTTATTTATTCATTTGGGATATTTCCGTGTCACCTCTTCAGTGTCCTGCTCCAGGTGGATTACTACTAAGATCACCATAATATAAAAGAAAGACATTAAATACAAGCCATTAGACAAGAACAGCGCAAAAACTTTCCATAAAATAGAAGAAGACTATTAAAAAGCTGATAAGATGAATTTTTAATTAAAGGCTTGAATTTTAGACTGGAGCCTAAAAGAAAGATGCCAAGTACTCCTCAAGGGGGAGGACATTCCTAAGGCAAGGGGCCACCACAGAAAATGCCATGTCTCTAATGGCCACCTGCCTCACCTCAGAAGGTGGGGGCACAGTGAACAGGGATTGAGAAACAGACCTTAACTGTAAAGATGGATTGTATAAGAGGTAGCATGGGGAAAATGTACAACAGTGTTAGTCAAACTGTGCAGTAGCTAGTTCACATCCTAACCTACTGCTGCGGGGTACATCATATGTTGGTTTTGGTGGCTCCTTGTAACATCCCAACCCTGTGTGTACATTTGTGGTTTGCCATATGAAATGGGGGAGGGGGAGGGAAATGCACCCAATTCTGTTCAAAATGCATCCTTAGGCATGTATCCATGCAGTCTGTCTTGAGAGTACTAAAATTTAATCAGAATGTAAGGATCAATGGAAAGCACTCAAAACCCTAAGAACAAGCAGCCCAATATGTTTTACTAGCTGTAATAAACTGAAATTTACATTCAATACACTTTTTAGAAGAGGCTAGCTCAACCCAATGCCTTTGACTTTATTGTTCCAAAGAAAATCTGATAGCCCTTGAAAATCCAAATATCTTAAAACATGTGGCAAATTTTTGTGCCGATGTACTTAAAATTTGTGGCTAGCTTGGTCATATTGCCTTTTATAACTAAATATTGTTATCTTTTAAGAAATGTTTTTTGATTTGGTTTTACCTTCAGGTTTCATTAACTATATTTTCCTCTTATTTTTCTATATTTTTATGGCAAGCAAACACTTCTATTGTTTTTATTATTTCCCTTGAATGCTTTCCATTTCATTATTCTGGAACTTGGATTATTTTTCTTGATGTTTATTATTGGTCTATGATCTCAAAAGCAAACTATTGCTGGGAAGCCTCTTTTCCTTTTTTTTTTTTTTAAAAAAAGTGGGTTGCATCTATGTAGCTACACAGGTGCAGCTGGTCATATTGTGGGAAGATCGGCATGGTTGTGGGGGTTCAGTGCTGCATGCCTGCATAGTTACACATAGTATGCCAGAAATAAAAAAAAGAGAGAGACGTGTCTCCATGCAAAGGTGCGAAAACACCCCGGATTGTTTCTGTGGCCTCTGATTGCTGCCTGCTTGTAATGCATGGAAATAGGAAAACAGGAAAACAAGTTCCTTTATCATGACTGCAACCCATTATATATTTGCTGTGTGGAATCGACCCTTGAGATATATACACACAGTATTTGAAACAATAACTTGATTTCACTTGATTTGATTTATTTCACTTGATATGATTGATTTATTTCACTTGATGTGATTCACTTGATTTGATTTATTAATTATATTTAATTTCCCTTTCTTGTGGAATGCACAGGATATACTACTACTACTACTACTACTACTACTACTACTACTACTACTACTACTACTACTACTACTACTACTACTACTTCTTGATATATCTTTCTTAACATTTGAGGAAAGGTGCTGGAATAGCCAAGAGGGTGACAGTCATCCTTCCCTCTACCCTTTCTGAGTTGAAGAATATGTAAGATTGGAAGATTCCAAAGTTATTTCACAAGCAGCTTCCAGACTGCAGCATTATTATGAAGACACTTAGCTCCCTCCCCCTTTTTACCCTGCTACGCTGAATTCAGTCGCCTAATTTTAGACTTGCATTATACAGTGCCAAGTTTGCTGATGACACTTGGCTTTGAATTAACTATAGCCTCCTGGGTAGCTGATCCAAAATGAGGAATCCAAAAGAAACAGTTTCAAGAGGGAAAGTTTGAGAGTAAAAGTTAAAATGGAAATTTAAGATTAAAAAAAATGGAAGAGGAGATGCCCATGAAGTTTCAGCACAAAAATTATTAATGTTGATTAGGAGAAATCTATTTAAAAATATTATGGAGGGTTTGTGCAAGCCGTTAGACCGGGAAGCCCACAGACTGAATTTTTTACTACATTTGCCAGGTGGGGTAAATCAACACCTGAGACAATCCTCCCTTAGCGGTAACCTTTTCCAGTAGCATTAATTAACTCTGTTTCCAAAGATGCTTGCATCGGTGGCGCTTCTAGTGAGATGCAAATGAAAGTACCAATTATAATGCTACTTGGGGTATAGGCCAGTTGTGGAACACCTTTATACAGTGCTAGAAGGGCTTTGTATGATGCAGATGGAACTGAACACCTAAGATCTCACACAAATGAGACAGCAAAATTATAACCAAGCACAAAAGCAGAAGAATGGGGGGGGGGGGGGGGGAAGCAAATATCCAATTGTCCCAAATTACTATTTCTTTTTCTCCAACTTATCATCTGCTGCATGATCACAAACCTTGCATAATTACATGCCTTTGCATTCCTTTTCTTTCTGGAATAAATGATTTGCGTTGCTGGGAAAAAATGTCCCAATATTGTAATTTGATGTATAAGCTAATACACTTTGCATGACAAATGGATGTCATGCTGCCTGATTTTATGTAACAGGAACCTGCACATGTAGCCAGCTGGAAGAGAAATGCTATGTGGGATGTCATGATGAGATCAGGTAAAGGTGTTTATTTTATAGCTAAGAGAAAAATGTTTAGTTTACAGCTAACAGCCCAATCCAAAGGGGGCATGTGTGTAGTAGAGCAGAGCTAGGCACAGTGCCACGGCAGCATGCCCATGCCACCTCCAATGGGATTTCAGATGGCACAAAAAGGTTTTTTTTTAAAAAAATCTGTTTGCCAGAAAAATCCCATTGGGAGGACCAATTTACAACACTTTTTGGTGGCAAAAATCAGCTGCAAGTGTGGGATCCCTGGACTGAAAGTCCTTTGGGAGCTGACTAAAGTGAACTCTGCCTCTGAAAACACCTCTGAGAAATCATAAAAACTTTGCAAATTAAAACAGAGTTGTCACAAAATTTGGAAACAAGACTAGATGTGGCCTCTCAGCAGCCTTCTGGTTGGTGATAGAGTCCAGAGAAGAATCCTTCAATACTCTACTTGTGAGCTACCAAGTTTACCATTGTTGGAAAAGGGATGCTGGACTGGACAGATTCTTTACCCTATCCAGCAGGGCTCTTCCTGGGAACTAAGTAGCTGAAACCTAAGAACAGGCACATGGGATTTCAGGACTGACCATGCTCAGACGTCAACAGTAGGATCTCCTTCCTTACATGCTCACCTTCAAGAACCTGCAATGCTTCTTGAATTTAAATTACCTTTGCTGTGATGAAAGTGTCATTCAAAGACTTTAGGAGAAAACCTTATTATCTCTTCAGACACGTTATGAACAAGCTTCCTAGAAAGACTATCTGGACCTGGAATAGGAAAGATAAATAAGACTGCAGAAATGCCAGCATGTGAGAATGATGAACTTTGCACCGTAGCACATATAAGCCGAATTATCAGAAGACTGCCAATATGTCCTCCTTACTCGTGAAAAGGATTTGGATGATAAGCGACTTTTCCGGTACTTACTGTTTGGACTGGAGAAATGAGAAGTAGCAATTTTAAGTTCAGTGCAATCTGTCGTTTTTCACCTGGCCTACAAATCACAGCACACTGAGCATTTAGTTAGAAGTCAGGTCATTTTCAGTAATTCGGGTACTACATCATTGTTACACACCAAGAAATCACAGGTTGATAAAAATGTTCCATATGTCTTGCTTTAATACATGCTCAAATAGGATCTATGCGCATTTCATGGCATTAGTAATGGTGGTGGTTTGCTTAATTTAAGTTATTTCTTACCACAAAGTTTAAGTGGAAAAGTCTGGTTCAGCTAGAGCATGAAAGTCCAAACCTGCCCAGTGATATATGTATTTTAATATGATACAGTGGAAATCTTAAAAACCACTGTGGTAAATTACAGGGGCAGCATAGGATAATGGTAATCAAACCAAGGCTCATTCCGCACATGCAGAATAATGCACTTTCAAACTGCTTTCAGCGCTCTTTAAAGCTGTGCGGAATAGCAAAATCCACTTGCAAACAGTTGTGAAAGTGGTTTGAAAACGCATTATTTTGCATGTGCGGAAGGGGCCCAAGGTTCAGGTGACTGGATTTCAAATCCCTACTTGCCATACCACTGGATGAACTTGGTGCATCAACTCTCTTTTAGCCCAACCTACCTAACAGGGCTCTTATGAGGATAAATGAAGCATAGCAAACAAACACGTTGATCTCAGTTCAATTTAAATTCAAATTTATTAGACTTAATAGGACGCCCCTCCCCTTTTGGGCTTGGTCTCCTTAGAATGAAAACATTCTAGTCTTGCTGAATTCGACCATTTAGTCCAACATCCTGTCTCACACAGTGGCCAACGATTTAATGCAGGACATAGATGCTGAGGCCTTTCCCTAATGTTGCCTAATGTTACCTAGCACTGGTATTCAGAGGTTTTCTGCCTCTGAATGTGAAGGTTATCTTTAGTCACCATGGCTTGTAGCCACTCATGGACCGATTCATGATGAATTAGTCCATTCTAAAGTTATCTATGCTTGTTGCCATCACTACATCCTCTCGCAGGAAGGAGACCAATGTAAGAGTGAACTAGAAGAAGATTAACATGAAGTGCAACCTGAACTGCTAATAAAAAAAAAGAAAGTTGCCATTGGTCAGCTTATTTATGCAAGTAGAGTGGAACTGCTCTATTTGTTTATTTGATTTCTACCCTGCCTTTTGAATCAGCAGGATTTTCTAAAGCAGCTTATATAGAATGGTAAAACATAATTTGTCTGGGCATGATTCCAATCTTCCTCTGGTGCGCTGGTAAAATACCCCACTCTCCAGTTTCTCATGAAATCCTTTGGGCTGTCCCCAGAGCTTTTCATCCAGAGCCTTCTATCCAAACTCACTCCCTTGACTGCTGACATTATGATGGCCACTCACCTGGCAGTATAGCCCCTTCAACCCAAGACTGTTGGGCTTTTCACTATCTGAAGGCAGAAAGGGAGGACCTAGGAAAAGCAACTCTCAACAGAGTTGCTGAACAGAGTGTCAGCTGTTGGTCAATTGCCTGCAGCGTGACCTTTATTTCCTTTCCATGATAGTGCTGGCTATCATAAGGTGGAGAGGGAGGAAGCAGGTGGGGCAGCTTTGCATGAACCTTGTGTTGGTGCAAGCATTAATAATCATAATTCACATTTATATTCAGCAGAGTAAATAATTTGCAACAGAGAGAGCAGACCCACTGTGAGTGAGTTAATGTAAAAAGACTTTACTAAATAATACTAAATAGGAAGGGCATACATGGATAAAAACACAAATGAATCAACTTTCTGATGATATAAGCTACAACTTGACTAGACAGTTAGAAGACTTGAAGTGAAAGTATGTGGGGGAACAAAAGAGCAATGCATTTTTACTCAAAGCTCCCCCTCCCCCTGTTGAGTGACAACAGTTAGGTGACCTAGTGTTTTGTCTATTTATTTTCTGCAAAGGAAGCCAATCTTCTCTCAGCTTGAAATCCAAAGATTTAAGAGAATATTGTCTGTGAGATTATTAGGCCATGCAAAAGAAGGGAAGCAGCAACTGGACTGCTTGAGGTGAGAAAATCAGCACCTGGCCAATTGGTTGGGCGGCCTTCTCTTTCTCCTTCTCTCCACCCTCCTTTCGGGAAGGTGCGGAAAAGTCAGACAAAACACTGCTTCCTTTCCTCTCTCTCCTTTGGGGGGTGGGGCCAGGGCAAACTGGATAAGGGGTGTTGCTTTCTAAAATGGCTCCTGGAACTCACCATTGGCACCCCTCCACAGCCGCACCCTGTGAAGTTGGGGTGGGGGCTCAGCCGGCCAGTGTGACCAGACTGGCTGGCCCCACCTCCAAAGTCCACGTGACCATGCCCACCCCCCTCACAGCCTCATCCAGGATCGAGAGAATAATAATTCTTCTTAGGGTTCTGGCCCAAGCACAATGCCACTGTAGGAGCTCAACACCAGCCACAAAGGAAGCCTACCTGATAATTTCCCAGTTAGTGGATGGAAGGAGAGAAGGAAGCAGAGAAGGTTGAGGACATGAAGGTTGCTGAGTGAGGGAAAGAGGAAACAGTGTGGGAAAAATGAATGCCCTTTACAAGTCTTTGCAAGTTCCTGACTGTGCAACTAGTCCTGCCCTGGAAATCAGCACAGTGCAAATGGACCCTAGTTTTCCTGGATAGAGGAAGGACAGAGAACTGAAGATGGGGAGAAAATGAAAGTAGGGCAGCTAGTGGATGGGAAAGGAGGCAGAAAAGGACAAGAGGCTATGGGGTCTTTCAAGGAATGGAAAGAGGAAGTAGTGCAGAGAGGGAAATTCACCCCACATGTCCTTGCCGGTTATCACTTGTATACGCATAATTTAGAAAGACAAAGTTATAACATTTTGGTACCATCCTTCCTCCAGGATGCTCAGGGCAGTATAGAAAGATCTCTGCTTTGCTCATCTTCATAGCAACCCAATTAACTAAAGGAGGAAGGAAGGGACTTGCTTGAGATCACCTGGAGTGGTAGCTGAACTCAGATTTCTGTTCCCATCTTAGCATTCTAAACAAGGGGTAGGCAACAACAACATTCTAATCCAGGGGGATTAGAATGGGCTTGTGTTCCAACAGCAGTACACAAGATCAGCAGCACTGGATCAGGCGACTAGCATGGCTTATGCCCGTTACCACATCCTGGATCTGCAAACCCCCCAGTTGTGACCCACCTGAATCCCTGCACTGCTGGCTGTGCTTCTGGGACTTGTTTGCCCAACATGTTTGGCTGAGTATGCCCTCCTCCCATTTCGTTTTCTGGTACACCAGGCATCTTTAGTTGGCCAAAAAGGTTGCTTACCTTCTGCTGTAAATGGTACACTCCACTGCCTCTTATTTGTCTGCATCCATCAAAATGGAATCTGTCACTGCTAAAGAGAAAGTAATTTCTTCATTGTTAAACATGATTTATGTTAAAAACAAGCCATAGTACCTGAAGGCATTCCTTTACTGCAAAGCAATATTCTGAGATCATGGGTAGCTCCGGGGGCCTACCTTTGTAATAATGGGGCATCTTTACAATCTTTATATGTCAGTGTTGATACTTTTCTGCTGCCCCGCCTGCACCCAGCAGGTCAAGTCAATTATCTTGACAGATAGCATCCTCCTGGCTTATCTGATTACCTTTGACCTTTCAACAGCTGCAGAAAGCCAAAACAAGCCTGAAAGGAGAACTCAGGCATATATGACACAAAGCTGGAATTTCCTATCTCAGCTCCAGTCAAGAGCACTCTGAATGTCAGCAGATTTCTGACAAAGCCTCCAGCAAATCATTTCTTGGATGGTTTGGCTCCAGTACAGCCTGTCATCTATTACAACCGACCACTGACAGGAGTCATAAACTTGATTAATTTTATATCGATATGTTAGAGAACAACCACTGGGATGCACAGGGTTTGTTCTGCCCAAATTTGGAGAGGGCCCATCCGCCACACCATACCCCCTTTTTGTTTTGGACTTTGATGGTTTACAAGTGAAATCAGATTTGAAACATTAACTCTGCTTGAACGAAAGGAAAATGAGCTACAAAATATCAACGTTCGGAAGAAGCAGGCGAGCATCTTATGAGGTTGGGTTGCTCAGGGCATAACATTAGGAGAGGCTTGAAAGGTACTTAAAATGTAGCAAACTCACTAGTATTTCAGCACTAAATGTTTTATGGATTAACCTATGAGTCTTTGACATTGATCTTGTTATGTTATGTCTGATTATTTGAAGGCAGGGCAAGCCTTCTGCCCAGGGCTGCATTCAGGGTCCACAATAAACAGTGATTTGCCCTATTAATTTCCCATATGTAACAACACTGCTGGTGTGTACTTGAACCCAGTTTTTCTGCTTTTTATCTCTGTCCTGCCTCCCATTAGGGAAATCTTCCCTTCACTGCTGCTACTGAGTGTAGGTAGCCACAAAAGGCAGTATCCTCAACAAATTGCAGTTTGTGAATCCAGACATTGAAACAATTCAAATTGGTTAACAAACTCTTTAGTAACCTTGGTCGGAAATCCCAGATTGGCCCTAGACAGGGGTAAACCCCTGGTTTCTGCCAACTTCGGTAGCAATCACAGATATATGTGATTCTCCGCTCTTCCATTTAAAAAATTCATTGGATTGGCTTAAATCTTTTTTTGAAGAGTGGACTCAAGAGGATTGCTGTCAGAGATCAGTTTTAATCAATGTGAGACTTGTTCTATGGGGTTCTGCAAGACTCCGCTTATTTATTTATTATCCCAATCTTCCTGATCCGTTTATTTCTCTCTGCTCAAACATGTTTTTACTGATGGCACAAAGCTCTATATTTCTACATCCAAACCATCCTGTGAAGCTCTAGAGCCGTGGTGGCGAACCTTTGGCACTCCAGATGTTATGGACTACAATTCCCCATCAGCCCCTTCCAGCATGGCCAATTGGCCATGCTGGCGAAAACTGATAAATTATGAATCTATATAACATCTAATTGCCAAAGAACCACCACCACTGCTCTAGAGGTTTTGAGTTAGTGTCTGGCTGCTGTTGGTTAAATGGCTGAAGGCGAATGCACCAAAATTGAATCCTGAGAAGGCAGAGGAAATTGTGTTTGGGAAGGTAGAGATTTTGGACGGCAATGCGCTTCCATACTTTTCTTACTGACAAGAGTCTAGGGGTTATACTGGGTTCAGTAGTATCACCACAGAAGGCAGTATTAAGCAGCAAAAATGTATTGTCAAAAGCTTTCATGACTGGAATCAACTGGCTGTTGTGGGTTTTCCAGGCTATGTGGCCATGGTCTGGTACTTTTTGCTCCTAGTATTTTGCCTGCATCTATAGCTGGCATTTTCAGAGATATGTCATAATGAGATGGGTCATGGAGAGAAACACATCTTGCTGTGACATTTGAAGATGCCAGCCAGACATGAGGCAAAAAATGATAGCAAAAACTACCAGACCACAGCCATACAGGCTGGAAACCCTACAATGTCCAGCAAAAATGCATTATTTGACCTTCATGTAGCTCAAAAGATAGCTTCTTCCTTTATATACCTGACTGGGCCATCTGAATCAGTGACAGCAAGCTTGAAGCTGGGCTATTGCAATGTACTCTACATGTATATTCTTGAAGACAACCCAGAAACCCCAGCTGTTACAGAACACTGCAGCTTGATTACTACTGGGAGCTATGTGGAATATGGATGTCACATGTGTTCTGCAATCCCTTCGTTGATTATCAGATAGTTTCCAGGTTCAGTTCAAGGCATTGACTATTGCCTATGAAGCTTTTCATAGCTTAGGGCCAACTTATCTAAAGGACCACTTTTTCCAATATGCCTCACTGCAAGAGCTGTATTCATCTGAAGGTGCCACCCTACAATCAGCATCTGCCCATACTCAAGCAATCGCTGTTGTGGCTTCCAGTTGTGGAATAGCATACTTGAAGAGGTCAGACATGTTTCCCTATTCTACCATTCCACAGGCTGTGTAAAATGAAATTGCCTAGGGAGCCACTTTCATATGTATGCATCATCTTTTTTTCACTGGATTGGACCCACATTTAATTGGCAATTTTTACCAATACCTCCTTCCCACTGCTGACTCCTCAAGTCATTCTTCAGGCTCCACTGTCCTCCAGAAGTAGGTGGAAATAAGTGGGGTGCAGTGGGAGCAGAGAGGCAGTGTTTTTGGGACAATTTACTCTGGATCCAACCCATGGAATTGTTTCTAATTTCTGTAATCCAGTTTTTGCATTTCTTGTACGTCATGTTTTACATTGGAGCAGCAGTGGCGTAGTGGTTAAGAGCAGGTGCATTCTAATCTGGAGGAACCGGGTTTGATTCCCCGCTCTGCCGCTTGAGCTGTGGAGGCTTATCTGGGGAATTCAGATTAGCCTGTGCACTCCAACACATGCCAGCTGGGTGACCTTGGGCTAGTCACAGTTCTTCTGAGCTCTCTCAGATTCAAACACCTCACATATGGGTGTTTGTTGTGAGGGGGGAAGGGCAAGGAGATTGTAAGCCCCTTTGAGTCTTCTACAGGAGAGAAGGGGGGATATAAAACCAAACTCTTCTCTTCTTCTTCCACTGCATCATTTTCTAACTTCTTCCAGTGTATTTTGCAGCTGGTTTTTATTGTGTGAAATGGCCAAATCCTCTTGCAAACTATCACAAAGCTGCATTAAAAGCTGATTAAAAGTGCATTATTCAGTGTAAGTGAAAATACTTTTTGTAATCCAGCTTTAATACACTGTTTATTGCCTTTTAATATACTTTTTGCACTATTTTAAATTGTGTAATCCACCATGAATCTCACCGAGAAAGGCACACTATAAGCAAATAAATCCTTACCACACCATAACTCTGTGAAGTAGGTTAGTCTCCAGGAACAGACCGAACAAAAGTCAACCAGTTAGTTTCATAGTGCAGCAGAGATTTGGCTCCCGGTCACCCTAGTCTGACTCTTTAACCTCTGTACCACATTGTCCCACTCACATGGACAAACCAGATTTATGATCATCACTCTAACTTGAGAGACTTCATCCTAAATACAGAAGCAAATTTACTGAGATCATGGCCACAAATGCAAACAAGGTATGACACATTGTTGGAATTCAGGCTGTCAGACACTTCTTGGAACCTCAGGATTTTGGATAGCAGTATCCAATATATGAAACCACCCAAAACCATTTACACACACAGACACACGAGTGAAATTTATTTCCTAAGATGCACCGATGATTCTCTGAAGTAAACCTACCTTCGTGGAAGTGATTATGTTGGGGTGCTTCATCCTGACCTCTCTGAGAGTTTTTTTTAAAAAAGAAAACAAGCTCTGAAACGATTGTTAGGGTGTCTCTTCAAACAGTTTGACACTAAATTCCAGCAAGTGGACTTTATTTTATGCTCAATTAAAATTTAATTGCTCACTGACACTACTCATATTCCTCAAACTAAATCACTATTTCTAAATGAGGAGAATGGTTTTGATGTTTATGAGGGCTTACCAAGGTAACAGCCAATTTGATAAAATTGCCTGCCCTGCTATTTTGAAAAGCTTCAGGTGGAATTAATATGCATGAGATTTGACAGCTAATTTGATATATTTAGGATTATGTTTATTGTACCTGGTTCTTCCTTTAGGAAGCTTCTTGCTGGAAGCACTGGATTTCCAGAAGTCTTCAAGTCAGGCATTCACCAGGCCTAGATGTGCTTAAGTCTTCCCAAGAGCAGCAGCACCAGGTCATGCTAGGTGAATTTAGTGAGTATAATTCCCCAAACCTGAAGAACTCAGAATAGACTAATACCCTCAACTGATGGAAATGCACATTGCCACAAAAATCAAAGCAAAACAAATTGTTTAAATGTAGATAGACACATACACACTTTATCTCTTTCTGTTTTCCATATCTCGTCATTGAAAGCCTTCCCACTTTACCCCTTTTTCATTCACTATACAAAATGACAGTTATGCCGTAACTGAAGAATCCCCCAGTTTCAGATGGCTTAGTATTTTCTTCAATAGACAGAGATTATAGCTAGACACATTGGCCGATGCAAAAATCCAAAACCCAAAGGCTCCGTCATAATTCTAAATTTAAGGTAGTGAGCTGAGTTGGATTATAGGATTTTCTTGCTCTCTGGCTCTAGTTATTACCCAGTTTGGCTACTATTGATATTTTAGAAGAAGAAGAGTTTGGATTTATACCCCACTTTTCTCAACCATGAGGAGTTTCAAAGCAGCTTATAAACTCCATCCCTTCCTTTCCCCACAATAGGCAACTTCTGAGGTAGTTGAGGCTGAGAGAGTTCTGAGAGAGCTGTGGCTTGTCCAAAGTCACTCAGCAGGCTTCATGTGTAGAAGTTAGGAATCAAACCCAGTTCTCCTGATTAGTGTCCACTACTTTTAACCACTACACCAATTTTGTGCATTATTCAAGCAAATCTCTCAGTTTGTTAATAAAAGGACTACCATGATTTTCTTCTGGTCCTTTGAAGGAACCAGCATGTTCTATTTGGGAATTGTTGACTCCTGAATTTTCAAATGGGAATTACCTTTTTTTCCCTTCTGCATCCCAGAAGTCTTTTGGTGCAACTAGGGACAGCTAGCACCTAATTTCACTAAGCCTGTATATCTAAAACAAGCTGTGGAACAGAAGCTCTCCTTCTTGACCTGAAACAGCTTCCCCACTCCTTATGAAATTTTCTTATACACTGACCCTGATGATGTGTTCTGGGGAATTTGAAAGTTTACACCCTGGGCCTCACAGACACTTTAAAACATTTTGAGGCAGGAAATAAAATGTTTCCTCCAAGGAGCGCCACATTGTTTTTACCCCCAAACATTTTATTTGCAGCCTCAAAATGTTTTAATGTTTTAAAATGATTTTTAATTGAAATGTTTTCAAAATGGCTTCACTTGCCTGCGTGGTCTCTGTAAGACATTTCCCATGCCTCTCTGCCTTCCCTGAACTTTCTCTTCAATGGCATTTTTTTTCCTGTTCACTCTTTGTTCCCCCTCACCTGTTCTTGGAGCATTTGAGCAGAATTTCTTCATTTTGGGGATGGACATGGACAGAACCTTGCAGTGAAGCATGGAAGCATCATTTGGACAACATACTCTTAAAAAGGGAAGAAATCACAAAAGGGCATCCGGAAATAGTTTCAAAGGGGTGAGTGCAGACATACATTGTGGTAAAAGGGGGACTGAAAACATTTTTGAAATGTTTTTGGGGATTTGTGTGGAAAGGACCACTATTTTTTAATACTTTGGTTGGGCTGAATAGTACTGACTTTTTTTAAAAAAGAAAAAACTAATTACTTTTGTTTTTCCAGGCATGGTTGTAACTTCTGTTTGGCAAATTGGTCTTCCTTATCAAAGCTAAGCTTTGTAACCTGCCAATTAAATTAACAACTGGAAAAAAAAAACCCTGAGAGGATCTGTGGGGAGACTGTCAATTTGATTGTTTTCAGGTCAAAGGATTCAGCTTCAATGTTTTTTTTAAAAAAATACATTTAATAAAGTATCGCTTTAACAAGTAACGGAACAATAAAGAAGACCTTGTAAATGATAAATGAATAAATAGTTATGTCAAAATAAGCCAGATGTTTGTGTGCGTGCAGATTTACTCATACACCGAATTATATCCTTACAAATCCTTTAATGCATACATACAATTCCCATCAGCCCCTACCAGCATGGCCAATTGGCCATGCTGATAGAGGCTGATGGGAATTGTAGTTCCTGAACATCTGGAGAGCCGCAGGTTCCCTACCCCTGCTCTAGAGCAAGGGTGTCCAACTCTGGCTCTCCAGATGTTCATGGACAGGGGCTGGAAGGGGCTGATGTGAATCATAGTCTACAAACATCTGGAGGGCCAGAGTTGGACACCCATGTTCTAGAGAGACTATTTCAAAGAAGAATGCTAGCTACCAAGAGATTCTATCTAGTTTTTCCTCAAATGGCATCTCCCCAAACACTACTTGACTGAACTGATTTCCTCCTGGAAAAATGCAGACTACAGCCTCATTGAAACTATTCCAAGTTAACATAAAAAGCAAGCTTAGTATACAATTTCTCACACTTTTTAGAATTGCCTGTACAATTCCAAGTAGTTTTTGCAAAGCACAACAGTAACACTGTGGGATAGATAAGACATTATACCAAATCATGATCTGGCATTGCTCTCAGACACTCTCCTTTCCCCTCTATAGTCAAAATCAATCTGTCAGGGTTTTTTTTAGGGCAAACTGCATCTTGCTTTTGTATCTGAACCAACAAACTATGGTTTATGTTCTCCCTCCAGTTTGTGATAACATCTTAAGCATCCCTCTCAGCTCAAGCTATTTCCACAATTACTATTTTCTTTTCTCAATTGTAAGGTTAGACAGTTTCACACTTCCCATTTGGGACTTGTTCTACAGTTTTGTTGTCCAATAATGTGCCGCACATTTCTGCAAACATGATGCCCCTTTTGGTATTCTTTTAAGTGCTTTACATGATTTGACCTGTTACTGCCCATACGACAGTTAGAACAATCTGTGGTTAAAGACTTGGATGAAATTAGTTAGAATTAGAAATGCAAGACAGGATGTTGGCAAGTCATAGGCCCCTTCTGCACATGCACTTTCAATCCACTTTCAATGTACTTTACAGCTGGATTTTACTGTGCGTAATAGCAAAATCCACTTGCAAACAATTGTGAAAGTGCATTGAAAGGGCATTACTCTGCATGTGCGGAAGGGGCCAGAATGATAGAATCAAGAGTTGAAAGGGACCATACAGGCTACCTAGTCCAATTCCTTGCTCGATACAGGTTCAGCTGCTGCAGTGCAGAAAGCTGTAGATTAACACTTTACAATTGATTCCATATACTGGGGTGGGCAGAAGGTCGCTCCGGAGTAATGAGCCACTCTCCAAGACACTGAAGATCACTCTCTGCTTCTCCTCCGGTACTGCAATAATAACTTCTGTATCCTTCTATTTGAAGCAGTCATAGCAGTTTCTCTCCTCTTTCTCTTCTGTGAGAAAGAGAAAGGTCACACACCCACTTTCCCACATCTGCCCATCTTAAAACTGGGCACAGGATCCAAGAATGCTTGTGAGAGACCATGATGCCTTTTTTGGACCTTAACTGCTGATAGAAAAGACATATACAAACCTATTTTATTCTAGGAGTATGCAAGATGTGACCCTCTAGGTGGCGCTGGCGTTACTCAAATGAATCCCTTTGCAAATCCTAGCGCCCCTGGAGGAAGCAAGACTCTGACAAATCTATTGTGGGGAAAAGGTGGGTATTTCATAGACTGTGCTGGAACTTGAACACTTTATTGCTAGTTTGCTTAATTAGAAAGAAATATATATATATATTAGATAAACCTTTAAAAAGCTATGTCTATGCCTATGCCTGTTTACCATGTGGAGCTTTAAAAGGATAATCTGTACAGTACACTGTATATGGCTTCTGCTTTTTGAGACACTAACTGATTATAGGCCACCTGTTCATCTAGGACATGCTTATTTACTCTTTCCCATGAATTCAGAGTCTGCAAAAGACACACTGCAGTTCAATGCACTGCTAAATCTAGCTACCTTAATTAAGAAGCATTGGTTTTTGTTAACACAAGTTCGGTCATGCCAAACGGTGCAAGCAGATGTACAGTGCCCTTTTGCCTGAGCGCTAGTTTATACGGAGCAGCAACTCTGCTCATCCTTTGGGCCTTGCCAGACTTTATTTTCTTTTTTTCTTGTTTTGGATTTCTTATTCCGTATTTGGATGGAGCCAAAGGCCACCTATTCTCATTGGCTGATTCCGCATGGGCCAAAAACAGCAGTTTGAAACTGGTGTGAAAATGGTGTAAAAGGGTTTAAAACGGTGTAAAAGGGTTTATACTGTTTTCACACCGTTTTCACACTGATGTTTTTGGCCCATGCGGAATCAGCCATTGAATACTTTTGGAGCTTAGAGCCAATCCATAATTCAACTCAACTCAGTGATCTGTTCTAGGCTCAGAAGCTTTGATGCATATTCAGTGCTCTTATGTGCACATGCAAAGGAGGGTTCCCTTTGTTTTTAACAAAGGCGTAGAGTTGTGCACACCCACAAGGGCAAATACACACACACACACCCTGCTTTGCAATTGTGGGCTAACACTCTCCACTGGTCAATAGGGACCTCCAAATGCACAGGTCATGTATATGTAGCAGAGAGCACACAGAATTCAAAATTAGCCAGAAGATTATGCCACCAATACGTATTAGATGGCTGCATGCTGAAGTGTTCAGTACCTTATGCCATAAGATGGTCCAGGATTGCTATGTCATTGCAGACATATAATTATGGGAGCACAATTTATCAAGACATAATTGCTGTTTCTAGCCAACATTTCTCCCACTGCCTGCTAGAATTGTTGGTCGGAATATCCTGATGGAACAGTGGGAGAAACTGTGGAAGAAGAGTTTAAAATGTACTATCTGAGAAGGCTGAAGAAAACCACTACAAACTGACTTAAAAGCCCCTGTGGCTATTTTTAATGATCTCACCATGAATTCTTTCTTTCTGTCTCACTCCCAGACACACACCAAGGAAATTCTGATTCAAATCCACACTCTGCTATACAGGTGACCTTAGTCCAGTCCATCTGTGTGACCTACCTTGCAGGGTTCTTATGAGAATAAAATGAAGAGGGATTGAGAATACCATATGAAGTATCTTGAACTCTTTGGAGGAAGGGTGAGATAAAAAATACAGCAAGATGGACAATATAAATGTGATAATTGAAACTACAAGATTGAGCCCAACTTCTGAGATTTCACAACAATGCAGAGGAGCTCAGAAGATGAAGAAAAAACCAACCTGAATGAGGGCAGATCACCAAATTAAATAAGTATACTTTCTTCACATGAGCTTATTGTCCAGACATGTTTTCAGCGCTTCAAATGAAGATTAATCTGTCTATCTGCAGATCATGAATCAACCTTTTTTTATATAGATCAATTAACTAAATAGCTTTGGAGGCAATTGCGGTGCATTTATATGGATGAAAATCTACGTCGCTAATTGTCCCTAATATCGTTTCCCACTCACCACCCAAATGAAATTAATAATCTACGTGCTCAGTGAGTTTGACACTTCCCAACACTTCATAGCAATTAAAAAAAAACAGGGAAGAAAAGGGAAGGAAATTATAAATACAGTCGCCCTAATCGTGCAAAGGAGATCTGCACAGGCTTTCACATCTGTGAATCTCTTTGGAGCCTTAATATGGGGCCCCTGAAATAGCTGCACACATTGTTGAGCATGCATATTCTATGCAAGTTCAGTGTGCAAATAGAGTAGATTTGCTTTAAAATTTGTTTGTGGGCATTTGTTTAGCAATGCTAGCAAAATGGGCTTGGAAATTCCTGAGAGCATGTCATTTTAGGCAAGACCTTGAGTCCAGTCTCAGAGAGGGCTTATCAGTTCATTTTATGGTATTTATGGTATTTATATGGTGTCCAGTGTCAAACCCTAAAACCAGCTAAAAGTAAAGCCAGATATTATAGTTCTCTCCAGCAAACTGCACTTCCTTCAAGGGAGCTATGAATCTCCAGGCAGATAATTCTCAGCACCCTCCAGGAATCTCTGGCCCTTTCCGCTTGGCGGAAAGGGTGCCTCTCCACCGGCAGAAATTATGCCAGTGGAGGGGAGGGGGCCATTTGCACGGGAGCATGTGAGCGGCCCCCACAAAGGCCAGCGCAGAAGAGGCGGCTCCACACAGAGCCGCCTCTTCTGCATCCCCCCCACACAAACCTTGTCCTCCAGCGTCAGTCTGGAGGGCTGCAGGGACCCGCCCATGCTGCCCTCCGACCTCCAGGGGTCAGAGGGCAGCGTGGGTGGGTCTCAGCAGCCCTTCAGACTGATGCTGGAGGATGAGGTGAGTGGGGGGGGGGGAACAGGAAAATGGCGTCTTCGGCGCAGTGCTGTTCGCATTGCACCGATGGGAAGGCGGCGCTTTCCAAAAATCTCCCTCGGGAAAGGAAGGTGGAAAGCAGCACCTTCACGCCACTCAGGGCCACACAGGACGGCACTGCCTGTGCGAACAGCTCCCCAGGGACCGGTGTTTTTCTGTCCCTGGGCCACTGTTTTTGGCCCCATGTGGAAAGGGCCAACAAGCCCAGGCAGCTAAAACTGGCATAAAAGTTACTATAAAACTGGCATAAAACCAATTTTGAGGTATAGATTTGATGTGTATCTATACTAAGCTAATGTCTCTGAACGCTTCTCCCCTTCGGGAATCTTGAATTGAAATATGATTAAAGAATTCAATTGTACAGCTATATTTAAAACATTCAGCTTAAATAATTTGAAAGTGAATTTTATAGGTAGCAATTTAAAGCAGGCTTACTTAGACCTAAATCTTATGCTATTCAATGGGGCTCATTCCCAAGAAATTGTCTGTTGGATTGGAGAAACAAACAGCAATTTGTATGTTCTTAAAATCCAATATGTTACCAGGGATTGTATCCCATCCTGTGCTTGAATCTGAAATTTAGGAAAGAGAGCTGTAGCAACCACAAACGTTGTGTAGGCTACCAAGGTCAAACCGAAACTGTGGATCTTTTTCTGTGAACAGTGAAACACTTCTAACCAGGGCTGGTTCCTAGTGAGTGGCTCTTACCGGCTGTTGTATCCCTTACATGCACCTCCAGACCCACTTTCCTGCATAGGATTACCAGCTCTGGGTTGACAAATACCTGGAAATTTTGGGGGTGCAGTCTGAGGAGAGCAGGGTTTGGGGAGGGGAAGGGAGATATTTCAATGGGCTATAATGTCATAGAGTCCACATGCCAAAGCAGCCATTTTCTCTAGGTGAACTGATCTCTGTAACCTGGAGAACAGTTGTAATAGCAAGAGATCTTCTGCCATCACCTGGATGCTGCAAACTTTATCCCCACTGCTCACCTCTGCATCCTTCTCTCACCCAGAGACTCATTTGCCAACCCTCCCAATGCTCACACACCCTTCCCCAACCATGCTGGGAGTGGCATGCAACTAGGACAGGATTGCCAGCTCTGGGAAATACTTGGGCTCATTCCGCACATGCAAAATAATGCACTTTCAAACTGCTTTCAGTGCTCTTTAAAGCTGTGCGGAATAGCAAAATCCACTTGCAAACAGTTGTGAAAGTGGTTTGAAAACGCATTATTTTGTGTGTGCGGAAGGGGCCTTGGAGATTTTGGGGATGGAGCCTGGGGAGGGTGGGGTTTGGAGAGGGAATGGACCTCACCAGGGTATAATGCCTCCAAAGTAGCCATTTGGTCCAGGGAAATGGAACTTGGTCACCCACAGATCAGTTGTAATAGCTGGAGAGCTCCAGATACCACATGGTGGTTGACAACCCTAATTTAGGAGCTACCATTTACCTTGTTGCTATCCACCTCTTTGCCAGCAGCACGTGAGAACAGGAGCATGGATAGTAGGAAGTCTAACAAGAAACAGATAGGCAGCAAGGGATGTGGTGGCAGTAGGCCCTGTCAGAAGACCTGGGCCTCAGCAGCTGCCTCACCACAGGTCATGTTGACACTGGCCCTGCTTCAAGTTGAAAAACAATGGACTATCTCACTTGGAAAGAATTCAGCAATGTCTGTTGTGTTTCCTAGGTGCAGGGTCATATTTCAGCTGTAGCCGCACAATGTCCTCAGAAGCCCACCCCTGTTTAACCCAACCCTGAAAACAAAGGGGGTCGATTTGCCTTTGCTGTATTCTCCTCACAGTAGCTATCAATCTTAGCATACTACTCAAGGTCAGTTATTATTGCACCAATAATATAAACTGATGAAAGGGGTGTACATTTAGAGGGGTACATTAATCATGCTTGATTCTTATTCCAACCATAATCAATAGAAAAGAGAGATGCCGGAAAAGGGTTCAGGCACATAACTATAATAAAGGGGGAAAGAAAAATAAGAAATATCAAAGGCAAACAAGATAAATTTCAAAGGAGCAATGGGCAGATGGGAAAGTTCAGTAGCATTCTGTAAAATTTTAAGATGGCTCGAGGGCAGAACTGCCAAAGAAAGATAAAAGAACAGCAATGATTATCCAGTCCCCTCAAAAAATATAGGGTCTTGAATGATGTCAGACTGCTCCTGCTTTAGATTTTTACAGCTTTGATGTCTATCAGGATTGGTTAAGTGTTTTTTATTGGTTTCTTCTAAAAGACACTTTTTGTCTTTTGTTTTGTGCAATGACATTTTAGCTAATACTGATGTTACCCTAAGCAGGCAGTATCCACATAAGTTGGGGGAATTAGCTGGACACAGAGGGGGAAACTGAGACTGATAACCTAGGAATGCTAGGATTGTCCCGGGTGAAAATTCTTAAATGAACAGGCAGCCGTTATAATTGGAATGGGTTTTATTAAAGAATCAAAAAGAATTTTTAAAAGGAGAAATATATATTTAAGCATTCGAGCTGACTAAGAGAAAAGGGAGGAAGTTCAGTGGGGTTTCATGAATGGGCGATAGTTACCTGTCTTGAAGGGACGTCCAGGGAAAACAGCGCTGAAGAGAAAAACAGCCAGCATTTTTTCAGAGCAAGGAATAAAGAGAAGCCCGCCTACAAGGGGGAATGAGAGCACAGTTCCAGGACACACATTCACTTTGAGTGGTCAAAGAAACAGTATTTTTACCCCAAAATGTGTATGAGGTAAACTGGCAAGACAGCCAGAAAGAAAGAATTGATTGCTTTTCTGTGGTTCCAGCAAAAGGATAGGAGAGGCTTGATGGGTCACAAGGGCCCCAGAGAATGCTGAGGCTATTCTCTTAAATGCTGATTGATTGCTGGGATAGGTGCAGATAAGGTAAGTATTAGCTTGTAGAACTGATTAAATCATCTTTATGTATTTTTATTCTATTTTATTAAATTTGTTCCCCTGCCCTTTCCTGACTAACGTTAGGCTCAGGGTAACTTAGGCCCTTTCTGCACGGGCCATGCGGGCGTCCCTGCACTGGCAGGAATTCTGCTGGTGCAGGGGTGGGGGCCGTTCGCACAGAAGTGTGCGAGTGGCCCCTGCAGAGGCCGGCGCAGGAGAGGCGGCTCCGCATGGAGCCACCTCTTCCCCGTCCCTCTCCCACTCACCTCATTGCCTCTGTTGCCCTGCTGGCCTCCGTAGACCCGCCCACACTGCCCTCTGACCTCCAAGGGTCGGAGGACAGCGAGGGAGGGTCTTCGGAGGCCAGCAGGGCGACGAAGGCGACAAGGTGAGTGGGAGAGGGACAGGGAAAACAGCGCATTCCCGGTGGTGCCGTTTGCACCGCGCTGCTGGGAATGCTCTGTTTTGCCAAAAACAGGTTTTTGGAGGCGGCCTGATGCTGCCCTGAGGGAGGGGGAGAGGAGCCAGGTCGGCGCTGCTGCGTTTTCGCAGCGCCGCCTGTGCGAACGGCTCCCTGGGAACGGCGTTTTTGCCGTCCCCAGGGCGCTGTTTATGGCCCATGCGGAAAGGGCATTTCACACATTATATAAAAACAACATGCAATTGTAATGTAACATTAAAACATTAACTGATCAAGAATAAAAACACAATAAATAATGTGTTGACGAAGGCTTTCGCAGCCAGATTCAACTGGTTCTGGTGGGTTTTCCGGGCTGTGTGGCCAACCACAGATGCAGGCAAAATGTTAGGAACAAGATCCACCAGACCATGGCCACACAGCCCGGAAAACCCACCGGAAACAATAAATAATAATTGATGATGGTGGATAATCAATTTTCAAAGCATAAAATCCCTCATCTCAATGTCCTATCAGTGTTTGGAATGATCCAGGACCTTCAGAGGTGGAGAAAAATTGAAATTAAAAAAAAATTAAGAGGTTTGAAAAAAAGAAAAGAAAGGAAAGTTTGAGAGGCCACCAAGATGGATTGGATATACAGGTTGTTTGAACCAAAAACCGAGGTGAAGATCTTTGTCTTACAGGCCCTATGAAACTGGTTAAGGTCCTGTAGGGCCCTGGTCTCCACTGACAGAGAGTTCCACCAGGCAGGAGCCAGTTCTGAAAAAAATTCTGAGATTACAGCTGTAAAACAATGACAACGCAAATGAGGTGGTTGTCAAAGGAATTAGTCAGAGGAAGAAGCATTGGTTAGGATAACACTAGGCAGGCAGGCACATTACCGCTTCCATTGTCTTCACAGGGGTGCATGGTCTAGGGCTGCAAATGCTTTCCAAGACAAGAACATTGGGTTCACTTAATGTTGACAGGAAGGGTATGAGAGACACATCATGCAGGGCTGATTTGGAGGGGAAAAGTCCAGATATATGTCTTTCTCTCTGTGGGTACACTGAGCCAATGCAAAGAATGGGCTCCTCATTTGGCACCTCAAGAGTTGGCTGAGATGGGTAGAGCCACCACTGTCCTCCAAATAGGGTTCCCTTAGTCCACCGTAGGTTGGCCTGGCAACAACTCCATCCCTAGATCTGCAGTAATTTCCTTACCTGTATCTGGCAATGCTACCCATCTATCCCCTGTCAGTGGTCAGGGAGACATGACAATTCTACATAATAACATTGTAACAATCTAGTGACTCCCACCACTTTGGCTA
The DNA here is from genome assembly GCF_021028975.2 of Sphaerodactylus townsendi. Classification (NCBI taxonomy): domain Eukaryota; kingdom Metazoa; phylum Chordata; class Lepidosauria; order Squamata; family Sphaerodactylidae; genus Sphaerodactylus; species Sphaerodactylus townsendi. The sequence continues at coordinate 21,125,844 of NC_059437.1, read as the reverse complement.
ACACTGTCTTGGGAGGACAGGCACCTGAATGGGGTACAATGCCATAAAGTATATCCTCCAAAGTATCTGTGGCCTGGCTTAACTTGGGGGTGGGTGGGAAGGGGCAGGGGCACTCTTGCTGGGCTCTACATGTTTCGGTGTGCTTAGGGGTGGGAGGGGGCCAGGCGGCCTTTCCCCCCCAGGTGCAGGGGAGTGCAGGACGCACAGGGCTTCCTACACAATAATTGGCTAAGAGTTTGTCATTGGATGTTCAAACCCTTAGCCAGTTATTTATAAAGATATGTACATTCTTATTATTTTCTTTTTTTCTATGATGTAATTGGATTAGGTTTTTATTTTCTGTTTTTTCTGCTTTTAATTAATTTCAAAAAACATGTATTTTTAAAAAAAGAATGAACACCTTCATATCCATTTGATAGGAAATCTTTCCAAAAAGATTATCCAAGCAGGATTGAAAAAAAAAGAGAGTGAAGGAGGAAAATTCAGAAAGCAGACTATTAGAATATGATGTTAAAAAACCCTCTATGTATAAGCAATCCATACTACTTTTGAGAGCCAGCGTGGTGTAGAGGTTAAGAGTGGTGGACTGTGAGCTGAAGAACCAAGTTTGATTCCCCCATTCCTCCACATGAGCAATGATAAACTCTTATCTGGTGTTTCCCTGCTGGGTGACTTTGGGCTAGTCACAGTTCTTTGATGCTCTCTCAATCCCACCTACCTTGTGAGCAGCAGTGGCGTAGGAGGTTAAGAGCTCGGGTATCTAATCTGGAGGAACCGAGTTTGATTCCCAATTCTGCCGCCTGAGCTGTGGAGGCTTATCTGGGGAATTCAGATTAGCCTGTACACTCCCACACAGCCAGCTGGGTGACCTTGGGCTAGTCACAGCTTCTCAGAGCTCTCTCAGCCCCACCTACCTCACAGGGTTTTTGTTGTGAGGGGGGAAGGGCAAGGAGATTGTAAGCCCCTTTGAGTCTCCTGCAGGGGAGAAAGGGGGGATATAAATCCAAACTCTTCTTCTTCTTGTGTCTTTTGTGGAGAAAGGAAAGGAATTTGTAAGCACCTTGAGTCTCCTCACAAGACAGAAAGGTGAGGTATAAATCCAAACTCTTCTTCTCTTCTTCTTTATGAGCATCAAGATACGAGAAAGAAAATCTGAAGCCCCAGCAGTCTTTGGAAACAGAGCTACCTATCATTGTAATGAACTAGCAGCTTTTGTCTCTGGACCTGGAAGGCTAAATTCCAAGTCATGTGAATGCTGATGCTAGTAAAACTTGTAGTTGAAACAGTAACCTTCCTGGCATTTATTCTCAGTAACTACATGGAAGGAAAATGCTGAAGTTGAAGCTATTTTCCTTCAGAAAGAGCCTCACAGAAGGAGGTAATCGTATCAACCACAACTCCAAATTGTAGCTTAAGGACCCCTGTGAGTTTGCAAGTGACATGTTGTTCAGTTGGGAGTTGAAGATGACTCCATGGGAGTCAGATGTCCGCCTGGTGAGAGGGGACTCACAGACACATAAACCCCCATGACTGCAAAGCCCTAATCCAGAGACAGTGTTGTGTCACTTTCTGTTTGATGTGACACCTGGGAGCAGGCCTGGGAGGTACTCAGAGGTGATATTAACAAGAGTGAGTGTGCCCCTGTTGACAGAACACTTAAGTGGATTCCACACAGCATATTTATAATGATTTGCAATCATTATAAATGAACCCATTTTCCCTTTTTATGTTCGCATGTGTGTCTTTTACCCGTTCAATTTGAGCTCATGAAAACAATCTGGGTTGTTTTGACTCCTTTGCATGAAAATGTTTTTTTTTAAAGTTTCTATAATGCATGCGTAGCTTTGAAGGCATACAGAAATGAATCCTTGCAGCAATGTCGATTTCCCACATTCTACCTAACAAATGTGCCCTCTGGGATACAATCGAGTGTTTCTGTGTAGCTTTGCATGTTCAACACACAAACAATTTTAAAAAGAGAAAAAAAGGGATTTTCATGCAATGGCCAGGCAATAATGAATGTGTTACTGTAGATCTATGAATGATATGCGATTTTCAAAAAAACCCAGGTTGAGAGAAATAGAAGGGGTTGAAGTCATTTTGGGGAAGCATTTTTCTTCCCCAAAATACTTTTTATAATGTGTTCAGCCTGTTATATTTATGCTGTGTGGAATCCATCTTAGTGAATGTGTGTGATTCACACATTCACATGATGACTACAGCATCAAGCAGTGATCCCCATATGTTGCCAACAAAGTTATGCTAATCTCACTTTGCACCCATAACTGGCGAACAAAGAAACACAAGATCAAACCCCAATGTAACAACCAATGACATCAAACCCCAATGTGACATCCACTGAGAATCAGTAACATTTTTTCTTAAGGCAGTCATTCTTCATGGCATTTACTCTAAACATGAGGACCTGCCTCTGAGGATGCCATTGAGCAAAGCTGGAAAGATGGAACTCTGAGGGATTAACCCATACACAATTAGGGTTGCTAGGAGCTTCCTGGCCACTAGCTATGAATGGGGAATAGAGTTGCCAAATCCAGGATGAGGAACTTGTGGAGTTTTGGGCTGTGACGAATTCCAGCACTTAGCCTTATTGGCTGTTGTTGGATTGCAGCACACAAGGAAGCTTTTGATTGGTTGGGTGCAAAAAAACAGTTCTTTAGGCAGTATGAGGAAATTTGAAGGAAGTCCTGATCAGAGAGTGCCAGAGTGAACGAGTATTTGCTGAAGGGGCTCCATTCTATGTTGCTTTAAGCTACTCTGAGTGAGAGACTGAGGAGTCAGGTTAATAAGGGATCTGTACTGAGTCCTCGGTGTTAACAAAACAGTGACAATAGAAACACATAGGTTGCTTGGTTGTTCTCTTGGAGGGGAATCCACACTCAGACACTAAGCAGTGAAGCTCATGAGAGTCATGGTTCTCTAAGGCTCATTCCGCACATGCAGAATAATGCACTTTCAAACTGCCTTCAGTGCTCTTTGAAGCTGTGCGGAATGGCAAAATCCACTTGCAAACAGTTGTGAAAGTGGTTTGAAAATGCATTATTTTGCGTGTGCAGAAGGGGCCAAGAAGAGAGAAAGGCCCTTTCTGCACAGGCCCTTTTCTGCACCCCAGTATAGGTGGGGTGCAGTCAGGGTACATGAGCCTTGTGCAACCCCAGGCCCTTTGCATGCGGGTGGCCCCATGAGGGTTGCCCCGGAGCCAACACAGCTGGCTGATGCACCTTTGCACAAAGGCGCATCTGTTGTTTTTGTACCTGTCTTTCTCGGCTGTGTAGTAACACAGCCAGCCGCAGACGACCCCCGCAGCCATTCTGATGTCTCTGGACATCCATGCTCTCTTGCCACAGAGGCCCTGGCAAGAGCATGCAGGAGAGAGGCAGGGAGGAGGAAAACAATAAGGCACAGCTGCATAATGAGCCTTGCAGCCACGGCCGTTTGCTCGGCTGCAGCTGCAAGGAACATTAAAACAAAAGATTCTTGGATAACTCAGGTTGGGGGGGAAACACAGAGCAGATCTGGGTTAGGATTGAGATCCGTGTGAAGTCCCCACCCCCCGGGTTTTTCACCAGTGTTATCCCGGTTTAATTGGCCTGTGTGGAAAGGGCCAGAGAGACAAAAATGGCTTTCTGAGAGATAGCTGTAATTCCTTCTCTGTTAAGCAACAGGTGGGCAAGACATATTAGTGCAGAGACTGTCTTGAAGTCAGTGCAATAAGAAACTGTTTTGGACTACATACTTGAGGGTAAAGTGAAAGTCTTTCAAACTAATAGAAAGACAAACTGCATATCATGTAACCTATACTTTACTGTACGTGTCTATGTATAATAAACTGAATGTAACATCTTGAAGGAAGTAAACTAGTGACTTGAACTATAGTGTAACCACTGTAAAGAAAGATACAACAACAATTTATAAATAATAACATCTTAACTTACCAGCTTCTTGTTTTATAATATTTGTTATTTTGCCAAAACCATTTTGTGTTCTTGTTAATAAAAACTTCATGGTTCCTCTTTTAACGTTATACAGCCTCTGGTGCCTGTTTTTATTTTCTGACAGGAGGTAAAGGGTTTATTTCCCAAGAGCAGATCTCTGCCTGACTGAGAAGTTCCCAAGTTGAGCAGCTAAAGAACATTTTTACTTTTTATTATTAAGTATAAAGGCGAGAAAGCACAAAGTGAAAAATAAAGTAAAATCATCACATTCGCACTACTGCTTTAATGTAACAACTGATATAGGGGCTGCTCAGTCAAAGCCTAAACTGACAGTTGGAATCGTGGAGGGAAAATTTCCTCAGGTCACTGGTGGGCGGAGGGATGGCATCTGTAGGTAGAAGTGTGTAACAGTGGGTAAAGACTGGGGAGGTCAGGGGTACAATGCCATAGAGTTCACCTTCCAAAGCATTCATTTTATCCAGGAGAACTGGTCTTAGTAGTCTTGGAGATGAGCTGTAATTCCCCAGACAAAATGGTGGGGTTTAAAATGTTATGGATTAAAAATTACCAGCATGAGTTGTGTCCTCAAAACCCAAGAAAGCCTAATCAAATGGTAGTGCAGTTTGGATGACCCAGCCTTCTTCTCGTTTCATGTTTACCTAAAAATCTTATCCAAGAATTCATTCTGCTTCATGTTGTCTTGCACGCAGTGTTTTTCCACAGGTCCAATTCACTAGTTCAACTGGCAGGTCACGTCCAGTTGGGGATACCTCCAGCATGACAACAACAACAAGTGGCAGAGGGACAGCAACCATCCTATCTCCCATTCTTATGTATCCCAACTTCACTTATTCTAACTCTTCAGTGAACAGGGCTCCCCTGTGGTCCAGAATCCCTTTCCCTACTGAACTCTGCTGAAATACTACAGCACAACTCATCAAGCAAACAAAACAAAATCCCTTTATAGGACTGGGGGGATGCAGAACTTAGCTTTGAAGGAGGAACTTACCTTCATCCTGCTCACTACTGGGGGTACATAGGATCATCCAGAGGGATGCTCCCCACACAGCCACACCACATCTTCCTCATTAAACTGGAGATACACCTCTGAAGCTGCCAGCCACAGATGCAGGCAAAATTTTAGGAACAAGATCTACCAGACCACGGCCACACATCCTGGAAAGCTCACAATAAACAGTTGAGTCTGGCTGTGAAAGCCTTTGACAATACGTGGTTTATATTGTCTCTGGACTGAAAGGGGAAAAAAGGGACCCTGATAAGATGGGTCATGTCCACACTTGGCATGATATTGACTGGGCATTCTCCCTTACAGCAGGGGCTTCCAGCTGTCCTCTAGCAGTTTTAGAAGAAATTCCTTTTCTTTCTTTACCCGATTGATCCCTAAAATCCAGAAATTCAGTTCATTCTCTCTCTCTCTCTCTCTCTCTCTCTTGGAATTTGGTCTTTCTTTCTTTCTTTCTTTCTTTCTTTCTTTCTTTCTTTCTTTCTTTCTTTCTTTCTTTCTTTCTTTCTTTCTTTCGTAATCGAAGAGAAAGGAGAGACAGGGAGGCAGATTGTACAAAATTTCACAGTTTCACTTTGTAGATGGTCAGAGGGAGGCAGTACTCTCCCAAATCCTTCTACCTTCTTGCCAGAGCACCACCCTGTGTTGTGTAACATAAAACAACAACAAGGGTTGAAGATACAAAAAGGTCACAATGATTTCTTGTGAAATGAAAGGGAAATCCTTCCTTTAAAATGTGAAGAGTAAGAGGAACCAATGGCTATATCTACAAAAAGTTAATGATGGAAAAAGAAAATTCTCCTCCCCATAAGAATGCTACTGTGACTGTCTACATGGGGGAAAATCCCCATGTGAAAGTAGCCTCAGTTATCAAATACAGAAAAAAACAAGCAGACCTGATCTTTGATTGGGCCATATTAGGGATCCTAATGGTGGCCCATTCCTGGTTACCAGGGCAAAGCTAAAGTAAGGCTACTGATGCCTTGTTTTTGCTATGTACCTACATTTGAAACTTGATACAGGTTTAAAAGAAAGTTCCTGACCATATAACACAAGAAATGCTCTTGAGCTTTTATATTTTAATGTCCCATTAGGGGACTAAGCACAGGAACATTAGGCAGGTATATGTCTCTTTCCTCCTCCCAGAATTAAACAGCCTGTTCAACCACATCAGCAATTACACCATATCAAATAACCTGCAGTTTTATTGTCAGTCACCCACTGTTTTTCCTGCTCTTGGAGGTCTCTAGGCTCTGACACTGATAAATACCACAGAATAAACTGTTTCTATATTTAAATCTATAAACACTACATAGCTAGCAATAACTGCTACAAGTATTGATTTTATCTTCCTTAGTTCAAGACTGTAATTCCAATCTTGGAGAGCAACTTTGCTCAAATATTAAATTAGAAGCTGCAAAGAGGGTGGGGGAGTGACGCAGTGAGCTAATGCTGAAAAAGTCAACTTGGATAAATAGAGAAGTCAGCTGGAAGACATTTTGAGAAGCACTTTGTTGAAACATGGCACCCGCAAGCATTTTTATGGAGCTAAAGTGAACTCACATTAGAAATCCTTGCTCCTTATTCACCATCCCACATCCACTCATGAATCAAAATAGACCATGTAACTTTCAGAAGTTTTAGGACAGGAATACTATGCAGGTGTTCAAAATCTTGTACAGAATATAAACGGAGTAGATTTGCAATGGACAGGTCTTTTCTGAGTGTCCTGCCTGCCTACAGAGATACATGGGAGAAGGAAGGTTCCTCCATCCAACTGGGAAGATGCTTTCCTAATCATGTGGAGAAACCTATGTATGCATTTGCATTAGACTTGTGGCAGACAACTGTCTAAACATGTCCCTTTCTGCACAACCAAAATAAAATGTTTGCAAAACATTTTCGATCCCCTCTGTTTTTCTGCACTCACTACCTCAAAATGATTCCTTTTTAAAAATTCTCTGTGGATTTGTAGCTTTGATGCTCAAAGCTTCAAAGATTCAACCCCCAGAACAAAACAGAACAACAAAAAAAGAGAACTTATGAAAACAAACAGGTAAGACAGTGGAGTGAGCTCAGAAAATGGCACCAAGAAGGAAGTCCAGAGGCTGCAGAGAGGCATGGGAAATGTTTTAAAGAACACAGCAAGTCAAAACTTTTTGAAAATGTTTCAGAAAAAGAATTGCTAAAATAGAGGATGCATTTAAAATGTATTGTGGCTGGAAATGAAATGTTTGAAAAGGGAAACTATGACCCGCTCCGCATGGGCCAAGGAAATGGCACCACGCTGGGGTAAATGACCCTGGTAAATTACCCTTGGCTGTTTGCACGCTTCTGTGCAGGTGGCTCTGGAACTGCCATGGCTCATGGAGGCGCCTTTGCACAGAGCCATGTCCTTTCTAATTTTAAACGTACCTTCTCTTCCCTGCACAGCTCCGCAGGGATGAGGGAACACACCCCTGGGGCTATGGCAATGCCTTAGGGGTCAGAGGGCAGGAGGCATTTCCCCTCATTCCTGCGGAGCTGCACAGGGAAGAGAAGATAAGTTAAAAAGAAAAAAGAACGCACCTAAAAGTGGTGCCTCCCACCCAATGCCCTTCGCTCTGCACCAGGTGAAAAACGGTGTTTTTAGAAAAACTCGCTCATTTAGCAAGTTTCAAAAATACAGTTTCCCCACCGGGGCGGGGAGGGGGGGGGAGCACGCTGCTGCTTCATTTTGGAGGTGGCAGCTATGGCAGACTGTTCACTGCATGGTGCCTTAGTGCTCCTGTACTTTCACTTATGTGTTAAAAAGATGTACCCCTCTGAGATTTAATAGTCACAAATACAAAAGGAGACTTTGAGTTCAATTCCTGGCATCTGCAGTTAAAAGGACCAGGTAGTAGGTAATGTGAAAGACCTCTGCCTGAAACCCTGGAGAGTTGCTCCCAGTCTGCATAGAAAATATTCACTTTGATAGGGCAAAGATCTGATTCAGTAGTAGCTTCATGAGCGTTCTTGTGTGTCCAAAACAATTCTGTTTTACGTAGTTTGAGAAATGCCAGGAGTATAGAAACCTTTCTGAGTTCTTCTGATTTCTTCACTCCATAGGCAGGGCTACTATAAAGAAGGCATCTGTACAGGAGTTTTGGATAGAGAGATTTAAACCAGCATGTCAGCAGCATTTTGTTGAGATCCAATCAAAATCTACAAATGTTTTATCCTAAAGGCTTTAAATAGAGATTGAATAACATGGGGGATAAGATTGCAACATTTGTGTTTGTTAATTTGTACAACATGCAACTCCCACTCTGAAGATAACTGATCTCTTATAGTGTTCCCTTCTATAGTGTCCAACCTGTTAGGAACAATTTAAATCAGTCCAAGACATCTCCCAATACCTACTGCTGCATCTAAATGTTTCAACATTATCTACTGAATCAAAGGCTACAGATAAATCCAGTAGAAGCAACAAACAAACATGGCCCTCGTCTATATTCAGATGAAGATGATCCACTAATGCCACCAGAGCTGTATTTCTCCTACACTCTGGCCTATACCCTGATCTGGTGGTTGTCACCTTCATTTTGGGCATAGTTCCTACCATATGTACATTCAGGTTCCCTCTTCAAATGTAAGGAGTAGAAAGTAGATTTGCCTTATCTTTTTAAAAAGGATAGTAGATTTAGCCCTAGATATTTTCAGCTACCAGAACCAATATTATAACTCATACTTTGCTCTCCAGCTTACAAGTTCCCTTAATTGCTGATTCCCAACTGCGAGCCATTAACAACGAGCTCTTTGCCAGAAACCAACCAAACATCTTCCACTGAATGAAAGATTTATGAAACTGGAACTCTGTGTGGTAATCAAAAGTGGTCTCGCTACAGAGGAAATAGGTGGGGAAGCAATTCGTAGCTCCGGTATTACGAAGCCGCCTTCAAAACGTGCTCCGACAGCAATTCGGCAACTGGTTTGCCTCCAGCGGAATGTTACGGAGGCTTTTTAAGCCTAGTAATAATATCATTCTGACATGGCTGACCTTATAAATAATATTGATGCTGCTGTAATTTTATATATTATTGAATGTCAGACTGCTAATGGGAGGCTAATAGAGAACCTGTCCGAATATGAATGTGCAGATACTGTGGCTTTATTCAAAGACTTCTCTCTCCCACCCCCAAAGCAAAAAGGACACAGCAAGCAAATAGAGGAAATGGTTTTCTTGATACACATTTGCTGCACAATGAAGGGTTTATTGTTAGAACTATATGTCATGAGAAAAGAAAATGTTCCTGGATCCAACTGCCATTGATGAGGCCAATAGAGGAAGGTTAGGAAAAGGTCAATTCAGTATAAGGGAACATTTCCCTTCAATTGTTATGCATTCTCCCTTCAAATTACTGAAAGCCATTTGGAAGCCAAGATTTGGCTGAAAAGTGGGATAAAAATATAATAATAAAATCATGACTGTAATTCCTGCTGTGGTGTAATGGTTGGACTAAATTTTGGGAGATCCAAGTTCGAATCCCTACTGTGCTGTGGAAGCCTGCTGAGTGATACTTATTACATGGCCTGCCAGGAAGGGTAATCTCCCACCCCCAGTTCCAGGCTCCCACTGCCATTATTCACTCCAACAGGAGCAGAAAAAGGGGGTGGGAAGTGGCATCATTTTTGGTTGTACCAGGAAGTGATGTCATGATACTGCAGGAACCCCCCACATCTTGACAGTTATACAATCAGAAATATTGTCACAACACTCTCAATTTTTACTCCCACTGGAGTGAAGAGCCTGGCTGGCAACCATACTGGGCAATCTTGAATCAGTCACACATTCACAACTTAACCTACCTCTTAGGGATGTTGTGATGATAAAATGGAGGAGAGGAGAACAATGTAAATCACTTAGGATCTCCAGTGGGGCGAAATGTGCTTGTATAAATAAATACATTAAAACAAATTAACAAACACAAGTTGCCTCTCACGTATACTGAATGAGGGGGGTTGTCTCTCCTACCCTGCACAGCATTGAAGGGTAGCCAGAATTTTCCATCAGGGCAAATCAGTCCATGACATACATCATAGAATAGATGGGAGACTACTTCATTTTCAAAATCCTACCTTTGAAACTTTTGACAAGCGTGGATCTGAATGTTAAGAACCACACCAGCACACTTCTGCTATCCTCATGAGCACTGGCTAACCCCAGGGAATTCCTCAGCAAATTCATTTGGATTTTACAGAGAGACTTTCAACAAATCAGCTTGGGTTGCAAACAAAAGCTCCGTGATCTAAATGTGGCACGTTCCAAAGATTTAGACAGAAGAGAAGCCATGGATTTACTTTCTTTCAGATAGAGGATGCTAAATGTGCAGGGGCTAACTGAAAAGCCCTGCGATAGCCAGAATAAGGAGGGAGAAAGTGCCCTTTCCTTTGATCTCTTAACAATAACAATGTAATGGTCACACAGATGGGATTCTAAGTAGTTAAAATGATTTATCTTCTTACAAATCCCCTCGGTGAGATCCAAACATGAATATTCTAGGCCTCTCTCAAGCCAAAAGAGCTGGTTTCCATTCACTGTTTTGTAAGAAAGAATTAATCAATATACATGGAGGCAGAGTGAGGATTTTGTGAAACAAAGTTGTCTGAAGCTTGTAAAATAGTTTAGCTGGCCCTGAGAACCAAACTGGCAAACCATAGAGGGTATGTGGTATCATGAGCATCCCATAAATGTTCAGGAGTGCTGCTGTGCACTGAGCACCTTGGGTAAAGGAAACTTTCCTTAATGCTATCAATGTTCATTCTGGTTATGGTTGTTGTTGTTGTTTTACATACTGAATATGTTTAGATCATGGAAGTTTTATCTACAATTGAACTACAATTGTTTTATCGTTTATTTGTGCGAAGTCTGCCTTTCCCCCAGGAATTTAGGAGTGTGGGTGACAGATTAATAGTGCAATCCTAAGGATACTCCCCAGGAGTAAAGTCCACTTGAGTAGCATTTTGAACAAACTTGCTTTGGGTTGATTTGCAAAAGTCGTATAAAACACAATAAGCTTCAACAATTGAAACTAAAAAGGTTACAAATGTCATCTGGCATGCTCCAAAATATTCACTCTGGCATACTGCTTGCACTGAGGTTGCTACTTGGTTGCTATGCTGTCTGTGCAAAGAAAACATAACAGACCAAGATCAGAATTTCAGGGGAAATGGAATGCCTTTTACACAGCTCTACAGGGAAGTGCAGATGAGAATTAAAGTAAAAAGGGAAAGATTATGAAAAAATGTTTTTAAAGAATGTTTGATAAGCAAATGCTGATTAAAATAAGACTGAGTTATTATGAATGCACTATAATGAAACCTAGTGTAGAAATGAATCATTAGAGATGTATGTAATTTGTTCTGCATATGGATACCAACATTACTAATTGTTATGTTGCATTCCCCATTGGCTACAATGGAGCCAGATCAGTAATAGGAGAATTTGGGGAATTTCTGAGGGGTGTCTGTAGGGGGTGCATTTTTCAAGATAGAGACACAAAACTGTCAGGGTGCCTTTGGGAGACCCTCCTGATAACAGCAGCCAGGTTTGGACAAGTTTGGTTTGGGGGGTGGGCGCTGGGGTCATCAAAGGGATAGCCCCCATCTCCCATTAGAAACCATTTGAAACAATAGGAGATGGGATATCCCCATTGGGAGCCCATAAAATTGGACCCCCTGAACCAAACTTCGCCAAACTTAGCATGTTCAAAATATTTTTGTTTTTAAAATTTCATTTTTTCTAAATTTCTTTGGCCTCAAATGATTTCAGATTGTTCTTTGGTCACCTTTGTTCAAATTGGTGTTATGTTCCTGTTCTAACATCTTCATTTTGTTTGTTATCTCTTTATTCTCTCTTTTCTTCCTTGCAGCTATTGCCAACAAGGTCCCTCTTATAAAAATCTTCCCTGATTGTTGTTATGGAAATTCCAATTGTATTATTGATTCTGAAGCATTCAATTAGATCTATCTTGAGTTTCTGCATTTCTACATGACTTCATTTTGTAAAAATAGCATATCATTCATTCATTCTCCATCTTCTTTCTGCCTTTTCACCTGTTTTTCAACTGAGCTGGATTATGGTCTGCTAACATTCTTGGCTGAATTTCTACATTTTTTACATCTTTAATTAATGCTTTTGATCCAGCACATATCAAACTCTTGAGTAAGATATATGTCTAAGAACTATGTGAATTTTTTTCATCCTGGCTTAATGTTCTTCAGGCATCATTCAGTTCTAACATTTGCATATATTGAAGTATATTTTGACTTGTTTCCCCCTTCCAATATTTTTAGATATCTCCTTTTTTAAGAACTCCATTCATATCTGCAAAAATCAAAATCTTTCCTAATTGGAAATTTAGTAATACTTGTGTGTGTGTGTGTGTGTGTGTGGGGTGGGGTGAATAAAAAAACAACTTTAGCATAATAGGGTGTATATATTGATGCCAGTGCCCATATTTGACCCTCTGGCAATCTGATCTTCAATATTAATTATCTTTCCTTCTGGTCTTTTAATTTTTTACGTGCTTCCAAGTTCAAATTATTGATATACATTGCAACTTCTTTTTTTTAATTTTTTTGCGCTGGAACTATATATACTTTACCTAGCATTTACATGTCAGTATATATTTATGCTCTTTTTAAATATATTCTTGTACACAATATATATATTCCAAATTTTGTAGTCAATCTGTAGCTGTCAACTGTATTAGTTGCTCTACTTGCTCTGTTGTTGTTGTTATTGTTTTGTTAGGAATATTTCTAAAGCAAAGTGTATTTTCCAATGATATCTGATTTGTTTCTCTTGTAACACTTACTTCAACCTATCAAACATTTTCATTTTCTTTATTTCTCCAAGAGGTAAATTCTGGAATACTTCTGTGTGGTTTGACTCACTCAAGACAAATCACTAGAAGGAATACAAAAATGCTGTATGAATCCGTATAGCATTCCAAGCTAGAAATTTTAGGACTGACACATTTCATAAACACATTGTCAAGGTTTGCCTTGAAGTCTTGCGTAGCTCCTGGAATATATTGGCACCTCACTGACCCAGCTTGGCATGCTTAGTTAACAGCTGCTTGTTGATGCTTCTGCACCTGGGAATGTAGTTATCTCATCTCCTGGCCTTGGAGAGCTCTGTGACCAGCAACAGTTTCACTTTTGGTAGGAGAAGGGGAAGGGGGAACTCACTCAGGCATATCATTTTTGCTATACTCACTGAATATCAGTTCTGACAATTGCCAGTCAGTGATCAATCACTTATTCTCAATCAATAAACTCAGATTTTGTTTAACTCCAAGTCTGCTTTACTGGGGAAAGGATAGACATAACACACATCAGACATACTGGTGGTGGGGGATAAGGCATGTGCTGAGTTGTTTCCTTTACAGTGGACATTTTTCCCCCAAATAATTAATCAGAAAGACATTTTGTTTTTTGCAAAGCCTCAGGATGTTCTGCCTGGAGATTATTAGCTCTGACACCATTGTCATGTTAATTGCAAAGTCATATTATCAGCCTGACTTGTCAAAGATCCTTTGGCACCATTTTTATGTAATTATTTGTATGGCCGTTTCCTAGAGAAAGCATGCTGTATTTTAGAGCACTGGCACTCTGCTTATTATGATGGCACCAAGCAGAATTAGTCCTCACTGTTAAATTGAGTAGATGTCAAAGCCATGGGGCAACAGCTGTGCCATTTCTGTCTTCTGCACAGTGCCTTTGATGGTGTTATGTTTTATTTTTTGCAATGTGGCAGCAAGAGACAGCAAGTCAGATTTGGGATGCCATCCATGTCTGTCATGTTGAATTGCCAACCTCTAGAATTACAACTGGTTTCCAGACAACAGAGATCATTTCCCATGGAGAAAATGGCAGCTTTGGAAGGTGGACTCCATGACATCACATCCCTCTGTACTCCAAGCCCCATCCACTTCAGAATCTGCCCATTATTGATAGTGATTTCCCAACTTCGAATTGGCAGCTCCACTGCCATGGTTGCTATGCCTTTAATAACAGTGGTTAAGAACATAAGAACATAAGAACAAGCCAGCTGGATCAGACCAAAGTCCGTCTAGTCCAGCTCTCTGCTACTCGCAGTGGCCCACCAGGTGCCTTTGGGAGCTCACATGTAGGATGTGAACGCAATGGCCTTCTGCGGCTGTTGCTCCCAATCACCTGGTCTGTTAAGGCATTTGCAATCTCAGATCAAGAAGGATCAAGATTGGTAGCCATAAATCGACTTCTCCTCCATAAATCTGTCCAAGCCCCTTTTAAAGCTATCCAGGTTAGTGGCCATCACCACCTCCTGTGGCAGCATATTCCAAACACCAATCACACGTTGCGTGAAGAAGTGTTTCCTTTTATTAGTCCTAATTCTTCCCCCCAGCATTTTCAATGTATGCCCCCTGGGAAGAGAACCCCCTGGTTCTCAACCTTCCTAATGCCGTGACCCTTTAATACAGTTCTCATGTTGTGGTGTCCCCCAACCCTAACATTTATCCATTTTACAGATGGAGAACACTGATGCAGAGAGTCTTAGGCGACCCCTGTGAAAAATTTGTTCGACCCCCCAAAGGGGTCCTGACCCCCAGGTTGAGAACCACTGAGCTAGGGAGACAGACATTCAACAAGATTTTTAGGATAAAAGCTTTTGAGAGTCAAAACTCCCATTTGATGAAGCTTATACCCTAAAATTATTGTTGATGTCTAAGGTCCATCTGGACTCGAATCTACCACATAAATCTAAAGGATTACATGCTGAATGTCCATCCACCAGTTTGGCAAATATGAAAGTCACAGGAGCCCAAACATCAAAACACTACTGTTTGAGATCACAGTCTGCCTGGCAAATAGGTAAGGTGGGATCATAACTCAGTGAGAGCACTTGTTTTGCATTCAAAAGGTCCCAGGTTCATCCTTGGATCTTTTCTTAAAGGGAGTCAATTAACAAACATTGAGAAAAACCTTTCTCCACCTGAGATCCTGAAAAGTGTTGAAGTTCTGAGTTAGTAAAAAGCAATTTCCATATTTTTTGGATTGAAATTTGATTTTTGATTGAAATTTGAAGTACATAACTGTAGAAATTTGAAGTACATAACTGTGTTCTTCTGTAGAAGAATAATATACCAACTCCCAAAGCTGGTAAGGGCAATTAGGATCAAAGATGAACGTTAAAATACAGGAAGGGAAGATACTATCCAGATAGGAAACAGAGGAACAGCAGCCCGGTCCTGGTTGCTCTGACTAAAGAGCAAGTCATAACTGTTTATAGTGCACAGTAGAGCATTGTTTGTCCCCTGGAACATGTAACAGTTGTGCCTGTAGAACTTGGCCTGGACTTGGCAAGTAGATACTGTGATGTACACAGCAGCTGGAAGGAACTTAGAAAGCCTTTGCAATCGGAAGTAGAAGAGACAAGTTCCTGAGGGGTCCAACATTTATAGTTCTACTGAAAAAAGAGAAACCAGCAAGCTATCTCAGTGGGCCTAGCTGACTCAGGAAGGCATCATACCTAGGGTTGTCATAGATTTTGCATGATTCAACAGTTGCATCGGGTTTTTGCAAAACAGGTCATGCTCAAAAATGCTGCCAATCCAAACAGATCCAACAGCTGTGTCAATAAGAACTATGCAGATGAATACTGAATGGACACAGGAATTATTCATGACAGATTTAACAGCCTATCAAGTGGAGTAATGGTGCCACAAGGACAAAGGAAGTGGCACCAGTTCACAGCTGTTTGACAAGACACAAAGCAAACTTGGAGATGTTTGAGCCTTCCTTAAATTGTAGGCCTTGGAGCCTTTCACTTTGTAGCTCTGCTCAGCTCACCACCAAAGGACAGTGCAACCAAGATCCAGAGGTTCCTGATTCTCCTGGAGACCTCTGATAGTGCTCTCAAATAATGGGTGGCAGGGGAGGCTGTTGTATTTCCCTCTTCTTGTAAAGTGGATTACATGTCAAGGTTGACTCTTGGGCACGTTTGGTGAAGTATCTTACACAAAGATAGCAGGGGGAACTCCTGCACCCGCCCCCATCTTTTTCAATTTAGTGGAGAGGGAGTGTGACTCCAGCACTGCTGTCATGCACGCCTTGAAGCTTGTTCTAGATCAGTGCCCATCGGGGTTCCAATCAGCTTAGTGGATGTTTTGTTCTGCGCAGGATATTTATCCAGGTTAATAGGGTCTGTTTTTCAGATACCTCGAGGTACTTTTATAACCTTTGTAATTTTGAACACTATTAACTTATAACAAGACTTTATTGGAAAGTAGAAGCAATTGCTGTGAGCCTTCTTCAGTGTAATTTTATTGGGTTATATTGTGTGCACTGATCCCCACTTAATTCAAATGGTGGTTGTAGTCACTCCCAAAATTTCCAGTTTGGCACCTCTGCACTCCATCCCCTCTGCCTTGTCTGACAGTGAAGGGACATTTCATAGCTTTGAAAGCAATGCCTTTTCACCCACACCCTGCCTGCTTTCATCCTTTTTACTGGCAGAAGGGAGACATTCCTTGAGTGCAAAAGTGATGCAGAGGTGGAACCAACTGACAGCTACAGCAGGTCAGACAAAGAGGAGGATGAGACAGCTGTCAGTATGGAAGCATCAAGCAACTTAGATCCTCCTATGGAAGACTAGCTAGCCATGCAAGCACACTACCACAACCCAGAAGCATCACCTAGTGATGACATCTCCCTGCTAGGTCTGTCTTACTGGCCCTCTGGCAATCCTACCCCCTTTCAGAGCATACCATCAGTGACCAGGACAAGCTCCCTATCCAGACCACCTTCTCCACTGAAGTATCACTGCCAAAGACTGCCCTCTCACCTGGCCAAGCACCAAAAGGGCAATTGGGTGTAAATAGCTCACAGAAGCAGGACCAAAGGACAAGGCATGACAGGGCCGTATCTGCCAGAGGGCCATGAGGTATCACATGTCCCCAGGCACATGCCGTCTAATCATATGGGGGGGATGCTGGGTCTGGGCCGCGCTCACTGGCTCTGGGTGGTAGACCGGGGCGCCTAGTCGGCTCTGGGTGGTAAACCTGGGCGCCTCACCTACTCCGTGCGGTAGGCCTGGATGCTGGCTCTGGTTTCAGGTAGTAAACCTGGGCGCCTTACCGGCTCCAGGCAGTAGACCTGGGTGCCTTGCTGGCTCCAGGTGGTAGACCTGGGCCCCGGGAGAGGGATTCAGATTTTGCTCTTGGCCACCATTTTCCCTAGAAACACCTGTGAGGCATGATGATGCAATCTATCCACCTGGGCCGATAAGAAGAAGAATGTATTGGCATTCAGGCCAATAAAAGATAGACTGCAGCCAACTGACTCTCTGCAGAAGCCAGTGTCACCACATCTCATTGCTACTCTGCCCGAAAGACTCCTGCAAACTGCCCCTGCTCATCTCCAGTTTTGCTGCCTGAGCACAGACAGTGGTATTGTTTGTGGTATTGTAAATACTTCCATGCATTTTTTTTGTTTCAGATTTTTCTGTAAACTTAGTGGGTTCCCCCCGGCCCCTTCCGCACATGCAAAATAATGCATTTTCAAACCACTTTCACAACTGTTTGCAAGTGGATTTTGCCATTCCGCACAGCTTCAAAGAGCACTGAAAGCAGTTTGAAAGTGCATTATTCTGCATGTGCGGAATGACCCCAAGTTTGCAGAACCCTCTGTTTATGGTTAGTATGGACCTGATCCATGGATTTAGGTATCCTCAGATAGGCCCACACTTGGCTATTAGATATGTAAAGATGAATTACTGAAATGTTGAAAGGCTGTATAATTTTGGAGGAATAGAGACCAAGGAAGAAATTATGTCAAATAATCCTGCTGAATGTTCAATTGAACAAGGATAAAGTAAAATCAACAGAGGCATTTTTGGTTGAAATAACAGAGATGAATAATCTAGTATCATCTCTAGTCTGAAATAATCTTCTGTTGTCTAATCATATGATCAAAGCTTACATGTTACAATACATAATTGGGAATTTTATTACTTTAATTAACAGTTTCCTGTTATATTTCTTCTGCATATCAAGTCAGTTACTGTTTTGTTCTCGCCCCACCTGTCTTTTAGATGCAAGAGACGATGAGTTAATTTTATAACTTCCAATCCTTTGCAGTTCTCTGCAACTGTGACATCTTTTATACCAAGGAAGAATGACCTGGAAAAGTTCTCTCTCAATTTATGATTTATTCAGAAGTAAATATTCAGTGACATTTCCAAACAACATGCTTGACTTGAATTCTTAATATTGACTTTCCAATTGGACTTAAAATATTTGGAACTTTATAGAAAACTTTAATTTGAAGATGAACAGCATCATCTCTGGTCACAAATGTCAAGAATCCTTGGAGAGGATGCCAGTAAAATCCCTTCGCCCATAAAAAGCACAGAAAGCAAACAAAATTGTCTATTTTGTCTTCTACATTTTCCCCCACCTCTTCCAATGGTGCTAACTAGATTGACTCCTGTTTTCCAGGTCTGCCCATTGCAATGCCAATGTGACAAAAGCAATGACATTTTGAATCCAAACTCCACTTATTTTTCAACACAATTGTCTAACTCGCACTCCAATGATAGTCACTGCCTAAATTGTAAAATTCACACGCACTACTTAAAACAACAACACATAGCTTTTAACCATTATCCTTCAACAAATCTTGCAGGCTGACTGTATCTACTATATGCCAAAACAATGCAAATTATGGCAACTGTATAAATGAGATTATATACATAAATTTGCATGCTGTATTTTATTTGGAATAGCTGTTTCTATTCTAATCATGGGAGCTTCTGCCCCTGGCAAGACCAATTCCCTGCTGCACTACAGGAAAACTGACTGTTTATTGATTTTTGCTATATCTTATTGATTTTGCAGTATTTCAACAGAACTTTACTAGGTGTAAAAATCACATTGTGTTGTAAACCACCTTGGGGACTTTTTAGTTGAAAGTCATTTTATAAGCTAGCAGTCACTAACCTCTCTATCTAAATATGGTTTCCGTCCAGAAGTGAGGGGGTGCAAAACACCAGGTTGCTGCTCACTCTACAGAGTCTCTATGCTAGCAACTCAGCAGCAGCGTCTTGCATCGGGTCCAAAATTAATTTTGCAAGCTTGCCAGTTTGTTTTGAACATCCTTGTTCCAATTCCATGATTTCCTCATTAGAAATGAACCTGGGAGGGTTTATTTTCACACCATTTGCTGCTTCCTCATTCTGAAAGTTTCTGGTGGGGTTTTTTTTCAATTTCATATTTGCATGTGCCTCATACGTGCACCTGTTTAGATACAGAAGCTAGTGAGTTCATATATATAGATGGTGTCCAAATGACATGAAACAGGCAGGAAAGCAACATCAGCAACCACAACCAAAATGGAGGGGTGAAACCAAAGACAGCATCCAGCATCCAGAAGGAAGGAAAATAGCCACACCAATTCACTCCCTGCTCCTGCAATTTCCTTGGTACAGGCTTGACATTTTCTACATCCTTCTCTTCCTGCAATACACATACATACTGCTACAGTAGACCTTCCAGTTCTAGATTTGGAATCCTTTCCATCCAGGTTTGAAAATTAAGGTCTTCATGGTGTCTTAAGTCAAACACCTAAATTAAACAGGTGTGTCTTAAAAGGCTTTCTAAAATTAATCAGTTTGAGTGGGGGAGAATGTAACGGCATTCTAATGGCCAAATTAAAAACACAACAGAGTAGCTCTTTACAATTGGTATGGTACCTCCTACCGTGATACCGTGTCCTCACAGTGGGCTTGCTGCTTCTCTCCTGCCAAACAAAAACAAACTGAAGCCTTGGGGGAATCTTGCTCTTCATTGCATGTGACTGTACAAGGTCTTCTTCATTTAAAAGAGGAAAGGAAATGATCACATTTAATTATTCAAAGCTCCCTACAGGTGTCTGAGATAAGGGATGAAGTTCATTGAGGATGCAAAGAGTCAGCCTTTGGTGCTCTAAACCAAAAAAAGACCTCTGTGAAAGTTCAGCCACTGAATTTTGAGTGAGGAACAAATCAAGTTTGTGGTCTGGTGACCCTTGTAACAGTTGGTTCATGATTGCTCTTTTCAAAAGGGATGTTGGATTTAAAATACAATGTCTTTAAATAACTAAAATGAAAAAACTGTTTCCAGTTTTGCAGCTGAAGCTTTGAATGTAAGAGGAATTCAATGGTGAAATTTAAAATTGGAATTTTGAATGTAATACTGGGCTTCTCTTGGAAAGCAATCCTACTTAGGTCTATATCAAGTTAACTCATAGTTTATTCAATGAGTCTTACTCCCAGGAAAGAGTTCAATCTAAATTGTTTTGATTTTGTCAGGAGCTTCAAAGGTAACCTCCTAAACTGTCTATTATATCCTAAACGGTCTACGACAGCATGTCACAATTGGATATAGCTAAATGCCATAGCTCAGTGATGGCGAACCTTTTCAAGACCGAGTGCCCAAACTGCAACTCCAAACCCACTTATTTATCACAAAGTGCCAACATGGCAATTTAACCTGAATACTGAGGTTTTAGTTTAGAAAAAATGGTTAGCTCCGAGGTGCATGTTACCTAGGAGTAAGCTTGGTGGTAGTCAGTGGCTTTGCTTTGAAGCAACTGAAGCAACTGTGCAACTCTTCCAACGGGTGAATCACGACCGTAGGAGGGTTAACTCAGAAGCAAGCCCTATTGACAGCAATCAAGCTTACTCCCAGGTAAAGGATCACGCTTTAGTTCTTCCCATGAAAATCCGTGGGTATATGCCATTAAAGGTTAAAATGA
Organism: Sphaerodactylus townsendi; assembly: GCF_021028975.2. Lineage (NCBI taxonomy): Eukaryota > Metazoa > Chordata > Lepidosauria > Squamata > Sphaerodactylidae > Sphaerodactylus > Sphaerodactylus townsendi. The sequence goes on along the minus strand of NC_059437.1, from coordinate 21,105,063 downwards.
AATGAAATGAAATGAAATGAAAATCAGTGGGTTTTAAGAGTGCTTAACAGGGTTATCTACACTGGTTCCTCCAGCCCCCCTGCATGTCCGGATGCCTACTTCAGTGTCTGGACTCCCCCCTGCGTATCCAGACCCCTCCCTCTGTATCCGGACACCCCCCCTTGCATTTCCAAATGCCCCCTGCCTGTCCAGACAGCCCCCCTATGTTTCCAGATGCCCCCCTGCGTGTCCAGACTCCCCCCTGCGTGTCCGGATGCTTCCCTGTGTGTCCGGATGGTCCCCCTGCATGTCCAGATGGCCCCTGTGTGTGTTCGGACAGCCCCTCAGTGTCCGGACTCCCATTTGGGTGTCTGAACACCTCCCTGAGTGTCCAGACACCCCCCTTGCATGTCCGGATGCCCCCCTGCGTTTCCGGATGGCCCCCCTGCATGTGTGGCACCCCAATGCGTGTCCAGATGTCCCTGCATGTCCAGACCCCCACATGCATGTCCAGACGCCCCCTGCATGTCTGGACGCCCGCTTGCGTGTCCGCTCGCTTCCCTGCCTGTCCGGATGGCCCCTGTGCGTGTTTGGATGGCCCCTGTGTGTCTGGACGCCTCCCTCAGTGTCTGCACTCCCCCCTGGGGACATGCAGAGGGGCCGTCCGGACACACAGGGAAGCGACCGGACATGCAGGGGGGCATCCGGACAGGCAAGGTGGGTGTCCAGACACTCAGGGAGGCATCTGAACACTCAGGGGGAAAGTCTGGACGCTGAGGGAGGCGTCCGGACACGCAGAGGGGCCATCCGAACATGCACAGGGGCCGTCCGGACATGCAGGGGGGCGTCCGGATAGGCAAGTGGGTGTCCAGACATGCAGGGGGCGTCCATCTGGAAATGCAGGAGTGACGTCCGGACACTCAGGGAGGCTATCCGGACACCCAAAGGGGGAGTCCGGACACTCAGGGGGGCCATTCGGACATGCAGGCAGGTGTCCGGACATGCAGTGGAGTAGTCTGGACACGCAGGGGGGTGTCTGGACATGCAAGGGGAGTGTCGGACACTCAGGGAAGCGTCCGGACACCCAACGGGGGCGTCCAGACATGCAGGGGGGCTGTCCGGACATCCAGGGGGGCGTCCGGATACGCAAGTGGGTATCCGGACATGCAGGAGGTGTCCGGACATGCATGGGGATCGTCCAGACATGCAGGGAGGCCATCTGGAAATGCAGGAGTGACGTCCGGACATTCAGGGAGGCTATCTGGACACCCAAGGGGGGCATCCGGACACTGAAGTAGGCATCCGGACAAGCAGGGGGGCCGTCCGAACATGCACAGGGGCTGTCCGGACATGCAGGGGGGCCGTTCGGACACTCAGGGAAGTGTCCGGACACGCAGAGGGCGTCCGGACATGCAAGGGGAGTGTCGGACACTCAGGGAAGCGTCCGGACACCTAACAGGGGCATCCGGACACTGAAGTAGACATCCAGACACGCAGGGGTGTGTGACGAATGCATTTATCCTGCATTCAGGTTACAGGGTGGAGCCGCCCCTGAAAGAGTTAAGCCCTGGCCAGCCCTGATTGGCCAGAGGAAAAAACGCAGGGACTATAAATACTGTCAGCGAGAGTGCTGAGGGGTTCTTTCTTTGAGTCTTTTGACTTTTTGGCTCTGACTGAGCTTGTGTGCCCTCGGGTGCTTTTTGTAGCAGCGTGAGCAGAATCCGTCCAGATCTCTCACTGCTGTGGTTTATAATAGCTGAGGAAGCTATTCAGTCATCTAAAACCCTGAGGTTTGGAGGCGAGTGTCCGCCCTCAGGTGTTTTGTTTTGAGGGAAACCTCTAACAGTCTATAGGTCTGTCCTCCAATACAGTGAACACCAGTCTTGGGAGGCCCAGTTCCTGTGGCAGAGAAGCCAGATTTTGGGAGTGTGGGAGAGGGAGGCTGTTATGCCTGAATCCCACTGGGCGTAGACTGGGTGTTTTATTTTGTGATGAGGAACAGCGGACTGAAAACTTTATTTTTGGGAGGAAGTGTGAAACCTCCAAAGAAACATCGTTTATGAAACATCTTTTTCTAAAGTGAAAAATCTTAAGTAAAGTGACACCTGCAAGTGTTCATACATTTTAGTAACTGAAGCGAAGTGCCTGCAACCATTAAGCTTTAAGAAACAATCTTTATCTGCAACCGTTAAGCTTAAACAAACTTTCTCTGCAACCAATACGCTTATTTCCTCTCCAGTTTACCTGAGAAGCCTCTGTTAAAGCCAGCAATAAACGTTTTAAGTTTTTGATCAACTTTAAACCGTTCCAGTTATTATTATTTTTGTCTGTGTGTCTGTCTTCCCCAGTCAGGGTGGTGTCCGTTTAAAATCAGTTTTTGTGGGCTTTAATTTATAGTGGTGGCAGCGAAAAGAATATATAAGGCCATCCGAACATGCACAGGGGCCATCCGGACATGCAGGGGGGCCGTTTGGACACTCAGGGGGTGTCCGGACTTGAAGGAGGGCTGTCTATACACACAGGTGGGTGTCCGGACACGCAGGGGGGCATCTAGACAAGCAAGGGGGGTGTCCGGACACTCAGGGAAGTGTCCGGACACCCAACGTGGGCGTCCAGACATGCAGGGGGCTTTCTGGACATGAAGGGGGGCGTCCGGACATGCAGGGGGGCATCTGGAAATGCAATGGGGGTGTCCAGACACTTTTGTAGGCATCCGGACACTGCTGTAGGCATCCAGACACCCAGGAGAGGAGTCCGAACACACACAGGGGCCATCTGGACATGCAGGAGGGTCATCCGGAAACGCAGGGAAGAATCTGGTCACGCAGGGGGGCATCCGGAAACATCAGGGGGCTGTCCAGACACGCAGGGGGGGCCGTCCGGACACGCAGGTGGGTGTTCGGACACGCAGGGGGCGTCCGGACATTCAGGGGGATCGTCCCGACATGCAGGGAGGCCGTCTGGAAATGCAGGAGGGCGTCCGGACATGCATGGGGCCATCCGGACACACAGGTGAGTGTTCGGACACGCAGGGGGCATCTGGACATTCAGGGGGATCATCCGAACATGCAGGGAGGCCGTCTGGAAATGCAGTAGGGCGTCCAGACACGCATGGGGGCGTCCGGACATACAGGGCGTGTCCGGACACTTAGGGAGTGTCCAGACATGATGGAGGGACGTCCAGATATGCAGCAAGGCTGTCCAGACATGCAGAGGGGTGTCTGGACACTCAAGGAGGTGTCTGGACACCCAGGGAGGAGTCCAGACACTGAGGGAGGTGTCTGGACATGCAGGGGGGGCATCCAAACATGCACAGGTGCTATCTGGATACGCAGGGGAGTGTCTGGACACCCCCTGCATGTTCGGATGCCCCCCTGCGTATCCAGATGGCCCCCCTTCGTGTCCAGATGGCCCTGGCCTCCTTGCGTGTCCGGACAGCCCAGGAACCCCTGCATGTCCAGATGGCCTTCTTGTGTATCTAGACGGCCTGCCTCCGTGTCTGTACGCACCTTGCATGTCCAGACGCCCCCTGCATGTCTGAACTCCCCCTGCAGCTCTGCCCTGCGCTGCTCCAGTGCCTCCACCCCACCCCCTCGAGCAGGGCCCAGCCTGCTCTAGCCTCTAGACACTCTGCACCTCTCTAGCATATCTGCCTCCTCTGCCTCTGCCCCCCCTCCAGGCAGCAGCCACCCAAAACACAGGCACCATGCCCACCAACAAAGTCCTCCCTGCTCACTGCGGTGCACGCACGGCGTGCCCAGTGGCCCAAGCCAGTGTAGATGTGTGTGTGTGTGGAGGGGGGATTTTCTGCCCCCCTACGATGAACTCTGTGCGCGTGTGCCCACAGAGAGGGCTCTGAGTGCCACCTCTGGCACCCGTGCCATAGGTTCGCCACCAGTGCCATAGCTTATCACTATAATATGTTTACCTGAGACAAATACCATTGCATATCTTCTGTCATAATGAAACACATGCTAAAACTCTGAACTGTCAGATTCCAGTGCTCAAAAACTGAAATAAACACTAGACATCTAAATTTACAGAGGAGGATTTTTTGCAGGGAATTTAGTGTTGGTTCTTATAAACAGTGTGGCTGGTCATGGTACAATTTATGCATTATACTGAACAAAGTGGTGAAAAGGGTTCATACATGGTTGCATACATGAGTATCCTTCATGTACGTAAAGCGTGGCCACGCCTCACATGCAGCCGCCATTGCGGGAGGAGAGGGCCTGATGAAGGGGCCGTTTACCCAGCCTTGGGCTGGTGGCCGGCGTTGGATGCCGCTCTGCACATGCGTGGCAGATTGGGTGCATGCGCAGAGGGTTGGCTCGGGGCTGGCTTGCCCTGAGAAGGGCAGAGGGATGGGCGGCCTTTGGGTGGTGGCCTGTTGTTTTGCCATGGTTGGCCTAGTTTTATTGCTCTAGTTAGTAGGCAACCAGTTTATTATTAGTAATAGTAAACAATTTTCTTCTACTTTATGTACAATTTATGTATTATGCATTGGCCCACTTCAGATATCCTTTGGATACACTAGCCTCATACCCTAATCTGTATGAAGTAACTCCAGAGCAGTTTATATAATTCCCAAGCAGGATCTGTGCTATCTCTATCAATTTTTCATAAGTGTCCTGCCCTGTTGTAAATAGCATGTAGTCATGTTTTCCCCACATCAGAGAGACAGCAAGAGACAGAGAGAGAGCGTGCAATACTTCAGAATAGTACGAACAACAATCCACATTGTTTTCTAGTTGCACTGCTGAACCCATCTTCTAAACTTAACATAAAGAGCGGCCGTGAATTACCAAGGCCGCCATTGCTGGTGGGGAAGGGACAGCCTCCTAGGTGGCTGCCGCCCTCCCCGTCGCATCACGAGCTCCCAACAGCTCGCGAGGTTTCTGGCTTCTGTGCCACGCAGGGACAGAAGCCTCCAGGGCGCTAGTCAGTGACGCCTGGCGCCCTGACGTCACTGGAGGAGGTGGGGCCAGGCAGCCTATTTTAGGCTGGTCCTGGCCTAACCCCTCCCCATTTGCCGAGCAAAACACGTGTGGCTGACGCGTGTGAGGTAAGTAATGGCTGACTTCCACCCCACTGCTTTGCGGATCCTTTGCCCATCAGCTCACAGCCTGAGTACCCGGCGTCCAGCTGGGGACCGGGCAGAGAGGGGTGAGAGCTGCCTTCGCTTCTGCCCGGGCCAGCTTCACGCCGCCCGGCCACTGCTGCATTTGCCTTGCTCCAGCCCCTTCCCGCTTGCTGCGCCTTCTGAGGTGGGGCCCGGGGGGAGTGCGGCCAGCTGATAACCTCAAGCGCCTCCCACGGGCCGCCCCTGGGCTGAACCTGTGGCCTGTTTCCAAGTGGTGAGGGAGTGCCCGGCCAGTAGCAGCTGCAAGGCCTCCCGCCCTGAGACTGCCCAGCCTCTTCGAGGCGGGCGGGCCCAGCGGCGCTAGCTCCTCGCGCCTCCCGCCCGACCCCGCTCATGCCAAGTGCCCCGGCCTCTTTCTGGGTGGGGCCGGGGGCACGGGCTAGCCACTAATGCCTCCCGCCCGACCCCAGCGGCTTTTCTTTGATGGGGCGGGGCCTGGGCTGGTGGCAGCGATGCCTCGCGACACAGGCTTAATTTCTGGCGGTGGTAAGGCCGGGCGGTGGCTGGCCTGGGCACAAGGCCGGCCCGCAGGCACCAGCTGGGCTGTTTTTTCGAGGTGCGTGAGGGCCGGCGCTGGCCATGGCCTCAAGGGCCTGGCGCTAACCCGCACTCACCCGCGGCCTTCTTCGGGCGTGCGGCGGCGCTGGCCTCAAGGCTTCCGCGCCCGACCCTACGGCTTTCTTTTAGTGGGAGGGCTGCGCGGCGGTGGCCTCGTTGGCCTCCCGCCCGGCCCTCAAGCGGCTAAATTTCTGGGTAAGGGGGGGCGGCCCGGCAGCCCTCGGGCCTCGTTCGCCCGGCCCGCAGCAGCACCAGGTCAGCTCTGCCGGTGGGTGGGGGCCAGTAGGCGCTTGGCCTCATGCCACCAGCGCCGGTCCCGCTGCACCGATGGCTGTTATTTCCTGGTGGGTGGCTCATGGGGCCTGGCGGCGCCTTTCGCAGGCTCTGGCGACAGCCCCTGCAGAAAGCGCCAAACGGGTCTTCTTCCGGTGGCCCGGCGTGGCCTGGGCGCTTGGCCTCCCAGCCCTCGGGCCGCCAATGCTGCCTTTCACAGTGGGAGGGCCCGGCCGGCGCTTGGCCTCGCGCCCTCCGGCCCGGTGGAGCCGCCCGATATCCCAAGTTGCCCTGCTGCGCCCGCGTCACATTTAGTCCTCCGCGTGAAGAGTAGGGCGGGACAGGCTGTAATAATACATGGTCTCTCTGGACCCACAGGTCACACCCCTCGGTTCATGGTTCCAGGCACTTTCTTTGTTGATGTTGTTTGCTGTTGTTTATAAAGTGCTTACTGGGATGTGGGAATTCATCGCTAGAAGCATTGCATAGCATTAACCACTGTTGCTCCCTTTTTCCTCTATCCTTCCCTGCCGCGTTTACCAAGGCTGGATTATTGGGGTGTACTCTTTTGGGTTGCCTGCACTTAAAAACACCACCATCCCTCCCCAGTCCCGCACTACTGTTGTCCTTTAAGCGTTGGGTTTCTTTCTGCATACAGCTGTGCGGTGGCGACCACAAATAGCTAAGGGGTTGAGGCCTCACAAAGGAGCAGGGGGCAAAGCAAGAATTACCAGGGCCAGAAGCGAAAAAAACCAGCGTGAGGCATCCAAGGGTGCCCAAGCCAAAAAGGCCAGGGTTCTGGTGGACGGGCGGCGGCTACAGGGTAAGTGCCTGGCAGCCCCATCCATAGAACACGTGGGAGATTAGCAGCCCCAAGGGTTTACAGCCAATGGCACCACCACTGAGTAAGCGCACCACCAAAGGAAGCCGGGCGACTAGACCCAACAACAGTGTAAGAGAGCAGAGTTCTAAGCGCTGTTAAACAGGCTGCGCCCTTATCACACCTCCACCAAAGGAGGGTGGCGGGCCTGGCCAGCAGCAACGCAGCCAAGGGAAGCAACCTCCCCCTCTGAGCCACGGCAATATACCCCTTAGTTCACATGGGGGAGCGTTTTCATGCTGACCATGGCCAAATGATGATGCAGCTGTCCAAAGAAGCAGCGAGTGGTTTTGATGCTTCGTGACCAGTCAGCAGATTCCGGCTCTCCCAGCACTAAAGGCTCCCATGCGGCCAGGGGATTCTAGGGAAGGGAGGTTTTTCCTATCTCTGACCAGGTTGGAAAGCGACCAGACAAGTGGGAACTCTCGCTCCCGGCCAGTTGGTGAGGGAAGGGAGACCCGGAGACAGCCACGCCTTGGGTCCCGGCGCAAGATCAAACATCACAAGGAGGTTCCGCGGAAGCGCCCTTTGCACACCTCCTAAGTCCAGTGAGTTGTCCCTTCTGATGGGGACTATGCGCGGAGCAGATGGGTTTTATTGGGTTTCCGGAGGGTATCTCCTCCTGCCTCTTCATGGCAGCTTGGCGGGACCTTAACTTGGAATTCCCGCGCGGGATGGGACAGCATCATGGTCTCGGTTCTGTCCAATGGGCGAAGTTGCTTTCAGGACCCCCGGTGCACCTCCCAAAAAAGTTAAGGAGCGACATTGGAGGGTTACTATGTTTCGATATTTTTGACTTCGTGAGGTCCCCGAGGGGCCCAGGGCAGTTTCAGGGATCTGCAGAAAAGGGCTCACAGCCCTAGAGTGGACGGTCCTTCATCAACTGGCTATCTGGTTTTGGTGAATATACCATGCTCATTTGACGCAGCATACCAGGGCTTAGAGCTTGGCAGTTGTTATTACAATACATGTGATGAGGGCCAAGAGCCATTGCCTGGAGAGGCAGCGAGCAATAGGCTACTGATGGGAGTTTCAGTAAAGTGCCTCCAACGCGGCAGTGCCACAAAACACGCTGGCATCTAGTTCATAATAGAGTGGGACAATGCTTCATTGCAGCCCAATGCCAAATCAACCAGTAGTCTCTCCAACAAGAGCGTCCCATTTTTTTTTTTTAGCGGCTGGGCGCTTAGTGTGCTAGGAGTTCAATGGGGGGGGGAAATGCCACAGGGCAAATGTAAGGATTTGAGCATGCCTGTGGCGTGTGTGCTGGTTCCCACCCGCATCAATTCACCGCCCGAAGGAAGCCTCGCTCCAGTCCTTTCATCAAGTGGTGCCCGGCCACCACCAGCCCTCCCAACAGGCAGAAAGGACGGGAGGGTGCCGGAGTCCCGGGGCCACCCCACCTCTGCTTGAGGCAGGGGAGGCTCGGGACCTCACCCGCCCTGGCCAGCCTCCCGGTGAAGGTCTCTTGCCCTGTTCCCATTACTCCAAGCTTACCCGAGGAGGCAGGTAGCACATTTCTTATTAGATGGATTCACTAAGGGTTTTAGGAATTCCCATTTACGCAGACCCAAGGGTGCCCACTGATTGTGTGGGAACCTGAAGTCAGCCAGGGACTTGCCTAGGTGTGGTTGAACAAAAAAATTAACAAAGAGATTCAAGCTGGCAGGGTGGCTGGCCCCTTCTCATCCCCTCCCTACCCAATCTCAGATTGTCCCCCTCTAGGGTAGTTCCAAAGAAGGCGGTAGGGAGTTTAGGATGATACACAACCTTCCCACCCCAAGGGCTCTTGGGGTGAGCGGCGGCATCGTAACCTCGGAGGTCCCAGCTCTATCCAAGTCGCCTCTTGGAATCAAGGTGCTGTAGCCCTCATCCGTTCATGTGGCCCCGGGCCCAGATGGTAAGTGCGACATTCAGTCGCTTTTAGCCTGCTGCCCATTCATCCCAATGACTTCCTTTGTTTGCTGGGTTTTAAGTTTCAGGGCCAAATTGGTTCGTGGATAAATCCATGCCCGATGGGCTGCTCTGTGGCTTGTCAGCGACTTCTCGAGGCGTTCCAGCACATTCATCGAATGGGCTGCCAAGGGGCCGGGCACTCCCTCTCCTCACATAGCGCGTTTTCGCGGGCCCGATTTTTTTCTGAATCATGGGTAAAGCCCGGCACATGTCTTTGAATGCGGACAGGCTGAGGGCCTTCACACAGCTGGCGGCGGAAAGCTGGGCATACCTTTGTAAGCGTTCTAGAGACTGAGGGCCCCACTTCTTCGCTTGGTGCTTTTAGGTATCCGCAGCTGGACTTACCGTGAGAGGTTCTTCCAACCTGCGCCCTGACAAGCGATGGACAGGATGCCTGCAGCTTTATTGCAGGATTTTTTACAAGCGCAGCAAATGCACACTTATAAGGAGATGCAGGTGGTCCTTGGGCACCTGAATTTCGCATGCCGAATTGGTGTCACCGGGTCGCCCATTCTGTGCAATGCCGTCATGTCTCAGGCTGATGAGGGGGGGGTTAAGGCCCTCATCACTTCATCCACGTTTGACCAAAGGCATTAAGGCAGACTTAGCAATCTGGGTGGAGTTTTGAAGCATTTTAATGGGTTGCAAATTCTATGGCATCCCCTTTAGATGCCGCGCTCTGCCCTGCAAGGTTCAGTCTGATACCCTCGGGAAGTTTTGGGTTTTGGGGTCTTTTAGAGGGAATCGATGGATGGCGCCCCAGCGGTAGCCAGAGATAAGGGAAGCTACTGGAATCTTGAGAGATTTAACTTTCTTGGAATTTTTCCCATGTTTAGTGGCCGTTACTTATGGGAGGCATGGTTTAGGGACCGCCAAGGTTCTATTTTGAATGCGCGAATAACACAGCAGTGGTCCGGGTAATCAACAAACGTCTTTACGTTCGAAGGGTCATGCGTTTAGATGCGGAGGTTTGTAGCCACCTGTTTGCTTAACAACATCTCCTTTTCAGCCAGACGTATTTGGTGGACAACAACATTGCTGATGCCCTCTCCAGATTCCTAAAATGGATAAATTCGGGCATTAATGGCTCCCTATGCGGCGTCGCTAACCCCTGATTTCTTCCCTCAGGAACTGTAGAGTCTTGGCAAGGATTAGTGGCCCTAGGCATTAGGGGAATCTTTTGGCACCCAGCGTGCGTCAGGTTGCTTACCAGAGGGGCTTAGAGGGACTTCTTGGAATTCCCTTTCGACTTCAAGCGGGGCGGGCACAAAGTCACCTGCTAAAGGAGGAGGCCATACTGCGATATCTGGCTCACCTACAGAGCACAGGGACGCCAGTGACACAGACTCTTAGTGTTTTCCACAGGCGGCTGTGTCATTCCACTGCAAAACCTCAGCCATCCCGACCCCTCCCAGCTCTTTTGGCCAGCCTCGCCCAGGCCGTCAAAGGGTGGAGCAATAGAATATTACATCGCTAACAGGTGATGGTCGGCCGGCAAGTCTCTTTACACTGCCCGGCCAGCTCACGGATACCCTCCCCAAGTTCTGTGCAGGTCTCGCTTTTTTGGAATCCTTACTGTTCAGGGACTGACCTTGGCGTTAGCATTCTTTGGGGCCTTTAGAGAGCAGCGAGAGCTAGTCTCAGTGCATCAAGCCTCCGACACTTCAATGGAAAGCTCTAGGCATGGGGTGGCGTCAGCATTGTAGACCATTAGGCCTTACATATACACCTTAGCCCGGTCAAAAAACTGATCAGCGAAGCTAAGGGATGTCTATAATCATCCGTTCACCACCTTGAACCTTCCCCTGTCCTGTCGCATTGGCGGAGGCATGTACTTAGTGGCTCAGCCCTGACATCCCTGGACTCCACTACTCATCCACAAGGATGGGTCCTGCTTGTCACGTTACCAGCTGGCCAGTGTGTTCCGCTTGTGCCTCAGGTGCCTCCACCTTCCCCACAGGTCCTTTGGCCTACATTCATTTCAGAATCGGGTGCAGCATCCACCGGCTGCATGCTTTGGGCACAGCCAGCCCAACACATCCAGTCTTTGGGCGGGTGGCGCATCCTCTGCATACAAGACCACCATCGGAGCCCTTCCCGCGGTTGGCTGACTTTCTGTCTCTCGGTTTCCACGGGTACCCAGTGCATATCTGGATTATTGGACCTGTATCGTCCACTGGGCATCTCAAGCACGCTGGCCCGGCATCCCTCCGGATGGGGTTGGAGCTTAGGTCTCCCCAAGGAAACGGGGTTTTACCCCGTGTGGTTCGGGATCAGAGGGTATGCCCGGTGGGATGCCCTCCTGCCACCTTCCTGGACGAGATGGATCGCTGGGAGCTCCGCCGTGATGCTCTCTACTCATTCATCTGGGGAAAATGACTTACCTCTCTGTGCAATATTATTCTTCTTCCTGAGATCTTGAAGATTTTGGGACGGATTACACCGGGGATGCTACCTGGGACCAGGATCTTTTGGTCCAAGCGCTGCTGGAGGTTGGTTACGCTGTTGGCGGTTTCCCAAACAGGTGGACCTGGCCAGTCCAACACCTGTCAGCCGGTTTTCTGGTTTGTGAGTCCAGGCAAGGGGGGCCATTGCATTGCTCACTGGGAAATTCCTGTTAAACTGGCCCCCCTTTATAGGGATGGCCAGGGTACACTTATCTCCCTGGGGTATATGGACTGTGTGGCTGCACTGTATGCCATGCGGTAATTGTGTGATTGGCTCCAGGTTATGGGAAGCGCTTTGGCGGGCTGGAGCCCAGCGCTCTTTGGCCAGGATTAGGCGACATGGGGACTGATCTTTGAAAGCGGGACAGCAGGCAAAAAAATGCCGTCGCCATTTGGGAACCTCCTTATGAGGGTTAGAGTCTGAGTGAAGCCAAGGGGTAACCTGCCCAGGCGTGGGCTTATATGGCCTAGTCGCCCTGGCAGCAAAGAGTCTTCAGGAAGTGGCAACCGCCCATCTGGAATCTCTGCTACAGCTGCTCCAGGCGATGTGTTAATTTTTTCATCGACGTGCGAGCCGAGAAAAATTTAGGTCAATGTAAGGGGACAGCACTCGTGGCTGCCCAGCACCACCAGGACATAAAGATCAGACCCCCATGCTGCGCTGCGGCTCTGTTTTACCTAGAACCACGATTTGTTAATAAAATAGCTTTTACCACACACAAAGTGATGTTGTATTGCACATTTATTTCATGGAAGGGCTAGGAGGGTTATTAGTTACTTCCCTCATCATAAAAGAGCGGCCGGAATTACCAAGGTCACCATTGGTGGGGAAGGGACAGCTCTCCTAGGTGGCTGCCGCCCCGTCAGATCAATGAAATTCCCAACAGCCTGAGGCTCTCTGGGCTTCTGTGCCAATGAGGGACAGAAGCCCCAGGGCTTAGGCAGTGACGCTTCATGCCTGGACGTCACTGAGAGGGCAGCCAGGCAGCTCATTTTAGGCTGGTCCTGGGTCAACCCTCCCCATTTGCCGGAGTAAACACGCGGTCCCACCCACCTCTCCCCCGCTTTGCCATTTTGTTAATGTACGCCTAATTTATTATAGGGTTTTATGGATTGCGCATGGGGACTGATCTTAGCTTGGGGACAGCAGGCAAAATGTCTGCCATTTGGGAACCTCCTATGAGGTTAGGGGGTCGAAAGCAAGCCAAGGTAACCCTGTCTAGACGTATTTATATGGCTTGTTCTTGGCAGCAAGAGTCTTCAGGAAGTGGGTAAACTTCCATCTGGAATCTCTCACAGCTGCTCTTAGCGTGTTAATTTTTTTTCATCGGTGGCATGCGTCGGTGAAAATTTAGGGTAGTCTGGGGACAGTGCACTGTGGCTGCCCAGCACACAGGACATAAGATCAGACCCCCATGCTGCGCCTTACGCTCTGTTTTTACCTAGAACCAATTTGTTAATAAAATAACTTTTACCACACACAAAGTGATGTTGTATTGCACATTTATTTCATGAAGGGCTAGGAGGGTTATTAGTTACTTCCCTCGAACAGCAAAAATGGATAGGGCCTATCCATTATTTGTGTGTGTGTAAAAGCTGGTCTACATGCATTTTTTTCAACCTTGCAAAACCTTCTCCTCCTAGTTCCTCTGTTCTCCAATGAAACTAACAGTATCAAATAGAATAATGGAATCATAGAGATGGAAGAGACCACAAAGGCCATGGAGTCCAACCCCCTGCCATGCAGAAAGTCACAATCAAAGCACTCCTGACAGATGACCATCCAGCTTCTTTTTTAAAAATCTCCAAAGAAGGAGACTCCACCACCCTCGAAGGCAGCACATTTCACTGTCAAACAACACTTACTGTCAGGAAGTTTTTCTTAATGTTTTTGTGAAATCTCTTTTCCTGTACCTTGAGCCCATTGACCCTTGTCCTACTCTTTGGAGCAGCAGAAAATGAGTTTGCTCCCTCTTCAATATGACATCCATTCAAATAGTTAAACGTGGCTATCATATCACTCTTTAACCTTCTCTTCTCCAGACTAAACATACCAAGCTCCCTAGCCACTCTTCAAAGGGCATGGAATTCAGCCATTTTACTATTTTGGTAACTCTCCTCTGGACTTGTTCCAGCTTGTCAATATTTTTCTTGATTTGTGGTGCCCAGAACTGGACACAGTATTCCAGGTGAGGTCTGACCAATGCAGAATAGAGTGATACTCTTACCTCTCTATATTCCTATTGACGCAGTCCAGGATCAAATTGGCTTTCTTGGCTGCCGCACTGATGTCTCAGGTCCAGTTTGTGGTCTACTCAAGGACGTAGGTAAGGGGGGGTTTCTCAGGTTCAACCCCCCCATTATATGTCCGAAGCTCCGCCTTCCGTTTGTGGGTTTTTTGTATTTTTAGTGTTTTTTTGGTTTTTGGCCTGCAGGGGGCGCAGTTTTTAGGCTAGCAGCACCAAAATTTCAAGGATTTTTTTTGGAAGACTCTCCTGATGATTCTACCCAGGTTTGGTGAGGTTTGGTTCAGGGGGTCCAAAGTTATGGACTTTCAAAGGGGTGCACATCCCCCATTGTTTCCAATGGGAGGTAATAGAAGATGGGACCCCATGAACCAAACTTTACCAAACCTGGATGATATCATTAAGTTTAAACACCTTTGGAAGTGATGCTGTTTGTGGGTGAATTCCAGCATCACAGTGGCCACCCATGGGGGGGGGGGCAAAACTCAGATTTTGCAACAGGCTCCATTTCCCCTAGCTACTCCTCTGCCCAGAGGGGAGGGCAGAAGGGGCTGCCGGCTGGGAGCCCACTTGGTGGGGGGTGGGGGAGTGTGGGGCAGGGGAGTCTGCCGTCCCCAGCCTCGAAGAGCTGCTTTTATAAGCACTGAGGCTAGGGGCAGGGCTTGGGGAGGTGGGGCCACACACCCCATAAAAAATCTATACCTACGTCCTTGGGTCTACTAAGTCTCCCAGTTCCCTTTCACATGTACCAGTTGTCAAACCTATCCTATATCTGTGCATTTCATTTTTTCTGCCTAAGTGTATCTTACAGCTTACATTTATCTCTGCTGAAATTTATTTTATTAGTTTTGGCCCAGCTCTCTAACTTTTCCAAGTCATTTGGAATTCTGACTCTGGGGTATTAGCTACCCCTCCTAATTTGGTGCCATCTGCGAATTTGATGAGCATGCCCTCTATTCTATCATCCAAGTTATTGATAAAAATATTGAATAGCATTGGACCCAGGACAGAGCCCTGTGGCACCCCACTAGTCACATCTCTCCAGGATGAAGATGAGCTACTGGTGAGCACCTTTTCAGCTTGATCAGTCAACAAATTACAAATCCAACAGTAAACATTGTCTAGCCAACATTTTATTGGCTTGCTTGCAAGAGTATCATGGGTAGAGGGAACATTCAAACAGATATATAAAGTAATGGAAAAAGTGTAATCGATTCATTAACTGTTCATAGAGGTCAACATAATTTATTCTATCATTTAAAAGAGTTCTTGATTATATATGTATATATAAAGAAAAATATGCATCTAATATATGGGGGTGTTTGGTATTTTTGCCCCCTTTCAAAAACCATAGACCTGGCACTGTGTACAAGTGCCTTTCAGCATGACAGAGCAATTGTGTCATAATTCTGATTCTGTTCAGAGCAGCTGAAGTCCAGGACAGTGACGATGCCAAGTGCTGTTGATTTCAATGGTTCTTTGGTTGGTTTACCTAGCTGCATGTTTGCAGTCAATATTTATGCAACTGGGAATACTGTTCAGGATATGTTTGAAAGAGTTTGCAAAAACAACAGATTCCTGTTGGTGGTTTTGCAAACTCCCTTGGCAACAGAGGGGGAAAGACCAAATAACCACGAGGGTCATTTCAGATTTCTCACCCTGGTCATTTTGAACTCCTCCCCATTTCAATTGCAAGTATCCCTTCTGAGATTCAGCCTGATTATTCTTTATTGTTTGATTTTGGCTTCTTTGCGTTACATTTTCCTGTAAAATGGACCCATTTTTCAACACCATTTACACATCATTAAATCTGAATTACAGTACATGGTGTGCATAAATGACACACCTGGCGATTATACATACTATTTAAATTCAGTCAAAAATTCCATCTACCTTGCATCTTCAATACAAACAAATCTATAAAATGAATCACGGGAAGCAGAAAACCCAAACGGTTGATAAAATGATGGCGGAACATAAAATGAAACGGAATAGAGAATATTCACTCATCCCTAAATTACCCAGTCTAAAAAGTGCCTGCCTTCCCTGTACAGAAATTGAGAGCTTGTGTCTATTTGGGAATACTGGAAGAAAGTCCCCATCTCTTCACTCAAATCCATTTTGCACCTTTGTTGGGGTAAATATATTTTCAGCACCTCTGAAGCTCCTCAGGAGAGCTCAAGCATTTAACTCCTCTTTTGACTTTGGAAACTCCTTTAAATATCTCTTATTTCCCTTATTCTCCAGACACACATGACAGCTAATGATGCAAAGTTTTAAGAAAATTAAGATCCACCATTCCAAACTACAGGGTTATAAGAATGGCTTTGTTAAATGATTAGTTTAATTTCCCCCCCCTAAAAAACCCGGCACTTTAATGCCCTATAAGAGCAATTAGAATCAGTATTAACATTAGCCCTGGCAGAAGGAATTTCAGAATTATTTCTCATCCACATTAATGAGGCTTATTATAGAAAACCCTGAGGTATTTTATATCTCACACGGAAGAATATAATTAGACACAAATTGATGGGCTTGTGCCCGACGCAAAATTAGAGTTTATAGTGGATAATTCAGAATCTATTGTATATTATACCAAGGAAAGCATCTCCAAAAGGTGTAACTAATCCTGTGAAATAATCTGTAACCAATCTGTCTGACGCTTCCCATTTTCTGATACACAAACCACTATGGAGGTAGCCAGGTGCAATTTTTTTACAGCTTTTTACCGAACACTATTGAACGTGTAATGACACTGGCTAAAAAATGTTATCTCCATTAGGGTCTGAAGAGCTTTGTCAAAACATAAAGTTGCTTTGACCTGAGTTAGACCATTGGTCCATCAAGGAAAATAATATGGACTAATAATGAGCCCATGTGGTATAGTGGTTAAGAGCAGTGGACTCTAACCTGAAGAATGGGGTTTGATTCCCCACTCCTCCTCGTGCTTGGTGGACTCTAATCTGGAACAGCAGTGGCATAGTGGTTAAGAGCAGGTGTACTCTAATCTGGGGAATTCAGATTAGCCTGTGCACTCCCACACATGCCAGCTGGGTGACCTTGGGCTAGTCACAGTTCTTCTGAGCTCTCTCAGCCCCACCTACCTCACTAGTATTTGTTGTGAGGGGGGAAAGGAAAGGAGTTCCTTATAGGAGAGAAAGGGGATTTGTTTTCCCATTGCTCCACATGAATCCTACTGGGTGAGTTTGGGTTAGTCATAGTTCTCTCAGAACTCTCTCAGCTGCACCTTCCTTAGACGTTTTCTGTTGTGGTATTAGCAGAATGACCCATGGTGGGTTGGGAGAGCCGTGTCTCTAGCCATCCTGCCAATCCTTGGGATACCTAGCAATGCAGTGCCAAGGTGGTTATTCTTTGCATTGGCTCAGCTACTCACAAGGACAGAAAACTTGCCTGGACTTTCCCTCATTCATATCTGCCTTGCATCCCCTTTCCTAAAGATATTAAGGTAAAAATGGTACATTCTACTGTGGAAGCTTGTTGCTACTTCAAAACCTGGTCTATCTGCCTCACTGAGACAAAGAACATGCTAATGTAAGTGCTCCCAGGTGTTCCTGCTAGCATGATACAAATTTTAGTTTCTTCCTTTGAATTCTCTCCAGGACCACTTTATTTTCATTGTTTTACAGCTGTGATTAATTCAGCTTCTTTCTCACCTCCAGGCACTCCCTGGTTTAGCTAATCAAGCCAAGTACTCAAACCATTAGATTAACTACCCAATATTTAAGTGTAATGTTCCTCTTTGTCTTCCCCATGAATAGAAGGAGCTTCTTTTGTCCAAGAAGATTAAGCTCTCTTAGCATGGCTAGATGGCCCAACCTTCCCTATAAATTAGCTCTCACCCAATATTTAGTGTCCAGTACTTCTGAGTCAACCTGTGGTTCAGTTGTGCTGTGTGGCATCTGCTTTCTCCCCTGCCTTTTGAAGTTCAGTGCAGGCACTAGGACTCTACTTTTCTGGACACCTTCAGGAACAGGTAATATTGCCCATTTAATCCCCACATTCCTTCACTTTTCCAAAACTATGCACTCGGCTCTATATGTATTCTAGGACTTTGTGTATGCTTTGCTGCTTTGGTTATCATGTGCTTGTATTTTTATATTAGTTTTTTTAATAAACTTGTTAATTTTACTTAATTCTCTTTCAGGTTTTTTGCCAAAGCAACTCTTTGTAAACTTTGGCAATGAAGATTTTGAGCTTGCCCAACCTTTCGTTAGTCCAGGTCTACCCCTTGCTAATTTTTTCACACAGAGCATTTTGGGTAACAGTGAGAAGAGGAAGGGAAGGACATTTTAAGGTCTTCGAGACTCCATAAAGATAGAGAAAAGCGGGTTATAAAAACCAACTCTTTTCCTTGTCCAACTGGCAGTGGCACACCACAGTCTCAGTTGGAGGAGGTCTTTCCCATCTCTGACGCTTGATTTTTTTTCCACTGGAGGGTGTTTTGATTGATCTGATTGATAGTAAAAGAGCAACTGGCCCAAGATAATTCATTGAGTTTCATGGTGTGAATTTGAATTGAATTTGAACCCAGGCATCTCCATTCCAAGTCCAGCCATCATACTACAGTTGTCCTCTTTTACACATGGAATGGTAGTGAATACCTGATACTTAAGGCTTGTTTCTACTATTTATATGGATTGGACTTGACTTGATTCTACTGTTTCATAGCAGTATTTTTTTCCTTTCACAAAGTTGCAAGTTGAACATGCGTACAGGCAGAAAGATAGAATGATTTGTTTAGGAACCATACAGAGAGCTCACTCATGAACCACTGAAGCCATAATTTTTTGTGCTGGATTCAGGTCATGAATTCTGCATATCAAATTTGATTGCCAAATTGTCAAGCACTAATGCCACTCTGAGTTTTTAATCTTCCCTAAAACGTAATGATAAAATTATGTTTTCAAACTTAGATTCTTGAGACTTTTTTTTCCTTGCTAGGGACAAAGATTCCTGTTTTTTAAACTTCTTTAATTAGGTAGAAGAGAAACCCGACATTTTGACTTCTGTGACTTCAAACCAAGAGCGAAAATGTTGCAAAATGGGTTGTAGCTAGGCAACATAACTTTGTTGTTTAAAGAAGCAGCACAGGACACAAATTGCATCAGCGAAGGAATTTATCGTGCAAATAAGATCTGTACAGTGACCCACTATGCTGCTTTCCCCCCATACTTACAGTCATTGGGAGGATGCATAATCAAAGAAGAAGGTGTTGTAAATCCATGGGAGAACCCATGATTTGTGTTCAGAAGATCTAAGATTCAGTCATCAGCCTTTATTACACTTATACCCTGCCCACTCTCCCGAAGGACTCTGGGCGACTTTGTGGCACACAAGCAAGAGCCCATTCATGCTTTAATTTTGACACAGTGAATTTTGTATTCTGCATGGTCTTTTGAATACTGCAGCTTCATTTTGATCTGTTCTTTTATTTAAAAAGCTTTTATACTGCCTTTTCACCCAATCGGTGTCTGTAAGGCAGTGAGCATAAAAATTAAAACAATTAAAATACAGTTAAAATTTTAGAATTTAGTTATGAACATATAAGCCAGGGGAAGGGAACCTGCGGCTCTCCAGATGTTCAGGAACTACAATTCCCATCAGCATCTGTCAGCATAGCCAATTGGCCATGCTGGTAGGGGCTAATGGGAATTGTAGTTCCTGAACATCTGGAGAGCCGCAGGTTCCCTACCCCTGATATAAGCACTAGAAGGAGGGCCAATAATTGCTATTAGGGGTATGCCAGAAGGAAAAAAAAGGCTACTGGAGAAAGACACCAATAAAGGAAGACAGACAAATTCCAAAGTTTCGGTGCCACAACAGAAAAAGCCCTCTCCTGGGTAGCCACCCATCTAGGCTCAGATGTGGTGGCAATGGTAGCAGACCCCTTAGGACCGTGGTAGTGAGCCTATGGCACTCCAGATGTTCATGGACTACAATTCCCATCAGCCCCTGCCAGCATGGCCAATTGGCCATGCTGGCAGAGGAACTGATAAGGTAGTGTAGTCCATGGTATCCTGGAAGTACCATATGGAAATTTCCTCCACTGCCTTAGGATAACCAGAGTGAGATGGAAGGCTCTTATGGGAGAAGGTGATCCATAAGGTATGTTGGTCCCAAGCTGTACATGGCTTTAAAAGTCACATGTTTTCATAGCCACCTTGGATCTGCTGGTAGTGCAAGATAGAGATGAGTGTCATCTGCAAATTAATGGTAGCTCAGCCCAAATTTTCGGGATGAAATTATGTTGAAGCTCACTGAGGAATACCCTCATAGCTCAGTCCTGCTTATTTTCTGCTCTCTGCTTTTCCTCGACCTATTTCCATTCTGCTTCCTAACTAAGCAGGTTTTTATTTCTTGACCCCACTGATTTGTTACTTGCTCCTCTCTTCCCTGCTTTACCCATTCAGGTTGCCCTTTGAGAATGGATCTCAGTTTGTCTACCTGGCTTACAATGCTGTTTGTCACCTTGATTGAACATGTAGTTCCCCTTCTTGAAGACAGCTATCCCAAGCAGTTCTACTTCAACCTAAGCCCTTTTTTATTCAATGGAGCTGTTAGCCCATCCCTCACACCCCACATTGCTGAAATATGGATCCCATATCATATTTCTGTAAAATTGTATTGGCAGAAGCCAATTTCTCATATTTGTGTGTGTAGGCAGCAAAGTGTCCACCCTAAAAGCAGGCCTAATGCAAAAGGTCTGTTTGCAAGATTAAATCAGTGAATGAGTTACTCCAGGCAGTTACTCCAATAGGAGCTGGAAGCCTCATGGACTATGGACATATCTTGATTATCACACCCCGCTAAGCTGTTGTGATACAATGGATCCCAGAGAACTCCCTGGTACTAGATGTTATATCTGATGTGCTTTTGAGAAACCATTTCCTCAACAATTGCTCCTTCCCTGCATTTCCTCTACCTCCAGATACAATCTCCCTAACAATCAATCCCTTCCTGATCCAATCAAAGCCTCAGCCAAATTTGAATACCTGAGCAGTGTCTTTTAAGATACTCTGCATAAAGCCATTCAGAGCTCCCTTGATGTAATCAAGAAACAATTGACTCTATTATCCCAACACTTAAAAACAATAGATAGAGCTACTAATTAGCTCAAGCCAACAATCCCAGCATGGGAAGTCCCAACAGATGCAGGTAAATGAAACTGAAACTTACTTGTTCCTGCCCTTACCTGTGCAAAAGGTGTAAAAGTACTGTGCACCCCAGAGTCAGCGCTCTTTACTGGCTAAACCTCCCTTGGTATAGTTGGTTGGAGACGCGATATATCGTCCTTCGCTTGGGTTCCCATGCTGGCATAGGGATCCTTCTCTTCTTTGAGAACTTCTTCAGCTGAATGTAGGTAACGTATAAGTCCCCTGCTTCCCCTCCTACTCTATCATCCAAACGTATCTGTTTCCTCCCTGTTTATATCATGTAAGAACTGTGTGTATGCTCCTTAATGTCTCACTGTGTGATTGTTCGCAATCAAAATTTATTTTAAAGTATTTTAAACTACAATTTTGTCTCTTTTGCATTCTCTGTAGAATGTTTCAAAAGCCAATTCTGGTATAGCTGTCTAAAATATCCCACCTAGCCTGCCTCTCACACTGCCAAGCTGAGTTATTTCCCCATTACTACTTTGAGAAAAATATTCATACTGTTAAGCTAGGTAACAGAGCTTACTCCCAGAAAAGTGTTTTCAGGATTGCAACTTGAACCTGCTTGAGGAAAGCAGACTATAAATGCTGTAAATAAGAGCTACAACTTCCCTGTATCTCCAGGACTTCTCAAATGGATGGAACTATATTACATAGGTCCTTGGGTACCAAAGTACCATTAAGCCCTTCCTCTGGCCTTAAGTCAAATGGATGACCTACTATTTGCTTCTGTTTCCATAGGGAATGATCACACTAATATTGAAATTACCAGTAAGAAGCACCCAAAGTTTCCCTTTTTGTAAGTTGTCAACCACACACGGACATGTTCATCAAATAACGATCATTTGGATGTGTGATTGTCATAAGTTTCAGAGCTTCTTTTTCTTTTTGGTGTTTTTTTTTAACAACACAGAGAGACTGTAATTTTACACAGCAAGCCAAACTGGGAGAAACAGCTGAGAATGGGAGGAAAACTGCAAATTAACCAGGAAGGGTGTCTGGCCACATGTGGAGTTGCAGAGCTTGCTGGAGTGACAAGGCCTGTCTATCAGTTCCATGTGGAAATGTCATATGGAGATTTCTGCAGGGATTTACTTAAAATGGATACATTCTCCATCCTTCCCCAGCATGCAACTGTCTATCTTTTTTTCCCTTATAAAAAATAAAATAAAAAGACTGATCTTGGCAAAATACAGCAACAGTGGAGGAGGAGCAACTGTTTCTCATCCTCACATAAAATTGCTAATCCTCACAGGTCCTTAAGGAAACAATGGAACCCAAATTTGTTCCAAGGAAGAGGGTCATGTATGCATTACAATGTCTATGTGGAACTATCTCATTTGTTGGGGGAATGGAATCTCTATATACACATAGTCAGCTAATACTTCCATTAACCTCTGAAGGCCTTTTCTCTTTCGCTGACTAGAATCCATTCATCCTTTTCACTTTATTTTACCTTCTCGCCCTCCTTACTATAGCCTCTGTTCCATTTGGCTTTTGTATATGTAAATCCCATTATCTCTAGCGTAGTATTTTTGAGTGGTTACAGATCCCTGCTTCATTTTTCACCAGTAAAGAAAGCTGACTGCATCCAGGTCATTATTTTTTCCTCTGTTTCTTCTCTCCAACCCTGTTCTTAACGCACGCGCATGCACGCCTTGCATACTTGTGCCTTGCGCCCAGCACGCGCTTGCACTTGCCTTGCGCTGCCTTGCCTTGCGCCTTGCACACACACTCACTCACACCTCGTCAGGTGGCGGTGGCAGTGCATTACTATGCAGAGTGATGCCACTCTACTTCAATAGGTGTTACAATCATCAGTCCCATTCCAGGCCCTAAACATGATGAACTAGAACATCAGTTCATAGTCATGGCCTCTGTGCAGTTCCTTGTGGGATGCATGTGTGCAGGTCAATCACGGAGTATTGCAGTTAGCATTTTAAGTGCTTCTAGGTGTTGAGTGCTCCCCTCTCCCATTCATGAGACTAGGCTAGCTGCTCTTCCTGCCCAGGATCATGTGACTAGGGAAGAGGGGCACACTCCCTCCCTCCCTCCAGCTCTCTCTTTCCTGATGCATGAAGCAGGGGTTCTTTTTGCCAGCTATGTGCTGAGCTTGGTTGTTGGCCTGTGGAAACTGTTTTTGCATGGCTTTTTTTTTGAGCTAGTGTGTTTATAGTTTTTTGGCTAGTGTGTTTATAGTTTTCTTTTCGTTTCATAGGGTAGTTTTGTTTTTTGCTTTTTTTGGGGGGGGGGGAATTAGTTCATGAAAGAAGTTTTCTGCACCACCTCGTGACTGAGGCAAAATGGCGCCTCCTAAATATTGCCACCCTTGTGATTCCACTTTGTTGACATTTGATGACCATGCTGAATGTGCTGCTTGCCTTGGAGAGAACCATATGCAAGCCTCCAGCAAAGAGCAGAAGTAGCAGGCAACTCAGCTTAAAGCTACCCTGTGGAAAGGCAGGACTGTCCAGGGACGCCAAGTCTTTGACCCCCACTGCTGACCTCTCCCTGGAACAGGTATTGGTACTGCCTAAAAAGGTTAGGAGAAAAACGAGGCACTTAGTGGCAACTACCTTAGAGAGCACTTCACCCCTTCTTGAAGGTCGGCACTCTCTCCCTTAGACTCCTTGCTTGCCTGGGCACAGGCTAATTTCCTCTAACCCACGGTCTCAATCAACATCCCATCCTAGGAGTAGATAACCTGCTACATGCCTCCTGTCACTCTCCAGTTGCTTCAGGGCAGAGACATTCTCATTGCCACAGACAACATGGTGGCCAAGTGTTATATCAACAAACAGGGTGGCATGGGTCTCCTGTCCCTCTGCAAAGAGGTGTGCAAGATCTGGGAGTGGTCCATCTCCCACAACTTTTACCTGTCAACCATCCACATATCTGGCAAATCCAACACCTGAGCAGACAAGCTAAGCAGGACCTGCAAGACCCAACATAAGTGGGAAATAGCAAGGAAATATCACTTACCAGTGTTCGGCGGGGCGGGGGGGGGGGGAGAACCAGAGATAGATTTGTTTGATTCAGCACTTAATGCCAAATAAGTAAATGCCAATACCACACAAGGGGAGGGGTGGGCTCACACTTCTTGGGAGATGCTTTCCAGATCAGCTGGTCAGGACCACTAACGTATGCCTTCTCACCCTAGCCACTGATAATCAAGGTGATTGCCAAGGCCCTGTCAGACAAAACTAATCACATCCTGATTGTCCCATTCTGGCCCAGGAGGCCTTGATTCGCCCTCTGGAACTTTATGGAGTCACTTTTGTGTACCTCCTGAGCATCAACCAGGTTCAACATCATGACATAGCCTCCCTGCATCTCACAGCCTGGCTCCTCACTCTTTGAGAGGTTGGCCAGATAAGTTTTTGGAAGTGTTGGTTGCTTCTATCAAGCTCTCAATCAGGAGATCCTATTTAGCCCAAAATAAACTTATGAAGAGAAAGTGATTGTAAATTCTAACAACTTTATTGTACACAAATACGGTAAAAGAAAAGGTACACACAGTAGTATAGACCACAGTCCCTGATAACTTTTCCACATAACTTTGTGAATCATTTGGTACGTTGCAACTCTATTACCTGTGTAGAAAAACCCTCTTGAATAACTCAGTTTTGCATGGTTGGTGGAAGTCAAAAGAATGGGAACCTTCCTGACTTACTTAGACAGGCTGTTCCATAAAGTGGATGGCACAGTAGAAAAGGCATGTGTACAGGAAGTTGGCGATTTTGCCCATTTTCAGGTTGACACCTTCATGTTGAAGATGGAACAAGTTTGTTTTCTGCTGCTCTGGAGACTAGGATAAGGGGTAATGGATTCAAGATACAGGGAAAGGCATTCCACCTACACATTTAGAAGAAATTCCTGAAGGAAAGGGCTGTTTGACAGTGGAATATACTACCCCAGAGTGTGGTGGAGTCTCCTCCTTCAGAGGATTTTAAACAGAAGCAGGATAGCCATCTGTCAGGAGTGCTTTGATTGTGTCTCCCTGCATGGCAGGAGGTTGGACTTGACGACCCTTGTGGTCTCTGCCAACTCTATGATTCTATATTTCTGTGGCACCTGCTGAACCTTCACTGTGCCCTGCCAAAATAGTGGCCACTTCTATTTTTTCTTATAGGGGAAGTCTTATAGGGGAAGCAAAACAAAATCAAATACCCCCCACCCTCTATTCTACCATGCATACTGGGATTAATACATGGAGCTTTTGTATTTGTTACCTTCAAGGCTCTTTTGTTTGTTTGTTTGTTTGTTTGTTTATGTGTATGTATGAAACTCTGCTGCAGACATGGAGTTGCTTCTTTCATTATTAACAGGTGATGCCAGAATCATGCTGATATCTTTCACTGAATCACATATACATGCACAGCCAGTGAACAAATAGTTGTTTTCTGCCTGCTTCCCTAAGTGAGTTGTCTGATGGACAAGAATGATATATGTTTTGAAATCTCGCAAAGAGTAGAAACAAATTAATCACATTTATGGCTTGCAGTTGTTCTAACAATGATGAATGACAGATTAGTTTGGGAGTGCTGCTGAATCATACAATAAAATGTTTACTATTAACGGTTGGTCTCAGCCACAGATCTGCTGACCTTCAATATGTTCCTGACAGGCTCAGTTATCAAAACCCGGCATTCTGGCACAAAGCACAGAACCGTTTGCTTCTTCATACACAATCCCAGTAATTGTTGATAAGAGCAGCCGCTTGCGCTGCTTGCTAGTGATTTGCCCAATACAGAAGAACAATTACAGAAGGATTGTCCTGAAGTTTGAGTTAGCTAAATGTCATAAGCACAGTGATACCAATAGATATAATTCTCAACCCAATTCTGTATGTGGATGCTTAAATCCAGAGCTTGGGTTCTGTACTGACAAGGATGATCTTTCTAAAAAACATGAAAAACCCCAAGTTTGCAGAAAAACCATACTAGAATCTGGGAGGCTCACGTGTGAATGTCCACTCTGCCATGAAAGCTCATGGGGCGACATCGGGACTATCACACACTATAGGCCTGACAAGGATGTTGTGAGGGTAAAACATGGGCGAAGAGATCACTTTGGATCTTGGATGGGGGAAAAGTTGGGCAATAAATGAAGCAAACAATAAATATAGTTGAAGATTTGGGGCTGATGAAAGGGAGAGAGGGTGGGAGGAAGAAAAAAATTAGCATGGAATGGTGAGGGTATGGGGCTGCCAGGAAGAATAAAAGGAAAGAGATTACAGGGGGCAAATAAGGCGGGGTCCCCAGTGTTTAACTGAGCTTGAATGGCACAGTACAACTGTGCTTGGCCCTAGTGGATGGCACCACGTTAAGTCAACTCAACTTTTCTTAGGAAGAATTTGCTGGGGGGTGGAAGGTGGGGTGGAAGGAGGGAAAGCTGAAAATAGGGGGAAGAGATGAAGGTAGAGTGGCTAGTGAGTGTGGAAAGGAGAGACAGAAGCAAGAAGAGGGGAGAGGTTATTTGAGTTTTCTTGAAAAAGTAAGAAGAAATATTTGGTTCAGATGAACAAGATACCCCAGTAGTCCTTACAGGTCCTCCACTAGTCTATTTACAATAATCAAAACCTCCACCGAAGACATACAGATAAAGTTGTTTAACGTCAAGCTAGCAAGTTTAGAAACAGTCTGTCACCTGACCTCTCTGCCACCATTTCCACAGCTGTGACATCATGGAACATTCACAAACATTTTAACAGATGACAGGTGAATCTCTTCACAATAAAATGTTTCAGTGCAATAGTGTAGTTTCTGAAAGGGAAGCAAATGGTCGATTGGGATGAGAAAGCGAGTTCCCAAGGACAGAACAGGCAGCTCAGCAGGTACTGAAGTCCTGTAACGGCAAAGGAGGTCTATCATTTTGATAGCATTGTGCCTGGAAGGTTCTTTGATCAAATGCTCTCTAAGTCCTGGAGAAGGCACTGAGTGGCAGGAAAGTTGTGAGTGGACAAGACACCATAGGAACCAGGAGGCTAGCAGACTGTAGACTAGGAAAAACAAGGGACAGTGGTAGCAGAAACATGGCTGAATAGGCTTATCCTGATCTGAAAACCAGCCAGCAAATCTTTAAGTTCTGCAGGTTTCTAACAAGGACAGATAATTAACTTAGAAAGGTTACAGCATGTCCAAAACCAGCAACCCTCACCCTCAAATTGCAATTTTATGAATGAGCTACTGCTGCTGTGTCACATGGCACATTCTTTTCTAGCATGCTGGCTACAGGCAGTAATTTTTCCAACAAACCCAAAAGAATACTAAACAAATTTCTGACCATTGGATCTTGCATCAAATTCATTGAAGTTCCAAATATGCTTTGCTTTGCACATCTGGGGCTACTTCCAGAA
The DNA here is from genome assembly GCF_021028975.2 of Sphaerodactylus townsendi. Classification (NCBI taxonomy): domain Eukaryota; kingdom Metazoa; phylum Chordata; class Lepidosauria; order Squamata; family Sphaerodactylidae; genus Sphaerodactylus; species Sphaerodactylus townsendi. The sequence goes on along the minus strand of NC_059437.1, from coordinate 21,078,045 downwards.
CAGCTTATATATGATGTGCATATGCAGATTGCACTGGACAGAGGATGCTATGGAAGACATCCACCTTGCTTTGATAACGTTAGGCAAATTGAAGACACTAGTTTATATTTGTGAGAGGAAAATCTTAACATCAGTTGATATGTCAAAGATTTGAAGATTATAGGGAGGTAGATTTATGTTCTGTGTTGTCTTCTACTTATCCCTTATGTTCTGTGTTGTCTTCTACAGGGGAAAGAACCATGTTGAACAAACCAGATATGTTCCAACTGCAATCCCCATGATTTCAGCTTTAGCTTCTTGCAGCTGGTAACTGTGGGAATAAAAGTGGGAATGTAACCCAACCAACAGTCATTTTTGGCACATGATTCTTGTACTGAACAGTGATTGGAAGGGATTGCAGTGGAAGTGACTGGCTCTTGTGTGAACTACCCTGGAGCTTATATTAATTTCCAAGGTATAGACAAACCAGGTAAAAATGACTAGGCTAAAATTATAGCCTTCTGAGTATAACTGTGGTAAATATCACTTTGGTAAAAATACTGAAATTACTGTATTTATCTTAGAAGTCCCCCATTACAGTAATTTACAACAGTGTAACTATAAAGTTTATTATTACTTAATATCAGAGTAGTTACAACTAAATTCACAGCTGTATATCAAATTATACTGTTTCAAAGTCCACACTGTAGCAAATGTGCTGTGTAGTCTATGTTTTACAATAACTCAGGGGATTCACTAAAAGAATGAAGAAATTATTTGCTCCTGCATTTCTGTGCCAAGCATTCAATATTTCATTTCTGATAATAATAAAGAGCAGATGTAGAATGCTTTTAAGAGTTTAAAGAATTTCAGATCTGTTAACTTGTTACAATCTTTGTAACAATTCTGCCAGCTAAGCCAATGCTATCTTTACCAAACTGAAAGAGAGTGGCTTGTCTAAGACCTATGAAGAAGAATGGTTTTTATAGCCTGCTTTTCTCCATTGAAAGGAGTCTCAAAGTGTCTTACAGTCACCTTCCCTCCCCCTTGTGAGGTAGGTGGAGTTGAGAGAGTTCAAAGAGAACTGTAACTAGTCATAGGTCATGCAGCAGGCTTCATGTGGAGGAGCAGGGAAACAAACCCAGTTCACTAGATTAGAGTCTGACACTCTTAATCACTATACCATACTGGCTCATGACCCAAGGAGGATCTGAATGGGTCCGGATTTATAGCACAGTCAGCCTCCACTCTATGTCAGACCATTTGTACCATCCACCAATCGCCGTGTTCCAATGATGAATCCCCCATCAGTGCGCAGAACTCAATCTTGCATGCCCATTTGTGGGAAGGTCATCCGTCACATTCCAGCCACTTCCCCACTCACCTTCCCCTGACCCAGCAGCAAGCCTGGCCCAGCAGCCCAGATGCTGGGAAGCCACCCTTCCTGCTGGGCCCACTGCCACTCTCCCCATGCGCCCTCTTGCTTCCTGCTACCCCAATCCCACAAATCACCTCAGCCCAGCAAGCAGTGGCATCTTGCCACCTACTTCTCCACTGGCCCAACATCTGAGACAAGGCAGCATTCCCCTTTGCAGGTCTCACAAAAATAGCCATGGAACTTTCCTAAACTGTCCTGTTCACATCTCAATATATAATTGAGCAGTGTGTTCCCAACAATGAACCAGAAAAAGACTCTGGGAGATGAAGTCCAAAGGTGCCATTTCACGTGCACAGAGGGGCTGATGGGACTACAACTCTGGGATCCTTGCAGAGCTGTCCTGTTCTTTGCCTGAGCCAACGCTTGAATAAGTCATCAGGGAGCCTGATGCTGGCAGCCAGAACTGAACAGGCCACCTAGGCTGTTTGGGTGCAAGAGGGACAGACATCACCACACTCAGAAGGGCTCTAGTTAAGGGAGGAGAGGCTTCACCATGACCAGCTAGAGCACTCCAGACAAGTTACCAAGAATTGGGCTGGGGAAAAGAGAAAGAGATAATTGAAGTAGGGGCAGAAAGAGAATGAGTGCTGGGGAGAGGCAGGAAGAGAAAGAGAGAGCTAAAGTAGGCTGGCTAAGATGGGTTGGAGGACATAAACATAGAAACAAAGAATTGGGAAAGGAAGAGTGAAAGAGAGCTGAAATAAGTGGGCAAAGAGAGCTGGGTTGGAGGGCTGATGGAGAGTTGGGATAGTGGGCAGAAAGACAGAGAAAGGGGGAGCTGGGGTGGCAGATAGGAATAGTTCTCCTATGGGGAGAACTTTCCCCAGCTTCATAAGCACTCTGCTGCCCCTCCTTGGCAAAACTGGATTGGGGGGGTCAATTTCAGTGTTTGTGCTGGGTGCCATTTCCAGTAGATATATCCTGCCCCTATCTCTTGCTCTGGGAGGGTTAATTTTCTAGTGCCTGCTGTATTTTTTCGCACAATGGGCTTTACTGCTAGTAAAACAGGAACATTCATTTTATATGCAGATAATGATGAAGATGATGAAGATGAAGCAGTAGCAGCCACTGCCGCCACCCTTAAAATCTGAGGCTCCTGTAAAGAACACAAAATGGACGGGGAGAACAATGGAAAATGGTATTTTTCACTTAGGATCTTGTGCCAACTCCAGTAACAGTGCAGTGCTAAGCAAAGTTATGTTGACTGAAAGCACTGGGCTGAGAAACAGTGAATCTGTGTAAGACTGCTCAGAAAAAAAAGGCTCTGTGCAACCCATTTTCCGAGCAGAGATTGTTTTCATCAGCACATCTGAAGCCTTTTCTCTGTTACCCTTCTTCTCACATCCAGTCACAAAAAATCTAGAAGGCTCTTGAAAAAGATGTTTTGGGGGCTGTCCTTGACAACATATTTTGTACATAAATAAAGTACATACATAAGTGAAAAATAGAAACAACATGCACATTTATGTTTCTGCTTGCATGATCGAGCCTCTCTGAGCCTAATTCATGGTGTGAAAATCCCCTTGAACACTGCATAACATTGAATTATATTACTATTAACAACCACTATTATAATATACAGTATTAGACCAGGATCACGTACATTTAAATACCTACACCACTCTGAGTCAACCAGGCTAATTATGTTATGTAAGCAGCAACAAACAAAAAATATCAATCCGTTATTATGTTTGATGCTTACATAGAAAAAGAAGCATTTGTGCATTGCTGTCGTTTTAGAACAGAACGCTTCAGAATAGATTATCAAAATCAGTTGTCACTTGGCGTTCTGCAAAATCTCGCATCAAGTCAAGATGAATTAAAGCTACCAGCTGGGCTCAGGGATCCATTCTTTTCCGAAACAAATGAAAATGCTGCTTACGGTTGCGGAATTAAGGACAAACCACAAATATTGTCAGGGTCTAAAAATCCTGTAATGTACTCCAAGCCAGAACACATTAAGAACCCTCCTTGCAACGTAAAGCTAATTTTGAGGATTTATACATTAATCTTTGGGAGGCAGATCTATGTTCTTGTGGAATCAAACAGTCAATTTAATGCAGGAGGTAGGAAAAAGCTGGTGAGTGGAAAAATTCCGTTAGGAACACAACAACAGGAACAACCATGAACAATGGAATAAATCAACATTAGCAATGAAGCGCATGAGGGACAAAGGAAAACAAATCACTGAAATAAGAACCTTTGGTATTCATATTCAAGCAGCACAGCACCGCCTTTCAAGGTTTTCTACCATATAGCTGCTTCCTTGATCAACATATTCTGGGTCCTTTTGAGATGGAACATCCAGAAGTCAGATAAGGAACAAGATTAGGCCCCAGAATCAATTCAGGAGACAGTCATGAGGTATTATTGAGGACCCCTACCAAACAATTACAGGAGAATCACAAAAGATCAGGGACGTCTCTCTAACTCAGAAACATTGTTATGCCCCCATCCTCATGTCCTGGCTCAGTGTCAGAACCATATGCTACACAAGAAGACCCACCCTCTCCTATTACAATGTCTAAATATACCAAGATGTCAAGCAGTTTCCCCCAATGAGTTGGCAGTTTCCCCCAATGAGTTGGCATATATTTGAATGAATTTCAATAAATTTCAATGTATTTCAATGGAGGTCTGCTTTCCTCTTCCATTTTGTCTTACCATGTGAGGTAAGTTGTGTTGAGAGAAGTATCCACCCAAAGTCATTGCAGAATCTTGATAGGGATTTGAACCCAAGTCCACACTCCCCTTCATCATGCACTTGTATCAAGCCCTTATTTGGAGGTTAGCTGTGGCCCTGACTTCTGCTAACTTTCCTGCTCTCTTGATTTTCCTTTTAATGCTAGGGTACTGCTACATGTAGTGACTCTAAATAGAAGAACCATTGTCAGGGACAGAGCTGAACCATGAAACTTGGGTTGAGTCTGTGGCCTTGCCTAGAGAGCCATCACAAACAGTAGGTGCTCAGACCTCAGAATTCTCTTTGCATATTAAAGAGTAATTGGATATACAATATTGACTTCTGTGATTGGTAAGCAGTGAACAACCTCCGAGTTGGCCAACTAGGCACCTAGCCCCTTGTTTGGTTAGCACAGCCGTGTTGTCTGCCTGAAGCACTACAGGCCATTGAATGGCTAGGTTATACTCTGGCATTTTTATTGATACTGAATATATTGTGCACTACATATACATAAAAGACCTTGCCTCCACTGGTAGTCTTGCCTCTCCTGACCATACCAGGGAAAGCAGGCTTGGTGGTGGGCTCACTGGCAGCACCAGTTTAATGTGGCTCCTTTAAGCAGCCACCACCTTGGGCCACCGTGCCTGCTGTGGAAGGTAGAGCTGGTTTGTCCCTTTTCTGTCCCTCACAGGACTTTCTTGCCCAGTGGTAACCACCACCACAAGCTTCCTGTGCTTGCTCAGCTTCCAGGCACTCTTTTAAAAGAAGTTCAGCTATAAGTCGAAGATGAGATGCCCAGAGTCATTCTAAAATGCTGAGGAAAGGCCTAGGAAAGGATGTGAGAGGCCAAGGGTGAATGGAACTCCTTGTCCCTTTGAAATCAGGCTGCCCTAGTCATTGTGAAAAGGTCTTGAAGGGTTATCAAGGAACTCAATCTCAGGGGAACATCTCACGACTTCATATAATTGATTGCCTAATGTAATATGTAAGTTGTTTGACAGGTTTTTCATTCTCTCAGAATACACAAAAGTCCATAGGATATGTATCTGAAGAGCAGTAGCTCATCTTGGAGGCTATTATTTCATTGCTTCCATCTCTTGCACTCTACCACCACACCCTCAAAGCACAGTGCATGATGGCAATATCCATTTGGCCAAATATGCAACACAAAGGAAAATCCAAATACAAATACATATTTTCAGATGAAATACAAGGAAAAAAGAAATTATATAAAGAGAAGTCAAAGAAAAATAATGTCTATGTATGGACATTCGGAGAAACTATTATGTGCTGGAACTAGGCTAAATGCTTTTCCCTAATGCTACTTTGTCTACAAGTAGGGAATTTCTAAATTTGTGGAAAGGGGAAACATTTCCTTGTAAGATATTTCAGGCAATGGTTTTCAGGATCCTGGCCCTCAGTAGCAGTCAACATATTAGGTAGAGGTCTTACGAGCTGAAGGATATTTTAGGACTGGAGCTTACTTCTGAGGGACCAGCTCAGGCCTTGATCCAAAACCTGACCAAAACTCAGTCAAAAGCCCTCTGAGATGGAGTCGCCATGCTGGAATCTCCTAATACCCCCACCCCTATATTTCTGTTATCATCTGTATAAAGTCCTCATGATCTAAGTTTCTGCTCTTTAGTTTTGACTGAAAATAGGAGGTGGGAAAAAGTAAAGCTGTTAGTAAGAATGTGTCCTCTTTAAGACAGAATGCTCCTAAAAAGGGTGAGAGTTTGGGTTAGATAGGAAATTCTGAGGGGAACATTTGAGTTGAATACAATCCCCCTTTTTCATTTATTGGAGCCAGTTGCTCATTCATTGGGAATTGTCCATGGTGCTGAAGCAACAGATTGAAGACACTTTGTCTCTTTGTTCGCAGGCAAACTTTTGTACTGGACTTAGGCAAGGATGCAACTTCTGCCTGCTGAGCAGAACTCTCTTGAAAGGCACACTACAGCAACCTAACCTCCATGTAAATCCAGCCCCACTAAGATGGGACAAGATAGGGTCTTTAACCTTGGTTTGCACATGAATGTTTAATGACAATGAATATGAAACTGGGAAAATTGCCAGACAACTGTAAGATGGCAAAGCAGCAGAGAAATTGTTGAGCTTTTTTAAAAAAATGGTTTGCCACCTTTATTGGCACAGCAGAATGAAGGTCACAGGAACAAAGAGAAACTCTTGTGCAACCCCTATTCATTTAACCTGACTTCTAACCATAGCTGAACTTTTAACTTTTGAACCATTGAGTATGAATGAATGGGCAAGGAGGTTTTGATGGCTTTCCCAAAATGATGGGCATTTCCACCCCACCTTCCCTAATGCTGAGCTTTTTACTGTTTAGAATTCTGAGCTTTTTACTGTGGTGTCGTAATGCCTAAATATTTGATTGTGTTACATATATGTTAGATAAATTATGAACATCTCCTTGCATTTAGTAAAATAGGCTATTGCCTGCAACAAGCCAGTTAATTGTCAGGGTGCCCTCTTTGCAGCTATAAAATGTAGCAGGTAGGTTCACTGGGGAAATGAAATTAGGATTAACTATGATACCAGAGATCCTAAAAGAAATTTACCAATAGATGGCAGTGTTACCATTGGGAAAGAAATCCTCAAACAAGATAAAGTGCCACCACTTAAAAACATTTATGATTAACAATGAATTAATAAAGCCAATTATTACAATGGAAATTTTTAAAATGGCATATACTGCTCGGATTAGATCAGCTGCCAGCACTTTTAAAATGTGTTTCGGTCAATTTAATCATCTCAATGGCCATCCTTATGATGCTAATATAATGTAAGCTTGAGGATCTGCGAGGAATAAACTCCTCTCCTCCAAAGAGATACACCATTTTGGGTTGGGAAGCAGCTTTCCCCCTCCTCTCTCCAATCATGCATTCCTAAAGCAGAAAATTTTCCACACAGGTAAATTTCAACTTTCTTCAGCAAAGGCAAGAAGAAGATCGATAGTTGCTGTAGCAGATGGAAAAAAAATACAAATGATGCCAAGGCTGAGGAGATGTCCACTTGAAGATGGTTGCTTTCTAAGACAGTTCTGACATTCTCCCTCCCTCTTCTTTTCATGGACACTTTAATTGCTAAATTTGTCATAGTGGAACAAGGTGGCTATTTGATGAAAAATATTGAAAGTTAAACATTTTCAACATTTTAGATGCTGTTACACTCTGTTCCCAGAGAATGAGGTCCAAATTAATGTCACACATAGAAAATAGATTTACAGATATGAGACAAGGATTTCACTGTTACACACTCATGGAAATGGAAATATTTCAAATATTTCAACTTCATCTTGGGCAAGGAATTTAGAGAGAGAAATGTCTTCACACAGTGATAGGATCCCCTTGTTTTTATGGAAGGAGCTGCTTATCTGGATAGCCCTGAGTGGGGAGGGAATGTACAAAATTAGAATAAAGTACTGATCTTAACATTACTTTTTAAGTAAAAACTCTGGAAATTTCCCTCTGGCATTATGAATATAGTATCACAAAAATGAAATTGTTTATCTATTGAGTAGCTATTAAACTACTCTCTAGTAGATGGTAGCACACACTTGGTTGGCCTAAGAGCCACGTTGGCTGAAATTATGAGCCAGCTGCACAGGAGATTCAGGTTCAAATCCTGACTTTAATATAAAGCTCACTGGGTGAAATTTGTCCAGTCACTCTGTGGTAGAGTCTGCACGGGCCAAAAACAGCACCCCCTGGAAAGGTAAAAAAAGCGTTCCAGGGGCACTGTTTGCACAGCTGCCACCTCTGCATTGAGGCAGTGCTGTGCTCCCCCCCCCAACTAGGGCAGAAAAGCTGTTTCCCTGCCTTGCTGAATGAGCGAAGCTTTTGGGAAACAGCGTTTCCCAGCCGGTGCCATGCAAACGGCATCGGGTTGGAGGTGCCACCTCCATTTCCCCCCACACTTACCTTCTCTTCCTGTGGAGCTCCATAGGGACAGGGAAGCATGCCTATGCTGCCCTTCAACCCCCAGGGGTCAAAGGGCAGCGTGGACCTGCCTCCCTGTCCCTGAAGAGCTCTGCAGGGAGAGAAGGTAAGTGTGGGGAAAGAAAATGGAGGCACCTCTGCAGGCTGCAGCCGCTCTGGGGCTATTTGGACCTCTGTGTGCAAATGGCTCTGAAGCTCCACTGGCATCATATATGCCGGTAGGAAGCTGCTGTTGGGGCCCGTGCAGAATCCACCTCTCTCTCAGCCTAACAAACCTCACAGGGTTGTTGAGAGGATATAATTAGGAGAGAATGTCATATGCTGACCTGAATTCTGTCGAGGAAGGGTGAGATAGAAATGAGATGTACATGTAATAGGTATCTCCTTGTGTTCTTCACCCCTTGTTAACCAGGCACAGGTCTGCAACTGAACCATGAGAACCAGACAGCTCCCACAAAGCCTGAGATCTCTGTCTGAAGGATACTTTCCTGACACCAGCAGCTGATTGGGAAAATTATAACCCTGCCATATCTCTAGCAACAGTACAAAAAACCTTAGCAAGCCATCCCTCCTGGAAAGGCTCTTCCTTTTTGTTTCCCTCACAACGTCCTTTCTTCATTTACCTTCAAGGTTAGCAAACGAAGGCTTATTTTTCAGTTCCGACCATAATCTGATTTTTGTCTTGGAAAATGGGAGGCAAAAAATGATTAAATTCCTTTAAATGGTAATAGCAGCTTAAAGGAGAAAATATGTAATAGTGGGGCTGCAAAAAAAAGAAAAACGCAGCTGGAGTGTAAGCTCTTTAGAAATATAATCCATAGACTCGTGTAGCATAAGCAGATCCTAATTAAAATTTGTGGCAATTGAAAAAAAAAGGCTTCTTTCCCTCACCCCCCAAAAGGACACCTACTGAACAGCATAGACACACAGTTCCTGGTGTTACTTTTAATAAAGCCATCCTTTGATTCCCAGACCTCAAAAAGTTTTAAGGAACACAGTTCTCAAAGTCTGTCAGTATGAGACTATCACAACATATTGGCCCAAGCTTTTCTAGTAGTTTCTAAGAATCGGATCTAACAAACTATGCATAGAGCTCATTTAATGGAAGATGGCCTATCTGTCTTCCCAATCAGTTTCCAGCAGCTCTGAAAGGTCAAGGCAACGAAGAAGGCTGACAAAAGGCCTAATAGCAGAAGGAATACTAATCGCTTAGATGTGATGGATTTACAAAACTTTAATAAAGCACTAATAGTAAAATCTTTCATGAAAACCAAATGCGTTCCGGCCAATAGGCATTCCTTAGTGGTACACATTATTTATTTATTAAAACATATTTTTATTGTATTTTGTGTATAACATATAATTGTGTACATATAATGAAATTCTATATCTTTTTTCCCTTTGTAACTGATCATGACTCTAGAATATAAGCAATGTAATTATAAACAATACTATTGGAAGTGTTCAACATGTTACTATTTGATAATAAAAAATATATAAATGACATATAAACATATATGTAAACATTGACATACAGAAGAAAGCCATATCTTATTTGAGAAGATTGATTATGATGTTAGATAAAATAAAAGGTAAAGTTTCCCCTTCAGTCGTGTCTGACCCTGGGGTACCACTGCGAGAAGTGATTTTATAGGCAAGCTTCTTTTGTGGGGTAGTTTGCCATTGCTTTCCCCGGCTATTCTTTATCCCCTATCTATGAGCTAGGTACTCATTTACCAACCAAGAAATGGATGGATGGCTGAGTTGACCATGAGCCAGCTGCCAGGATATCTGACCCACAGGGGGCTCAAACTCCTGACCGTGTGAGTGGCAGTGCAAGCACTTAACCACTATGCCACACAGCTCCTAGATAAAATAAGAACTACCTAATTTATAATGAGCGGTACACATTATTAAAGTACGCTCGGTAAAGTAAAATTCTTCAAAATACAAAACACAGCATTTCTGACCTCAGCTTTAAAACCTGACAAAAGATGGTTTCCAATATGTGGCCATCAATAAGGGGGATTTTTTTTTTTGCCACAGCCAATATAGAAACAATTTAATAATATTTTTTTCTTCACTAGATCTAACACATCTAATAGAAGCACAATATTTTACACTGTATTTCATCTGAGTATGGGCTCAAAAAATGTGAAACTGTTTGGGCATGTCAATGATTGAGAACAAATCACTGTCTAGTTTGCTGGAACAGAGCAACTGATACCCTGTGAATGTCCTTTTGAAGTTGCCCAGTGTCTGCAGAAGGGAGGAGAGAAAGGAGGAGAGAGACTGACTCTGGCTCCCAGTCACAGGATTGAGCATGAAAGGGCACCTGGAAGGTCTTGTTTTTCCTTCCCAGAAAAAATTCTAACATGGATAAGATCATGCTGGCCCCAGTCAGGGTTTGTTCAAAGCCTTTTCCTCTCTCTGCACAGTGAGTCAATTCAGCACACCCCCTTCTGTTCCATGAGCACACACAAAGGTACTTTTTCTAAGTGATGGAAGAATGGATCAGGGTCTACCCCAGCAGGAAACTAAAAAAAAGGATAATAGGAAGGACAGAAAATGACAGACGAAAGAAGCACAGGATTTGTTTTCATTTGCTGTTCTTTCATATCTTCTTTTTCGCATCTGCTATAAAAGAAACAACCAGGCTCCCTATCTGAACAAACGCTTAGTCCCCACTGTTTCGTTTCACCCCTTTTATTATTAAAAACAATACAAAAGGATAGGATAACATAGTAATAGGCAGTCAAAAACATTGTTTAAAAAGAAGAGACTCCTCAAGAAAGCAAAAGAGATCCAGGCTATCAATTTGCTGCTTGCTGGTGAGATTGAAAAGAATACATAAACCACGGCACCTTTTTTCCACCCACTGAATAAAAATGTGTCCTCCTGCGCATTGGAACAGACTCTGGCCTCTGTCACAGAACCAGCTTTTCCCCTCTCTTCTGGAAAGACCTCAGACACAGCAGGCATTCAATTCCCCTCAGTTTTTTTCTTTTGAGGAAGCTAAAGGAACAACACTCTATCCCTCCCCATCCCTGACCTCAGGAAAGGTGGGTAGAAAGTTGAGTAGAAAGTTTGCCTCCTTCTTAGATAACATTTCAAAGTATCTGCGGAAGCTGCTCACAGCATTCAGTATAGAGCAGGATATAAATGGAAAGAGATGAAATGGTTAAATTCCAGAGGACAGAAAAAACTCATAATGTTAAAAAGCATTATGCCAGATACACAAACAGAAAACTTCTCTCCCTCAGTTGATTACCAGTGAATTCTCACAGTTGTCTAGGTTACCAGCTGGCCACTGGTTGCTCTTCCTTCTGCGTAGGGCAGGCCAGAGGTATGAAGAAGTACCTGTGCGTGTTTCTGTTTTTAAGTAAAATTCTGCACTAGTATCATTTGCTCTATGGAATTCATGATGTGACAAAAGGTTTCATGGCTGATTTCTTTTGTACTGAGATAAAACTACCGAAACATTCAATATTACCCATTCTGGCAGAGCACTGGCGAGTCAGATCTTTCTCTATGCATAGTCATTTGTATCTGAGTTTAGATTTCATGTTCAGGCAGTTCCAGTCGATCCCTGAATGAATACAGATGGCGATTTATCAAGGAAATACCAGTGGTCTGGGCTTCTGTGGTCTTGCCAGAATGCTGAGAAGACTGCTGCCCATCTGATGAAGATAGGTGGTAAGCATGGTTTCTGAATCCAGCCATTGTAGCCATAGACCATCAAAATAGCTGGATCGCTAATGCTTCCATCCCAAAAGACTCTGAGCAGAATTAACCAGACATAACCTTCGTCCCTCAAGCGTTTGACTGATGCAGCTAGACTTGCAGTGTGACTGGTTCCATATTGTTAGGGTCACACTGCAGTAATATAAGGGGAACCCTAGACTGGATTTAAAAAGACTGATATACATTTTGGTGCATGAAGACTTAACAAAGCATACCTGAAGGAGCATTGGATTTTGGAAAGGAAGACCCAGATCCCAATCCCTACTCAGGCATGAAGCTCACTGGGTGATCATGGGCCAGTTGTTCTCAGAACCTACTTTACAGGGTTGTTGGGAAGACAAGAATGGGTGGTGACAAGGTGATGAGAAATCATGTATGTGTTTCTCCTCCTTGGAGGAAGGGACACATTAAAATGTATTGAAATAAATCACACACATCCCCTCCCCCCCAAAAAAGTACCGTTCACTGAAAAGTTCATACCTCGGACATCTGAGCTGTGTCCTTCTTCAGCAATGACTCTGAAGCAGAAGCTGAAGTGTGTAGTGGATGCAAGCCTAAACGTCTTCGCTTTATTGCTACAAATAACCCATACAAACACACCTGATTAGTGTGTGCTTCTAACTCTTGGAATTCCTGTTTGATTCCAGCCATCCATAATAGTCAGGTAAACGTCTGCCAAATTAAATGTAACTGCCAGTTCTTTATGATGTGGGAAAAATCAAAGCAAATAAGCCAGTCTCTGCTTTCTTTTATCAGTTTGTCAATAATTACATTCCATGCTTAGCCATTTAATCACTCATCTATTAGTTTGAAAAGGGAAAGGGTTCTTTAGACTTTTTCCCCCTTCCCAGTACTTCATCTTATTTATCATCCCGCTACAATACCCCCAAGCTTCAAAGAACGTGTGGCTTGAATAAATGCTGAAAAGGAGACCTTTTAAAACACATTAAAAACATCTAGATCAGTGAGGCAAAACATGTTGTGTGTTAAAATGTATATGGGGAACATTTTAAACATAAATATGTCTGGAAGTATGTATTTGAACTAAAATAACCTCCTTTGAGTCCGGAGGTTCAAATGGCAGGCTGAGTTGGACTGGCCGGTCAGCAGAAGGGGGCCATCAATACCTGCTGTGCTTCACAATCACCTTGCAGTACTCCCTGATGAGATGAGATGGGTTTTCGTTATGCAGATCGGTGGAATCATGTTCTGAGGTTGGGGATTGAAGGGGAGGGGAGACTTTTCTCTCAGTAGCTGAAAAATTAAGAAGTTGGTCCAATTTTCATGCACTTTATTATTAAATCATCTGCACTTGAGCTTTGAGCGTGATAGTAAATGTTTAGAAGTCTGAGTACAGTGGCTTGTTTTGTTGTCTTGAGAATCTACACTGTACTCTGACTTGATGGAATGTGACTGCCAGTGCTGGCTGAGGAGAGGACAGGGATGACTAGTCCATGAGTAAATACTCTGCACAATGTTCTTGTGGTGTGAAATTGGCCGCAGTCTGGTTTTGTTTGATTATTGGCATAGGAAACTGAGGCACAGCATAGGGGCAGATCCTGTCATTGGGCAGAATGCCTGCTGAACCCAACATACCATTTTCCAAGCCCGGTGCTGGCAGAATTGGAGCAACAAGTTGATGGGAGTCATTTGGGTGCTGGTCACTAAATGGATGTCCCCTTGCTGCCTGGGGTTACAGGTCCACTGGAAAACCTGCCACCTGAACATGTGAAACCAAGCCCCCTTAGCCCCCATCCCCGCAGTATGAAGTGGCAGGCACACAGGCTCAGCCTCCCCTCAAAAGGATCCATCCCCATGCATAAGCCTCCAAGCTGTGACAGGAAGAAATGATAAGGCGTAGCACAGGGATGGATTCAGGACTCAGGCAACTCAACTGTCAAACTGATGAGCACTTTATTTCTCCAGCCCCTCAGCTGAGGAAGAAACAAGGAGTAGCAAGTCCAGGGATCCCACAGGGCCTTGGCCTTTGTATGGTCTCGTCTTACTACCTGGGAGTGTAGGCCAAATCGGCAGCCCCAGCCTAGGCATATGACACATGGCCCTTCACACTCCCAAGGCCTCTTACGGGAGCCCCCAGCCTTTTGGGAGACAAGTTTGCCTCCCCACAAAAGGATCCATTCCAATGCCCCAAGCACCCAGCTGTGATGAATAACAAAACAGGGAAACAGTACAAGAAATGCACTTTGACAATCATGCAACTTCATGGGCAACTTCAGGAATGCTGCAGCAAACAGGCCAAAGGTTGGGGAGGGCTCATATTTTGAATCCCATGAGGCACGTCAGCCTGTGAACACAGCCTGTGACCCCCAGCCAGCAACCTCCAATGGTCCTGAATAGCAGGTTCATGAGGCCGGTGTGACCACTGCCCTCCCTCCTGCTTCCTGGATGGAAAGTGTGCCTGTTGGGTAAGTTGGAGCCGCATTGTGAAATAAAGTCAATGTTATATACATGGTATCTGATCTGTGATAATCTATTCACACATGCAGGTCATCTTGCCACGTACTGGAGATTCACATGAATGTGTGAACCAACTTGAAGATTTCTCCATTTCCTTAAGGTAGTACTCATTAGAAACAGAACAACTTCTTTTGCTTTCTCCTTAAAGAAATACCTGGGGTTTGCAACCTATTTCCACAGAAAATCAATAGCAAAACTCCCACTGATCTGGAGTTTTGAAAATACTAACTCCAGAGTAGTCTCATTAACTTCAAATAAGTTCCTTTGGAACGAGAGCCTTTTTTCTTGAATAAATGTTTGGCTATGAGGCTCTCTGAAAAGCCTATTGATTTCATTACCTTTATTTAGTGTTACGTTATTTAAAAAGCTTGCTCCTATGCTCATTAGAGTAGGAACGATCTGGAGAACCCACTTAAATTTCATATCAAAGGCTAAGCATATGAAGAAAAGGTTCAAAGGCTCTCAGCATCTGCTTAGTTTTGGTTTCCACTGAAGTCAGCAGAAACTGAAACATTTGAGGGATGGGGTCAGGCTTAGAAACTGTTTTTGTCCAGAGGATCACTTGTGGAAAGGTGAATAGAAGTATTCTGAAAAAGTACAGGTGTGCTGTTAAAGAAGACCACCACAAAAAGGAAACAGGACTATTCCTAAAGAGCACAAAAAAGACCAGGCCATAGATCAGGGGTCTGCAACCTGCGGCTCTCCAGATGTTCATGGACTACATTTCCCATCAGCCCCTGCCACCAATTGGCCATGGTGGCAGGGGCTGATGGGAATTGTAGTCCATGACTATCTGGAGAGCCACAGGTTGCAGACCCCTGCCGTAGATGATGTGAAAGATCTCTGCTGAAGACCCTGGAGAGCTGCTGCCAGACCTTGATGGTTTGATTCAGTATAATACAGCTTCATTTGCGTTCACAGGTAGGTTATTAATGAGAAGAGGTCAAAGTAAAATGGGGTTCTTAAAATGCTCAGGTGGTCAAGAAGACCACCTTCTTGTTCTTAAAATGCTTAAGAAGATCACCAAGAAAACAAGCTCTCCTATTTTTGTTTAGAGACGGCAAGGTTAGACAAGTCTTGTTGTTGGGACTTCTCTCCCTTGAGTTGGCTGTCTTCAAGACTGAACTCTTGAATGACTCTGCCACTTGAGATATCAACCTGTCAGAATTCCTGGGACAGAAGAGTAGCAGCCTTGCTCAGAGGTCTTTTGTACCCCCATATGTGGGACAGAAAAACAAACCTCAGGAGCTCAGAAAGGTGCAGAATGGAATGGAGTTTTTAGATCCTGTCTTGCTTCTCGTGATGAAGGCACTGAAAGAAGACCTGGATATGTCATGATATGATTGATTTCCTTAAAAGTAACTGTTTTCAGCAGAGATTATTCTGAGTGCAGCAAAGGGATTCCATCCATCAGTACACTTTTTACTAGCCTTGTCATTTGAACGTGTGAATCTATGGCGGAGTATGCACGGGTCAAAAACAGCACCCCAGGAATGGTAAAAACATTGTTCCAGTGGCGCTGTTCACATGGCTGCTGCCTCTGCATCGAGGCAGTGCCATGCTTCCCCCCCACCCCCCGGGTGGAAATGCTGTTTCCCAGCCAGTGCCATGCAAATGGCACCAGGCCTCCATTTTTGGTGCCTCCATGTGGAGGTGGCTCCGTGGGCCACAGCCGCTCTGTGGCCGCTCACACCTCAGGGTGTGAATGGCTCCGGGGCTCCACCGGCATCATATATGCCACTGGGAAGCCACTGTAGGGGCCCGGGCAGATTCTGCCTATGAAACTGCCATCCATGGTCCATCTTGCTCCACATTTTCTAATTTGACTGACAGAAATTCTGCAAGGTTTTTCAGAGCCTGGATATTTACAATCCATGAACTGAAGATGGAACTTGGAACCTTCTATATGTACTGTATCAAAACTACCAATAGCACTTTCCCAAGAGATACCAAACTACAATCGAATTTTGAATGTTTCTCCAATTATTTTGATCATGAATGTTCTAATGCTACCACCACTCACCACAGTTGGGAAAGGCACTGCATTGCTTAGGCAGTTGTGTGACACTGCATATATCATGTGTCATAATGCCTCATCCCTGAGTATGCATCACTAGCAGATATTAGGCAGTTACACAAGGTGCTAATGCATAAGGTCATCTGTGCTGATGCAAAAGCAGCAGAGGAAATACAGCACATTCTAAACAGAGAACACATCAAAAGTACAAAGGACTGACTTGAAAGAAGAAAAATGGACATTGCAACGAGAGTCAGTCTCATTTCCAAGCACATTATTTGCAAGGATTGTAGCATCACAAATTAGCATTGAGACTTTGCGTACTCAGAAATTTTCTTTTTGTGTTAGGATTTTAAACAAATGGGCCCGGGTTTATCTGAAAGGATCTCTCAAGTACTTGAGATCCAATTTAGCTCTTACAGATTTACTGCTTCCAGATACTTTCAAGAGAGCATCCGCAAATGTCAAACCTTTTTCAGTTCATCCTTGAAAAAAACCCAAAGATATGCTAGAATTCCCCAATGTCTTACGCACAATGTTGATGGATAAAAGATTTTGCTTTGTACTCTATGTTTCTTTACAAGGACCCTTAAAAGTTTCAGACCAGAAGTCAGAAATACTGTGTTCATTGACCTTTTCTGCACTACATATTGCTTCATTCTCTTGTGGAATTTCTTCTCTCGTTCTCCTTTTGGAAACAAATGCTTTGCTAGTAGAAGCTGCAGCGACCAATTCCACCAAAGTCAAAATACATCCAAACTGCATTTGATACAGAAAATGCAAGGAGAGGTGCTATTGTAATGTGCAATTGAACAATTGTCACTAAGACAGACCTGAATGCTACAAAATGAACAGTTTCAGTACAAAAAGAGGACTTGGAGAGAGGTTTACATCAGCCTGATCGCCCCCCCCCCCCATCAGCAGAGTTTAAAGCGGAGCTACTCCGGTAAGATGAGGTGGTCTAGTAGTCTTCTTGCACTCACTGCAGCTTCCTAGCACTTTGGAAAAGAATACTCTCCATGCAAGATGTTCTTTCCAATAGGAAGGTTTTACTTTAGCAGTTGCAAGGTTACACAAGTCTATGCTATACAAGACTATAAGACTATACAGAACTCATCAGCAAGAACACAGTGAACACACACAGAACTAAACTCTCAACTTAGACTCTCTCTGAACTTACACTCTATCTGAACTTAGCATATACAATGCAATGGTTCTTATACATTCAACAAGGATACTTTCCCCCGCCCCGGCAACAGCCTTTCATTGGTCCAGAGTCACAGTTGAACTCACCAATCATGTTAAAGGTTAACTGTATCTACTTTGCTCTAGACAAGTGGTGGCGAACCTATGGCACTCCAGATGTTAATGAACTACAATTCCCATCAGCCCCTGCCAGCATGGCCAATTGGAGTGCCATAGGTTCACCACCATGGCCCTAGACTGACTGTCTCTGGTCTTGCTGTTGGCAAATCTCTGCTGATTAGAATATGAACCTTTTGTGAACGTTTTTTTAATATATCATGACACCCTCTTGCTGCCTGTGGTCTGGCAGAGCCCCTGCTTGGCACCAGGGGCAGATTGGGAGGAAAATGTGACCCTGGGCGGATTTTCTACAGTGTCCCTAATGACTAGTCTGCCCCTGCATGTTGTGCAGAACTCTGAATGGCACATTGATATTTAAAGGGTTAGGGTTGTCCAGAATACTGATGGTTGTAAAGAATAAGGAAACACTGGACTTTTCATTTTAGAGTTAGACAGACAGCAACCATTTCCCCAGCCCCATCCTTTCTGGACATGCAAGCTTATCTGGATTTTTTTCTTGGTCGCAGCCTCACAGCCTCTCCCTGTAAAGGAAAGTAGAAGAATTGGTGGGCCAACACCTCCTGTCTAGAGATTCTTGATTTAACAATGTGCCTCTGAGTGACAATTGCTTGGCCAGGGGGTGCTGAAGGGGCAGAAGATATTTGCCAGCTTTTGGGCTTCCTGGAAGCCACTGAAGCCCACTTAGTGGAATGGTCAGAGTGCCAGATCCTAATGGCTTGAAAACTCCATTCAACTGTGAAGTTCATTGGGTGAGCTTGAGCCCATGGCTTATCTGTCAGTCCACAGAGTACGAGGGGAAACGGGAGAGCCATGTCCTCTTCCCAGGGTTCCTTGGGGGCAGGACAGAATAAAAAGATTTGGTTGATCCCTTTGAGATACAGGGTACTAAAGCAGCAGGGCCCTTGGTCCGATGCAGCAGGGCTCTTATATTCTAATACCTAATTTTAAATCCCCATTTCTTTTGACATAACCTAGAAGCAATCTAAACTGTACTCCTTGCTCTAAAACGTCCTGATCCTGGCTCAGCTGCTTCTTTATACACCCTGATCCAGTTGCACTGTGTACAACCCATAGACTTTGATACTCATCGAGTTGCTCTTTATCATGGTCCTGCTGACAATGCAGAAGCATACTATGTTATTTATTAAAAGGAACCCCAAAGCCAGACAAGCTGGGCTTCTTATCCTTTGGCAGCTGAACTTATTCTTTTGGGACTTTTGGGTATTTCTTCAAGTCCAGACAAAAGGTCAATGGCCAAATTTATCCCCCACTTAAAAAAAAGTTCTGTAAAAGAATCCAGCCTTGCAGGAAGAAAGGCAAAGACCATTGCACCCATCCAGTTATGAAGATGTGATCCTGGATTCTCTGAACAGAATACACTAATTGGTTAGAGGACAAATTTTTGAATATGACACTTTACCATACTGCAATCATTTGTTTTGAGCATCAGGGACCCTCCATGGTTACCAATGAGACATAATTGCATGTATGGAGGCACACAAAATTATTTTTTTAATCCCTCAAATGAATTTATCTCATTATCTCAGCATGCTCTGCGTGAGCCCATGTATCATTCCTTGAACCATCTGCATATCTTCCAGCAGCTGTGGTCAGGAAATCCTAATTATACACACTATACTATAATTTTAGGTATCCTTATAATCAAGAATGCTAGCACCAAAGGGATACTGAGAATCTACCTAGGTATCACTTAAATTCCTGCAGGCACTCTATTATATAAATTAATCAGAATAGCTGATGAAATTCTAAAATTTCTCAACCCTTCCCCACACATATAACATAGAAAGAAGACTGAACATTCAGGTGTGTTCCTGGACTCATTCCAAGGTTCAGAACAGCTGGATTAAAAATAGGTATTATATGGCATTGGCTGTTTCTGCACAGCGACAGGAAACAGCTCTCCACCAGCATAATTCATGCCAGTGGAGCTTTGGGACTGCCCGCACAGTAACGTGCGGGCATCCCCGAAGCTGCTGCAACCCACAGAGGTGGCTCTGTATGGAACCACCCACAGGTCATCCCATTTACTTACCTCTCCTCCCTGCACAGCTCTGGATGGCTGGAGGGACACGCCCATGCTGCCCTCCGACCTCCGAGGGTCGGAGAGCAGCGTGGGTGTGTCCCTCCAGCCATCCAAAGCTGTGCAGGGAGGAGAGGTAGGTAAACAGGAAACCAGCGGGGCCAAAAGCACCACCCTCATGCCGGTGCACTTTGCACCATGCTGGTCGGAAAATGCCACTTTTGAAAAACCTCACTCAGGGAGAGAGGTTCAAAAGCAGCATCTTTGTGCTGGTTTGGGGGGGGGGGCAAGCATCACAGTAACTGTGTGAACAGCACCCCAGGGGTCTCAGGGCACTGTTTTTCGGCTGTGCAGAAACAGCCTTAGTTACAGAAAGCATGTGACTTCCACTTTCCTGAGCCTTAGGAAATTCTACTTCTAATCTGAAAAACTGGGTTCAACTCTTCCACACGGAGACTGCTGGATGCTGTTAGACCAGTATCAGTTCTTGCAGAACTCTCTCAGCCCATATGGAGGCAGACAATGGCAAACCACCTCTGGATGTCTCTGTCTTGAAAATCCAGTGAGATTGCCATAAATCAGCTGTGACTTGATAGCACCCCCCCCCCCCCACACACACACACCTGTGTATGGGAAAACCAGTTAGAAAGTGGCATCTTGAATAAAAAAATGGAAGGAGAGAAAAGGATTAAACAACAAAACACCTTGTTAGACCAGGGATAATCAACCCCCAGCAGCACCCCAGATCATTTTGCTTACTATCAAAGGCCAGGTGACGTAAACAATTAGAAGGATCTATACACGACCACAAAGCCACTTCAGGGATCCTGTATAACAGTGATAAGTATCACAGTTGCATTCAGAATCTACATAGGTATCATTTTATTCCTGCAGACTCTCTATTGAAGAAATTGCCAAGAACTGCTGCTGAAATTTGCAATCTCCCCCTTACATACACATGGAAATTGGCTGAATATTAAGGTGTGCATTGGGCTCATAATAAAATCACTGGGTTGGAAAATTGCTGGCAATCTTTCTGGCTACCTCCTCCTTCTCCCCATGACAAATGTGAGATGACCTTAGTGGCTATTGTAACCTGTTCAATTGACCAACGGATGACAACAAAAATGGATGTCAAAAGCAAAGTTTCTGACCCTTCTTAAAAATGTCACTATTGTAACTTCAAGGCATAAAAAAGAAAGCTCAACAAATTATCATAGCATGTATTTCAATTTAATCTCAAAATGTATCTAAGGACAGACTTTGCTGAAAGTCCCCATCTTCAGTGAAATCAGCATGGTGTATTGGTTAAGAGTGGTGGACCCCATTCTGGAGAAACGGGTTAATTCCCCACTCCTCCACATGAGCGGCACATTCCTTTCTGGTGAGCTGGGTTTGTTTCCTGCTCCTCCATATGAAGGAGTAATCTTGGTCTAGTCACAGTTCTCTCAGAACTCTCTCAGCCCCACATACCTCTCAAGATGTCTGTTGGGAGAGGAAGGGAAAGGAGTTTGGAAACTGCTTTGGGACTCCTAGAAAGGTAGAGAAAATTGCGGTATAAATCCAAACTCTTCTTTTTCTTCTGATTGGGCCCTCTGCTGGAAAGAACCTTTACCATCATTTGCATTAACACATGAGAAAGAAAACGTAAGAAGAAAAGCAAGAAGTTTCTCCAAGTATTATTTTAGCCATTTGAAAAATCTGATACCAACACATGAATGTACTGATTTATATTGAAATGAACTCATTACCGTTAATGCTCACTGGCTTCGGATTACTTCATAAATCTCTTATCAGAAGTTAGTGGTTCATGAATTATCAAGTTTATTAACTCAGTTGAGAATATCAGGCTTTTTTTTTTCACATTGCTGACTTGTGAGGGGAAGTCACAAGGTTCTCATAAATAGCTTCATTTATGCATCTTCTTCATATTTCTAGAACCTGCAAGCAATAAACATTTTCTGTAAAGAGTTGAGATAAGGCCTTGGTGGTCATGGCTGGCCGGACGGCAACCTTATTCTCAAGGACCTTGCAACCTGAGCAAAAGGTAGAGAGATTAGGCAGTCATTTTAACATGGGGAGAAGTTTCACTGTATCTTACCATTCTAAAAAGGACCCTCTGGAGCAAGCGTTCCAACTGCCCATTTCAAGTTGTCAGGTACTGCACAGTCATGGGCAAGATATACTCCAGTGCTCCTCATTAAGCATCCTCCCCACCTCATTCTCTTCCACATAGTGGGCAACACTAGAAATGGTCAAAAGGACAACTGAGCTTAAAACCAGAATCTTCCCATTCACCAGGTACAAAGTTCCTAAATCACTGTCACTGCCAGTTATCTCTGTGCAGCCTTTCAGTCCCATTCCCTTATACCTCCATGTCTTCCAGTTCAGTTATTTCTTGTGCCTGTGGGGTCTGTGGAAATTAGCATCCCTAGACCCTGCTGCTCAGGCCAGCATGCCTCTTTGTGTGTTTCTCCTGTGGCTGCCTGCCTTAATCCCTTCTTCTTCCAAGGCCCTTGGCTCCCTCCTCCAGTGAGGGAGGTTGGCTATCTTTTTGTGCTGTTCTGAGTCTCAGTCACCCGTACAGGTTCTGGTGACATTTCCCAGGTACCTTGTCATCAGTGCCTCATCAATTCAACTTGGCTACTTGCTGTCCCACTGCACTCCGTCTGTGACTCCAGCAGACCTTTCTCCACATTGTCTCTCCTCTTCCCTGGCTCTCAGTCTGGCAATGTGTAACCAATTGGAGTGATTCCTTCCCTTCTGTCATCATCCATACATTCCTTCTGGCCTGGCTGTATTTTCTTCCTGCTCACCTGTCAGGAGCACCCCACTACTGTCTGGAACCTGCAGTGCTGTCTGAGCAGCCACAGCATTCACCAGGAGCAAATATAGATACTGATAGGAAAAAGTTGAAGAAGAAGAGAAAAAGAATTGGATTCATACCCTGCCTTTCTCTCCCATAAGGATACTCAAGCCAGCTTACAAACTCTTTTCCGTTTCTCTCCCCGCAACAGACACCTTGTGAGGTTGATGGGGCTGAGAGAACTCCGAAAGACACTCACCAGGAATGTAGGAGTGGGGAAACAAATCTGGTTCACCAGATAAGAGTCTGCTGTTCATGTGGAGGAGTGGGGAATCAAACCCAGTTCACCAGATTAGAGTCCACCATTCTTAACCATTACACCATGCTGGAATCTATAGATGATCACCACCAAGCAAGGACTATGATGATTTTCTTAGAAAGGTTAGAAAATAACACAAGAAAAGAAAACTGTAAGCAACATACAGATATTTGAATACTAATGTGCAACTCTGTTTGAAAGAGGTCTGGATAGCAGGTTTATAGAATGAATAATTATCCAACAATCATAGTGACAGTGAGAGAAGTCCCTTTACCAACATTGGCAAAATTGAACCCTATGCCAGAAGTTAAATAAATGGAGCATTTGGAATCTCTTTACAGTACCAGCACACAGAGAGATACAGATAGAGAATTAAAGATAGGCAAGAACTTTAACCTAAAGTAGTAAGAATAGGCTACGACAGGGGTAGGGAACCTGCGGCTCTCCAGATGTTCAGGAACTACAATTCCAATTGGCCATGCTGACAGAGGCTGATGGGAATTGTAGTTCCTGAACATCTGGAGAGCCGCAGGTTCCCTACCCCTGGGCTATGAGGAGAAAGTGCTAGCTATGATGATTTTCAGGAGCTCCTATTAAATTGTAGAGGAAAGTAAACTGATTGCAGCCAGAAAGACAATTGATGAAGCCTCAAACCTTCCATCCAACAAGCTTCAGGCAAGGGAATCAGTTTGATCCCTCTCCCAAAGGGTTTTCAACACTTCCTCATAGTTGGTGATCTGGACTCCAGTGAGAGAGATCCTCAGGGGGAACAAGATGAGGGCTCAACACAGATACAGCTCCTTTTCAAATGAAGATCCCTGTCTGTATATTCTTCGTCCATCACAGTTCTGAATATTTTGCTATAGAATATCCCAAAGAATATGCTTTCCCCTCACTCCAAAATATATACAGCCATCTTCCTCACATCTGGAAAGTGGAGGAGGGTATATATTTTACAGGCATCATCACCCTCCATTTTAGAAAATCACCAATGAATCTGCAACCTATAATTTACTCATGGGAACCCCTCAACTAAAATATACTCTAAGAAAAGATTTTCTCAGCTGTCTTGTTAACAGAACCATCTAAAAAGCTGTCACACAGCGAAATTTGTCAAATTAATATTTTTAGATGTGCCAAGTTTGGTTGCATCACTCAGTATAATATCTTGTGCTTAAAAAAGGCAGGCAAACATAGCCAGGAAATCAAGAACATTGACTAATTCAGAACTGGTACGTCAAAGTAATGACGGGTTTAGCTTCCATTGCCTGCTCATAGCACATTTGCCAGCCTGACAAAGAATGTGTCACATTAGAAAGCGTTTGATCATGTTTACTGCCATTTAAGCTATACATAATTTAATGTTTTAGCCACTGCATGTAATTTCAGCAGGTTAAAACCATGTCATCATTTAAATGATTCCTCTGATGGGTAGAAAGAAGGAAATATATATACAGAAAGCTTTATTGGTCTGTGTTTATGCTGTGTTGCAGTGACTGAATCCTGCAAATGATAAACTGCCTTCCGCCAAGGGGCTGGGTCATATCATCCGCCCATCACCACAATTTCAGCCTTGTCTGGATTTGCATGGCTATAGTTCATCACTCACCATAACCAGAGGATGGACTGGCTGCCATATGCAAAGGACTGTGGATAGTCCCCACTTCCCCTTTCCCTAGCAGACATTTCTGACCCTTGAAAAGTTTATTCCTGGGACATAGAACACATGATGGACTGGAGGGAAAAATCATCCCCTTTTTCCATTTATATCAAATGTGCTCCAATGATTGAAGAGGCAAGAGATGCGTATTTCTTACCCCTCTTTTCAGTGAAGCTTTTCACTGAACTTAGAAAGGACTGTGGTGGGTGGGGAAGGGGGAGTAATACAGACAATCTATGATTAAAAGGATTTCTGATAAATGGCACAAGAAATTATTTACATGACCCAATATGATTCTGGTACAAATCCCCCCAAAGCTCAGTTAAACTTGTATTGTTTACTCCAGCCAGCCCAATTTTGGCCAGTTTCCTCCTCCTAAGCAAAAACATATTCTTGCAAAGGAGTAGAGAAACTGGTGATGAGGTATCTCTGGAGGCTTTCATATAAGGCATCCCTCTAAATATCAACCCCATGATCCTTTTGTCCTGCCCCACTTGCATATCTGGCAAAAGAAAAGAACACTGGGTCAATGGTTGGGTATCCCTAGTAGTAAGCAAAGACAGCCCATGGTGCAGAGTGTTCAGTTGCAGTGCTGTAGTCAAAGTTCTGCTCACAACCTGAGCTTGATCCTGATGGAAGTGGGATCAGGTGGCTAGTTCAAGGTTGTTTCAGCTTTCCATCCTTCTGAGTTCATTAAAATGAACACCCAGATTACTTAGGGTAAAGTGTAGATGGCTGGGAAAGGCAATGGCAAACCACCCTGTAAGCAGACTGCCTAGTAACATTGTCATGTGACATCACCCCCGGGTCACTAATGACACAGGGGGGGGGGTCAGTTTTACCTTTACCATTAAGACAAACAGAGGCAGAAGTGTCTGGATCTTGTAACTGATTCTATCAGGAAAAATATTGTGATTCACATTCACACTTGGCTCAGAAAACAAAGAAGTATTTTCTAGCCATTTCTGGGTGGGGCATATTTTGAGGGTATAATTTTTCCAGCTGAGCCAAGGAGTGCCCATCATGCAATAATTATGAGATGAAACACCTTGAAATTCTGTCCAAAAAAATCTCTCAAAACAATATCCAGCTCCCCAGCTCAAATGACTAGTTCTTTGATCTGAGTGACAAAAGCATTCCACTATTGGTTGCCCTTGTTCTAGTTCCATCCACCATTTCCTTTACCCCTGCCTTATTGCCCAAACATAAAAAATAGTATTCAACACAAAGATTGGTAGGAATTTAAACACACAGGAAACTAAGACTGTGACAGCAAGATAGCAAGACTTCAGTACCCAGGTTGCTTTCTATGATACCTAGCGAGCTGGATGAACTAAGCAGACTATTGTTCTTATTAAATAATTCTGATGCTACATTCTGGCAGAAATGGAAACACTTGCTTGAACTTTTCTGCTGTTGGAAATATCCCAACAAGCAACAGTATATATGAATCAAACTTAATTTGTTATATTGTTGCAAGTTTGCTATTTGATACTAGATGCGATTTTAAAGATGTGTGAATTTTATCAGTTTTATACTGTTTATGCCAAATAAAGGCTAAATGAATGAAAAAAAATGAGTACCCAGGACAGCTCCACAACCTAAAGAGGAAAGAACCTGAGTACACCAAAGGCTCTTGAAGCAACCACATGGCGGCAATATCAATCACAATATTTAGCATTTATATTGCACTCTCAGTATTTCATGTACTTAGCATGCATTAGCTTGCTGTAATCCTTATACAATCCTCCAACAAGGGGCAACATTATCTCCAAATGAGTGGGTGGGAGGCTTGAGAAAGCGTAGTTTGTTTATCAATTTGTCGCAGATGTGACATTTGAACTGGTTACCTCCTAGCTCATTCTGTTAGCCACTACATTACACCAGCTCCCCCAGGAGAATGCCTGCTCAGGGACATAATTTCTATTCCCAATGCTGATGGAAAAGAGCCTCCCCTGAAGCGCTGTCAAAGTGAAAATCCAGCTTACCTTGTAAACAGTGTTTGGTTGTGCCAAGCATATAGACCGCAGTGGGTCTCATGGGGGAAGGGGGAGACAACAGCCTTGCCTGTACATCCATTTAGAAAAACAGCAACATGCCAGAGATCTGCAGAATTATGCACAGCATACAGAAAGTGGATAGAGAGATACTTTTCTTACTCTCAAATAATGCCAGAACTTAGGGTCAGCCAATGAAAGTGATTGGCACTAGATTCAGTGTAGGCAAAAAAATAATTGCCAGATTGGATAGCTGATGCTCAGAACTCATGGCTACTGACTTAGATGGATTATAGAGGGAGTTGGACAGATTTTGGAGGATATGTCTTTTACAGTACAATCCTAAGAGTGCAATCCAAAGGGGGAGAACAAATGGAGTCTTGGAAATGTACAGGGGTTGCACTGACACAGGTGCCCACTTCACCAATGCATGGGACAAATATGCTGGGGTAGAGATTATTATGCTGGTGGTGGGGAATTGCACAATTGAACCTAGAAACTCCCACATACCCCCATGCCCTTCTACCACAGAAGCCCATGCTGACAAGGGTGACAGTGATCCAGGTATTCCTGATGGTGACACCAACTTCCAGTAGGTTTTCATCCCAAGAGTGCCCCCTTTGGATAGTGCAGACTTACACAATCAAAAAGGCAGAAACACCCCACTGAGCTTCATAGGAAGTTTGCAGGGCAGCTGGGGATTTTTTTTTGCAGTTTTTGTGCTTGCTGCATTCCCTGAAACCATTTTGGATGTGGTAGGCTGTGCCACAGCGACACTGTCTGCCATGCAACTACCTTTTTTTTTTTGATTGGGATGCTTCTGGAGTTATATTCATTTAAGCCCATTGTCTTCAACAGACTTACTATTAATATCAGCAGCAGCATCATTATCACCACCACATATGCTTATGTTATTATTTACTACTATTATTGAATAGCCAGTTGCGTATCCATTACAAGTTCTCAATAAATCAGATTTCCCTAATCCTCAAGTGTGCCCAGTTGGGAAGAGGGTAGGCACAACACTGTGTTTTCTCTCTCTTTCACTGCAAGCAAAGGCAATGTCATGCTTACACTCTTCCCTAATAAGGCAGACTTGAGGGTTAGCAAAATCTGATTTTATTGAGAACTTGTGATAGATACCCAACTGGCTGCTTGGGCATTTACTGCATAACCTACATAAACAGGCTCCTTGGGCATTTACTGCATAAATTGCCTCCTTTTGCTAGATGCTGCTGAGCAATCAGGAGGTGAAAGCAACTGCAATCAAACTGCATTTGTGGGACTTTTTGTCTGACCACTGTGGGTATCAGGATGCTGGACTCATTGGTCATTGGTCTGATCCAACAGCAGTTCCCTGATGTTCTGATATTCTAGTTCTGCTTGTTTTTCAATAATCAACGTTTCATCTTTTTAGAAGACTTTTTATGCTTTTATGAGATTGCTTGCAGCTCTGAGTCACCCAATGACTTAACAGCACTCATTTGGTTGTGTCACTTGAGGCAGAAAACAAGGACCTCCCCACATTTTAATTCAAACTTGAATCTGAGCTGTTGAAATAATTTGTACTTGCTCTGTATTTCCCTTTCTCTGTATGTACGTGAATATGTGAAAGACACTCTAATGCCTATGCCACAGAGATTCCATAATACACTGTTTTTTTTATTGCAACTTAATGTACAAACACTCAGGCACCTGAAGAACATGCTCAGAAGTTATGTTTATCCAGATTTGCATTTTGCCTTGTGTTTAATAATGCAGCAACACTTGCTTAACATTAATAAAATAATTTAAGTGTGTGTTATGCAATGTCCCATGAAGTGCATTAAAGCAATAATACATTCTAAGTACTTAAAAGAATGAGCCTAGGCAATAATGCACTGATGCAGCTAAGAGCTCCATTAACTGAACACAGAGGGAGAAACATCCAGCATAAAGAGTTTTGCCTGCTTGGTTTAATGTTTTGAAGTTAATGTAGCATTCAGTGTTTTCGTTTGGTTTTTGAACTGTCATATATGGGGCGAAAACACCAATAAAAGGAAAATGACAAAATTGGATGCCTGATTCCATGAGAATGAGAATTGATTCCTCATGGAATCAATCCATTCCTCAATCACAAGGAGAGAGAATTGTTTTTGTGTTAAACTTTTTAAGACAGACTGCCGGATCATTCACTTCAATTTGACATTTTTGATTATTACTTTTTACAAAATCCTAATATAAAATTGATATTAAACTAGTAATAAAACTAGGTGGCACCAAACTCAGTAAGGGGGCCAGTCATAAGGAAGAGACAGAGCTGACAAAATAATGCATTAATCAATTAATACGCTAATAAATAGAGATTTTACAATAATAAACAAGGGGAGGGGCGGGGAAGATGACATCATCACAAGATGAAATCATCCCAGCCCTCAGCCATAGGCTTGGTGGAACAACTTAGTCTTACAAGCCCTGCAGAACTGCATCAGATGCTACAGGGCCCTGATCTCACCTGCTTTGGATTTTCTTTGGATGTGATTCTTCAGGTTTATGAATGTCACCCACCTCCCTTTCTGGCACTTCCTGGTTTTTGGCGAAACATTTTTTTTCTGTTTTCTCCAACTAGGCAAACTGGTTTTCAGTTCACTTTCCAAAGAGATTGTGTGTTAACCCCAGTTAATTGAAGAACAGTAACTCAAATCTCCTGGGAAAATCCCCTCATAGGGAATAATTGATCCCACTGTTAGCATACTCCCCAAAGCCCAAGTCAGAATTCCAAAATGGTATAGAAGAATCAGAATAATTCAGACTGCCAGTAGAAAATCTGTTCCCAAAACCCAGATCTGGAAAAGACCTTTTTTTCCCTCCAGGGATACTATCCCCAGTGTTCCAAACTCATTTTATGGGATTCACCAGAAGATATTCTGGCAGTAACCTCCCCTACATATTTGGAACTGGCCATGTCTTAGAAAAAAATACACCTCATTGATAAGCAGGAAGTACAGGAAAGTGAAGGAGAGGAGGGACTTTGTGACACTGAGGCTTATTGCTAATGGGTTGGTATTATGCCTGAACCATCTTGAAATTATTTGCTGACCCAAGCAAGCTTGTAAGTTGGTCTTTGCTAGACTTGCAAAGCTGGACGAAAGCAGCTTTTCTTCAGTGGGTGATTATGGAACAAAAGCTGCTTAAGAGTGAGCTCCTAGACATTAGATTCCATGATAACCCACATGAAGTTGTTCCATTCTACTCTAAACCACAGATGAGATAACAACCATTATATCTGAAACTCTAACAACTGTACCGCACTGGTTCTCATGGGATGGCTGTGATTGAACAATAGCAAGCAGCTAGGCCTGGGAGAGTAATGTAAATTATGTGGTTGCACATTGCATGGTAGTTGGTGCCAGGCCTGGCCTCAGCAAATTCTCCTTCAGAGGCCAAATAGCCCTGGAAAGGAATCTGTTCCTTCCTGCCTGCCCTTCCGGTACAGAAACAACACTGTTATGGTTGCCTAGCAACCACCAAGGGCATTCATTTCTTAAACTCCATTGGCTGCTGACCGAGTTCCGGATCAGGTTCAAGGTGCTTGTGTTGACATTTAAGGCCATGAGTGGTCTTGGACCTACATACCTGTATGACTGCCTCTCCCCATATTGCCCCTCTAGACCCCTCTGATTGTCGGGGGGGATCTGCTGGAGGTCCCTGGCCCTAGACAGGTCCGGCTGGCTACTACTAGGGCCAGGGCTTTCTTGGCCCTGGCCCCCACCTGGTGGAATGAGCTCCCATCTGAGATCAGGGCCCTGCAGGACATTGGGGAGTTCCGCAGGGCTTGTAAGACCGAGGTCTTCTGCCAGGCTTTTAGATCTTGATAGCCAGCCTGATTGGAACATCATGATCTCCCATGGGTATCTTTTAAGGGTTTTATCACCATCTGTTTATCTTATTGCTTTTATTGTTGTAAGTTTTAACTGCTGCCGCTCAATGTTTCATTGTTTTATCTGATTTATGTTGTTCGCTGCCCTGAGCCCTATTGGGAAGGGCGGGATCAGAGGTGGGATTCAGGGGGTTCCGAAGGTTCTGTAGAACCTGTTGTTAAAATTTAAAATATCACTTTTTTAGTACTTAAAATATTTTTATTAAGTATTAATATTTTTATACTTAAAATAAAAAAGTGATATTAAAAATATTTTTAATACTTTTTAACAGTCATTATTTGAATCCCACCACCATTGGAACCTGTTGTTAAAATGTTTGAATCCCACCACTGGGTGGGATATAAATTTTAAAAACAAACAAACAAATAAAGCTACAGGCACATTTTAACTGGAAGATCTATCTTGCCGGTCAATAGACCCAGTCTCCAGATCTTAGTATCCACAGTAATATCCATGAAAAGAAGTACATATATTGGTTATAATGAAGATACTGGTGACCCATCAGAGTGGCAACCATATTCTGGAACAATAAAAAGGGAAAAGACAAGGACTGGATGGATTAGTTGCAAAGTTGGTGCCTTTGCTTTCATAACTGCTAACACAAGCTTTTTTCAAATGTTCAAAGTGGATTGTTTTTATGTTTTTATAGAATTGTTTATTTTATTCCTAATGTATTTTAAATGCTGTTTTAGTATTGAAATGTTTTGATGCTTGTTGCTTTGGGGGGCCTATGTATGTGCAAAGGTAGTGCAGAAATGTTTAAAGTTAACAGGAGTAGTAACAAAACAATGAACTGGTAAATGTGGCTGGAATGGGATGCTTGAAGCATGTTTGTGTATGCATAGACAGGCATTTTGTGTTAATCAGGTTTCCTAATCTCATAGAGAGAGCTATGTATGTGTGGGCACAACACTTATGCTCCAAGGAGTGCTGCTCAGGGACAGAGCTTGGTACTGTGGTTCCAATCCACCAACATATTTATCAAACACACTTTGATTATCTGGCAAGTGTTATAAAGCACAGATGCCATAGTCAGGAAAACACTTTCTTTTACTGTTAAGTGCAAAGTGAGATTTCCTGAATTCATGTATGACACAGAAAATGTGGATTCAATACCAGCTCAGGCAGACCAACTGGAATGTCATAAAAAATCCACATATATGTTGAACAAAGACTGCTGCGAATATTCTACAGTATCCTATACTTTCAGACAGTTGGAAGAAATCCAACCACCAAATTGTCAACTTTTTTAACATTTCAGAAAGCAATCACTGCTGCACAGCTTGGTCCCTGAATTTCTACCCATCATCGTCTTGATTGATTTACACCCATCTTAAAAGGTTGCCCCACTCCATCGTCCAGCAGGGTTGTCAAAACCCTTAAAACACTTTTGGAAATGATTCCCCATTTCTTTTACATTGTAGATGCTTAGCATTTCCATAGACTGAGGCCCATAAACTTCAGCAGTGTAATTACTGGATTGGTTACACTTGCCAGCTCTTCAATTACCCTTAATTAACAGGAGTTTGGTGCAAATCAACCGTCTCAGTATGCAGCAATCAGTCACAATTGGTGTGTGTAGATGTCTAATATTATGTGTTGGTCTACTGTTACTGGTCACACAGAATATGGGCATTTGTTGTTTCTGTACCACCAATCACATTTTTATTAGGCATAGCAGAGGTGAATGGAAACAGCAAACATCTACTTGGAAGGTTTCTGTGTTCTTGGTATGACATCAAAATACAGATTTGTCAACAGCCATCTTCTCCGCCTCTGGCAAGTAAGTATTGCCTCTGGGCAACGGTGCGGAGACACTTGTGTATATTGAAAGAAAGCTGGTTCACCTGTCTCTCCTACCACTGCCTTCCTGCCCAGCCAGGTTTCAATGGGCTGCAGTGTAACAGAGGGATGTGACAAGCAAATAGCTATCTAAAAAGGTTTTGCCCAAAGGTAGCTGAATTTCAAAAGTGACCTGACTCAATCCACATTTGGCTTGATTTAACCCTATTTTTTTGGAAACATACCAAATGAGTCTTTAGGTTTGAGGAAGTTGTTGTTTTTCTCTCCTTGAATTATTCCAGTTAAAATTAAGACATTTTCAACCCTGTCTTGTCTGTTGAGTATAAATACACATTTCGTATATTACATAAATAGGGTAAGAATGGAGTAAAATGCTTAATGTTGGTAATATTCATGTATAGTCAATTACATGTAAATTATTTAAGTCTAAATAAAAAAAAGCATAAGACGGCAGCTATAAAAGGACTTGAAAAAGGGAGGAAAGCTCCCTGTAAATGAACATACTGCATTAGATCTAAATATGTGGACTCTGCCATTCAGTCAACTTACAATTTTCTAAAGTTATTTCTGCCCCCTAGAGAATACAGATGCCCCGCATTTTTTTGCTCACTAAAGCTTTGAAAGATGGGTGCCTGGTAGCAACATTTGTTATGCAAAAATCTAAAATGTGGTTATTATCACTGCAATACATTACACATCCATATACTTGTCAAATTGCAGAGTAATCTAGTGAAATCCACAAATGCAAATATGACAAAAGACATCAAAAGCTGATATTGCTTCAGGGAGCTGATGTAAAAGCTTTATAAATTTGAAATTCAATGACATATGTAATAAAGATTATGGGACAGCTAGTCTTAAGTATTTGACTCTGGAATCATTATATGCTCATGACTGGTATCTATTAGTGCAGCTTCCTTTTTAAAACATCCGTACTGATGCATGTATCCCAACTCCCATCACTGCTGTGCATTCTGCTTAAAATTCTGAATGAGAAACCAAGGGAATACTCCTACATGTCTACTAAAAAATAAGCTCTAGGTAATGCAGTTGGGTTTACTCCCAGGAAACTGCCATTAGGAGTTGGGGACTCCTGGAAGAGACTAAGAGGTGGAATAGGATCTTCAGGACAGAGCAGACCTGTTACGCCACACAAAGGCCGTTTCCGCGTGGGCAAAAAAAACACCAGTAAAAGGACGGTAAAAACAATGCTATGGGTGGAGAGTCTGCATGGCTGCCGCTGCAGAAATGACACTGCAGAGATGCAGCAACACTCCAGTGGCCCCACAATGGTTTATTCGAAAATTGCTCACTAAGCGAGTCTTTTCAACAACTGTGCTCTGCAGCTGGCGTTGTGTGAAGCGCCTCCCAGGAATTGGTGCCTCAGAGCCCGCCCCCACAATGGAGACCAATCCTCGCGCTGAATGCCTGGGCCATCTACCCTGTGGGAAAAGAATGCCATTTGTGAAGCACAGCTGTGCAAAGCGCCACGGTTCAGCCAATGTGCTACCTGTCCACGCAGTGCCTACCCATGTGAACACTCCGTGGCTGCAGTGCTGCCAATAACACTGATGGCACAACGGTGTTATTGGCTGTGCAGAAATGGCCAAACATACAGCTGTGAATGATTCAGTGTGTCATTTCATGTCTTAATAGGGAATGAGTCTCATCCAGCATGTCGTATCTTGGTTCTTCAGGTGACCCCTCACAACCTTGTTCCAGTATCACAATCTGGTGTGCACTCTGACATGTTGGTTCAGCAGCCCACAGGACTCTGGGTACACAAAGCATGAAGCCATGTGGTGAAGTTGTGGAAAAGAGT
Organism: Sphaerodactylus townsendi; assembly: GCF_021028975.2. Taxonomy (NCBI): domain Eukaryota; kingdom Metazoa; phylum Chordata; class Lepidosauria; order Squamata; family Sphaerodactylidae; genus Sphaerodactylus; species Sphaerodactylus townsendi. The sequence goes on along the minus strand of NC_059437.1, from coordinate 21,044,050 downwards.
GTCTTTATGGGCAGGAGAATTCTTGGGGCAGCTTCAATCACCTGCAACAGCAGCAAATAACTGCACTGGGAACATCCATGTATCACTAGTTTAAATTCTATTTTATCTACTTTTGGGGGGGTGGGAAAGGGGAACAAACTGGGTCCTACTACACACTGAACTGGATGCTGAAGGCTAATGGTAATTAAAACCCCATAGGAAAGCATTTTAATTTTTGTTCCTCACAATAAATAATATTAAATGTTTCATTAACACTAATTTCTTCCTAATTATAAAGCTGTGGAAAATGTCACAGTGCATATATTTGAAGTCTGTTTCAAATGAAAAAAAAATGCAACTTTATATAGAAAACCATTTAAAATATTTAATGATGAAATTAAGTCCCATTAAAGTAGTGCTCTTTATTTTCCAGAATAACAATTTCAGAGGCTGTTATCCCTTTTATCTTAATTAGGTCATGTATTTTCCTAAGTAAAACTGCTAAGGGGGAAAAAAAAAATCTTTGCACACAGTTTCATTTCCTTACCAATATCAGTTAACATTATTAACATATCCAGCGGGCATTTATGAACTTTCGGCTCAGAATTTTGGCATAGTATACATAAATAAAACCAATGACCGAAAGGTATTTGAGAGTAGCATCACTACCAGTCATTTGTAGATTAACACCATTCACAGATATTAATTTTTAACTGAGGATGGCTAGTTTAAAAAGACCACAGTTGTAACAACAACAATAAAAGTGATACACCTCCATGTACCGTGTGTTAAAGGCATAAAAGAAGTGCTACAGACTCTAAACTGGATTTCTGTAAAAGCTAAGTAAAAAATACTTTAGGGTTTAAGATTATGAAAGGCATCCAAATAGATTTTTTTAAAAATGAAAATGTTATGAGCTCAGGGCAGGGACCGAGCAAGGGGAAAGTGTGCCCAGTGTGCCCGCCCTGCGCCCCTCCAAGTCTCCGTCCACCCCGAAACATCCCGCCCTGCCCCAAGAATGGCCTGCCCCTGGAATGCCCCATCCCACCCCCTCCACGCTCCCATAATGCCTCCACAGGGGTGTGCACCCCCAGGTGTCATGCACACCCTGTCCCCCTGGTGCTATGCCTCTGGCCCAGGGTTGCCAACCTCCAAGTGAGTCTAAGGAAAAAAGGGGAAAGGCACAACCTGCATATATGCTAAATTAATGAGGTTGTGTAAAAACTGACATGTGTTTCAACAGTCAATTATTGTTCAGCAGAGCAATATTTATTCATATAATAAATTTACAAAAGTAAATAACACATTTTTACATCACTGTCAGGGTAAACATAAGTCTGAACATATGTTTAAGCATGCTATGTGTTGTCTCTTTAAATTCTATTTCTTTCTGCTTATTTTCTGTTCCAACAGGAATAGGTATTACTTCATTTTGTCCAGTGGCTTATGTATTCAAATACATAAAAGCCAAACAAATACATGCATAGCATATTAAATAACAAATGAATTTATTATTTTACAGAAATGAATCTTGTTTTCTTACTTGTAATCTCTACTTATTTTTCTCTGACTTATATTTCCTTGTGAATATCACAGTTGATCTGGGCACATGTAATGATTAATACCACTATAAATTGCTAATTGTCATATAATTTGCACGTTTGTTTCAAAAGATAATTAAAAAAACAATCTTTCTTATTTTGTTTGTAATCAATGATGATGATGATGATGATGATGATGATGATGATGATGATGATGATTATTTATTCAATTTCTATACCGCCCGATCCCCAAAGGGCTCCGGGCGGTGAACAACATAATATATAAACAATAAAAAGGAGCAAATCCAGTAAAATACAAACATAGGCTCCGTCAATAAAACATCTTAAAATACATAAAAACAGCGGCTAACAATTAGCAAATTAAACAAGAGGCGTCCAGGCTCAATTTAAAAACTCACCCCAAGAAGGGGGGGACGGCAGGCCCCTCAATATGAGGAGCTCTGTTGTACCAGTGCCAAAGCAGGAGCAGTGGGGGGGGGCACCATATCAGCGGCTGGACACTCCAAAGGCCCGGTGGAACAACACAGTCTTACAGGCCCTGCAGAACTCACCAAGGTCCCGCAGGGCCCGGACAGTTGGTGGGAGGGTGTTCCACCAGGCTGGGGCCAGCGCTGTGAAAGTCCTGGCCCGTGTGGAGGCCAGCCGCATCATTGAGGGGCTGGGGACCTCTATAAACCTCTATCTGGTATTTAGATTGGTGTTTCCATACATTGATAATATGTAGTCTGAGTATATAGTCTGATTTTGTACTAATATGAATTGGGTTAATAACTATTTTATTTCTCCATGAAACTGGCATCTGTGATGGCGAGACAAGGTGAGGGGGAGGGGATAGAGGTAATGTAAAATTTTTGCTACTTTAACAAGAAAATCCCTGTTTTGTTTTTACACTCCCCTAGTATTACTTAAATCTCTGATTCCTCATTTTTGTCCCACTGTCTATAAAATATATACTTTTTCTCCAACTTTACTGTGTCACCAGGTCATTGTGTATCAGTTCAGACATGACATGAAGACATGATTTATTTTAATGATGGGTAGTTTTGAAAAAAGCGTTCAGCAGAAGCAATCACTCAAGCCCCAGTTTACCCATACAAATACTAGTTAAATTTCCTTCTCTCTGTTGCGTTAGCAGAATTTTGGACAGCTAGGATGTCTCTGTTCAGGCACAACATGGTTAATAAACTAACTTCAGATGCCAGCTTCAGATCTAAGATTGCTAGGTTTTTACTGATCACCTGAGATGAAGGGAGGTAGGGTTGCCAGATCCAGGTTGGGAAACTCCTGGAGATTTGGGGATGGAACCTGGGGAGGACAAGTAACTCAGTGGGGTACAGTGCCATAGAGTCCACACTCCATACCAACCATTTTCTTCAGGAGAACTGATCTCTGCAGTTTGGAGATGAGCGGTAATTACAGGGGACTTCCAGGGCCCATCTGGAGGCTAGCATCTCTACTCAGATGATAGTTTGATAAATCACAGCTAATCAAGATTACTGGAATGCCCTACATTCCGAGGTAGGATCCAACCAGTTCTCACCACTTCTCTAGAAGTGGTTACTACTTTTTTCTGAGTGCCAAGAAGGGGTTACTAAAGCAACCTCCCTGCGCCACTGTTTGAATCCCACCACCATCAGAACCTGTTATTAAAATGTTTGGATCCCATCACTGCCTACATTCAATCACATTCACCAAATTTAGTTTAATTGAACTATGCTATTATGTGCCCTATTGGCGGGAAGGCAGCATAGTATAGCTCGACTGTTACCAGACTGACCCATGGTGGGAGCTTTGTTTTAAGACAGTGGTGTTTCTACCCACCCTGCCAACTTCTTGGTGTGCCTTCCAGTGCAATGCCAAAATAGGGAGCCCATTGTCTACATTGTCTTGTGTACCCACAAGGACACAGTAAACTCTTGTCTGGACTTGCCCTTGCCCATTTTTGAAGGGGTTGAGAGAACACAATGCCTTTATCCTGCAGAACATTCCCATCTCCAGCCCTGGACCATACACCTTGTAAACATTAATCTTGTTAATGTTTTTGCCCCAAGCATTCCTACCAGCATTGTATTAACCCAAAATTTTCTTCTTATGAATAACCTCTCACTAATGATCACCTCATTTGTATTGTCATTGTTGTATGGGGGGAGGGGGCGGTGTTTGTGTGAGCTGCAATGTGTGAATACTCATAAAAAGATATATCCAAATATGAACTGCTCATCTATTCCCACAAACATTCACAGAAACTAATGTGAAAGTGTAGCGCAAAAGGTTGAAAATTACAAAGAAGAGTTGAAGAGTTTGGATTTATATCCCCCCTTTCTCCCCTGCAGGAGACTCAGAGGGGCTTACAATCTCCTTGCCCTTCCCCCCTCGCAACAAACACCCTGTGAAGTAGGTGGGGCTGAGAGAGCTCCGAGAAGCTGTGACTAGCCCAAGGTCACCCAGCTGGCGTGTGTGGGAGTGCCCAGGCTAATCTGAATTCCCCAGATAAGCCTCCACAGCTCAGGCGGCAGAGCTGGGAATCAAACCTGGTTCCTCCAGATTAGATACACGAGCTCTTAACCTCCTATGCTACTGGAACAAGTGAGCTTTGCCCAAATCAAGATGACACAAGAGACTATGAAGAAGGAAACTCCTGAAGAACCGTAGAGGAAGGGACTAACCAGCCTTGAACTGCCTGGTGTAACAGGACAGGGCAAAAACCATCACAGAGCATCAGACCACATGGAGGCAGTTCATTCTTCCATGGTCCATGGCAGAGCCTCAGGAGGATAGCTGTTGTTGTTCAGTAAAAGCCTTTCCCATGATGATGTGACATTGCAGTCTTTGCTGGATATGTTTCAATGACTTCATGAAATAATTATCCTTCCCATTAATGTATTAAACACTTTTACACCCCCAATATATCTCTTCTGAGATAATTATAATTAAACTAAAATATAGATGAAAGCCATAAGAAATAGTTTGCAAAAAAACCCCCCTGTGATTAATGACTGGTGAACATATGAAGTGGGAGTGGTAGATTTATATTACTTCACATATGAAAGACAACTATTTCAGTCCGAATCATAATAGAACTGTTATTAAAAGAAGAGAGATTTACATTTGAGTGCCATCTACCCAATTAATCCAGTGGGAATTATTCATAATTGCTAATTAGTTTGAGAAGTATAAATGGCGTGTGATTGAATAATCTATTATAAAAATCAAGTGGGGGAATGTACTCGATTATCATAGAGCCCTATTACAACAAACACAGAGAGATATAAAAAGAGCAAGCTCTCCCTTTTGTTGCCTATTTTGTCCCTTCGTACGACAGCTTGAGGCTATCAGGAAGTCAAATTTAATCCTCCCCCCCCCCGACTGACAGATTTTCAAGCCCATCATCCAAGTTCAGGTATATTTTTAGCAGGTTGCTATTTTCTTCTATTATTCATTGCTTGCTGAAAGCCAAATGCCATCCCTGCTTGCACTCATTTTTGTGGCCTCCTTTCTGAACTCCGCTGTGACTCTCTGTACAATAGTGTTCCCTTGTTTCTAATGTTTCCCTCCACTGCTAAGAGTATTGGAGAAGCACCAGAGAGACCATTGAGGAGAAGCCGCTTGAAAAGAAACAAGGCTTATGTCCTGTAAGTTGATGACTGACATTTGGAAGACTGCAGGAAACCCCGGCCAGTTCTGTCAGCATCGACCCATTCTACTGGGATGTCCCTTGGAAACAAGTTATGTAAAATTCAGAAACAAAGGAAGTGCAGTGACATCAATTTGGAAAATAGTTTGGAAACAGGCCACTCACGCAAAGCTGTCTTATATAGAGACATCCTTGAGCTATCAAGGACATTATTGTCTACCTTGATTGGCAGCAGCTCTCCATGATCTCAGGGGGGAAGATCATGGGTTGGGGGAAAGGTAGGCACTAGGACCTGGCGGAGCATTCCAACATAAAGTCCAGGAAGATATGGTGAATTAATCCACACATCTCCACAGCTCTTTGTGTTGAAAAGGGTATAGACCTGCCCTGGCCTGCTGTGAACCCTTCCCAAATGGACCACCTTTCCAACTTCCTCTCCTGGCTTACTCCTCCCCTGTATTTTTTCACCCAACCAGAAATGTCCCGGAGCACTGCCATAGTTGCTGCTGCTTCCTGGGTTGTTTTTGGGCATGGCTTAATGATATGAATGGCTCTCCCTGGCAGCCAAATTTGATTGCTGAGCCTTGCCTGTTCTGGGTGTGTCCTTGCCTGGCTGTCATGGCTGCCAGTAGTGTATGGCTTGCTTCAGCCAAGGGGAGTTGCCCCTGCATTTCCAGGGTGGCTATAGTTGCCAGACACAACCCAAGATGGTCTGTGCTGAGCCATAATTGCAAAAAGTGCATGTAAAATACAACATGTGTATTTAAAATACAAACTCACTTGCAGGATCTTTCCAAAACAATGTAAACCCTTCTTATTTAGTCAAAAAATTGGTGGTCATGACAGAATGGGACATTCCTTCAGCCATAACTTTCCAGTGGGAAAGTAGACACTTTCAATATTGCATTGTTTAAAATGTTGTTACCACCCACCCTTTGCATTTGCAGAAGGCGAGATTCAAAAAAGAAATATTGCACGTATATTCACAGCAAGCTCCTCTTGCTATTCTTCAACGACATTAACAGATTAAGAACTCTAAATTATCACTAACTGCTTGTGTTCCCACACTTTCTGAAACAGCCATTTCCTAACACTTCTTTCTCCCCTAAACCTAGCGAAGATCTAAATGTTTACATTTTCCGTTGCCACCAAACACTCAAAATTTGTCAGCGTTCGACTTTGCCAATAAATAAAATTGGCAATTAGTAAGTTAAACTATTTTCAACTATTGTTTACCGATGAAGCTAACAGATCTGCAGCTTCATTGCTTTTAACACGTTTGCTGAAAAAATAAACATTGCAGGCAATTAGTACATGCTTTTGTCATTGACACATACCCGCTTTCGGCTTGCAGCTGCATTCTCATGAGCTCATTCTCAGTAATCTACTCTCTGCTTTACCAGATGTCCAATGATTTCATATCATCTTAAGTCCCATTGGCATCACTAGATTTGAAAGTGATTTTGCAAAGGTCTATTCTCCTTAAGTCAACACTTGCATTTTCTGTGATTTGTTTGTATAAAACAATGATTTGGCCTTCATTTCTGTTTCTCAGGAATCCCTTCCATCACTTCTTTAAATAGGCCAGGACTCCAGTTGAAGGGATGAGTGAATGCTACTCCTTTAATTTTTGGCAATGTATTTTTGACCATGGTTTCTATCCTCCCCTCTTTTTGTTACTGCTTTGTGGATCTGCTTGTATTATATATGCAAGTTGTTCATGATTTATATAGAGTTCAGTATACCTTACATATATCTAAATATTTTATTCAAAACATTTCAATGCTGCTTTCAAGGATGTAAGTAAGGGGGGGGGGGTTCTCAGGTTCAAACACCGCCCATTGTATGTCTGAAACTCCGCCCCTCGTTTGCATTTTTTGTATTTTTTTAGTGTTTTCCCAGTTTTTAGCCTGCAGGGGGTGAATTGTTTAGGTTAGCAGCACCAAAAATTTCAGAGATTTGTTGGGAGACTCTCCTGATGATACCACCCAGGTTTGGTGAGGTTTGATTCAGGGGGTCCAAAGTTATGGACTCCCAAAGGGGGTGCCCCCATCCCCCATTGTTTCCAATGGGAGCCAAAAGAAAATGGGGCTACACATTTGAGGGTCCATAACTTTGAACCCCCTGAACAAAAATTCACCAAACCTGGGTGGTATCATCAGAAGAGTCTCTTACTGATACCACCTATGTTTTGTGAAGTTTGGTCCAGGGGGTCTAACGTTATGGACTCCCTAAGAGGGTGCCCCATTGTTTCCAATGGGAGCTAATAGAAGATGGGGGCTACACATTTAAGGGTCCATAACTTTGGACCCCCTGAACTAAACTTCACCAAACCTGGCTGTTATCATTAGGAGAGTCTCCTAAAGATACCCTGAAAGGTTGGTACTGCTAGCTTAACAATTGCACCCCCAGCAGCAGGCACCTCCCAAATTTCCTCAGATTCTCCTTTTAAATCCACCCCCTTCGGCATGGATTTAAAGGGAAAATCTGAGGTCCCCAGTTTAAACATTGAAAGTGATGCTGTTTCAGAGTGGGGGATAATCCACCCCAAAACAGCATCAGTTTCAATGTTGTTTTAATTGGGGACCCCGGATTCTCCTTTTAAGGTAAATTTAAAAGGAGAATTTGGGTTCTCTCTTAAACACCATTGAAAGTGATGATGTTTGGGGGTGGATTCCAGCAAGGGGGGGGCACAAAACTCAGATTTTTCACCAGGCTCCATTTTCCCTAGCTATGCCTCTGCCTGTAGGGGAGGGCAGAAGGGACTGCCAGCTGCTGGCTGGGAGCCCAGCTGGTGGGGGGGCAGGTGGGGCAGGGTTAATCTGTTATCCCTGGCCTTGGTGAGCTGCTTTTATAAGCACTGAGGCTGGAGGCAGGGCTTGGGGAGGTGTGGCCACACCCAGGGGCAGGTGGGGGCATTGCCCCACCCCTTGAACCCCCTCATAAAAATCTATACCTATGTTCCTGGCTGCTTTCCCACAACAATATCATCCTCAAGGCAAGGATTTTACCTGCAAGCATAAGACATAGCTGGGATTAAATGAGGTACAAGAGATGCTAAAAAACACTTTTAGTTTGCTAGCAAATAAAAAGAGAACATGTTGCAAAATAAAGTATCATGAGTTTGTTACAAGGGAGAAGCACATTGAAGTTGTGATTCTTGGGTAAAAAAAAAGCAGGAATGAGAACTTCAAAAATCATACCTACTTTTCTGGTATACTGATTTCTACCATGGCTGCATATTAAAAAAATTGAAATCAACAAATGAGAACTAGAGTAAGTATGATTCAAAATTATACCAATGTAAGATACAGTCAAACTGCATACAGCAAATGAATACCGTCTCTTCTGTTATGTCCCTCAATGGACACTTCAATCATCTAGTGAAAACTTGCTTGTGGTCCCTGGTCTAAAGAAATTTGGCTGCCCTCAACCAGGGCCAGGACCTTTTCAGCCTTGGCCCCGGCCTGGTGGAATACTCTGATCGACAAGGCCCTGCAGGATTTAATGCAGTTGCACAGGGCCTGCAAGACAGAGCTGTTCCACCAGGCATATGGTTGAGGCAGCAACAGTTAACATCTCTGGCCTCATCCTTGCTCTCCACTCCGCCAACCACTCCCGTTGTGTGTCAATAGGATTGTTTTATCTGCCCCTCATTTTAAGATTTGCAGGGGTTCATTAAAGCAGAAGCTTCACCATCTTGTTTCAGTATATGTTTGTACAGTTTTAAAGGGTTTTACCATATAGTAGATATCTATAATTGTTGTGTATTTATGTATATTATGTTGGAAACCGCCCCAAGCCCGAGAGAGGAGGGGCAGTATAGAAATCTAATAAAATAAATGAAATGAAATGAAATTGAGGGAAAGAATGATGCTACAAGTCCAAATGACAACATTTCTGGGAAAGAAAATAATGGCTTACAAATGCAATCTCTTACTTTCTTCTCAGATTTAAACCACAGCACATGAAAGCACATTTTTGGTTCCCCTCTACCCACTACCCCTGTATTTTTAAAGAAATAAAACACTGCTATTCAACCATCATAATGCATGATTTATATATTATGCATTGCTCCTAAAAAAGGACAAGGCAGTGTACAGTGAAATACAAGATTTGAAATACGGCACCTTGTTTTAAAAAAAACTGACACAAAACAAACTTGAATGTGCAAAATCCATTTGTTGAAACATTTTATAGCAGCTCGGCAAACTCTCTCAATTTATAGACAAGAACTGGTGCCAGTTTTCAAGTAGCACATCTGACATTCTCTGCTTTGTGATTTATTTGTGCTCAGTAATAACAAATATTTGCTGCTGTGATTCAGCGATCTGCATTCTGGGTACAAAGTGTTTTCTTCAAACAGCAAGCGAGAAAGCCAATCACAATGTTCCATAACATTTCTACGTTCGCCAGCTTCCACATACATTTCAGAAACTGGTTACTGATTTAATTCTCCCTGCTTTGGAGTCCACTTGCTTCTCTATGTGCCATTTCAGTCTTGAAGATAATCTGAAAATACTCAATTACTTACTAAATTTTGTAGTCCCCGTCCCATATATTCACCTTCAATATCAACTCTGCTTAGCCCACACCCTACCTAACAGGAAGGGTAAACAGTGGTGGTGTAGAGGTAAAGAGTGGCAGACTCTAATCTGAAGAACTGGGTTTAATTCCCCAGTCGTCCAATGAGCAGCAGACTTTAATCTGGTAAACCAGGTTTGTTTCCCCACTGGGCCACATGAAGCCTGCTGGGTGATGAGCCAGTCACAGTTCTATCAGCACTCTCTCAGTCCCACCTATCTCACAAGATACCTGTTGTGGGAAGAGGAAGGGAAGAAGTTTGTTAGTCACTTTCAGACTCCATATGGTTGAGAAAAGTGGGATATAAATAGAATTGGTCAATACTAAAAAAATTCGTTAAAATTCGGATTTGGGTATTTTGGGGCATAAAATGATTTGTATACCCGAATCCGAATCATAGCCGATTCGGATATGCCCGAAAATTCGGGTAAATCCAAAAAAATTCGGGTCCGTTTTATTATTTTTTTGAATTTTTGGTGTTTTTACACGTTTTGGCCTGCAGGGGACGCAATTTTAAAGCTAGCAGCACTAAACTTTCAGGATATCATCTGGAGACTGTCCTGATGATTCTCCCCAAGTTTGGTGCGGTTTGGTTCAGGGAGGGCAAAGTTATTGACCATCAAAAGGGGTGCCCCATCCCCCATTGTTTCTAATGGAAGCTAACAGGAGATGGGGGCTACACTTTGAAGGTCCATAACTTTGGACCCCCTGAACCAAACTTCACCAAACTTGGTGAGTATCATAGGGACAGTACTTGTATGATACCCTGAAATTTTGGTGACAGTAGCTCTAAAAGTGCACCCCTCACAATCACCCAAAGAAATTTCCCCAGATTCTGTGCTCTGTAGTGGCTCGCTGGCTGGCTCCATTGCAGCCAATGGGAAATTTCTGTGGGAGGGCTGTGGAGTGCACATTTCTCATGGTAAACCCACAAAACTTTCAAGGTGTCTTCAGGTGAGTCTCTTCATGACACCATCCAGGTTTGGTGACCGTTGCTTCAAGGGGTTTAATGTTATGGGTAGGGTCCATCTCCCACTGCCCCCATAGGCAAAGTTCCTCAAACCTGGATGGTGTCATTCAGAGACTCTCCTGAAGATACCCTGAACGTTTTGTGACTGTACCTTGATAAATGTGCACCCCACACCCTCAGAAATTCCCCATTGACAGCAATGCAGAAGTCACTGCAGAAAAAAGAATATTGGGCATATTTTTGGGGTGCCTGCAGGGCGCATTTTTAGAACATATCAGCACCAAAATATCAAGGGGTATCATCAGGAGACTGTCCGATGACACCCCAAGCTGGTGCAGTTTGGTTTAGGGGAGGCCAAAGTTATGCACCCTCAAAATGAAAGCCACCCTCCCCTTAGCTCCCATTGGAAACAATGGGGAATAGGGGCCCCCCTTTGAGGGGTCCATAACTTTGGCTCCCCTGAACCAAACTGCACCAAACTGTGGGGGTATCATCAGGACAGTCTCCTGATGATACCCTGAAATTCGGTGCCACTAGCTTTAAAAATTCTGGTTTTCATGTTTCACCGCTCCTGCACATGAAGCCTGCTGGAGTGAGTGAGCAGTGAAACACGCAAACCAGCATTTTAAAGCTAGTGACACCAAACTTTCAGGGTGTCATCAGGAGACTGTCCTGATGACACCCCTCACTGGTGCAGTTTGGTTCAGGGGAGCCAAAGTTATGGACTCTCAAAGGTGTAGCCCCCATCCCCTATCAGCTCCCATTGGGGGATAGTTGCACCCCTTTTGAGGGTCCATACCTGAACCAAACTGCACCAAACTTGGTGGGCAACATCAGGACAGTCACCTGATGATACCCTGATAATTTGGTGCCGATACATCTCAAAATGCGTCCCCTGCAGGCACCCCCAGAAATTTGCCTAAGATTCTTTGTTCTGCAGTGACTTAGCTGTATTGCTGTCAATGAGGAATTTCTGGTAGAGGGCTGTAAGGTGCACATTTCTGAAGGTATGGTCACAAAACTTTCAGGGTATCTTCAGGAGAGTCTCTGGATGACACCATCCAGGTGTGGGGAATTTTGCTTCAGGGGGTTTAATTCTATGGAACCCCAAAAGGGTAGGGCCTATCTCCCACTGCCCCCTGAAGTAAAGTTCCCCAAACCTAGATGGTGTCATCCAGAGACTCTCCTGAAGATACCCTGAAAGTTTTGTGGGTTTACCATGAAAAATGTGCACTCCACAGCCCTCTATCAGAAATTCCCTATTGACAGCAATGCAGCTAAGTCACTGCAGAACAAAGAATCTTGTGCAAATTCTGGGGGTGCCTGCCCGGGGGTGCATTTGTAGATGTATCAGTACCAATATTTCAGTGTATCATCAGGAGACTGTCCTGATGATGCCCTCCAAGTTTGGTGCAGTTTGGTTAGGGGGGCCCAAAGTTATGGACCCTCAAAAGGGTAGTCTCATCTCCTTAGTTCCCATTGGAAAGAATGGGGGATAGGGACACTCCTTTTGGTGGTCCATAACTTTGGCCCCCCTAGACCAAACTGCACCAAACTTGGAGGGTATCATCAGGACAGTCTCCTAATGATACCCTGAAATTTTGGTGCCGATATGTTTAAAAATGCGCCCCCTGCAGGCCGAAACGTGAAAAAACACAAAAAAATAAAAACGCAATTCGGCTGGTGATCCGAATCCCATGGATTCGGATCTGTTAGGATTCGGACAGCTCAGATTCGGCCCCTGCTCGTCCGAATCCGTCCGAATCAGTGTAGATTCGGTAAAAATCCAGATTCGGACTGTCCGAATCTCCAACTCTAGATATAAATCCAAACTTCTCTTCTTCTAATTCGTGCCCATCCAACCATAATTCTCTTTCCTAGCTAGTTTGGACCAGAGAGAAGCTGATTTCCCCAGTTGCATTCCTTTATGGTTCTGGAATTCAGTCTGTGCTGAATGCCATTTGTCCACCGCACTAAGACTCCTTCCACACATGCAGAATAATGCACTTTCAATTCACTTTCACAATTGTTTGCAAGTGGATTGTGCTATTCTGCACAGTTGCAAAGTGCATTGGAAGTCAATTGAAAGTGCATTATTCTGCATGTATGGAAGGGGCCTAAGAGATCCTGGAATTTCAGCATCTAAAGTTGTTGACACATCTTTGTGTTCATTTGTATTGCTTTGTCCCTCTGCCTTATCATTACACATGCCTGCACTGATAACGAATCTCTGAGCTGAAGGCACTTTGCTTGAAATGTGGAGATTTCTTTAGAGGACAGGCAGCAGCACCAACTCCACTGCAATTTTGGTTACAGTTAATTGAAAATCACCACACCAGCCTCCCCAAAATAGTGGGGAGCAAATAGCAAATAGTGGCAGAATGATGGGAAGGGACAGGGAGTGTGTTCTGTGGAGGGAGGGATGTTCTAAAACAAATGAGAAGAATGCCTATTGGGAAAAATGGGAGCAGCCTTTTGCCTGAAGGCCTACTGGACAGAACAAGAGCCAGGAATGTCAACTGACTTGCATAGGCTCCTTTGGAATACATTACGGCACACAAACGTTGCAATGAAAATGTGGAAAAATGATGTAGAGAAACTGCCCTGACTGTGAAATGACAACCCCCAGAGTGGAATGAAGGTATCTGAGACCATATAAACTGCTGTGGCACTGATTTCAGTTCCAGGAGTCTTCATTCCACTCTGGAAGTGGTCATTCCAGTCCCAGGGCAGGTTTTTCATTATCCATTCTGCATCAGGGATCTGTAAAATTGATCCCCTTGGTCAGATACATTTGAAACGATGGGGGTCTTTCAATTACAGGGAGAACTGGGTTGTGTGCGCAAATTTGGATTGTGCATATTATCTTCATAAATGGTTTCACCAGACCTTCATATGCATTCCCCACTGAAAACAAAGGTTCTGGACCCAGGAACTACATGGATTTGTACCCCAAACAGGTAACATTCTACCCTAAAATAAGCAATTATAGACTCCTCTGAAGCCTGGACCTATGATTATAACATTATTTTTTCTTGGTGCATACCCCTACTGACAAAACATGACAAAAAGGCAATTTTATATCTGTGGGATTTTACTGCTGTACAAATTTGCTCATACATCAGTAGAACACAAAAGGAAGTATCTTGGCACAGCTATACATACTATCAGTCTTTTATCACAATGTACGATGAAGAAAATATGCAAATGAACCACAGGGAAGCAAACTGAGTGTGTGTAGTATCATGAACAAAAAAATAAGTTGAAAAAAAAGGAACCAAAGGGAATTCTTAAATGATTTGGTTCTAATTTGGAAGCATGACCAATATCTGTAAAGGAGTTCAGAAGTGTTCCTCACTGTTGCCAAACTGACCTGTGGTGGACCAAGGGGATCCTGTTCAGAAGACATTGGCATCTCTACCCACCTCAGCCAACCCTTAGGGTGTCTAGCAGTGCAGTGCCAAAATGGGGAATCCATTCCTTGCATTGGCTCAGTGTACCCTAAGGAGAAAGAACTATGTCTGGATTTATCTCCCTCCAAAGCTTGCACAATGCTTCTCTCATACCCACTTTGACAAGGTTAAGTGAACACAAAGACCTTGCCCTGGAGAGAGTTCCCATTTCTAGTCTTGGACCATATACCCCAGTGAAGGCAATGGATGTGTTAATGTGCTTGTCCGACCAGCGTTGTACTAACCAAATGCTTCTTCCTCTGACTAATACATTTAACAACCACCTCATTTAAGTTGTCATTGTTTTACAGCTGTAACTCCATCAGCTAACTCCCCCCTTGGAGACACTCCCAAGCCTGGAACATCAAGCTGATGTTTCAACCCATTAGATCAACGACCCAATCATCAATGTTGATGTCTGCCTGTGGTCTTTCCCTGGAAAGGCAGGAACTTGCTTTGTCTTGGGAGATTAAGGATCACTCTGCATAACTGTGAGGGTCTGTTTTCCCCTATAAGAAACCCCCTCTCCCAATAGCCAGTGTTCAATATCTCTGGACTGTGATATTGCTCCACAACTCATTATTCTGTGATATTGCTCTGTGATAAATCTGTGATAAATCTGTGATATTGCTCTGTGATAAATCTGTGATATTGCTCCACAACTCATTATTCTTCCAGAGTTACGTGTCAATGCAATCAAAAGGTGTCAATGCAATCCAAAACAAAGTGATATCTTTCTAATGCCACTGCAGTCCATGGATGGAGAAGAGTGCAACTCTGTTTAGGATTGTACTGGGGAGTCACAATTTATCTAATGGTCCCAGGGCATGGTTTGAAGGCCCAGATTGCAGCAGCATGGCTAAAGTTAAAAGGATCTGGCTGTGGCCATGGCCTGGAAGAGAGACTACAATGTACATAGCTTTGACAGCCATAAAGAAAGAATCTAAATTAAATTAGTAATTTCATAGGAATTCACATAATTTCAAAATGAACAATGAAATATAGTATGTGGGGAGACTTCTTAATCCTTGTAACAATCTGAAGCAGTGGTTCTCAACCTTCCTAATGGTGCGACCCTTTAATGCAGTTCCTCATGTTGTGGTGACCCCCAACCCTAACATTTAATCCATTTTACAGATGTAGAACACTGATGCAAAGAGTCTTAGGCGATCCCTGTGAAAGGGCCATTCGACCCCCAAAGGGGTCATGACCCACAGGTTGAGAACCACTGATCTGGAGCCTTCAAGAGATAGTAACTTCTCTTGAAGAGTCCTAAACAAAACTAACGGCTTCCCTCAGTGGAAGATGAGATATATGTTACATCTCAAGAGAGTCAAGTTAAGTTTCCATTCAACACATTCATCTCATTTTCAGCTACAAACAAAATAGCAACCACGGACCCAAGATATCTCAACAATAAAATATCCTTGCAATTTTTTTTTTGCTGCAATCATGTATTCCAGAAATGGTTCTCATACATTATTTAAATGTGTTCAATTTATCTTCAAATGGTTTTAATTTAGTTATGTAAAAATACTCTGTGCTTTTAGCCTAATGTTTACTGAAATACTGCATCATTCGTAACGCCAATTCTAAAGAGGAGAGAAAAATATAATTATAAATGTGCCACACATTTGCTGTTAACGTTATTTTGTTCACTTAAGAAATAAAAAAGAGATCTGGTTGCCAACCAACACACTTAACTTGTTTGCTTCCTATAATTACACACCCTTCAGACACAGTTATCCAGTTGATCATTCATGCAGTCAAAACCAGTGAAATGCTTCTGTTCTTATCCTCTTGGAACCTACGCAGAACAGAGAGAAAGTGGTACAAGAAGCTTCCAGAATTCTTGTTTTACCACTCCCACTGAATCCTGGAAATTCATATTTGAGATGTCGTGTGTATTCAGGCAGAGGAGCTCAAACACCCTTACAGACTATCAAAAACTGCTCTGATTTTTGTGAGCATCCCTACTGAACTCTCCCAAAACAGACATTCAGTGGCATGTTTGTAGAATGTACGTGTGAGTCCATGGAGGAGTGCTTATCATTCTTTGTGCCATTTCCCTCGACCCTCCAGTTTATTTATCTCAAAAATTGCTATTCTGCCTTTCTGGGGGAACCTGCCTGAAGTGGATTACAAAACAACAACAACCCATAACGAAAAACAGAAAACATTAAAAAAATGTTAACTAAAATCCAGTTTTAAAAACTTAGCCAGGTTTCATTCTGCCAGCAGAGGAATCTTGCTGTGGGAGGCTTGCAACTGTCAGTGGCCTCGACTGAACCAGGATCCCATACAGCCCAGAGCCCCATCACTGCTCAGCCATGCCCAACCCAGTCAGAGAACCAGGGAGGGCAAAGGCCAAGGATGAAGGGGCCAGTGGTGCTCCAGAGGACTCCCTTGCCCTTGCTGGGGAAAGGCCAGCTCTGGTGGTACCTCCCTATATCCTCTGAATGGGCTATAGGGTCACCTGTAGTATGCTTTGGCAGATGGCCCCAGGCCCCTGCTTGTTCTCTTGACTCTTGGAGGCTTGGACAACTGCCTGTCCACCTCCCTCCCTCCACCATTCCCACAGCAGTGGGGGAAATCTGAGCCCTCAGCCCAGCATCTCCAAGATCCTGCTGCCCTCCTTTCTTGACAAGTCCTCCAATGTGGGCCAGGAGGGTGATGTGCTGACTGGATCTGTGGCTCTCAGACGGTTGCCCTGAATTCACTCACCTTCTTCTCCTCTGAGGAGCTCTTGGCCACCAGAGGTGAGACCCAGTTCAGCCAAGAAGTCATACCTACTTACTGCTGGGCACCACTGGCAGAGACCAGGAATCACGAGTACTTGCTGGATAGGCTGGAGATGCAATGTTGCCTTCATCTTTCTAAGGAAGAATAGAAGTGATCTGTGTGTGGGGGGAAAGCTCAGACCTGTGTCCTGAGGCATTCCTCTCATTGGGCAAAGTGGGCAGATACCCAGGGCGCCACCTTGTGGTGGGCACCAAAAAAGGAGGTTCGTTCATGGGTTTTTTCTATTTTCAGTGTTTTTTCCCGTTTTTGGCCTGCAGGGGGTGCAGTTTTTATGCTAGCAGCACCAAGATTTCAGAGATGATCTGGGAGACTCTCCTAATGCTACCACCCAGGTTTGGTGAGGTTTGGTTCAGGGGGTCCAAAGTTATGGACTCCCAAAGGGGGTGCCCCATCTCCCATTGTTTCCAATGGGAACTAATAGGAGATGGGGGCTACAGTTTTGAGGTTCCATAACCGAACTTCACTAAACTTAGGTGGTATCATCAGAATAGTCTTCTGCTGATACCACCCAGGTTTAGTGAGGTTTGGTTCAGGGGGTCAAAAGTTATGAACTCTTTCTAATGCCACTGACCCTTTCAGTGGGTGCCATTAACCCATCCACAGTTTTCTAGAGCCCGTTGTATTTGTTCACACAACAAGCTTTATTGCTAGTAAATATAAATCATTAAGCTGCTTCAAATGAACAACAGTTTTCTGCATGAAAACCAACCATTAGAAGATCCACAGGAACATTTTGGCCTAATGTCTAAAATGCCATAGTGCAGGTGCCAGGTGAACCTCAAGGGGGATAATATTTCAGTAGTGAGGTGCTACTACTGGAAAAACTTCGTCTCAGCTTTCTGTCTCAAGCCACAACTCTTACCCTTATGAAGTACGCCGCAGGTGAGGAGTACTCTGCCATTAGTCAGCTACCTATGGGACAATGAATATACAAACCACACACATAGTTGAAATACTGCTTGCTTTACATTGAAAATGGTTCATTAATGCAAATGTATGGCATGCTTGACTTCAACAGCCATTATTCACAAAGTAAACCTAAATGATAACTAAAGTCTTCTGTAAACTTGACCAGAAATGATGGCTTAGTGGTACAGCATCGGTTTGGCATACAGAAGGTCCCAAATTCAATCCCTGCCATCTCCAGTTGAAAAGATCACATGGTAGGTCATGTGAAAGATCCCCAGCTGAGATCCTGGAGATTAACTGCCTGTCTGAGTAAATAAAACTGAACCTGATGGACCAATAGTATAATTCAGTGGATAAGGTGTTCCTGTGTTAATGGTTTTTCACTCTTCATCTGAATTTACAACCCTTTAGCATAAGCAATAATTGCGGAGAAACCATAACTCATGTCTGACATGAAGTAGGGACCCTGAACCCACCCTGTACACACCATAACATATGGCTTCCAAGTAAGCCTTGGTCTCAGAACTAGGAGAACATATTCTTCACTTCATGCAAACACAAACTAGTTTTTAAAGTATGATTGGATGAATGAAGAATAGAGGGTATTAGGGGGTAACAAACATATTGTAAATGGCTGAGTATCTGCCCTAAATGAGCCTTTTGTGTTCCATGTTCTCAAAATTTTGTTTCTGATGTGCAAGCCTTGAAAGTGACTTGAATGCTACATTGTAATTCTAGCAGGTAAGCCAACATTTCCAAGTTGCAAGGAAGGTTTTATCTTCCCTTCAGCTCTTGATGGACTGAGAACATGGTTTATAAGCTCTGTTCTGTTAATGAGATTCTTTTCTGACCTCAGGAAAACATCACTGCTTTACATGTTGCCTACTTGTAAATGAATTTAGCACCATATTTTCAATCTTTCCCCCCAGTGAATGGAGCTACTAATTTATACCATATCAACCTGAATTGTAAAACATAAATGGAAGGAGGGAAAAATGCAACTATAAAAATCTGGGAACTGATGCTCTTGATATAAAAGCCCCCATACTTTATATGTCTTATAAAAAGAAAAATGTAAACCAACGGCTGTTGAAGTTGTGTAACTTTAGAACGCTGCCTTATACATCAGCTGAAATGCGGCTTGCTGTCTTCATAAAAGTAATGAGACACTTGAAGAAACATGCAGAATTCTCAGAGTACTTTCTGAAAATCAAGATGGATTGTGCGGGACTAGCTGCCTGCCAAGGCTGCGCCTCATTTTAAATCTGGCAAACCCATTTTTTCTCTCCCTTGTGTATTCATCAGACCATTTTGTGTCACCAGGAGCATGAACTAAAGTAAGGGTTATCCAGTTGAGCCGTACATTCTAATGCAAGCCAACCATCCCATATTTGGCAGTTCACACCAAATGTTTTTGCACAGCAAGAAGAAGTCTCCTAAGGGTCAGTCTGGAGAAGATTCTGGACCCTGCCTGAATGATAAAAATAAACCAGTTTGGATAAAGGCAAAAGGTCTGAAGGTTTCCTTTCACCCTAAGGGAAAATGGCAGGAAAATGGCAGAAGAAAAAGAGTTAACACCCCCGCACTTACACCATGACTCCAGTTCAAATTGTTCACCCTCATAGTGCTGTTTAGAACTAAAAGATTGCTGGAGAGCTGTTCATGGATCTTCCAGCATCCTGTCCTTAAAGGGTGGGACTGAGATTTAATGGCACCACAGCATCTTGACTATGGCTCATTCCGCACATGCAGAATAATGCACTTTCAAACTGCTTTCAGTGCTCTTTAAAGCTGTGCGGAATAGCAAAATCCACTTGCAAACAGTTGTGAAAGTGGTTTGAAAATGCATTATTTTGAGTGTGCGGAAGGGGCCTATGTTACATCAAAACTGAAATAGCAGGGTTTTTTTTAAAAAAAGTCTAAACTTCAGTGTTAAAATAAAATTTTCCCCAGGCACTTAGTTTTGTGGACGAAACAATAGAGGTTTTTGGGCTTTTGGCCAACATAACACTTATATAAGTGAAATCTATTTTATAGAAGAAAATGAATATGGGGTTTTGCTGGCTATTGCAGTGCAATCCTACAGGAAGTTACTCCAGTATAACCATGCAGTTCCAAAGACAATTACAACTTCCTAAGTGCATTGAAGTCAGTAGACTTATAACAGTTGAAATTTGTTTAGAATAAGTGGGTTTAGGAGGGAGTGACTCTGTATAGGACTGTACCTTAAGCCATTCATGGTACTCCAGTTGGGTTCTGAATTATCAACCTCTCTTGGGTCCACCATCCTTCTTAGAGGTTCCTATGTCTGGGCTGCCTGGTGGGATCCTGTGGATTGGTTGGTGCCTGTGGAGACAAAGACCAACCTGGAGTGAACTGCTGAGGAACTGTTAGTTCACCCTAGCAAGTTGGCATTGCTGTCCCCCAGTGGGGGACCTGAATGAATACCAGCAGGCAGAGCCAAAGTTGGCGTGTCTTCAGATATGACATAAGAGAGGACGAGGTAGCTCTGTGGCTCTGGAGGCTAATAGAAGTTCACCAAGGGAAGGAGGAGTTTCCCTGCCCCATGTGTGCCCAGATGCTGAGGCAGAGGAGCCTTTACAAGGAAAGAAGGGTGTGCAGACAAGAGGAATGAAATAACTTCTCAATTTCTTTGGTGAGGAAGCTTTGTAACAGATTGTGGCGGAATAAACAGTAAAAGGTGAAAAAAGGTGTTGCATGAAGTGGGTGATCCTGTGTTGAACAGGGGATTGGACTAGATGGCCTGTAAGCCCCGATTCTATTTATTCCTTGACACTTATATCTTTTGTGAAGGAGCATCAAGTGCATGGAGAGGCCTTTAGTGCTCATGGTCCCACAGTTTGATTGAGTCACTGCCAGCATACACTACATACTCAAAACCTACACCATCACAAGTCTGTCCATTAATGTTTGCTCCTGGTATATCACGTGCTGCAACAGTGGCTTTTATGTTGCATATATGCATATGATCAAGAACAAAACATATTTGCCATTTTCTCACTAAAACATGTCTGAAATTAATTAGCTTTATATAACCGTTCTGGACCGTCTTTGATTGTTAATCTGGTGAGTGGATTTCATTGACTTTCATTTCACACTGCCCTGGGTTGAAACAGATGCGCAGCCAATATTTGAGCGTGGCAAGCCATGCTCTTGTCTCTAAGAGATGTTGCCCGGTTTCGAGGCACAGGGTGGCGTAAGGCACGCAGTGAGGCATGCCCAAAAGTTTAAATAAGAAGCGAGATTGTACTCGCTCAGCTGTGTTGGACCAGGAGCCTATCCAAAGTGGGACTCCATATAATAGTTGCTGGGCCACCTTGGTGTTAAAGACTTTTAATGCTGCAGGCACAAATTGATGGCCCTTGTTATGCTGGAAAAAACAGCATTAGGATTGCTGATACACTGAAACCATGGAGTTTTGTAACAGGCATGGGTCTCTGTGGCTGTTAACCCCTCTATAATGGAGGTGCACTCCTAAATATTTAAAAACAATTTGACCTGTTCCAATTACGGTTTATCTTCCTAGCACCCAACGAGATGGCTTCCAGGATTTTGAAAACACTACAACCTTCGATTTTTGAGAGTTGAGTGTCAGGCCATTGGTTGTACAGTATCTACGTTACCTGGGTTGCTAGGAGTCGCTTCACATGCCGAGATTTTGAGGGTGTCATCGACAGCAAAGGCACTAAGGCGTGCCGTCGACATATAGCAATACCAGGGGATTCTTGGATGTCCATCTAAGTTTGGACAGTGTGAGTTTACAGATTTAAGTTTGCTTGCTAGGTCATTTAAATAAAGATTAAAAAGAACTGGTGCAAGGACACAGCCTTGTTTTACTCCCTTGGAGACAGATATTTTGGGTGTAAGCCAAAATGTTTGGATTTCATTGACTTTCATTTCACACTGCCCTGGGTGTCAACCTTGGTTTTCATTAAACTCAGGTCTCCTTGCTTCCCAACCCAGTATCTGAGGAAACAAGATGCTTGCTTTTAAGAAGACTTTTAAGGAAGCCTGTAAGATCAGTAGTCTTTGAAGGAGGGAAAACTAAGACGAGGGAAGCAGACGTAATAAGATACAGGGAGTATGAGACCATAAAACAAGATGCAAAACTCCTTGTGTGATGCTTTCTTATCACAAGCAAGCTTTTATTAACAGTGCAGCTGTTTAGAATGAAAGTCACATTACTGGAGGCTTTCAACTAAGTTTATTTCAAAACAAATGAAGGTTATCGAATGTTTACTTTGGGTGCCAGTTTCTTTGAAAACTTTCTCATAACTGTTCTCCTATATCCTGGCTTGATAACAGAAAGCACAGAAACTAGACTGATCCTTTGCCATGAGAAATGGAAGACATCCTAACCCACAGAGAATGGCTACTGCCACCAGTCAGTGGGGAGGGGGAGTCTCTCAAAGAGTTTATTTCATATAAGGGAGACAGGCATTTGAGTCCTCACTCTGCCCTAAAGATCACTGCATGACCTCAGGCCTGTCGGTCAAACTGAGCTCAATCTACTTCACAAAATAGGGGGAAAGGCTGGAAAACAGCGATGTTATCATTTATCCCTTTGTCTAAATAACACCCCAAACCCTGCCCTCCCCAGGCTCCATCCCCCAAATATCCAGATATTTCCCAGCCCAGAGATGGCATCTCTCACCACCAGCATACTTGTTGATTTATGGAGCGGACAGTCGTGGTCGTTTACTTCAAGGAGCTTATATTTTGATAGAAGTATAATAGTAGTGAATTAGAGAAAATTTAACTCCACCTGTCTAAACTGTTACAATTAGGATGGTGGGTACAAGTGTTAAGCATGAAGCCCTCCAAAAACAGGAGCACTGAGTAGAATCTATAGACATTCCTGAGGGTATCTGGCTAACCCATGACTGCAACATAGTTGGGCCACATGCAGTCAAGGGGCCTCTTTCAATTTTCTCTTTGGACAAAAGCTCGCTAGTCTGCTCAGTGGGTTTCTTTACATGCAATTCTACCCCAAAAGTGCAGTTCTAAATGAGAGCTTTGCTCATTTTGTCCAAAATGTATGCAATTCTCAATCAACAGACAGAAGAAAACTGGTTTCCGGGCTGTATGGCCGTGGTTCTAATAGCCTTTTCTCCTGATGTTTCACCTGCATCTGTGGTTGGCACCTTCAGAGGATCCTCTGAATACACAGAAGAGGAGTTAGAATTTATACCTCCCTTTTCTCCTGTAAAGAGACCCAAAGTGGCTTCCAAAGTCCTTTCACTTCTCCTTCCCACAATCGACACCTTGTGAGGGGCTGAGAGAGTTCTGAAGAACTTTGACTAATCCAAGGTCAACCAGCAGGTTTCATGTGGAGGAGCAAGGAAACAAGTCCAGTTAATCAGATAAGAGTCTGCCACTGATGTGCAGGAGTGGGGAATCAAACCTGGTTCTCCAGATTAGAGTCCAGTTGCTCTTAACCACTGCACCATGCAGACTCTCCAAAATTCCTTGAAAACCTTCACATCTCTAATGGTGGGCCTGGAAGAGTTTTTAAAACATTTTCATATAGGAAAAATGCCACCTTTATATGTAATTTCAGGTTTGACATAATACAGCTTGTCAAGAGTGGCAACTAACCAGACAAGCTCCACAATGCTTGGTGCAGCTCTGTTTCGAACACCAATCCTGTAAAATGTTGAGTCGGAGGATGCTAATGCCATTGACATTTGAATACCTACAGTTTTAAGTTGGTGCGTACAGCACAGACCAAACCGACAGCCCTGACATTTGCTCAGCTTTTTCTTTAATCAGCCTCATGACAGTAAGACATATATCTATTTAAGAACAAGGACCATAACCAAATACATCAAAGCACATCTTTCCCTTCTCCTTTCAGAAAAAAAATAATCCAAATTCAAACTTTAAAAAGTGAAAGTCAGCTACACAGAAGAAACCCACTACCATTTTATCTAAAAGAAATTCATGTTTATAGTCCTGTGAAATCACCAGTCTATCATCATCATACAGATGCCCAATAACTAACGGAACCAAAATTAGTGCACTTATTTACACATTTGGATCTCCACTACACAATATGGGTAAGGTTAATGTTCTGATGAGAGCCAGTATGGGAGGTGGTTAAGAACACTGACGCTAATATGAAGGATTGGGATAAATTCCCCCTCTTCTTCACATGAAGCGTGCTGGGTGACCTTGGGTCAGTCACAATTTTCTGAAAATGTCCTCAGCTCATGCAGAGCCAGGCTAAGGAGAACCAATTCTGACGTTCTCTTGCCTTGATAACTTTAAGGGGTTTCCATAAGTCAGTAGTGGTTTGATGGCACACACATGCACAGTTTTGTCAGGTAATATGAGTTTGCATTTAAAAGTCTGTGGCCCCTAGTTAAAACATGGTTTCATATTGAAACATGGGAACTTTATGCATGTGCTACTTACCCAGGGGCTGCTTGCTTCACAGGGTTTTTTCCCCTGCAGTTTTTTATGTTTACATCTGGGATTCTTCTGCTGCAAAGTGTCCCTGGCTGAGTCAATCTGTCATTTTGCTTCCTCGTTCTCTCTATGCAACGTCCATCTGGGGAGGTTGCCTGCCACATTTATTGGTGCTGTTTGTCCATCTGTGATCTAGCATTAATTCACTATATCATTTAAGTTTTATGTCAGCTTTACGGTCAATCACTCCAGCAATGGACTCTCAGTGTGAAAACAGAAATGGAACAAAACAAAACATTGTCTCGTTCTTCCTCACTCTCAAGTTGGCAGGAAGTTTGAGAAGCAGGGGCATTCTGAAAGCATTTGATGCTTCTTGTGGGAGAGAGCCCTGGCTAATGTTTCCCGCCCCCCACCTCACCACTTACTCCTTCCTTGAATCTTATTTATTTATTTATTTATTTATTTATTTATTTATTTATTTATTTATTATTTATTATTTATTTATTTATTTATTTATTTATTTATTTATTTATTTATTTATTTATTTATTTATAGACCACCCTCCCCCTTAGGGCTCAATTACAGCTCTCCATTGAGGGTCTCCTCCTCTTGGTGGCCAGAAGACTATTGTTGGGTGGGTGAGGGAAGGCAATGAGGAGCAAGAAAACCTGAAGAAAACAAAATGCATGCAATTTCCCTTTGTTCTCCCTGCACAGGGAGAGAAAGGTCACTATTTCAGAGATTTCAGAAACCATGGAGATTCTCTGATCTGAGGGGTGGTGAGTTGGGGAGAGGGGGAACTGTGTGTATAACCAAGAATCCAACCCAAAAGGGAATAAACACTCACTGTGAAGGAGACCACAAGTGAATAAATGGCTATGGTGTCCCTGGGGTTTTTTCTGGTCCTGTAAATAGAGTCAGGTTGTGGCCTGGTTCTTCACAATCTTGTCTTTAGTGAGAAAGAAATAACATAAGAGGCTAATAGTGAGAAGGGCAAAAGCTGGAGGAGTGGGCAGGGATATATTACATCATGAGGACAAAGAAAGGCATTCCACAAATACATTTAAAGAGACCTTATATGTTATGTATTATGACATTTTTTCCTGCACCGAGAACCAGTGTAGGATAGTTTTCACAGTTTAAAACTAGGCTGTGAGAGACCAGAGTTCAAATTCCAACATAGTCATTAATAGCATTTGGGTGACCTCAGGGCATTCCTATTCTCACTGCCTAATCTACTTCACAAGGTTGCTGGGATGACCAAACAGGGAAAGGAGTGTGTAACTCAGAACTCTGTGGAGAAAGGAGAAGACAAAAGTGTACTAAATAAGGCATTGCTACTGGGTGGCTGGGGTCATCTAAATATCATTCTGGACATGACACAAAGGGGACCACATTGCTCTTTATCTAGTATAGCTTAGCTGTCCTGGAACAGTTATTCTAGAGTGCTAGTGCATGGAATGAGGTTAGGGTTGCTGACCCAGTGCTGTAACTGGCAGGAGTTTTAGGGGCATGTGGAAATTAGTGTTATGCTGAAACAACAGAATCCCTTCTGGTGGGAACCCAGAAGGGATGTTATCACATCAGCATTATACTCAAGGACTCTCCTGGGGAGTTGCAGTGTTGAAGTGACATCTATCTCCCCCACTGTGCTAACAACCAAGACAACGAAGCAAGTGGTCTTCCACCATACTGGGAAACCTGGAAAACCCTAGATGAGGTGCC
The DNA here is from genome assembly GCF_021028975.2 of Sphaerodactylus townsendi. Taxonomy (NCBI): domain Eukaryota; kingdom Metazoa; phylum Chordata; class Lepidosauria; order Squamata; family Sphaerodactylidae; genus Sphaerodactylus; species Sphaerodactylus townsendi. Next base: position 21,018,001 of record NC_059437.1, on the reverse strand, counting down.
CCATAGATATTATCTCAGGAACAGACCCTGGGTTGACCCTTGCATAGGAAGGTGTGTGTGTGTGTGTTTATAAAAATCTGGGTATGTATTAATTTATAAGGGGAAACATGTTCCCTTAATTTTAATAACTGAAACTTATGAATACAGATTTCAAGATGATGGTCCTTGTCCACTTTAAAAATGTCAGAATCTTTTTTTTAAAAAAGACCCACCCAAACTATGTGCATGGAACTTAATAAAACATCTAGTTTGTAAGAAAAATGTGTTCTTTGATTAGCCATCTTAAAATCATTGCGCATTAAGACATATGTCAGATTAACTGTGGAGATCTTTTCTCCCATCTTAATGCCATAAAAACCATCAATTCAGCCATCACTTCCCAAAATCCTCATAGACAGATTCAGAAACATAGCTAAAGTAAGAGCGTAAAGTCCTGATCTTATAGAATGGACACTACCACTTTAGATTGCAGATGGAAATTGTTGATAGTTCCCAAACTGTTTTTTAAAAGCCCTGCTTAAAGGGCCTTTCCCCACTTACCTTAAGCCCCGCGCTACTTGAGGAGAGTAGTGCGGGGTCCCCCGGCACTCCCCACGCAGGAGAGGCTGACAGCAGCAACTGCTTCACAGCTGTCCAGCTGCCCCCCCTCAGCGTGTGCCCAGTCCCTGGGAGCTCTTGCAAAGGGTGAGTAGGGGTGAGAGGGCAGCTTGCATAGCGCCAGGAGATGCCGCTTGCGCTTTAGAGGTAATGTGCGCCAGCGACGAAGCAGGCCGAGGGAAAAGTGGGGAAAGGCCCAAAGTCAACAGCAAACAAAAAGAACTGGTATTTCTCCCCACTCATTTCTGTCTGTAGGAAATGTAGTCAATGTGAAAAAAAAAATTAAAGAACCAATTGCCCAGTTGCTACCTCAGTCCACCACACGTGACATCAGCTGACATTTAATACAGGGGGAAAAGCTGGATTCACTGCTACATTTAACAGTCTTTGATTACAGGGATTTTTGTTTCATCCTGATGTGTGAAAGACAATGATGAATACATCACGTTAAAGAACTAGTTTAAGTCACTGTAAACTGAGGAATCCTTGAGGGCAAAACATTGCTTTTTTAAAAAAAGGCATTTATAAATACACTAGTGGGGCCCGGCCACACGTTGCTGTGGCTTATTGTGGTGAAATGGGAAAGGAACAGTAGCAGCAAATCAATTGCAGAGGCCAGCAGTACGTGCTCATGGAAACGTGCAGGCTGATACTGTGCGATGTCATTGATGTGTGTGACCACATCCTCCCTCACTTCTCTTCCCTTGCATGGCACCCCTCCCCCTCCCTCCCCTTTCCCTTTGCTAGAGTGGGTGGGTCATATCCAGATGCTGTGCCCCTCCCTCCCCTCTCTTGCATGCCACCCTTCACCCTCTCCCCTCCCTAACTTCTGTTCCCTTGCATGCCACCCCTCCCTCCCTTCCATCTCCCTCTGCTAGGGTGGGTGGGTCATATCCAGATGCTGTGCCCCCTCCCTCCCCTCCTTTGCATGCCACCCCTCACTCTCTGTCCCCTCCCTCACTTCTCTTCCCTTGCATGCCTCCCCTTCTGTCCCTTCCCTCTCCCTCCACTGAATGTGTATGAGAATAGGTGTGTTGTGTGGTAGTAGTGGGTGAGACACAGAGAGTGAAAGGTACCTGCGTGTGAGCAGGGGGGAACCCCACCTGATGTCTCACACGGCAACGTGTGTATGTGTTTCGCGTCCACTCGAGTTATTGTCTATGTACTGTTTTCACTGCTCATATCTGGCCATCTGAGCGAACATTCTAAGGGCCCGAACATTCTAAGGGTGACAGTTACACACAGGCAGCTTCATGGCCTGGTGTGCCAGGAAAAAGATGTTTTACCTGGCTCAGGTGTATTGTCTGACAGTGGGAGGTACGTAAGAACACAGTCAGGGGAATGAGTAAGTGTCTGTGAAATTTTCAGAGCGTTTGGGCCAGCAGGTGCGGGGTTATTCTCGAAGCAACAAACACATGGCTTCATTTTTATAGATATAGATTGGGAGTACTTGAACATAATTATGGCAGCCTCTAGGATATTGTTCTACTCAAAAGAGCTTGTTATGCCTTCAGTAATGAAAATACAATAATTAGAAATAACACTTTCCCACTGATTAATTTAATCCACATCTGCAGTTAAATCATATTTCTTTGTTTTGTTAGAATCTTAAGGTTCTAGTCCCTCACAAACTGTAAATGTTAACAGTGGCCCTTGTCAAAGGCCTGAAGAACAGACAGGTTTGATAAAGAGATTTGCTGCAGATTTTATATTATATTTTAAAAGAGAAAATGGTGAGGTACAACAGGCCAGATTCTGAACTTCCTCCTGGGTTACAGGCCTTTATGAGGCTTCTCTGTAGCTGAGTTCCATTTTGTCCCCTGAATAATTATTTGGGGGCACCCTCCAGAGGAACCCCTGAATCAGCGTAGGTTTCTTTAGAAGTAGAAGAATAAGAGCTAGCTTATACCTCACTTTTATCTACCTTTAAGTAGTCTCAAAGCAGCTTAAAATTGCTTTTCCTTTCCCTCCCCACCACAGACATCTTGTGAGGTAGGTAGGACTGAAAGAGTTCAAATAGATCTATGCCTAGCCCAAGGCTAGTATAGGAGTGAACAAACCTGGTTCTCCAGATCAAAGCGTGCCACTCATATGGAAGTGTAGGGAATCAAAGCTGGTTCTCCAGATAAGAGTCTGCTGCTCTTAACCACTACAGCCTGCTGGCTTTTGCTCAAAGCCTACAATGTTTACAGCAAGCATTAACCAGACAACTGGTCAGTATTTTGATGGTCTAAGGCCTGTTCTACATGGGCCAATAAACACAGATTAAGGACACTAAAAATGTTTTTTGTGGGGGAAACATCGCATAGATTCCACCCCTAAAACAAGTTTGCCCTGTGTTATTTCCTCCAAACTGGGTTTTTCAAGTATCTCACCATCCACGAGTCTTTTTAAAAATTCCGGGTTACAGCCACTTGTGAGTGAATGGCCGGGCAGGAGGCGCGTTCCTTTAAAAACAAACAAACTCCTGGCTTACATCTGCATAGCCATGCAGGCGCAAAGGGTCGTATTGTGAGATTGTGAGATGTCAGCATGACTGTGTGTGGGGGGGGGGGAGGGTTGTGCATACCTGCATAGCTGCACATAACAGTGAGAGGTAAATAAAAAAAATAGATGTGCCTCCGTGTGAAGGCGCGACAGCAACCCGCATTGTTTCCTTGGGCTCCAGTCACTGCCTGCATGGATGCATGTGAACGTGAAAACAGGGAAGTGGGTTACTTTATCCTGACTGCAACCCACTATACCCATGGTGGTGAACCTTTGGCACTCCATATGTTATGGACTACAATTCCCATCAGCCCCTGCCAGTATGGCCAATTGGCCATGCTGGCAAGGGCTGATAGGAATTGTAGTCCATAACATATGGAGTGCCAAAGGTTTGCCACCACTGCACTACACATTTGCTGTGCAGGAAGGGCCTAAAACACCCAAATCCAGCTTCACTTAACTTCTTACATATTTAGCTATATCGTGCAGCTCTTGGCCAGATGTTGCTTAAACTAGCCATAAGATTAGAATTCATTAACTTTAAACCCTTTAATAAATACTCTCAAGCATGATTTTAATAGGCTGCACAGGATCAATAAAAGTCTATACACTGTGAACAAATAAACACATAGTATACACATTGAACTGGCCTTTTTTAGTTGCCCAGTAGAAACTCAGTTAAAGAAAAACTGGGAAGACTCTTCCCAGATAAGTAAAAAATAAAACAGAGCTTGTATTAAGCTGGAATTCAGTACAATTTAGTTCCAGAACCTGCCTTTAGAACTAACATGTAGCCATATAAAATAAAAGAAATTAACACCATATTTGTTCCAACCATGTATAGCTCGATTGCCTCTGATGTGCCACTACAGTAGTACTTCCTTGTAACCTTTTTATTTACACAATTTCTAACCTTTCTAAACTTTGTTCAGTCAAGCAAAAGTGATGCAGGGAGACATCTAGTAGAGGTAATCCAGCAAGTATGTGGGTCCCAGACTAGGAAGGACTTTATAGGTACTAATGAACACTTTGAAGTAAATTCCAGAAGCAAATAGGTAACAAATACCAAGGCTGTAATATGCTATATGCATGTTATACTTGGTCCCCATGAACACTGTGTTGGTAATGAAGTGAAGCTTCTGCAGAAGGCTGCAGCCTGATTACAATCAGAAATTACAGGTGAAGTAATGGATATTATATTGTCGAAGGCTTTCACGGCCGGAATCACTTGGGTGCTGTGTGGTTTCCGGGCTGTATGGCCGTGTTCTAGCAGCATTCTCTCCTGACATTTCGCCTGCATCCGTGGCTGGCATCTTCAGAGGATCTGATGTTGGAAAAGCAAGTGGAGTATATATCTGTCCAGGGTGTGTGGGGAGTGTCCAGGGTGGGTGGGGAAATCTGTCTGTGAATGAGTAACAAGTGGCTTAACCAGGTCCAATAGTTGAGGGGCATCTGAATAGAAGTATGAGTAACAATGAGACGCTATAGCCTGGGAGTAACCCTAATGTAGATAACAAGGTCACTGGTGGGGAACATGTCTGAATAGAAGTATCCTGGCCTTTGTTTCTTTTGTCTATATGGTCATCCTGTGTGTTTGTGTGGAGCTGGTTTGACACAGTCTTGACCCTAGTATTTTTCAACACTGGCAGCCAAGTTCTGTTCATTTTCAGAGTTTCTTCCCATTCCCTGTTAAAATTGTCCGTAATGTGCTTATGAATTTCAATTTGCTTCTCTGTGTAGTCTACGACAGTGAGTGGCTTTCAGAGTGGTCCAGAATTTCCTGTTTTTTTTCAAATAATATTCTATGTCCAGGTTGGTTTTATCATGTGTTCTGCTATTGCTTGATTTTTTCTAAAGCTGGAAATAGTCTGCAGTGCCTTTCGTGTTCTTGGGGGGGGGGGGGGTGGGGGGGGGGGGGGGTGGGGGGGGGGGGGGGTGGGGGGGGGGGGGGGTGGGGGGGGGGGGGGGTGGGGGGGGGGGGGGGTGGGGGGGGGGGGGGGTGGGGGGGGGGGGGGGTGGGGGGGGGGGGGGGTGGGGGGGGGGGGGGGTGGGGGGGGGGGGGGGTGGGGGGGGGGGGGGGTGGGGGGGGGGGGGGGTGGGGGGGGGGGGGGGTGGGGGGGGGGGGGGGTGGGGGGGGGGGGGGGTGGGGGGGGGGGGGGGTGGGGGGGGGGGGGGGTGGGGGGGGGGGGGGGTGGGGGGGGGGGGGGGTGGGGGGGGGGGGGGGTGGGGGGGGGGGGGGGTGGGGGGGGGGGGGGGTGGGGGGGGGGGGGGGTGGGGGGGGGGGGGGGTGGGGGGGGGGGGGGGTGGGGGGGGGGGGGGGTGGGGGGGGGGGGGGGTGGGGGGGGGGGGGGGTGGGGGGGGGGGGGGGTGGGGGGGGGGGGGGGTGGGGGGGGGGGGGGGTGGGGGGGGGGGGGGGTGGGGGGGGGGGGGGGTGGGGGGGGGGGGGGGTGGGGGGGGGGGGGGGTGGGGGGGGGGGGGGGTGGGGGGGGGGGGGGGTGGGGGGGGGGGGGGGTGGGGGGGGGGGGGGGTGGGGGGGGGGGGGGGTGGGGGGGGGGGGGGGTGGGGGGGGGGGGGGGTGGGGGGGGGGGGGGGTGGGGGGGGGGGGGGGTGGGGGGGGGGGGGGGTGGGGGGGGGGGGGGGTGGGGGGGGGGGGGGGTGGGGGGGGGGGGGGGTGGGGGGGGGGGGGGGTGGGGGGGGGGGGGGGTGGGGGGGGGGGGGGGTGGGGGGGGGGGGGGGTGGGGGGGGGGGGGGGTGGGGGGGGGGGGGGGTGGGGGGGGGGGGGGGTGGGGGGGGGGGGGGGTGGGGGGGGGGGGGGGTGGGGGGGGGGGGGGGTGGGGGGGGGGGGGGGTGGGGGGGGGGGGGGGTGGGGGGGGGGGGGGGTGGGGGGGGGGGGGGGTGGGGGGGGGGGGGGGTGGGGGGGGGGGGGGGTGGGGGGGGGGGGGGGTGGGGGGGGGGGGGGGTGGGGGGGGGGGGGGGTGGGGGGGGGGGGGGGTGGGGGGGGGGGGGGGTGGGGGGGGGGGGGGGTGGGGGGGGGGGGGGGTGGGGGGGGGGGGGGGTGGGGGGGGGGGGGGGTGGGGGGGGGGGGGGGTGGGGGGGGGGGGGGGTGGGGGGGGGGGGGGGTGGGGGGGGGGGGGGGTGGGGGGGGGGGGGGGTGGGGGGGGGGGGGGGTGGGGGGGGGGGGGGGTGGGGGGGGGGGGGGGTGGGGGGGGGGGGGGGTGGGGGGGGGGGGGGGTGGGGGGGGGGGGGGGTGGGGGGGGGGGGGGGTGGGGGGGGGGGGGGGTGGGGGGGGGGGGGGGTGGGGGGGGGGGGGGGTGGGGGGGGGGGGGGGTGGGGGGGGGGGGGGGTGGGGGGGGGGGGGGGTGGGGGGGGGGGGGGGTGGGGGGGGGGGGGGGTGGGGGGGGGGGGGGGTGGGGGGGGGGGGGGGTGGGGGGGGGGGGGGGTGGGGGGGGGGGGGGGTGGGGGGGGGGGGGGGTGGGGGGGGGGGGGGGTGGGGGGGGGGGGGGGTGGGGGGGGGGGGGGGTGGGGGGGGGGGGGGGTGGGGGGGGGGGGGGGTGGGGGGGGGGGGGGGTGGGGGGGGGGGGGGGTGGGGGGGGGGGGGGGTGGGGGGGGGGGGGGGTGGGGGGGGGGGGGGGTGGGGGGGGGGGGGGGTGGGGGGGGGGGGGGGTGGGGGGGGGGGGGGGTGGGGGGGGGGGGGGGTGGGGGGGGGGGGGGGTGGGGGGGGGGGGGGGTGGGGGGGGGGGGGGGTGGGGGGGGGGGGGGGTGGGGGGGGGGGGGGGTGGGGGGGGGGGGGGGTGGGGGGGGGGGGGGGTGGGGGGGGGGGGGGGTGGGGGGGGGGGGGGGTGGGGGGGGGGGGGGGTGGGGGGGGGGGGGGGTGGGGGGGGGGGGGGGTGGGGGGGGGGGGGGGTGGGGGGGGGGGGGGGTGGGGGGGGGGGGGGGTGGGGGGGGGGGGGGGTGGGGGGGGGGGGGGGTGGGGGGGGGGGGGGGTGGGGGGGGGGGGGGGTGGGGGGGGGGGGGGGTGGGGGGGGGGGGGGGTGGGGGGGGGGGGGGGTGGGGGGGGGGGGGGGTGGGGGGGGGGGGGGGTGGGGGGGGGGGGGGGTGGGGGGGGGGGGGGGTGGGGGGGGGGGGGGGTGGGGGGGGGGGGGGGTGGGGGGGGGGGGGGGTGGGGGGGGGGGGGGGTGGGGGGGGGGGGGGGTGGGGGGGGGGGGGGGTGGGGGGGGGGGGGGGTGGGGGGGGGGGGGGGTGGGGGGGGGGGGGGGTGGGGGGGGGGGGGGGTGGGGGGGGGGGGGGGTGGGGGGGGGGGGGGGTGGGGGGGGGGGGGGGTGGGGGGGGGGGGGGGTGGGGGGGGGGGGGGGTGGGGGGGGGGGGGGGTGGGGGGGGGGGGGGGTGGGGGGGGGGGGGGGTGGGGGGGGGGGGGGGTGGGGGGGGGGGGGGGTGGGGGGGGGGGGGGGTGGGGGGGGGGGGGGGTGGGGGGGGGGGGGGGTGGGGGGGGGGGGGGGTGGGGGGGGGGGGGGGTGGGGGGGGGGGGGGGTGGGGGGGGGGGGGGGTGGGGGGGGGGGGGGGTGGGGGGGGGGGGGGGTGGGGGGGGGGGGGGGTGGGGGGGGGGGGGGGTGGGGGGGGGGGGGGGTGGGGGGGGGGGGGGGTGGGGGGGGGGGGGGGTGGGGGGGGGGGGGGGTGGGGGGGGGGGGGGGTGGGGGGGGGGGGGGGTGGGGGGGGGGGGGGGTGGGGGGGGGGGGGGGTGGGGGGGGGGGGGGGTGGGGGGGGGGGGGGGTGGGGGGGGGGGGGGGTGGGGGGGGGGGGGGGTGGGGGGGGGGGGGGGTGGGGGGGGGGGGGGGTGGGGGGGGGGGGGGGTGGGGGGGGGGGGGGGTGGGGGGGGGGGGGGGTGGGGGGGGGGGGGGGTGGGGGGGGGGGGGGGTGGGGGGGGGGGGGGGTGGGGGGGGGGGGGGGTGGGGGGGGGGGGGGGTGGGGGGGGGGGGGGGTGGGGGGGGGGGGGGGTGGGGGGGGGGGGGGGTGGGGGGGGGGGGGGGTGGGGGGGGGGGGGGGTGGGGGGGGGGGGGGGTGGGGGGGGGGGGGGGTGGGGGGGGGGGGGGGTGGGGGGGGGGGGGGGTGGGGGGGGGGGGGGGTGGGGGGGGGGGGGGGTGGGGGGGGGGGGGGGTGGGGGGGGGGGGGGGTGGGGGGGGGGGGGGGTGGGGGGGGGGGGGGGTGGGGGGGGGGGGGGGTGGGGGGGGGGGGGGGTGGGGGGGGGGGGGGGTGGGGGGGGGGGGGGGTGGGGGGGGGGGGGGGTGGGGGGGGGGGGGGGTGGGGGGGGGGGGGGGTGGGGGGGGGGGGGGGTGGGGGGGGGGGGGGGTGGGGGGGGGGGGGGGTGGGGGGGGGGGGGGGTGGGGGGGGGGGGGGGTGGGGGGGGGGGGGGGTGGGGGGGGGGGGGGGTGGGGGGGGGGGGGGGTGGGGGGGGGGGGGGGTGGGGGGGGGGGGGGGTGGGGGGGGGGGGGGGTGGGGGGGGGGGGGGGTGGGGGGGGGGGGGGGTGGGGGGGGGGGGGGGTGGGGGGGGGGGGGGGTGGGGGGGGGGGGGGGTGGGGGGGGGGGGGGGTGGGGGGGGGGGGGGGTGGGGGGGGGGGGGGGTGGGGGGGGGGGGGGGTGGGGGGGGGGGGGGGTGGGGGGGGGGGGGGGTGGGGGGGGGGGGGGGTGGGGGGGGGGGGGGGTGGGGGGGGGGGGGGGTGGGGGGGGGGGGGGGTGGGGGGGGGGGGGGGTGGGGGGGGGGGGGGGTGGGGGGGGGGGGGGGTGGGGGGGGGGGGGGGTGGGGGGGGGGGGGGGTGGGGGGGGGGGGGGGTGGGGGGGGGGGGGGGTGGGGGGGGGGGGGGGTGGGGGGGGGGGGGGGTGGGGGGGGGGGGGGGTGGGGGGGGGGGGGGGTGGGGGGGGGGGGGGGTGGGGGGGGGGGGGGGTGGGGGGGGGGGGGGGTGGGGGGGGGGGGGGGTGGGGGGGGGGGGGGGTGGGGGGGGGGGGGGGTGGGGGGGGGGGGGGGTGGGGGGGGGGGGGGGTGGGGGGGGGGGGGGGTGGGGGGGGGGGGGGGTGGGGGGGGGGGGGGGTGGGGGGGGGGGGGGGTGGGGGGGGGGGGGGGTGGGGGGGGGGGGGGGTGGGGGGGGGGGGGGGTGGGGGGGGGGGGGGGTGGGGGGGGGGGGGGGTGGGGGGGGGGGGGGGTGGGGGGGGGGGGGGGTGGGGGGGGGGGGGGGTGGGGGGGGGGGGGGGTGGGGGGGGGGGGGGGTGGGGGGGGGGGGGGGTGGGGGGGGGGGGGGGTGGGGGGGGGGGGGGGTGGGGGGGGGGGGGGGTGGGGGGGGGGGGGGGTGGGGGGGGGGGGGGGTGGGGGGGGGGGGGGGTGGGGGGGGGGGGGGGTGGGGGGGGGGGGGGGTGGGGGGGGGGGGGGGTGGGGGGGGGGGGGGGTGGGGGGGGGGGGGGGTGGGGGGGGGGGGGGGTGGGGGGGGGGGGGGGTGGGGGGGGGGGGGGGTGGGGGGGGGGGGGGGTGGGGGGGGGGGGGGGTGGGGGGGGGGGGGGGTGGGGGGGGGGGGGGGTGGGGGGGGGGGGGGGTGGGGGGGGGGGGGGGTGGGGGGGGGGGGGGGTGGGGGGGGGGGGGGGTGGGGGGGGGGGGGGGTGGGGGGGGGGGGGGGTGGGGGGGGGGGGGGGTGGGGGGGGGGGGGGGTGGGGGGGGGGGGGGGTGGGGGGGGGGGGGGGTGGGGGGGGGGGGGGGTGGGGGGGGGGGGGGGTGGGGGGGGGGGGGGGTGGGGGGGGGGGGGGGTGGGGGGGGGGGGGGGTGGGGGGGGGGGGGGGTGGGGGGGGGGGGGGGTGGGGGGGGGGGGGGGTGGGGGGGGGGGGGGGTGGGGGGGGGGGGGGGTGGGGGGGGGGGGGGGTGGGGGGGGGGGGGGGTGGGGGGGGGGGGGGGTGGGGGGGGGGGGGGGTGGGGGGGGGGGGGGGTGGGGGGGGGGGGGGGTGGGGGGGGGGGGGGGTGGGGGGGGGGGGGGGTGGGGGGGGGGGGGGGTGGGGGGGGGGGGGGGTGGGGGGGGGGGGGGGTGGGGGGGGGGGGGGGTGGGGGGGGGGGGGGGTGGGGGGGGGGGGGGGTGGGGGGGGGGGGGGGTGGGGGGGGGGGGGGGTGGGGGGGGGGGGGGGTGGGGGGGGGGGGGGGTGGGGGGGGGGGGGGGTGGGGGGGGGGGGGGGTGGGGGGGGGGGGGGGTGGGGGGGGGGGGGGGTGGGGGGGGGGGGGGGTGGGGGGGGGGGGGGGTGGGGGGGGGGGGGGGTGGGGGGGGGGGGGGGTGGGGGGGGGGGGGGGTGGGGGGGGGGGGGGGTGGGGGGGGGGGGGGGTGGGGGGGGGGGGGGGTGGGGGGGGGGGGGGGTGGGGGGGGGGGGGGGTGGGGGGGGGGGGGGGTGGGGGGGGGGGGGGGTGGGGGGGGGGGGGGGTGGGGGGGGGGGGGGGTGGGGGGGGGGGGGGGTGGGGGGGGGGGGGGGTGGGGGGGGGGGGGGGTGGGGGGGGGGGGGGGTGGGGGGGGGGGGGGGTGGGGGGGGGGGGGGGTGGGGGGGGGGGGGGGTGGGGGGGGGGGGGGGTGGGGGGGGGGGGGGGTGGGGGGGGGGGGGGGTGGGGGGGGGGGGGGGTGGGGGGGGGGGGGGGTGGGGGGGGGGGGGGGTGGGGGGGGGGGGGGGTGGGGGGGGGGGGGGGTGGGGGGGGGGGGGGGTGGGGGGGGGGGGGGGTGGGGGGGGGGGGGGGTGGGGGGGGGGGGGGGTGGGGGGGGGGGGGGGTGGGGGGGGGGGGGGGTGGGGGGGGGGGGGGGTGGGGGGGGGGGGGGGTGGGGGGGGGGGGGGGTGGGGGGGGGGGGGGGTGGGGGGGGGGGGGGGTGGGGGGGGGGGGGGGTGGGGGGGGGGGGGGGTGGGGGGGGGGGGGGGTGGGGGGGGGGGGGGGTGGGGGGGGGGGGGGGTGGGGGGGGGGGGGGGTGGGGGGGGGGGGGGGTGGGGGGGGGGGGGGGTGGGGGGGGGGGGGGGTGGGGGGGGGGGGGGGTGGGGGGGGGGGGGGGTGGGGGGGGGGGGGGGTGGGGGGGGGGGGGGGTGGGGGGGGGGGGGGGTGGGGGGGGGGGGGGGTGGGGGGGGGGGGGGGTGGGGGGGGGGGGGGGTGGGGGGGGGGGGGGGTGGGGGGGGGGGGGGGTGGGGGGGGGGGGGGGTGGGGGGGGGGGGGGGTGGGGGGGGGGGGGGGTGGGGGGGGGGGGGGGTGGGGGGGGGGGGGGGTGGGGGGGGGGGGGGGTGGGGGGGGGGGGGGGTGGGGGGGGGGGGGGGTGGGGGGGGGGGGGGGTGGGGGGGGGGGGGGGTGGGGGGGGGGGGGGGTGGGGGGGGGGGGGGGTGGGGGGGGGGGGGGGTGGGGGGGGGGGGGGGTGGGGGGGGGGGGGGGTGGGGGGGGGGGGGGGTGGGGGGGGGGGGGGGTGGGGGGGGGGGGGGGTGGGGGGGGGGGGGGGTGGGGGGGGGGGGGGGTGGGGGGGGGGGGGGGTGGGGGGGGGGGGGGGTGGGGGGGGGGGGGGGTGGGGGGGGGGGGGGGTGGGGGGGGGGGGGGGTGGGGGGGGGGGGGGGTGGGGGGGGGGGGGGGTGGGGGGGGGGGGGGGTGGGGGGGGGGGGGGGTGGGGGGGGGGGGGGGTGGGGGGGGGGGGGGGTGGGGGGGGGGGGGGGTGGGGGGGGGGGGGGGTGGGGGGGGGGGGGGGTGGGGGGGGGGGGGGGTGGGGGGGGGGGGGGGTGGGGGGGGGGGGGGGTGGGGGGGGGGGGGGGTGGGGGGGGGGGGGGGTGGGGGGGGGGGGGGGTGGGGGGGGGGGGGGGTGGGGGGGGGGGGGGGTGGGGGGGGGGGGGGGTGGGGGGGGGGGGGGGTGGGGGGGGGGGGGGGTGGGGGGGGGGGGGGGTGGGGGGGGGGGGGGGTGGGGGGGGGGGGGGGTGGGGGGGGGGGGGGGTGGGGGGGGGGGGGGGTGGGGGGGGGGGGGGGTGGGGGGGGGGGGGGGTGGGGGGGGGGGGGGGTGGGGGGGGGGGGGGGTGGGGGGGGGGGGGGGTGGGGGGGGGGGGGGGTGGGGGGGGGGGGGGGTGGGGGGGGGGGGGGGTGGGGGGGGGGGGGGGTGGGGGGGGGGGGGGGTGGGGGGGGGGGGGGGTGGGGGGGGGGGGGGGTGGGGGGGGGGGGGGGTGGGGGGGGGGGGGGGTGGGGGGGGGGGGGGGTGGGGGGGGGGGGGGGTGGGGGGGGGGGGGGGTGGGGGGGGGGGGGGGTGGGGGGGGGGGGGGGTGGGGGGGGGGGGGGGTGGGGGGGGGGGGGGGTGGGGGGGGGGGGGGGTGGGGGGGGGGGGGGGTGGGGGGGGGGGGGGGTGGGGGGGGGGGGGGGTGGGGGGGGGGGGGGGTGGGGGGGGGGGGGGGTGGGGGGGGGGGGGGGTGGGGGGGGGGGGGGGTGGGGGGGGGGGGGGGTGGGGGGGGGGGGGGGTGGGGGGGGGGGGGGGTGGGGGGGGGGGGGGGTGGGGGGGGGGGGGGGTGGGGGGGGGGGGGGGTGGGGGGGGGGGGGGGTGGGGGGGGGGGGGGGTGGGGGGGGGGGGGGGTGGGGGGGGGGGGGGGTGGGGGGGGGGGGGGGTGGGGGGGGGGGGGGGTGGGGGGGGGGGGGGGTGGGGGGGGGGGGGGGTGGGGGGGGGGGGGGGTGGGGGGGGGGGGGGGTGGGGGGGGGGGGGGGTGGGGGGGGGGGGGGGTGGGGGGGGGGGGGGGTGGGGGGGGGGGGGGGTGGGGGGGGGGGGGGGTGGGGGGGGGGGGGGGTGGGGGGGGGGGGGGGTGGGGGGGGGGGGGGGTGGGGGGGGGGGGGGGTGGGGGGGGGGGGGGGTGGGGGGGGGGGGGGGTGGGGGGGGGGGGGGGTGGGGGGGGGGGGGGGTGGGGGGGGGGGGGGGTGGGGGGGGGGGGGGGTGGGGGGGGGGGGGGGTGGGGGGGGGGGGGGGTGGGGGGGGGGGGGGGTGGGGGGGGGGGGGGGTGGGGGGGGGGGGGGGTGGGGGGGGGGGGGGGTGGGGGGGGGGGGGGGTGGGGGGGGGGGGGGGTGGGGGGGGGGGGGGGTGGGGGGGGGGGGGGGTGGGGGGGGGGGGGGGTGGGGGGGGGGGGGGGTGGGGGGGGGGGGGGGTGGGGGGGGGGGGGGGTGGGGGGGGGGGGGGGTGGGGGGGGGGGGGGGTGGGGGGGGGGGGGGGTGGGGGGGGGGGGGGGTGGGGGGGGGGGGGGGTGGGGGGGGGGGGGGGTGGGGGGGGGGGGGGGTGGGGGGGGGGGGGGGTGGGGGGGGGGGGGGGTGGGGGGGGGGGGGGGTGGGGGGGGGGGGGGGTGGGGGGGGGGGGGGGTGGGGGGGGGGGGGGGTGGGGGGGGGGGGGGGTGGGGGGGGGGGGGGGTGGGGGGGGGGGGGGGTGGGGGGGGGGGGGGGTGGGGGGGGGGGGGGGTGGGGGGGGGGGGGGGTGGGGGGGGGGGGGGGTGGGGGGGGGGGGGGGTGGGGGGGGGGGGGGGTGGGGGGGGGGGGGGGTGGGGGGGGGGGGGGGTGGGGGGGGGGGGGGGTGGGGGGGGGGGGGGGTGGGGGGGGGGGGGGGTGGGGGGGGGGGGGGGTGGGGGGGGGGGGGGGTGGGGGGGGGGGGGGGTGGGGGGGGGGGGGGGTGGGGGGGGGGGGGGGTGGGGGGGGGGGGGGGTGGGGGGGGGGGGGGGTGGGGGGGGGGGGGGGTGGGGGGGGGGGGGGGTGGGGGGGGGGGGGGGTGGGGGGGGGGGGGGGTGGGGGGGGGGGGGGGTGGGGGGGGGGGGGGGTGGGGGGGGGGGGGGGTGGGGGGGGGGGGGGGTGGGGGGGGGGGGGGGTGGGGGGGGGGGGGGGTGGGGGGGGGGGGGGGTGGGGGGGGGGGGGGGTGGGGGGGGGGGGGGGTGGGGGGGGGGGGGGGTGGGGGGGGGGGGGGGTGGGGGGGGGGGGGGGTGGGGGGGGGGGGGGGTGGGGGGGGGGGGGGGTGGGGGGGGGGGGGGGTGGGGGGGGGGGGGGGTGGGGGGGGGGGGGGGTGGGGGGGGGGGGGGGTGGGGGGGGGGGGGGGTGGGGGGGGGGGGGGGTGGGGGGGGGGGGGGGTGGGGGGGGGGGGGGGTGGGGGGGGGGGGGGGTGGGGGGGGGGGGGGGTGGGGGGGGGGGGGGGTGGGGGGGGGGGGGGGTGGGGGGGGGGGGGGGTGGGGGGGGGGGGGGGTGGGGGGGGGGGGGGGTGGGGGGGGGGGGGGGTGGGGGGGGGGGGGGGTGGGGGGGGGGGGGGGTGGGGGGGGGGGGGGGTGGGGGGGGGGGGGGGTGGGGGGGGGGGGGGGTGGGGGGGGGGGGGGGTGGGGGGGGGGGGGGGTGGGGGGGGGGGGGGGTGGGGGGGGGGGGGGGTGGGGGGGGGGGGGGGTGGGGGGGGGGGGGGGTGGGGGGGGGGGGGGGTGGGGGGGGGGGGGGGTGGGGGGGGGGGGGGGTGGGGGGGGGGGGGGGTGGGGGGGGGGGGGGGTGGGGGGGGGGGGGGGTGGGGGGGGGGGGGGGTGGGGGGGGGGGGGGGTGGGGGGGGGGGGGGGTGGGGGGGGGGGGGGGTGGGGGGGGGGGGGGGTGGGGGGGGGGGGGGGTGGGGGGGGGGGGGGGTGGGGGGGGGGGGGGGTGGGGGGGGGGGGGGGTGGGGGGGGGGGGGGGTGGGGGGGGGGGGGGGTGGGGGGGGGGGGGGGTGGGGGGGGGGGGGGGTGGGGGGGGGGGGGGGTGGGGGGGGGGGGGGGTGGGGGGGGGGGGGGGTGGGGGGGGGGGGGGGTGGGGGGGGGGGGGGGTGGGGGGGGGGGGGGGTGGGGGGGGGGGGGGGTGGGGGGGGGGGGGGGTGGGGGGGGGGGGGGGTGGGGGGGGGGGGGGGTGGGGGGGGGGGGGGGTGGGGGGGGGGGGGGGTGGGGGGGGGGGGGGGTGGGGGGGGGGGGGGGTGGGGGGGGGGGGGGGTGGGGGGGGGGGGGGGTGGGGGGGGGGGGGGGTGGGGGGGGGGGGGGGTGGGGGGGGGGGGGGGTGGGGGGGGGGGGGGGTGGGGGGGGGGGGGGGTGGGGGGGGGGGGGGGTGGGGGGGGGGGGGGGTGGGGGGGGGGGGGGGTGGGGGGGGGGGGGGGTGGGGGGGGGGGGGGGTGGGGGGGGGGGGGGGTGGGGGGGGGGGGGGGTGGGGGGGGGGGGGGGTGGGGGGGGGGGGGGGTGGGGGGGGGGGGGGGTGGGGGGGGGGGGGGGTGGGGGGGGGGGGGGGTGGGGGGGGGGGGGGGTGGGGGGGGGGGGGGGTGGGGGGGGGGGGGGGTGGGGGGGGGGGGGGGTGGGGGGGGGGGGGGGTGGGGGGGGGGGGGGGTGGGGGGGGGGGGGGGTGGGGGGGGGGGGGGGTGGGGGGGGGGGGGGGTGGGGGGGGGGGGGGGTGGGGGGGGGGGGGGGTGGGGGGGGGGGGGGGTGGGGGGGGGGGGGGGTGGGGGGGGGGGGGGGTGGGGGGGGGGGGGGGTGGGGGGGGGGGGGGGTGGGGGGGGGGGGGGGTGGGGGGGGGGGGGGGTGGGGGGGGGGGGGGGTGGGGGGGGGGGGGGGTGGGGGGGGGGGGGGGTGGGGGGGGGGGGGGGTGGGGGGGGGGGGGGGTGGGGGGGGGGGGGGGTGGGGGGGGGGGGGGGTGGGGGGGGGGGGGGGTGGGGGGGGGGGGGGGTGGGGGGGGGGGGGGGTGGGGGGGGGGGGGGGTGGGGGGGGGGGGGGGTGGGGGGGGGGGGGGGTGGGGGGGGGGGGGGGTGGGGGGGGGGGGGGGTGGGGGGGGGGGGGGGTGGGGGGGGGGGGGGGTGGGGGGGGGGGGGGGTGGGGGGGGGGGGGGGTGGGGGGGGGGGGGGGTGGGGGGGGGGGGGGGTGGGGGGGGGGGGGGGTGGGGGGGGGGGGGGGTGGGGGGGGGGGGGGGTGGGGGGGGGGGGGGGTGGGGGGGGGGGGGGGTGGGGGGGGGGGGGGGTGGGGGGGGGGGGGGGTGGGGGGGGGGGGGGGTGGGGGGGGGGGGGGGTGGGGGGGGGGGGGGGTGGGGGGGGGGGGGGGTGGGGGGGGGGGGGGGTGGGGGGGGGGGGGGGTGGGGGGGGGGGGGGGTGGGGGGGGGGGGGGGTGGGGGGGGGGGGGGGTGGGGGGGGGGGGGGGTGGGGGGGGGGGGGGGTGGGGGGGGGGGGGGGTGGGGGGGGGGGGGGGTGGGGGGGGGGGGGGGTGGGGGGGGGGGGGGGTGGGGGGGGGGGGGGGTGGGGGGGGGGGGGGGTGGGGGGGGGGGGGGGTGGGGGGGGGGGGGGGTGGGGGGGGGGGGGGGTGGGGGGGGGGGGGGGTGGGGGGGGGGGGGGGTGGGGGGGGGGGGGGGTGGGGGGGGGGGGGGGTGGGGGGGGGGGGGGGTGGGGGGGGGGGGGGGTGGGGGGGGGGGGGGGTGGGGGGGGGGGGGGGTGGGGGGGGGGGGGGGTGGGGGGGGGGGGGGGTGGGGGGGGGGGGGGGTGGGGGGGGGGGGGGGTGGGGGGGGGGGGGGGTGGGGGGGGGGGGGGGTGGGGGGGGGGGGGGGTGGGGGGGGGGGGGGGTGGGGGGGGGGGGGGGTGGGGGGGGGGGGGGGTGGGGGGGGGGGGGGGTGGGGGGGGGGGGGGGTGGGGGGGGGGGGGGGTGGGGGGGGGGGGGGGTGGGGGGGGGGGGGGGTGGGGGGGGGGGGGGGTGGGGGGGGGGGGGGGTGGGGGGGGGGGGGGGTGGGGGGGGGGGGGGGTGGGGGGGGGGGGGGGTGGGGGGGGGGGGGGGTGGGGGGGGGGGGGGGTGGGGGGGGGGGGGGGTGGGGGGGGGGGGGGGTGGGGGGGGGGGGGGGTGGGGGGGGGGGGGGGTGGGGGGGGGGGGGGGTGGGGGGGGGGGGGGGTGGGGGGGGGGGGGGGTGGGGGGGGGGGGGGGTGGGGGGGGGGGGGGGTGGGGGGGGGGGGGGGTGGGGGGGGGGGGGGGTGGGGGGGGGGGGGGGTGGGGGGGGGGGGGGGTGGGGGGGGGGGGGGGTGGGGGGGGGGGGGGGTGGGGGGGGGGGGGGGTGGGGGGGGGGGGGGGTGGGGGGGGGGGGGGGTGGGGGGGGGGGGGGGTGGGGGGGGGGGGGGGTGGGGGGGGGGGGGGGTGGGGGGGGGGGGGGGTGGGGGGGGGGGGGGGTGGGGGGGGGGGGGGGTGGGGGGGGGGGGGGGTGGGGGGGGGGGGGGGTGGGGGGGGGGGGGGGTGGGGGGGGGGGGGGGTGGGGGGGGGGGGGGGTGGGGGGGGGGGGGGGTGGGGGGGGGGGGGGGTGGGGGGGGGGGGGGGTGGGGGGGGGGGGGGGTGGGGGGGGGGGGGGGTGGGGGGGGGGGGGGGTGGGGGGGGGGGGGGGTGGGGGGGGGGGGGGGTGGGGGGGGGGGGGGGTGGGGGGGGGGGGGGGTGGGGGGGGGGGGGGGTGGGGGGGGGGGGGGGTGGGGGGGGGGGGGGGTGGGGGGGGGGGGGGGTGGGGGGGGGGGGGGGTGGGGGGGGGGGGGGGTGGGGGGGGGGGGGGGTGGGGGGGGGGGGGGGTGGGGGGGGGGGGGGGTGGGGGGGGGGGGGGGTGGGGGGGGGGGGGGGTGGGGGGGGGGGGGGGTGGGGGGGGGGGGGGGTGGGGGGGGGGGGGGGTGGGGGGGGGGGGGGGTGGGGGGGGGGGGGGGTGGGGGGGGGGGGGGGTGGGGGGGGGGGGGGGTGGGGGGGGGGGGGGGTGGGGGGGGGGGGGGGTGGGGGGGGGGGGGGGTGGGGGGGGGGGGGGGTGGGGGGGGGGGGGGGTGGGGGGGGGGGGGGGTGGGGGGGGGGGGGGGTGGGGGGGGGGGGGGGTGGGGGGGGGGGGGGGTGGGGGGGGGGGGGGGTGGGGGGGGGGGGGGGTGGGGGGGGGGGGGGGTGGGGGGGGGGGGGGGTGGGGGGGGGGGGGGGTGGGGGGGGGGGGGGGTGGGGGGGGGGGGGGGTGGGGGGGGGGGGGGGTGGGGGGGGGGGGGGGTGGGGGGGGGGGGGGGTGGGGGGGGGGGGGGGTGGGGGGGGGGGGGGGTGGGGGGGGGGGGGGGTGGGGGGGGGGGGGGGTGGGGGGGGGGGGGGGTGGGGGGGGGGGGGGGTGGGGGGGGGGGGGGGTGGGGGGGGGGGGGGGTGGGGGGGGGGGGGGGTGGGGGGGGGGGGGGGTGGGGGGGGGGGGGGGTGGGGGGGGGGGGGGGTGGGGGGGGGGGGGGGTGGGGGGGGGGGGGGGTGGGGGGGGGGGGGGGTGGGGGGGGGGGGGGGTGGGGGGGGGGGGGGGTGGGGGGGGGGGGGGGTGGGGGGGGGGGGGGGTGGGGGGGGGGGGGGGTGGGGGGGGGGGGGGGTGGGGGGGGGGGGGGGTGGGGGGGGGGGGGGGTGGGGGGGGGGGGGGGTGGGGGGGGGGGGGGGTGGGGGGGGGGGGGGGTGGGGGGGGGGGGGGGTGGGGGGGGGGGGGGGTGGGGGGGGGGGGGGGTGGGGGGGGGGGGGGGTGGGGGGGGGGGGGGGTGGGGGGGGGGGGGGGTGGGGGGGGGGGGGGGTGGGGGGGGGGGGGGGTGGGGGGGGGGGGGGGTGGGGGGGGGGGGGGGTGGGGGGGGGGGGGGGTGGGGGGGGGGGGGGGTGGGGGGGGGGGGGGGTGGGGGGGGGGGGGGGTGGGGGGGGGGGGGGGTGGGGGGGGGGGGGGGTGGGGGGGGGGGGGGGTGGGGGGGGGGGGGGGTGGGGGGGGGGGGGGGTGGGGGGGGGGGGGGGTGGGGGGGGGGGGGGGTGGGGGGGGGGGGGGGTGGGGGGGGGGGGGGGTGGGGGGGGGGGGGGGTGGGGGGGGGGGGGGGTGGGGGGGGGGGGGGGTGGGGGGGGGGGGGGGTGGGGGGGGGGGGGGGTGGGGGGGGGGGGGGGTGGGGGGGGGGGGGGGTGGGGGGGGGGGGGGGTGGGGGGGGGGGGGGGTGGGGGGGGGGGGGGGTGGGGGGGGGGGGGGGTGGGGGGGGGGGGGGGTGGGGGGGGGGGGGGGTGGGGGGGGGGGGGGGTGGGGGGGGGGGGGGGTGGGGGGGGGGGGGGGTGGGGGGGGGGGGGGGTGGGGGGGGGGGGGGGTGGGGGGGGGGGGGGGTGGGGGGGGGGGGGGGTGGGGGGGGGGGGGGGTGGGGGGGGGGGGGGGTGGGGGGGGGGGGGGGTGGGGGGGGGGGGGGGTGGGGGGGGGGGGGGGTGGGGGGGGGGGGGGGTGGGGGGGGGGGGGGGTGGGGGGGGGGGGGGGTGGGGGGGGGGGGGGGTGGGGGGGGGGGGGGGTGGGGGGGGGGGGGGGTGGGGGGGGGGGGGGGTGGGGGGGGGGGGGGGTGGGGGGGGGGGGGGGTGGGGGGGGGGGGGGGTGGGGGGGGGGGGGGGTGGGGGGGGGGGGGGGTGGGGGGGGGGGGGGGTGGGGGGGGGGGGGGGTGGGGGGGGGGGGGGGTGGGGGGGGGGGGGGGTGGGGGGGGGGGGGGGTGGGGGGGGGGGGGGGTGGGGGGGGGGGGGGGTGGGGGGGGGGGGGGGTGGGGGGGGGGGGGGGTGGGGGGGGGGGGGGGTGGGGGGGGGGGGGGGTGGGGGGGGGGGGGGGTGGGGGGGGGGGGGGGTGGGGGGGGGGGGGGGTGGGGGGGGGGGGGGGTGGGGGGGGGGGGGGGTGGGGGGGGGGGGGGGTGGGGGGGGGGGGGGGTGGGGGGGGGGGGGGGTGGGGGGGGGGGGGGGTGGGGGGGGGGGGGGGTGGGGGGGGGGGGGGGTGGGGGGGGGGGGGGGTGGGGGGGGGGGGGGGTGGGGGGGGGGGGGGGTGGGGGGGGGGGGGGGTGGGGGGGGGGGGGGGTGGGGGGGGGGGGGGGTGGGGGGGGGGGGGGGTGGGGGGGGGGGGGGGTGGGGGGGGGGGGGGGTGGGGGGGGGGGGGGGTGGGGGGGGGGGGGGGTGGGGGGGGGGGGGGGTGGGGGGGGGGGGGGGTGGGGGGGGGGGGGGGTGGGGGGGGGGGGGGGTGGGGGGGGGGGGGGGTGGGGGGGGGGGGGGGTGGGGGGGGGGGGGGGTGGGGGGGGGGGGGGGTGGGGGGGGGGGGGGGTGGGGGGGGGGGGGGGTGGGGGGGGGGGGGGGTGGGGGGGGGGGGGGGTGGGGGGGGGGGGGGGTGGGGGGGGGGGGGGGTGGGGGGGGGGGGGGGTGGGGGGGGGGGGGGGTGGGGGGGGGGGGGGGTGGGGGGGGGGGGGGGTGGGGGGGGGGGGGGGTGGGGGGGGGGGGGGGTGGGGGGGGGGGGGGGTGGGGGGGGGGGGGGGTGGGGGGGGGGGGGGGTGGGGGGGGGGGGGGGTGGGGGGGGGGGGGGGTGGGGGGGGGGGGGGGTGGGGGGGGGGGGGGGTGGGGGGGGGGGGGGGTGGGGGGGGGGGGGGGTGGGGGGGGGGGGGGGTGGGGGGGGGGGGGGGTGGGGGGGGGGGGGGGTGGGGGGGGGGGGGGGTGGGGGGGGGGGGGGGTGGGGGGGGGGGGGGGTGGGGGGGGGGGGGGGTGGGGGGGGGGGGGGGTGGGGGGGGGGGGGGGTGGGGGGGGGGGGGGGTGGGGGGGGGGGGGGGTGGGGGGGGGGGGGGGTGGGGGGGGGGGGGGGTGGGGGGGGGGGGGGGTGGGGGGGGGGGGGGGTGGGGGGGGGGGGGGGTGGGGGGGGGGGGGGGTGGGGGGGGGGGGGGGTGGGGGGGGGGGGGGGTGGGGGGGGGGGGGGGTGGGGGGGGGGGGGGGTGGGGGGGGGGGGGGGTGGGGGGGGGGGGGGGTGGGGGGGGGGGGGGGTGGGGGGGGGGGGGGGTGGGGGGGGGGGGGGGTGGGGGGGGGGGGGGGTGGGGGGGGGGGGGGGTGGGGGGGGGGGGGGGTGGGGGGGGGGGGGGGTGGGGGGGGGGGGGGGTGGGGGGGGGGGGGGGTGGGGGGGGGGGGGGGTGGGGGGGGGGGGGGGTGGGGGGGGGGGGGGGTGGGGGGGGGGGGGGGTGGGGGGGGGGGGGGGTGGGGGGGGGGGGGGGTGGGGGGGGGGGGGGGTGGGGGGGGGGGGGGGTGGGGGGGGGGGGGGGTGGGGGGGGGGGGGGGTGGGGGGGGGGGGGGGTGGGGGGGGGGGGGGGTGGGGGGGGGGGGGGGTGGGGGGGGGGGGGGGTGGGGGGGGGGGGGGGTGGGGGGGGGGGGGGGTGGGGGGGGGGGGGGGTGGGGGGGGGGGGGGGTGGGGGGGGGGGGGGGTGGGGGGGGGGGGGGGTGGGGGGGGGGGGGGGTGGGGGGGGGGGGGGGTGGGGGGGGGGGGGGGTGGGGGGGGGGGGGGGTGGGGGGGGGGGGGGGTGGGGGGGGGGGGGGGTGGGGGGGGGGGGGGGTGGGGGGGGGGGGGGGTGGGGGGGGGGGGGGGTGGGGGGGGGGGGGGGTGGGGGGGGGGGGGGGTGGGGGGGGGGGGGGGTGGGGGGGGGGGGGGGTGGGGGGGGGGGGGGGTGGGGGGGGGGGGGGGTGGGGGGGGGGGGGGGTGGGGGGGGGGGGGGGTGGGGGGGGGGGGGGGTGGGGGGGGGGGGGGGTGGGGGGGGGGGGGGGTGGGGGGGGGGGGGGGTGGGGGGGGGGGGGGGTGGGGGGGGGGGGGGGTGGGGGGGGGGGGGGGTGGGGGGGGGGGGGGGTGGGGGGGGGGGGGGGTGGGGGGGGGGGGGGGTGGGGGGGGGGGGGGGTGGGGGGGGGGGGGGGTGGGGGGGGGGGGGGGTGGGGGGGGGGGGGGGTGGGGGGGGGGGGGGGTGGGGGGGGGGGGGGGTGGGGGGGGGGGGGGGTGGGGGGGGGGGGGGGTGGGGGGGGGGGGGGGTGGGGGGGGGGGGGGGTGGGGGGGGGGGGGGGTGGGGGGGGGGGGGGGTGGGGGGGGGGGGGGGTGGGGGGGGGGGGGGGTGGGGGGGGGGGGGGGTGGGGGGGGGGGGGGGTGGGGGGGGGGGGGGGTGGGGGGGGGGGGGGGTGGGGGGGGGGGGGGGTGGGGGGGGGGGGGGGTGGGGGGGGGGGGGGGTGGGGGGGGGGGGGGGTGGGGGGGGGGGGGGGTGGGGGGGGGGGGGGGTGGGGGGGGGGGGGGGTGGGGGGGGGGGGGGGTGGGGGGGGGGGGGGGTGGGGGGGGGGGGGGGTGGGGGGGGGGGGGGGTGGGGGGGGGGGGGGGTGGGGGGGGGGGGGGGTGGGGGGGGGGGGGGGTGGGGGGGGGGGGGGGTGGGGGGGGGGGGGGGTGGGGGGGGGGGGGGGTGGGGGGGGGGGGGGGTGGGGGGGGGGGGGGGTGGGGGGGGGGGGGGGTGGGGGGGGGGGGGGGTGGGGGGGGGGGGGGGTGGGGGGGGGGGGGGGTGGGGGGGGGGGGGGGTGGGGGGGGGGGGGGGTGGGGGGGGGGGGGGGTGGGGGGGGGGGGGGGTGGGGGGGGGGGGGGGTGGGGGGGGGGGGGGGTGGGGGGGGGGGGGGGTGGGGGGGGGGGGGGGTGGGGGGGGGGGGGGGTGGGGGGGGGGGGGGGTGGGGGGGGGGGGGGGTGGGGGGGGGGGGGGGTGGGGGGGGGGGGGGGTGGGGGGGGGGGGGGGTGGGGGGGGGGGGGGGTGGGGGGGGGGGGGGGTGGGGGGGGGGGGGGGTGGGGGGGGGGGGGGGTGGGGGGGGGGGGGGGTGGGGGGGGGGGGGGGTGGGGGGGGGGGGGGGTGGGGGGGGGGGGGGGTGGGGGGGGGGGGGGGTGGGGGGGGGGGGGGGTGGGGGGGGGGGGGGGTGGGGGGGGGGGGGGGTGGGGGGGGGGGGGGGTGGGGGGGGGGGGGGGTGGGGGGGGGGGGGGGTGGGGGGGGGGGGGGGTGGGGGGGGGGGGGGGTGGGGGGGGGGGGGGGTGGGGGGGGGGGGGGGTGGGGGGGGGGGGGGGTGGGGGGGGGGGGGGGTGGGGGGGGGGGGGGGTGGGGGGGGGGGGGGGTGGGGGGGGGGGGGGGTGGGGGGGGGGGGGGGTGGGGGGGGGGGGGGGTGGGGGGGGGGGGGGGTGGGGGGGGGGGGGGGTGGGGGGGGGGGGGGGTGGGGGGGGGGGGGGGTGGGGGGGGGGGGGGGTGGGGGGGGGGGGGGGTGGGGGGGGGGGGGGGTGGGGGGGGGGGGGGGTGGGGGGGGGGGGGGGTGGGGGGGGGGGGGGGTGGGGGGGGGGGGGGGTGGGGGGGGGGGGGGGTGGGGGGGGGGGGGGGTGGGGGGGGGGGGGGGTGGGGGGGGGGGGGGGTGGGGGGGGGGGGGGGTGGGGGGGGGGGGGGGTGGGGGGGGGGGGGGGTGGGGGGGGGGGGGGGTGGGGGGGGGGGGGGGTGGGGGGGGGGGGGGGTGGGGGGGGGGGGGGGTGGGGGGGGGGGGGGGTGGGGGGGGGGGGGGGTGGGGGGGGGGGGGGGTGGGGGGGGGGGGGGGTGGGGGGGGGGGGGGGTGGGGGGGGGGGGGGGTGGGGGGGGGGGGGGGTGGGGGGGGGGGGGGGTGGGGGGGGGGGGGGGTGGGGGGGGGGGGGGGTGGGGGGGGGGGGGGGTGGGGGGGGGGGGGGGTGGGGGGGGGGGGGGGTGGGGGGGGGGGGGGGTGGGGGGGGGGGGGGGTGGGGGGGGGGGGGGGTGGGGGGGGGGGGGGGTGGGGGGGGGGGGGGGTGGGGGGGGGGGGGGGTGGGGGGGGGGGGGGGTGGGGGGGGGGGGGGGTGGGGGGGGGGGGGGGTGGGGGGGGGGGGGGGTGGGGGGGGGGGGGGGTGGGGGGGGGGGGGGGTGGGGGGGG
Source organism: Sphaerodactylus townsendi (assembly GCF_021028975.2). NCBI lineage: Eukaryota > Metazoa > Chordata > Lepidosauria > Squamata > Sphaerodactylidae > Sphaerodactylus > Sphaerodactylus townsendi. The sequence goes on along the minus strand of NC_059437.1, from coordinate 20,994,220 downwards.
GGGGGGGTGGGGGGGGGGGGGGGTGGGGGGGGGGGGGGGTGGGGGGGGGGGGGGGTGGGGGGGGGGGGGGGTGGGGGGGGGGGGGGGTGGGGGGGGGGGGGGGTGGGGGGGGGGGGGGGTGGGGGGGGGGGGGGGTGGGGGGGGGGGGGGGTGGGGGGGGGGGGGGGTGGGGGGGGGGGGGGGTGGGGGGGGGGGGGGGTGGGGGGGGGGGGGGGTGGGGGGGGGGGGGGGTGGGGGGGGGGGGGGGTGGGGGGGGGGGGGGGTGGGGGGGGGGGGGGGTGGGGGGGGGGGGGGGTGGGGGGGGGGGGGGGTGGGGGGGGGGGGGGGTGGGGGGGGGGGGGGGTGGGGGGGGGGGGGGGTGGGGGGGGGGGGGGGTGGGGGGGGGGGGGGGTGGGGGGGGGGGGGGGTGGGGGGGGGGGGGGGTGGGGGGGGGGGGGGGTGGGGGGGGGGGGGGGTGGGGGGGGGGGGGGGTGGGGGGGGGGGGGGGTGGGGGGGGGGGGGGGTGGGGGGGGGGGGGGGTGGGGGGGGGGGGGGGTGGGGGGGGGGGGGGGTGGGGGGGGGGGGGGGTGGGGGGGGGGGGGGGTGGGGGGGGGGGGGGGTGGGGGGGGGGGGGGGTGGGGGGGGGGGGGGGTGGGGGGGGGGGGGGGTGGGGGGGGGGGGGGGTGGGGGGGGGGGGGGGTGGGGGGGGGGGGGGGTGGGGGGGGGGGGGGGTGGGGGGGGGGGGGGGTGGGGGGGGGGGGGGGTGGGGGGGGGGGGGGGTGGGGGGGGGGGGGGGTGGGGGGGGGGGGGGGTGGGGGGGGGGGGGGGTGGGGGGGGGGGGGGGTGGGGGGGGGGGGGGGTGGGGGGGGGGGGGGGTGGGGGGGGGGGGGGGTGGGGGGGGGGGGGGGTGGGGGGGGGGGGGGGTGGGGGGGGGGGGGGGTGGGGGGGGGGGGGGGTGGGGGGGGGGGGGGGTGGGGGGGGGGGGGGGTGGGGGGGGGGGGGGGTGGGGGGGGGGGGGGGTGGGGGGGGGGGGGGGTGGGGGGGGGGGGGGGTGGGGGGGGGGGGGGGTGGGGGGGGGGGGGGGTGGGGGGGGGGGGGGGTGGGGGGGGGGGGGGGTGGGGGGGGGGGGGGGTGGGGGGGGGGGGGGGTGGGGGGGGGGGGGGGTGGGGGGGGGGGGGGGTGGGGGGGGGGGGGGGTGGGGGGGGGGGGGGGTGGGGGGGGGGGGGGGTGGGGGGGGGGGGGGGTGGGGGGGGGGGGGGGTGGGGGGGGGGGGGGGTGGGGGGGGGGGGGGGTGGGGGGGGGGGGGGGTGGGGGGGGGGGGGGGTGGGGGGGGGGGGGGGTGGGGGGGGGGGGGGGTGGGGGGGGGGGGGGGTGGGGGGGGGGGGGGGTGGGGGGGGGGGGGGGTGGGGGGGGGGGGGGGTGGGGGGGGGGGGGGGTGGGGGGGGGGGGGGGTGGGGGGGGGGGGGGGTGGGGGGGGGGGGGGGTGGGGGGGGGGGGGGGTGGGGGGGGGGGGGGGTGGGGGGGGGGGGGGGTGGGGGGGGGGGGGGGTGGGGGGGGGGGGGGGTGGGGGGGGGGGGGGGTGGGGGGGGGGGGGGGTGGGGGGGGGGGGGGGTGGGGGGGGGGGGGGGTGGGGGGGGGGGGGGGTGGGGGGGGGGGGGGGTGGGGGGGGGGGGGGGTGGGGGGGGGGGGGGGTGGGGGGGGGGGGGGGTGGGGGGGGGGGGGGGTGGGGGGGGGGGGGGGTGGGGGGGGGGGGGGGTGGGGGGGGGGGGGGGTGGGGGGGGGGGGGGGTGGGGGGGGGGGGGGGTGGGGGGGGGGGGGGGTGGGGGGGGGGGGGGGTGGGGGGGGGGGGGGGTGGGGGGGGGGGGGGGTGGGGGGGGGGGGGGGTGGGGGGGGGGGGGGGTGGGGGGGGGGGGGGGTGGGGGGGGGGGGGGGTGGGGGGGGGGGGGGGTGGGGGGGGGGGGGGGTGGGGGGGGGGGGGGGTGGGGGGGGGGGGGGGTGGGGGGGGGGGGGGGTGGGGGGGGGGGGGGGTGGGGGGGGGGGGGGGTGGGGGGGGGGGGGGGTGGGGGGGGGGGGGGGTGGGGGGGGGGGGGGGTGGGGGGGGGGGGGGGTGGGGGGGGGGGGGGGTGGGGGGGGGGGGGGGTGGGGGGGGGGGGGGGTGGGGGGGGGGGGGGGTGGGGGGGGGGGGGGGTGGGGGGGGGGGGGGGTGGGGGGGGGGGGGGGTGGGGGGGGGGGGGGGTGGGGGGGGGGGGGGGTGGGGGGGGGGGGGGGTGGGGGGGGGGGGGGGTGGGGGGGGGGGGGGGTGGGGGGGGGGGGGGGTGGGGGGGGGGGGGGGTGGGGGGGGGGGGGGGTGGGGGGGGGGGGGGGTGGGGGGGGGGGGGGGTGGGGGGGGGGGGGGGTGGGGGGGGGGGGGGGTGGGGGGGGGGGGGGGTGGGGGGGGGGGGGGGTGGGGGGGGGGGGGGGTGGGGGGGGGGGGGGGTGGGGGGGGGGGGGGGTGGGGGGGGGGGGGGGTGGGGGGGGGGGGGGGTGGGGGGGGGGGGGGGTGGGGGGGGGGGGGGGTGGGGGGGGGGGGGGGTGGGGGGGGGGGGGGGTGGGGGGGGGGGGGGGTGGGGGGGGGGGGGGGTGGGGGGGGGGGGGGGTGGGGGGGGGGGGGGGTGGGGGGGGGGGGGGGTGGGGGGGGGGGGGGGTGGGGGGGGGGGGGGGTGGGGGGGGGGGGGGGTGGGGGGGGGGGGGGGTGGGGGGGGGGGGGGGTGGGGGGGGGGGGGGGTGGGGGGGGGGGGGGGTGGGGGGGGGGGGGGGTGGGGGGGGGGGGGGGTGGGGGGGGGGGGGGGTGGGGGGGGGGGGGGGTGGGGGGGGGGGGGGGTGGGGGGGGGGGGGGGTGGGGGGGGGGGGGGGTGGGGGGGGGGGGGGGTGGGGGGGGGGGGGGGTGGGGGGGGGGGGGGGTGGGGGGGGGGGGGGGTGGGGGGGGGGGGGGGTGGGGGGGGGGGGGGGTGGGGGGGGGGGGGGGTGGGGGGGGGGGGGGGTGGGGGGGGGGGGGGGTGGGGGGGGGGGGGGGTGGGGGGGGGGGGGGGTGGGGGGGGGGGGGGGTGGGGGGGGGGGGGGGTGGGGGGGGGGGGGGGTGGGGGGGGGGGGGGGTGGGGGGGGGGGGGGGTGGGGGGGGGGGGGGGTGGGGGGGGGGGGGGGTGGGGGGGGGGGGGGGTGGGGGGGGGGGGGGGTGGGGGGGGGGGGGGGTGGGGGGGGGGGGGGGTGGGGGGGGGGGGGGGTGGGGGGGGGGGGGGGTGGGGGGGGGGGGGGGTGGGGGGGGGGGGGGGTGGGGGGGGGGGGGGGTGGGGGGGGGGGGGGGTGGGGGGGGGGGGGGGTGGGGGGGGGGGGGGGTGGGGGGGGGGGGGGGTGGGGGGGGGGGGGGGTGGGGGGGGGGGGGGGTGGGGGGGGGGGGGGGTGGGGGGGGGGGGGGGTGGGGGGGGGGGGGGGTGGGGGGGGGGGGGGGTGGGGGGGGGGGGGGGTGGGGGGGGGGGGGGGTGGGGGGGGGGGGGGGTGGGGGGGGGGGGGGGTGGGGGGGGGGGGGGGTGGGGGGGGGGGGGGGTGGGGGGGGGGGGGGGTGGGGGGGGGGGGGGGTGGGGGGGGGGGGGGGTGGGGGGGGGGGGGGGTGGGGGGGGGGGGGGGTGGGGGGGGGGGGGGGTGGGGGGGGGGGGGGGTGGGGGGGGGGGGGGGTGGGGGGGGGGGGGGGTGGGGGGGGGGGGGGGTGGGGGGGGGGGGGGGTGGGGGGGGGGGGGGGTGGGGGGGGGGGGGGGTGGGGGGGGGGGGGGGTGGGGGGGGGGGGGGGTGGGGGGGGGGGGGGGTGGGGGGGGGGGGGGGTGGGGGGGGGGGGGGGTGGGGGGGGGGGGGGGTGGGGGGGGGGGGGGGTGGGGGGGGGGGGGGGTGGGGGGGGGGGGGGGTGGGGGGGGGGGGGGGTGGGGGGGGGGGGGGGTGGGGGGGGGGGGGGGTGGGGGGGGGGGGGGGTGGGGGGGGGGGGGGGTGGGGGGGGGGGGGGGTGGGGGGGGGGGGGGGTGGGGGGGGGGGGGGGTGGGGGGGGGGGGGGGTGGGGGGGGGGGGGGGTGGGGGGGGGGGGGGGTGGGGGGGGGGGGGGGTGGGGGGGGGGGGGGGTGGGGGGGGGGGGGGGTGGGGGGGGGGGGGGGTGGGGGGGGGGGGGGGTGGGGGGGGGGGGGGGTGGGGGGGGGGGGGGGTGGGGGGGGGGGGGGGTGGGGGGGGGGGGGGGTGGGGGGGGGGGGGGGTGGGGGGGGGGGGGGGTGGGGGGGGGGGGGGGTGGGGGGGGGGGGGGGTGGGGGGGGGGGGGGGTGGGGGGGGGGGGGGGTGGGGGGGGGGGGGGGTGGGGGGGGGGGGGGGTGGGGGGGGGGGGGGGTGGGGGGGGGGGGGGGTGGGGGGGGGGGGGGGTGGGGGGGGGGGGGGGTGGGGGGGGGGGGGGGTGGGGGGGGGGGGGGGTGGGGGGGGGGGGGGGTGGGGGGGGGGGGGGGTGGGGGGGGGGGGGGGTGGGGGGGGGGGGGGGTGGGGGGGGGGGGGGGTGGGGGGGGGGGGGGGTGGGGGGGGGGGGGGGTGGGGGGGGGGGGGGGTGGGGGGGGGGGGGGGTGGGGGGGGGGGGGGGTGGGGGGGGGGGGGGGTGGGGGGGGGGGGGGGTGGGGGGGGGGGGGGGTGGGGGGGGGGGGGGGTGGGGGGGGGGGGGGGTGGGGGGGGGGGGGGGTGGGGGGGGGGGGGGGTGGGGGGGGGGGGGGGTGGGGGGGGGGGGGGGTGGGGGGGGGGGGGGGTGGGGGGGGGGGGGGGTGGGGGGGGGGGGGGGTGGGGGGGGGGGGGGGTGGGGGGGGGGGGGGGTGGGGGGGGGGGGGGGTGGGGGGGGGGGGGGGTGGGGGGGGGGGGGGGTGGGGGGGGGGGGGGGTGGGGGGGGGGGGGGGTGGGGGGGGGGGGGGGTGGGGGGGGGGGGGGGTGGGGGGGGGGGGGGGTGGGGGGGGGGGGGGGTGGGGGGGGGGGGGGGTGGGGGGGGGGGGGGGTGGGGGGGGGGGGGGGTGGGGGGGGGGGGGGGTGGGGGGGGGGGGGGGTGGGGGGGGGGGGGGGTGGGGGGGGGGGGGGGTGGGGGGGGGGGGGGGTGGGGGGGGGGGGGGGTGGGGGGGGGGGGGGGTGGGGGGGGGGGGGGGTGGGGGGGGGGGGGGGTGGGGGGGGGGGGGGGTGGGGGGGGGGGGGGGTGGGGGGGGGGGGGGGTGGGGGGGGGGGGGGGTGGGGGGGGGGGGGGGTGGGGGGGGGGGGGGGTGGGGGGGGGGGGGGGTGGGGGGGGGGGGGGGTGGGGGGGGGGGGGGGTGGGGGGGGGGGGGGGTGGGGGGGGGGGGGGGTGGGGGGGGGGGGGGGTGGGGGGGGGGGGGGGTGGGGGGGGGGGGGGGTGGGGGGGGGGGGGGGTGGGGGGGGGGGGGGGTGGGGGGGGGGGGGGGTGGGGGGGGGGGGGGGTGGGGGGGGGGGGGGGTGGGGGGGGGGGGGGGTGGGGGGGGGGGGGGGTGGGGGGGGGGGGGGGTGGGGGGGGGGGGGGGTGGGGGGGGGGGGGGGTGGGGGGGGGGGGGGGTGGGGGGGGGGGGGGGTGGGGGGGGGGGGGGGTGGGGGGGGGGGGGGGTGGGGGGGGGGGGGGGTGGGGGGGGGGGGGGGTGGGGGGGGGGGGGGGTGGGGGGGGGGGGGGGTGGGGGGGGGGGGGGGTGGGGGGGGGGGGGGGTGGGGGGGGGGGGGGGTGGGGGGGGGGGGGGGTGGGGGGGGGGGGGGGTGGGGGGGGGGGGGGGTGGGGGGGGGGGGGGGTGGGGGGGGGGGGGGGTGGGGGGGGGGGGGGGTGGGGGGGGGGGGGGGTGGGGGGGGGGGGGGGTGGGGGGGGGGGGGGGTGGGGGGGGGGGGGGGTGGGGGGGGGGGGGGGTGGGGGGGGGGGGGGGTGGGGGGGGGGGGGGGTGGGGGGGGGGGGGGGTGGGGGGGGGGGGGGGTGGGGGGGGGGGGGGGTGGGGGGGGGGGGGGGTGGGGGGGGGGGGGGGTGGGGGGGGGGGGGGGTGGGGGGGGGGGGGGGTGGGGGGGGGGGGGGGTGGGGGGGGGGGGGGGTGGGGGGGGGGGGGGGTGGGGGGGGGGGGGGGTGGGGGGGGGGGGGGGTGGGGGGGGGGGGGGGTGGGGGGGGGGGGGGGTGGGGGGGGGGGGGGGTGGGGGGGGGGGGGGGTGGGGGGGGGGGGGGGTGGGGGGGGGGGGGGGTGGGGGGGGGGGGGGGTGGGGGGGGGGGGGGGTGGGGGGGGGGGGGGGTGGGGGGGGGGGGGGGTGGGGGGGGGGGGGGGTGGGGGGGGGGGGGGGTGGGGGGGGGGGGGGGTGGGGGGGGGGGGGGGTGGGGGGGGGGGGGGGTGGGGGGGGGGGGGGGTGGGGGGGGGGGGGGGTGGGGGGGGGGGGGGGTGGGGGGGGGGGGGGGTGGGGGGGGGGGGGGGTGGGGGGGGGGGGGGGTGGGGGGGGGGGGGGGTGGGGGGGGGGGGGGGTGGGGGGGGGGGGGGGTGGGGGGGGGGGGGGGTGGGGGGGGGGGGGGGTGGGGGGGGGGGGGGGTGGGGGGGGGGGGGGGTGGGGGGGGGGGGGGGTGGGGGGGGGGGGGGGTGGGGGGGGGGGGGGGTGGGGGGGGGGGGGGGTGGGGGGGGGGGGGGGTGGGGGGGGGGGGGGGTGGGGGGGGGGGGGGGTGGGGGGGGGGGGGGGTGGGGGGGGGGGGGGGTGGGGGGGGGGGGGGGTGGGGGGGGGGGGGGGTGGGGGGGGGGGGGGGTGGGGGGGGGGGGGGGTGGGGGGGGGGGGGGGTGGGGGGGGGGGGGGGTGGGGGGGGGGGGGGGTGGGGGGGGGGGGGGGTGGGGGGGGGGGGGGGTGGGGGGGGGGGGGGGTGGGGGGGGGGGGGGGTGGGGGGGGGGGGGGGTGGGGGGGGGGGGGGGTGGGGGGGGGGGGGGGTGGGGGGGGGGGGGGGTGGGGGGGGGGGGGGGTGGGGGGGGGGGGGGGTGGGGGGGGGGGGGGGTGGGGGGGGGGGGGGGTGGGGGGGGGGGGGGGTGGGGGGGGGGGGGGGTGGGGGGGGGGGGGGGTGGGGGGGGGGGGGGGTGGGGGGGGGGGGGGGTGGGGGGGGGGGGGGGTGGGGGGGGGGGGGGGTGGGGGGGGGGGGGGGTGGGGGGGGGGGGGGGTGGGGGGGGGGGGGGGTGGGGGGGGGGGGGGGTGGGGGGGGGGGGGGGTGGGGGGGGGGGGGGGTGGGGGGGGGGGGGGGTGGGGGGGGGGGGGGGTGGGGGGGGGGGGGGGTGGGGGGGGGGGGGGGTGGGGGGGGGGGGGGGTGGGGGGGGGGGGGGGTGGGGGGGGGGGGGGGTGGGGGGGGGGGGGGGTGGGGGGGGGGGGGGGTGGGGGGGGGGGGGGGTGGGGGGGGGGGGGGGTGGGGGGGGGGGGGGGTGGGGGGGGGGGGGGGTGGGGGGGGGGGGGGGTGGGGGGGGGGGGGGGTGGGGGGGGGGGGGGGTGGGGGGGGGGGGGGGTGGGGGGGGGGGGGGGTGGGGGGGGGGGGGGGTGGGGGGGGGGGGGGGTGGGGGGGGGGGGGGGTGGGGGGGGGGGGGGGTGGGGGGGGGGGGGGGTGGGGGGGGGGGGGGGTGGGGGGGGGGGGGGGTGGGGGGGGGGGGGGGTGGGGGGGGGGGGGGGTGGGGGGGGGGGGGGGTGGGGGGGGGGGGGGGTGGGGGGGGGGGGGGGTGGGGGGGGGGGGGGGTGGGGGGGGGGGGGGGTGGGGGGGGGGGGGGGTGGGGGGGGGGGGGGGTGGGGGGGGGGGGGGGTGGGGGGGGGGGGGGGTGGGGGGGGGGGGGGGTGGGGGGGGGGGGGGGTGGGGGGGGGGGGGGGTGGGGGGGGGGGGGGGTGGGGGGGGGGGGGGGTGGGGGGGGGGGGGGGTGGGGGGGGGGGGGGGTGGGGGGGGGGGGGGGTGGGGGGGGGGGGGGGTGGGGGGGGGGGGGGGTGGGGGGGGGGGGGGGTGGGGGGGGGGGGGGGTGGGGGGGGGGGGGGGTGGGGGGGGGGGGGGGTGGGGGGGGGGGGGGGTGGGGGGGGGGGGGGGTGGGGGGGGGGGGGGGTGGGGGGGGGGGGGGGTGGGGGGGGGGGGGGGTGGGGGGGGGGGGGGGTGGGGGGGGGGGGGGGTGGGGGGGGGGGGGGGTGGGGGGGGGGGGGGGTGGGGGGGGGGGGGGGTGGGGGGGGGGGGGGGTGGGGGGGGGGGGGGGTGGGGGGGGGGGGGGGTGGGGGGGGGGGGGGGTGGGGGGGGGGGGGGGTGGGGGGGGGGGGGGGTGGGGGGGGGGGGGGGTGGGGGGGGGGGGGGGTGGGGGGGGGGGGGGGTGGGGGGGGGGGGGGGTGGGGGGGGGGGGGGGTGGGGGGGGGGGGGGGTGGGGGGGGGGGGGGGTGGGGGGGGGGGGGGGTGGGGGGGGGGGGGGGTGGGGGGGGGGGGGGGTGGGGGGGGGGGGGGGTGGGGGGGGGGGGGGGTGGGGGGGGGGGGGGGTGGGGGGGGGGGGGGGTGGGGGGGGGGGGGGGTGGGGGGGGGGGGGGGTGGGGGGGGGGGGGGGTGGGGGGGGGGGGGGGTGGGGGGGGGGGGGGGTGGGGGGGGGGGGGGGTGGGGGGGGGGGGGGGTGGGGGGGGGGGGGGGTGGGGGGGGGGGGGGGTGGGGGGGGGGGGGGGTGGGGGGGGGGGGGGGTGGGGGGGGGGGGGGGTGGGGGGGGGGGGGGGTGGGGGGGGGGGGGGGTGGGGGGGGGGGGGGGTGGGGGGGGGGGGGGGTGGGGGGGGGGGGGGGTGGGGGGGGGGGGGGGTGGGGGGGGGGGGGGGTGGGGGGGGGGGGGGGTGGGGGGGGGGGGGGGTGGGGGGGGGGGGGGGTGGGGGGGGGGGGGGGTGGGGGGGGGGGGGGGTGGGGGGGGGGGGGGGTGGGGGGGGGGGGGGGTGGGGGGGGGGGGGGGTGGGGGGGGGGGGGGGTGGGGGGGGGGGGGGGTGGGGGGGGGGGGGGGTGGGGGGGGGGGGGGGTGGGGGGGGGGGGGGGTGGGGGGGGGGGGGGGTGGGGGGGGGGGGGGGTGGGGGGGGGGGGGGGTGGGGGGGGGGGGGGGTGGGGGGGGGGGGGGGTGGGGGGGGGGGGGGGTGGGGGGGGGGGGGGGTGGGGGGGGGGGGGGGTGGGGGGGGGGGGGGGTGGGGGGGGGGGGGGGTGGGGGGGGGGGGGGGTGGGGGGGGGGGGGGGTGGGGGGGGGGGGGGGTGGGGGGGGGGGGGGGTGGGGGGGGGGGGGGGTGGGGGGGGGGGGGGGTGGGGGGGGGGGGGGGTGGGGGGGGGGGGGGGTGGGGGGGGGGGGGGGTGGGGGGGGGGGGGGGTGGGGGGGGGGGGGGGTGGGGGGGGGGGGGGGTGGGGGGGGGGGGGGGTGGGGGGGGGGGGGGGTGGGGGGGGGGGGGGGTGGGGGGGGGGGGGGGTGGGGGGGGGGGGGGGTGGGGGGGGGGGGGGGTGGGGGGGGGGGGGGGTGGGGGGGGGGGGGGGTGGGGGGGGGGGGGGGTGGGGGGGGGGGGGGGTGGGGGGGGGGGGGGGTGGGGGGGGGGGGGGGTGGGGGGGGGGGGGGGTGGGGGGGGGGGGGGGTGGGGGGGGGGGGGGGTGGGGGGGGGGGGGGGTGGGGGGGGGGGGGGGTGGGGGGGGGGGGGGGTGGGGGGGGGGGGGGGTGGGGGGGGGGGGGGGTGGGGGGGGGGGGGGGTGGGGGGGGGGGGGGGTGGGGGGGGGGGGGGGTGGGGGGGGGGGGGGGTGGGGGGGGGGGGGGGTGGGGGGGGGGGGGGGTGGGGGGGGGGGGGGGTGGGGGGGGGGGGGGGTGGGGGGGGGGGGGGGTGGGGGGGGGGGGGGGTGGGGGGGGGGGGGGGTGGGGGGGGGGGGGGGTGGGGGGGGGGGGGGGTGGGGGGGGGGGGGGGTGGGGGGGGGGGGGGGTGGGGGGGGGGGGGGGTGGGGGGGGGGGGGGGTGGGGGGGGGGGGGGGTGGGGGGGGGGGGGGGTGGGGGGGGGGGGGGGTGGGGGGGGGGGGGGGTGGGGGGGGGGGGGGGTGGGGGGGGGGGGGGGTGGGGGGGGGGGGGGGTGGGGGGGGGGGGGGGTGGGGGGGGGGGGGGGTGGGGGGGGGGGGGGGTGGGGGGGGGGGGGGGTGGGGGGGGGGGGGGGTGGGGGGGGGGGGGGGTGGGGGGGGGGGGGGGTGGGGGGGGGGGGGGGTGGGGGGGGGGGGGGGTGGGGGGGGGGGGGGGTGGGGGGGGGGGGGGGTGGGGGGGGGGGGGGGTGGGGGGGGGGGGGGGTGGGGGGGGGGGGGGGTGGGGGGGGGGGGGGGTGGGGGGGGGGGGGGGTGGGGGGGGGGGGGGGTGGGGGGGGGGGGGGGTGGGGGGGGGGGGGGGTGGGGGGGGGGGGGGGTGGGGGGGGGGGGGGGTGGGGGGGGGGGGGGGTGGGGGGGGGGGGGGGTGGGGGGGGGGGGGGGTGGGGGGGGGGGGGGGTGGGGGGGGGGGGGGGTGGGGGGGGGGGGGGGTGGGGGGGGGGGGGGGTGGGGGGGGGGGGGGGTGGGGGGGGGGGGGGGTGGGGGGGGGGGGGGGTGGGGGGGGGGGGGGGTGGGGGGGGGGGGGGGTGGGGGGGGGGGGGGGTGGGGGGGGGGGGGGGTGGGGGGGGGGGGGGGTGGGGGGGGGGGGGGGTGGGGGGGGGGGGGGGTGGGGGGGGGGGGGGGTGGGGGGGGGGGGGGGTGGGGGGGGGGGGGGGTGGGGGGGGGGGGGGGTGGGGGGGGGGGGGGGTGGGGGGGGGGGGGGGTGGGGGGGGGGGGGGGTGGGGGGGGGGGGGGGTGGGGGGGGGGGGGGGTGGGGGGGGGGGGGGGTGGGGGGGGGGGGGGGTGGGGGGGGGGGGGGGTGGGGGGGGGGGGGGGTGGGGGGGGGGGGGGGTGGGGGGGGGGGGGGGTGGGGGGGGGGGGGGGTGGGGGGGGGGGGGGGTGGGGGGGGGGGGGGGTGGGGGGGGGGGGGGGTGGGGGGGGGGGGGGGTGGGGGGGGGGGGGGGTGGGGGGGGGGGGGGGTGGGGGGGGGGGGGGGTGGGGGGGGGGGGGGGTGGGGGGGGGGGGGGGTGGGGGGGGGGGGGGGTGGGGGGGGGGGGGGGTGGGGGGGGGGGGGGGTGGGGGGGGGGGGGGGTGGGGGGGGGGGGGGGTGGGGGGGGGGGGGGGTGACTTTTGTGTGCTGTTACACTTTTTAGCAGCTGGTGGAGAATCCCTCTAATAAAACCCTTACCCCTGTTAAGGCCATAACAAAGGCATGGTAGAAACTAATGCACTCTATTTTCTTGACAATGGCCCATTATACATGGATTGCTTACCTCAGGGCTCACCTCGCATTTCTGTATTTACACATGAGGAGGCAGTCCACAGCCTGCAGTGCAGATTGCCTGCTGGGCCTCTGCTTCTCCTGGTTCTCTTAACTCTACCCATCAACAGCCTTAAAGGCACAAATCTCATCACATGAGGTTGTCCCAAGACTAGAATTGATATTTCCTTCCCTTCCCCACTCTCTCTCTCTCTCTCTCTCTCTCTCTCTCTCTCTCTCTCTGCCAGCATCACAACCACCACTTGCAGCATTCATGTAAACGATAAGCTATGTTTTAAGAAATATCACAGCCCAATTTCTAAAGGCTTGTCTGAAATAAAGTTTTAAAAAGCCCTCCGGATTATTGGGGAGGGCAGAGACTGAATGGGGGAGATGGAGTGGAGCCAAAAACAAACCCTGTGTTGTAATGTTCCTTGCAAAAACTGACTCTTTGTTATTATTATACATATATATGGATGTATCAGTATAAGCATTTAGAGAAGCAGGAAGGAGCAGGCAACATGTAAAGGGAGGGGGTGAGGGAGATGTTGTGAGGGCAGTATGGGGGAGTGGGAAGGCTGACTGTAGGCAGAGGGGACATTTCTGGGGCAAAACTATGCTCACTGGCAAATCTCTTCGCTGTGACAGCGAAGCAGATTAAAAGTCACACTAGAAGTGGTCTCGGTTGCCGTGGAAAGAATGGAAAGTGAAAGTGGGTCTCCAGGAAATAGGTCCATGCATGAAATCTAGTCATGACAAACACTTGCCTTTACCATGCAGGAGACTCTGCATAATTAGCCATTGTTTATTTTCTTGGATTCTTGACAACAAAAAACCTGTCAGAATTTGCAATCTTGTGTGTGAGCAATCTTGTTCGATCCCCAGTAATAAAGGTAAAAGGAATAGCCTTAAATATTAAACCTTAAAGATTAAAATTGCATGGAAACTAACTTCAAATTGCTGCTGAACTGCTACCAAACTGAGGGAGCAGTTTTGGTAAAGGCACATGACGGTGCTCTTCAGTGTGTTTTTCCAGTAAGGCATTGCCTAAGGACACTGTCTTCAAAACTGCATGCATTTGTTGACATTAATAGTTTGCTGCCTTGATAGTTCTTTGTCCCCAAAACAGAAAATTAAGAATATGGTTCTAAAACAGGTTGCCTTCCTCTGCCATGAGCTGGTTGCTACCCACAGTTCACCACACTATGTTACTAGTTCACAGCATGGGAGGGGGGAAATGAAGGGGGTTCAACTCTAGATTGCTCCTATAGTGACAAGACAGGCTAACCATGTTTATATAGCATTTGAAACTAAAGTTAAGATTTATTGTGGTTAATAGAAAGGAATTTGGGAACACCTTGAACCAGCTGAACAACAATTGAGGCTGAGAACATTATTTGAGTCTTTGGTGTAAGCTGGAGGGAAGAAACCAAAGGCCCCTTGGCTCTTGACTTTTAGCCTGTGGTCCTGTGAGAGCCACGCCAGTAGAACTGGCATCAGCCTATCATGATCATAAACCCAATCACCTGCATGACAAATGTGCTAAGTACCTGTTAGTTTGTAAACTTTTTAAAAAGGTGTTTTTACAGTGCATTTTATATGCAAGGTGCTTTGGTCCTTCAGTGCAGGAGAAAAACAAGTACACATATTTAAAATAAAATGGATAAATCATGTTTGCTGATCCTGGTGTTACATATTCTAACTCACCCTTTGTCCAATGGCCCTGATTTTGGAGAACTAGTAATAGTTTTATTAAACCACCATTTTGTGAAATGTCTGATCTGAGCCAATGTATCTCTAGTTTGCATAAATCACATACACCAATTATTCAAGATCTCTCAGGCAGTCATTAACTTAAAGATCATGGGAAATTATTCAATTTTCAGGAGAAGTAAGCTGTCACTGACCTTTCATCAGGATACCTAGCTGAGTTTTGTACCTCTCTCTACAGCTAACTGGTGTCAGGCCTATGCTTCAAGTTACCCTCTGTGAATGCTCAGAGATTACAGCAAAGAAGCCTCCCTGACAGGACAAATGGGATAATAAACAAGTTTCGCAAATTAGCCTTCAGCTGGGGACCACTATGGCTGGAAGTGCTACAACTGATATGAAGAATGGGCTGTTACTGAATCCATGTAGCAAACTGTGTTCTCAGTGAAGCTCGCTGGAACCTTTGGGAATCAGGCAGGAGTAATGGGGTGTGATGAGCATAAAAGAAAGAGAATTGCTTTGTTTGGGAGAGAAGAGTCCTGGGAGGGGGGTAACAGCTTTGTTTACTCTTTACTGGCTGAAAGAATACCTAAGACATACAGGCATGATGGAAAACACACAACTTCAGGAGGTGACTTATAAGACAAACAATTAGTCAAGCTCAAGACGTTTCCTCTCGGCCCCCCAGGAAATTCCATGCCGCAAAGCACTTCTGTCGACGTGGGGGCGGAGGCTGGCCGCTTGCACACAAGCATGCAGTGGCTGCAGGAGAGCCCTGCGGAAGACAGGCGGCTCCGCATGGAGGCTGGTTTTTTTTTTTTTCTCATTCATTTGTCCCCGTCGTTGGCCTGTTGGTTCTCTCTGAAGCCCCATCTCCACACTGCCTCCTCCTCCTCCTCCTACCCAGGGGTCAGAGGACAGTGAGGGAGGGGCTTCTGAGGCCAGCAGGCCGACGACCGGGACAAGGTGAGTGGGAAAGGGAAGTGGCCACAGCGTGTTCCCGGCAGTGCTGTTCACACTGCGCCGCCGGGAAGACGCTGTCCCCTCAAAAACAACCCTTTAAAGGGTTGTTTTTTAGCATGGCCTGATCACTTCCCTGAGGGGAGTGTAGGTGGCAGCCTGTGGTCGGCGCTTTGCTGCATTTCTTCAAGAGCGCCGCTTTCAGCGAATGGCTGCCTGGGGCGGGCAAGCGCATCAAGCTTCAGTTTTTTTTTGGCCCATGCGGAAACGGCCTTAGACAGTGAAATTTGGGAAAGAAATGTATTTTTGTCTCTCTTCAACCCAGTCTGGGAGGGGGCAAAGCAGCTTTTGGAACCAGTGCAAGGCCTTGGAGGAAAGATGAGATTTTTAAAAGTGTGTTTTTTTACTTTGTCCAGTAGACTTTTTGCTCATCCGTTTTGTAAATCCCTGTTGTAATCAATGGATCCCATTAAAAAGTAAACTTCCATTTTTCTTTTCAGATAGTTTCAGAAGGTAGCCATGTTGATTCACAGTTTAACTAGATTCAAGTCCAATAGCACCTAGAAAACAGCAGGATTTTCAGGGTGCAAGCTTTTGAGAGACAAAGCTCCCATCAATGAATCCCCCCTTTCGATTCTACAAAGCTGTAGAATCTATAAGGTGCTATTGGACTTGAATCTAGCTAATTTCTTTTCGCAAAACAATGGTGTCCATTCTATTGCATTCTAATCTGGAGAAAATGCTGCCTGGATCAAACAGGCTAGAGTTCAAAGACTTTCCAGTGTATTTTTGATGAAATTGAAATGGGTATCCGGGGAAAATCTGTGATTCTTTATTTGAAGAAGAGTTTTTTTCAAGAGTTTAATGATTTTACTCCCGGAAGGACTATGCTGGGAAGATCAATACAAGTGTTTGAGGGTGGCAAGAGGAAAGAGTTTTCCTTGGAGGAGGTAAAGAGAAGCTTGGGAGAGAATTCCTTATTAAGGTTTATCACCTTGGCATCTAGGTCACATAGATAAGTCCCCGCCCTCCCCCATAGAACAGAAATGTGGTTGCCAATGCTGCTTTCAGAATTTCTTTAAGATTTGGAGGACTTACCTGGAAAAGACAGAAATTAATATAAGAAAGAATGGCTAAGTGGGGAGATTTTTTAGTTCCCATAGAAGAAACAAATTCTAGAGCACTCATGTTCTATAGCCACTTTAGAACTTCTGTTTCTTATTGACAATATGATATACCCTAGAGCAGGGGTCTGCAACCTGCGGCTCTCCAGATGTTCATGAACTACAATTCCCATCAGCCCCTGCCAGCATGGCCAACATCTGGAGAGCCACAGGTTGCAGACCCCTGCCCTAGAGTCACAGTTTTCTCAGAGCTCTCTCAGCCCATGTGGAGGCAGGCAATGGCAAGCCACCTCTGAACATCTCTTTCTTTGAATACCCTACAGGGTAACCATAAGTCAGCTGTGACTTGCAGCAAAATTATACATACAAGGGTCCAGATGCTGAAAATGAAATTTCTCTCAGGGGAACTGATCTCTGTAGTTTGAAAATCAGTTGAACTTCTGAGTGGACTCCAGTCACAGATATATCTTCTATTTTAACCCAGGCTTCTCTTGATCTTTTCCCTCCCAACAGTAGTCTTTCATGACTCATGGATTACTGTTCCAGAAGTAGGTTTTCAAGTGTGATATTTCAGGGGCACGCATTCAGTCAGATGGGTGGCTGGAATTTCCTACACACAAGTAGAGAACATTGGTCACACTTTTTAAAACTCAAGCCTACTATGTTGAAGAATGCAGCGTTGCCCCTTAACAAGACAAAAATTCTAGGCTTAATTTTTTAAAAAATGTTATTCTCTTCTTGTTGTTGCTTTCTAATTCAGATATGAAAGAAAAATTAAACTCCAAACAAGTGGTGTTACTGTAGACCTTGTACAAACTATTCCATTTTAATTTGCTGGAAAGTTCATGTTTCACCCTGAAATCAGGGAAATATATTGTTGTTTCAGTAGCTCATGAAGCGGAAGACTGCGGGGACAGGCATCTATTATGTCTTCCTATGAAGTTGTTTTGATGCTTCCAGTCATTGACTTTCATGATTATTTATATCACCAATGCCATGGAGTCTGGTAAGTAAACCATGAAATGTCACTGCTAATAAATATCTGTGGTCTTGATTATGCAGTTAATGATTATTGTGATGTTCAAAAACATATGGTACCACCTTAAAGGTCTCCCCCACTGGAGACACACATGGTTACTATTTCATAATTGCATATAAGAAAATGAGCTTTTCAACAATTAAGAGTGATGTGCACATTCCAATTTGTACACCCACTTTGGCAATTTAGCAATAAGAACCAATTCACTAACTTTTGAAGAACTAAGCTACATCAATTAATTTCCAAATGAATTGGGATGTTAAATGAAAAAGAAACATCCTGTTATATGAAGCATCTTAAGACTTTTACAAATGCATTTTGAGAATAATTATTAATTCATTTACCTGACGTTTTGAAAAAAAAGAACTCTGAGAGTTGAACATTTGTATTGAACTACCCAAATGTAGATCTTCTATTGCACCAACTTCAGAGCAAAGAAGCAGAAACTTAAAATGGGGAAAAATATAGAATTAGGCTATCCTGGTCTATGAATGTAACAACAAAATCAAATCCATTTCAGATTCACAGGTTGGAAAAAGCCTCCTCCCCAACCCCCAGGACAAACTTGGCTTTAGAAAGTTTGTGGGTAAGATGTACATTTGAAAATGACAGTAGAGTTGACATAATTTTTATAGGTCAGTCAGTGTGGTGTTGTGGGGAGTGGGCTTGACCCTGAGCTGGGAGATTTGGGTTCAAGTCTCCACTTTCTTCGCCACAAAATCTACTTGTGGCCTTGAGCCAATCATGATTTCTCAACGTGAATGTTCACTCTGCACCAAAAGCCTTCGGTCCCAAGGACCTAACAGAAATCACACATTTTCTTTGTACTCCATTGGATTATTGTAAAACCCGTGAAGGATAAATATGAAATGTTAGATAATATAACTGTAGATTTTTGAGACATTTTTGAGTTTTGATTGGTTCTTTGGGACCTAAAGCTGTTGGTACTGAGTAGATATTTACTATACTTATAGGTGCACCTACCCCATTTGTGGAATCATGATTTCTCATCTTATTTATCTTAGAGGTGATAATGCCAGATTGGCAGTTGTGCTCCTCTCTAACAGTTAAACAAAACAAGAGTTGAATGGCACTTTAAAGACTAATACAATCTATTCCAGCAGAAGCTTTCCTGAGCCAAGGCTAACTTCATCAGGTGAACTGAAGTGCACATTCATTAGGGCAATGCTTTTATAGTCTTTGGCCAGATCACTCATTTTATTGGACCTTGTTTTAAACCAGCCTCTCCTTTGTAATCTCTCTCAGTTCTCCTTACCTCATACCTAATGAATGTACACTTCAGTGCATTAGATAAAGTGAGCTTTGATCCTAGAATTAGGCTATCCTTCCTCCTAGAAAAATTATGCTGGAATAGATGGTGATAGTTTTCAAGGTCACAAGTAAATCCAGTTCTATCTCATCTCACAGGGCTAATGTAAAGATATGGAGGGAGGGAGCCATATATGCAAGTGGACCACTTCATCCTATTTTTCATACACAGTACATTTTGGGGGGGGGGGTATCTCCTAATTAAGTTGCTGCTCCTATTTTTTGCTGTTTAGAATGCATTGTTAAAATATTATGCGTGAGTGTTATTCTATAAGCTTTAATTTTCTCCCTGGGGTCTCTAAGAAGTTGAATATGTGAATGAGAGGCCATCTGTAATGCAAATCTGTGAATTTTCAGGTGCACCAGTTTGCTTCTTCATGTACTGGTGAAGCTTGATTTCAACTGATCCATTATCAACACATCCATTATTTCTTTTCTAGCATACCTCTAAACTGAAAGAACAGCTTTTAAGCACAACTATTTTTGAATACTCACATACAGGCCTACTTCTTATTTCACTTTAATAGCTGAGCTGCAACTGGAAAAATCTTTGGTGGTGGAAAGTGCTATTAGGTTGAAGCTGACTCATGGCCCCCTCTAAAGTTTTCAAGGCAAGAGAGGAACTGAGGTAATTTTCCATTGCTGCTGCGTCACTTTGCTTGACTTTATTGATGATCTTCCATTCAAGGACCAACCCACTTTAGCTTCCAAGATCTGACAAGACTAGGCTGGCCTGGGACAACTGGGTCTAATTTGTGTATCAGCATATGGGCAATCTCAGAATGATCAGCAAGAAGCTCCTTGTTCATTCATGTGTGGCTCTGCACACCAAAGTTATGCTAAGACATGCTGTCCATCAAGGCTATCCCCCTATGATGGATAGTATGAAGGTTTAGGCATTGATGAGCAAAACTAAGGCACTTAGATCTGACAAATTTCCTATTGGTTACTTCTTCCTATCCCATAATAACTCAGGGGGCTTGACAAATAAACTAACTTAACCTCCAGCCACCTTATTAATGGTCTTACCAGTCCACTCTAACCAGGTGAAAGAGAATTTTCTTAAAGTCATACTGTCCTCCCCCCAAAAAATCCTGCTTATCCCCAAAGTGATAATTTAAACTGATACTATAAACCATCTAATGTTAATATTGAAGTACATTCACAAATTCAATAAATATGTCCTGACATTTCATATTGGTTTCAGCCTATTAAAGGTGACTCTTGATTTTCTTTAGACTGGCTATTGAGGAGTAAGGGTTACAACCTCTTGGAGACAGAGCAGAGCCTTGAGCAATGTGCAGTGCATGGTGGAGAACTTGGATAATCATCTTGAGCAAGGGGAATAAGAGAAATGGAAGGCAGCATGGTTAATGCCGGATTTAAATGAAGAAAGGTCATAGGTTTTCCACTTGAGAGGCCCCTCCCAATCCCCCAACCTCACAACTAGAGGAAGGTGGAAGAATGTTTTAAACAAAATTGAGTAAAGTTATTAGAAAGGAAAACATGAAGGGGCATACTCATAAAATGGGGTCCACTTCAGTGAAGTCCTGGAAGAACAAAATCAATGCAAAAATCAATGCTAGGCTTGAATGAGGAAGATTGGTGCAGACCCTGGAAAACTATTTCAATGTACTCAGTGTTGGGATTCAAATAATTTAACAACCGGTTCTGGTGGTGGGATTCAAATAATTTAATAACTGGTTATTTTCAAGTACTCCAACAACCAATACTGGTCACAAATTAACCTAGCACTTTCTACCTAGTTTTACAAGGATTTTGTTCTTGGCTTTTTCAAATTTGGTAAAGGGAGGGGATTCAACACAGCTTTAAATAGCTTGTCTAGAATATTCTATGCCAGCTGTGTTCTCAAGGGTTTTCTGGTAAAGGCTGCATTTTAATGCCTCCCAGTTTGATAACATATTCATTTAAAATGGGGTTTCAGGAAGACATCATCATATTTTTTGAGGAACACTGAACTTTTATAGAACTTGTCTTTTGCAAAGATATATTAAACATCTTCAATTAATCACTTTTTATTTGGGCAAAGACACATGAGATGTAATTTGAAATAGTTCAATTAGCTGAAAAAGATTGACAGCAGATTTGGGAGACTACTTTGACAAAGCAATGATCTAAAACTAATTTGAGTTTATTAAGCAGAAATCAAATGGATAACTGTGCCCTGTATCCATATTTGAGTGTAAAGTATTATGTTTAGCATCTTTTTGAGAGGGGAGGGAGGGGAGGAAAATTAGAAAAGTTTTGCAAATTAGGCACCCTCTATTACTTTCCTTCTCTTTGGAAAAAAAAAGTTGTCACAATGGAGGTATACTAGGTTGACTCAGTGGCAATCTGGCAACACTGTCTCTATTAAAACAATTCCCAAAGACTCACAAAGACCAGCAGCTTCAATATCCACAGCCTCACAAGAGCCAACATGGTGTAGTGGTTAAGAGCTACCCAGGAACCCTAATCTGGACTCTAATTTAGAAAACTGAAATTGATTTCCCGCTCCTCCACACAAGCAGCTGTTCTGGTGAACTGGGTTTGTTTTCCCTGCTTCTTCACATGAATCCTGCTAGGTGATCTTGAGCTACTAGTCACAGTTCTCTCAGAACTTTCTCAGTGCCACCTACCTCACAAGGTGACTGTTGTGAAAAAAGGAAAGGAAGGAGACTGAGTTGAGACAAGCAGGATATAAATTCAAACTCTTCTTCTCACTGGAAAGCCAGAAGACATCCTATTTTAAAAAGCAGCTCCTGAAGAAAGAGGGCTATGTACTTTCCTCACCCTCTCTTGCACAGTATGTTCAGCTATCCCAAGTAAGCTACTAAGTCTGATCTGAAGTTGGAGCTGCCATTCATTCTCTTTTTAGGGAAACCAAATTCAGAACAAACATATGCATCACTTCTTCAATGGCCATATGATTGGTAACTGATATGTAATGTGACCCTTCCATGCAAACCCTGAACATGGATTGTAAACCCCATTCTGCAGATTATGCTGATGCCTATTTAGAAAAGGGTATGCATACAGCCCTGACCCTAGTGGTCCAAGCTAGCCTGGTCTCATCAGATCTCAGAAGTTCAGCAGGACTGGTCCTGATTAGTATTTGAATAGGAGACCACCAAGGAATTCCAGGGTTGCTGTACAGAGAAAGGTAATAATAAAACTATCCCTAATAATCTTTTGCCTTTAACACCCTTTGGGGCTGCCATGTTGGCTGATACTTGATAGAACTTTACACACATGCATTTTTTCAAATCAGGAATCTAAGTTTTACTGAACAATTGATCTATAGATTTCCTATCCTTCTGGAAATATTCCAAAAACAATTTAACATGTCAAACAAAACGCCACATAACAAAGTTAAGAACTGGGAGACTGAAACAGAATAATCAACAGAAGCCAAGGGAATCAACAGATCCTTGTCATACTTCCCAGAGTCACATAAATTTATACTCATCTACAGAAGGCTAACAAGAATGGAAGCAAAACAACTGGGCCTGAGAGAGGGAATCGTGGCTTTCTGGGATAGCTACTGATCAATGTCTTTATGGTGCCCAATCTCGTAGTGACAGAATTTACAATTTACAGATATCACAATTATTATATAAGCATTCCTATCAGTGGGTGGTGCTGTTGTACACCTGCAGGTGAATTTTATTCTATACTGTTTCTAGTTATTTTCATGTCTTTTGGGAAGTTAATTGTTTTACAGCTCAATCCTGAGGGGGAAAGTAGATGTGTGGTGGCATGGTGCAGCCTCGCTGCCTCCGCAGAGGTTTGCAGCCCAGCAAGAAAGCAGGCAACCTCCTACAAAAGCAGTGAAAAGTCCCTATGCAGCCCAATGAACTATGTTACCCTTATGGCTGTTGTAAATCCATCCCAGCAATAATGGAGATTACAAGGCTGAAAGGGCTCATTAAGCCAACTAAAGTTGGGTCCGCCCCCTAGGAATGCCCCCACCATTGCCAGTGTGGGCTGCTGCTGTACTGGATGAGTACTGCTGCTGCAGCAGCCTCGGTGCCCAGGCACCACTTAGCCACTTGGCACCAGTGTACATACCACTTATACCTGTCCCCACTATGCAGCTGAATGGAGTTGCAAGGAGCTGGTCTGTGTCCACTCTTGCAGATCAGCCACCTGCTTGCCTCACTGCCTCTTGTACGCTGAAACACATGCTTCATTCAAGTCTCCTGGAAACTGTTTGTGGTGCCAGTGCGACGTTACACTCCTTATGGCAAGAGGGTAAAAGCAGTGGTACTGGAGAGGGCCCACTGCTTAGGGGCTACTGATGTTTTCCACTTGGAAGCAGGTGGGATGAAAGGGCAGCCTTAGCATCACTATTGATCTGCTGACCTGTCTGAATGCTATGCTGAAGATGATAGAGTTGGGGGTGATTCCACACTGAGAAGAAGTGGGTTCCTGGCTACCTGATTCTCTTTCCACCTGCCCCTATCCCAAGTCTCTTGGATCAAGGACCTTGTATTGTGGGCCAGGGTGTGTGGGTATAAATATGCCAATAGCTTAACAACATTTCCTGGCTTTACTGGCCTGTACCAGTGTAGTACTGAAGTCTATATGTAATTTTGCTTTACCTTCTCTCCTTTGTGGAATACACAGGTTTTGGACTTGGGGTGACACCTGGGTTTCTCATCCCACCCCACTTCTGAATATGGATAATGGCAACCCACAGTGTGGTGGAAAACATCTGGAATGTCAGTGTGAGTCTGGCCACAGTGATGATAGTAGAAAGGTTGGTTGAGGCACTGTGGGTAGCCCTGGAGCTTTTGATCTTCTTTGTTGTGGTGAATGTGTCAGTTGGGCTCCTGGGGGCCTTTGCCTATCTTCTCACTGCATGGCATCATTCAATTTCTCTGATCTATCGTTTGAATCTATGGCACTTACACTGGCTTAAATTGCACTTACATTGGTGCTGGGGTCATGCTGCATCTGGTGCCCTTTGGCTCCCTCACTTAAGACTGCACTGTAAATATTGTCATTGTTTGAAGATCTAGGCTGGAAAATGTGCTGGAAACTACTTGGAAGCCTTGTATTAAGGTTGATTCTTTTTAAAAGTTTGCTACAATTTTCTGTGAGGTTCTCATGGTACCAGACCAGTAAGGGGAACCCCTGTCTCTTTTCTGTATGCTTCTTTAAGGGATGTGACCATGCCAGGGACCAGGCTTGGCTCCAGAAAGAGTTGTCATCAACTAATTCCTCCTCTTCTCTGTGGGGTGTTCCTTCTCTGCAAGGTTTTCATACTCCACTTTTCTTTACCATTAGGAGTTTCAAAGCAATCTTCCCTCTCCCACAAGCACCTTTCAAGGTTGGTGGGGTTGAGAGAGTTCTGAGAGAGCTGTGACTAGCCCACGGTCGCCCAGTAGATGAAGCAGTGGGGAATCAAACCCAGTTCTCCAGATTAAAGTCTGCCAGTCATTTGGGGAATCAAACCCAGCTCTCCAGATTAGAATCTACCACTCTGATCCACTGCACCACACTGGAGCTGGCCCTACACCTACAACCCTTACAAGGCAGCATCTTGGCCCCTTTTTAGTTCTACAACGAGACATAGAGTCAGCTGTACACCGTTTTAGTTTCTCTTATATTAAAGTGGTTGTAACCCATTTTTTTATTGTGGTAGTCTAATTTGTGGACCCTGAACTGTAACAAATGTGAAGGAGTTGATACCTAGAGTGAGGTTCCTGTTGGAAGATTCACATACAAGTTTTTACTTAGAAGCACTTTGGGCAGCCGCTGGCAAAGCATTTTTTAGAGGCAACCCAGAGATATCAAATTGATGTATCAAATAAAAACACATATCGATTTGCAACGCTTAGGAGTTTTGAAACAAAGTTGTGCACTTGCAAAGACCTTGCCTCATGTACAATGTGCCTAAATTGGAATCTTGAGCATGAACATGTAATGAAAGGAACAGTTAAAAAATCCTCCTTCAGAATTACACTGAACACTGCATATATCCTCCAAACTCAACAGCTATTCCAAATACATGTTTAATGTACAGGACATTTCCATGGAACATGGGCATAAAGGCTACACATGCAGTTCAGTTTTGTGATGACACTCAAATAGGAATGGCCTATGTTGGGCAGAATTATTACTGAGAAGAAATTTGGAAGGGATACAAACTGAAGGATTAAAGGCATGCAAGTTTTTGTACAGGAACCTGGATTAAAGTCACAGAATTTCGATTTATGACAATGGCACTCTTAATATTCCAGCTGTTCTCAGGATCCCACAACCGAGTTTAATGCAACAGATCAGTTGGCATACAAACTACTATAACATAATTATCCAAGAAATTGGAGTTGGACTAATAGGGCAGGTGGGAAAAACACAGATTACATCTAACACAAGTCCAACGCACAGAGTCGGCAGTTGTCTTCAAATGCTGTCTTTTCAATTAAAGAAGTTATTTTTTAAATCCTTCACATCGTTAAAGTTCAATTATAATTTAATAGATATTGTGCCAACATGGAATTAGAAAAATTGTCTCGACATATTATAGAATATTTGTAAGTTAATAGCTGCAAGATGATGAAAAGGGCCCATCCCTCATCCAAAGGGCAATTAATCCCAGCCTACCCAAATCACACAGAAGGGCCATATCTCAAAGGAACAATGCAGCACACTGAACACTCACATGTTGGATGAGCTAAAAGTCTGGATGTAGCAGTAGCATTCAATAATATTGAAGCAATGGGTCTTTTTTATTTGCTGAAGTTGAGGCCATTTGAGCAGAAAGAAATGGAACATATACGAAGAAGAGTTGAATTTTACAGCCTGCTTTTCTCAGCCTTCAAGGATTCTCAAAGTGGCTTACAATTGCCTTCCCTTTCCCTCTCTACAACAGAAACCTTGTGAAATAGGTAGGGCTGAGAGAGTTCTAAGAGAACTGTGACTAACCCAAGGTCACCCAGCAGGCTTCATGTGGAGGAGCAGGGAAACAAATGGAGTACTCTTGTTTATAATCTGCTGCTCTTAATCATTGCACCATGCTGTTTCTGAGCTACTCCTGCCCTGAATGGCACAGTGGTTTGCATTCCATCATTCTGCTAAGAAACAATTCCTCTGAACTAAGGAGCCTTACTTCACCGTAAAGGCTCTGCAAGTATTGCCCCAGTCATGTCAATGGACGGGAGGGTCTTATTTATTCGAAATGTTTATATCCAACTGTTCAGTTTATGGGCATACTTGAAAAAGAATTCACATGTATCATTGCTTTCTCCACTGAGGTGAATGGGGGAAACCATTTTCACTAATGCAGCCTGTGAACTGGATCAAAAGCATTATGCTAAAACATGTTCCGCTGGAACTAGTGGCAGTTCATTTGAAGTAATGGCTAAAACAATGGATGAAGTTTGATTTAAAACTTCAGATTTGAGCATAAATTCCATTACATTATTATTTGTTCTGAATGCCATGAAACTCTGCTACTCTCATAATAGGATTAATTATATTAGAGGCGGGAAAAGCCAAAGGGTTATTTTATGTGGTGTAGGTATAATTAGGGAATGAAAAGCATTTCTGCCTTATATAATCTAATTAATGTTTGGACGTAATGGGCAACATGTCATGAAGAATTATGGTTCTTTAGCCCAATGACCCTATAAAAACAAAATGTGACTTTCTTAAAAAGTGTTTGAAGGTTAAAACAAAACAAAAAAAGTATCCAACAATAATTTTAAGAGAGTCACCAAGACTGCCTTAGTGCTCATTGACTTAGAAAATCATGAATTCCTCTAATTAGGACATAACCACTGTACAATTACACATGGATTTGCTTTGTGGTATATCAGATCATTGGTCTTATGAAGGTCACTGTTGTCTACTCTAGCCAGCAGCAGTTCTATGGGGTTTCAAGTAGAAGTGTTTCATATCACCTAAATTATAATCCTGTTAGCTGAAGATGCAAAGGATTGAACGTGAAACCTTCTGTTTGCGGAACAGATGGAACCACCAGGCACAACTCCACCAAGTCTACTGATAACTACTAAGGTTACCAACTGCATGGAGAAAAAATGCCCAGTCCCTTTAACAGAGTCTTATTGGGATGCTATTTACCAGGTAGGTGATGTGGAATGGTTCAGCATTATCTGGTCTCATCAGATTTCAGAAGTGAAGCTGGATCAGTACTTGGAAGGAAGACTCTAAAGAGGAAGGCAATGGCAAATCTAATCAGTTGAATCACTTGCCTTCAATATCACATCAGAGGTTCCTATAAATTGGCAGCAACTTAATGCACTTTAGAAGGAGAGTTTGGATTTATATCCCATTTTTCTCAACAGTAAGGAGTCTCAAAGCAGCTTACCAACTCTTTCCCTTCCTCTCCCCACAACAAACATATTGCGAGGTAGGTGGGGGCTAAGACAGTTCTGAGAGAACTGTGATTAGCCCAAGGTCACCCAGCAGGCTTCGTGTGTAGCAGTGGAAAAACAAACCAACCTGGTTCACCAGATAAGAGTCCACTGCTCACGTGGAGGAGTGGGGAATCAAACTCGGTTCTTCAGATTAGAGTCTGCCTCTCTTCACCACTACACCATGCTGGCTAAGACAATCATATATGTACATGCATACACAACTTCAACCAACTGACCTTTATTAGGCATATCAGTAAAAATACAAAATACAGGACAGAGCAGGTGTTAAAACAGGACATAAAACTGGACAAAGCACATAAGGTATAGAAGAGGTGATCAAGCTTCCATTATGTCTTTGACTTGAGAACTTCTAATGAAAATTCAGTGGTTTTCCAGTTATTTTGCTGTTGCTATTATTCAGGCAACGAATAGTTGTTGTATGCTCCGAACAACTTTTTTTTATTCTCTAGAGCCGGGACAAGTAGGGAGAGTCTAGGTAATGCATACCTCGGGCAAGAAAACATAATATGCTTGAGAGTCTCAGCAGTATCCTGACAATATGCACATGTTCTATCTTGAAGTGGAATATTCAACTGTTGGCCCTTAAGAATGGCAGAGGGGAATGTGTTACTTCTAGCTCAAGTAATGATCCATCTCTGGATCATTATTTTGGCCCCTATACATTTCCACCATTCAGAGGATTGCAGGTCAGAGAGGGCTAAATGGGTGAGGCTTTTGGCCTCAGTATTAAAACAAAGATGAGACCAGAATTTTAAAGTAGTCATCCACGCTCTGGTTTCCAACAAGTGCTATCCTGATCCAAGACACAGAACAGCATATCGAACACAGTGGGGTACCCCAAAAAATCTTGTAAAGAAATTTGGATTGGACTCTTTCTACAGATTTATTCCAAGCTCCAGTCCAAATGGGACATGCATACACTCTGTGCATAAGTTCCCATGATCATACACAGAACATTTTATCATGACCCATTTTCTCCTCCTTTTCCATGCATAGTTACTCTGCTCTGACTCAACATCTGAAAACATTCAAGTCTGTCATGTGCAACAGTCGTTACTGTAAAAGGAGTATACATGTCCCTACAGATCCAACAGTGTCCCTGGGTTCAGCAGCGCAGTGCTGCAGGCTGTAGTGTTCATTCTCTGCTGCGTAATATGAAAAAAACATCTGAACCAATAACACTCCACTGTTGATTCTCTTTCCCAAGGGCATTTTAATGAGAGAAAATTGCTTGTTACCAAGCATGTTTACCTGCGTTGCAATTAAAGTAATGAAAATGTGTTCAAGATTAATAAAAAAGAGCTATAGATGTTATGGATAATGAAATCTCCCTTTGCTGACTCCATATATGTACAAGTGTGTTTTTTTAGTAGATTGCAAATTAATTTTCATTAATTTTCACTCTTTTTTTCTGCATCCTGTTGTGCTGCTGCATCCAAAGCCTCCTGCATATGTGTAAGCTTTGTAACTTCCCCATTAAATATTTTCCAAAACCCTTTTTGGCAAAAAAGGCGGAGGAGAATAAAACAATTACTCATTCTAGCACAGTGTAGAGGACAGCCAGTTACCTCAACACTGTAGGCTGTCTGTCAGACAAAACTTGTATGAATGATGCTGTCTTGTATTAAGTCAGACCATTAGTCCATCAAGGTCAGCGCTGCCTACACAGTCTGGCAATAGCTTTTCAGGGTCTGACAAGAGGTTTCCCATGTCACCTGCTACATGATCCTTTCAAGGCTTGATCAATACCCTAGAAATTCGGTAAAATTTGGATTCGGATTTATTCAGACATAAAATTATTTGTATGCCTGAATAAGACAAATAACATATTCGGATATACCTGAATATTCAAGTATACCCGAAAAATTTGGGTCCATCTGATTTTCATATTTCAGCCTGCAGGGGGCACATGTTTAAGGATAGCGGCACCAAAATTTCAGGGTGTCATCCAGAGGCTGTCCTGATGATACCATCCAAGTTTGGTGAATTTTGGTTTGGGGGGGGCAAAGTTTTGGACCTGGTATGCCTCTGACACCAAGGGGACTAAGTGGACTAAGCAGATTGGACTTGATGTATCTAAGGGGAGAGTGTTTCAAGTTTTTAGCCTGATGTTCTTCAACTACAGTGCTGATCAGTAGTTGTTTTGTCTTTCTTCCCCCCTTGTCTCTCCTCCCTTTTTTGGGTTTCTCTTTCTCTTTCCTTCCCCAATCCCTTTTGGATGATGCATTATACAACAACAGGGAGGTATTGTGTCATTTATTGGAATACACACACACAGCTGACTGTGTATGTGCCATTAGTTCTCAATTGCTTGTTGATGACACCCACACCCCAACATTCTAGGAACTTCATAACAACTTTGACATATGGATTTTTGGATTTATTGGCTGTATTTGTAAGAAAATAGTGTACCTTAAACCACGAAGGAAGGTTATTGAGGCTGAACCATGTATGGTTGTAGTTTGGTCATTTGATATTGACATCAACTATGTATGTTATATTGTTACAAATTTTGTAAAGCTAGACAATTCTGAGATGTTTTTAATTTTACTACTTGTGTAGACCTTATAATAATCATTTGTTTGATTTTATTTTTGTTACTTAACCCTTGTGAATGAGTGTATACTAAGTTAGGGTTGAGTCTGTTCTGCCCTCACACTGTTCCAATTTGGAGCCGTGTTATTTTCTGTCAGTTATTTCACCCTCTATAACTCTGATCATTGTCCTACTTTGAAATCCTAATTTCCATATTTCTAATATATCAATTAAGTTTTTACACCTTAAGGGGGATGTAGGAGATAAAGACTATTAACATGTTTAAAGACAGCTTGATTTATTCATTACAAGTTGCTCTGAAGCTGAGGAGCTTGGAATCAATGCCTACCAGCAAGGGAAAATTTGACCGGCAGTGTCAAAGAAGTAAAGGCTGTTGCCTGTCTGCTTTCATAATTACAAAGCACCATTAAGTAATGGAGTGGTCTGAAGGTTTATAGCAATTGGCGACTCCATCCCTGAATTCTTCAAGAATTCAAAACCCAGGATAATGGGTTGTCCTTTGTGGAGAAATCAATTTACTGTTGCCAACTATATAATTAAAAGTTAGCAATTCTATTTGTCACATATCACTCTTTCACTTAATTATTTACTGAAACACCCTTCTAAGGTCATGCTAATGTTGTTATTATTTTTGTACACAGAAAACTGAGGCTTAGAGACTCAGAGTTGCTGAAGAAGAGGTAAACAAGGAGAATAACATTTTGGGGGTTTTGCTCATTCTGAGGGCCAAAGGAGCTGGCAAGTCATGTACCGGTAACTTATTTTCATATTGATCTCTGCACTGTGTCATAGTAATGTGAGTCCAGGGGAAATCTTTGGCAGGGGCTTGTGGGGTTCTTAGCCCTTAGCAAACACTGAAGAAGGTGGTTTACAAATTCCTTTCCTTTCCTCACACCACAACAGACACTTTGTGAAGTAGTTGACCAGCTCAAGATCACCCAGCAGGAATGTAGGAATGGGGAAACAAATCTAATTCTCCAGATAAGAGTCTGCCACTCACGTGGAGAAATGGGGAATCAAACCTGGTTCTCCAGATCAGAGTCCACCAGCTCTTAATCACTACACACACCGTGCATATATTGTATTGTTTTCATATACAATTAATGTGGTATACAAATGCCATTTATATATGGAATATTTGTGTAATGTTGACCTGTAATATTGACCTGTTGTTGGACAAATGTCAAAAACACATGCCTGTATGGGGATATGTTGGTGCAGGAAATGGAACATGGCAGAAAAATAAAGTAGCATGTGCTGAAATTGCGCATGGGACAAGTGGAATTAGGGTTAGGATTTTCAAGATGAATCTGCAGGGATGGGAAATTCAAAACCATAATAGTTTGTTATTCAAGAATACATTCAAGGTATGTAGAATGAAGCCTCAAGGTAAGATGAAGCCTCAAACCTTAGAACACTTCCATGGGAGTAAGCCCCATTGAATAAGATGAGACTTACTCCTGAACAGACTTGCTTAAGATAGTTTCCACAGTCATATTTTCCGGGGTGACCTTCTGTGATCTCACTCCATCTTGAAAGGCTGCCCCTTGGAGAGGTTGCAGAGTGAACAACTTCAGCACAAAGGAGCAAAAGTTACTAAAATTAATCATTTCAATCTGTACCTTTGTAAATAATTAGATTACAATGACATCAGAAGCCAAATCAGAATTGATCTCTGCAAAAGATACAGTGAACTTCGCGCTACCTAGAGAATGTGAACAGCAAGGCAGAATTTTTACAACCAAATGCTTCCTCATATTCCAGTCATGGAGAATGTAATAAAAA
Organism: Sphaerodactylus townsendi; assembly: GCF_021028975.2. Classification (NCBI taxonomy): domain Eukaryota; kingdom Metazoa; phylum Chordata; class Lepidosauria; order Squamata; family Sphaerodactylidae; genus Sphaerodactylus; species Sphaerodactylus townsendi. Next base: position 20,963,982 of record NC_059437.1, on the reverse strand, counting down.
TAATCAACAATGCCTTAATTATTGTAAAGCCTTGCCAGAACCTGACATATTTTATCTGCTGTTGATTTTCAAAGCTTTAAACTACTTAGGTTCTGGATAACTGAAGAAATACTTTTATTCATGTTTCTCGCCCATGTGATTTCAAGTGAGTGAACACTTGAACAGTAGCCAGAATAGGGCTTTCTCTGTAATGGCCCATGGATAACAGAAATCACTTTTAGCTTCATAGAAACTGGTTAATTTATTTACCAATTTGCCCCCATTTTCTTCAAAGTTCAAAGCACCTTAAGACATAGGCTATGCCATAAAACATAACCACAATCAAAATTAAAATTCATTAAAAATTCCTTTAAAATACAAACAAAAGTGCTGGGAACATTGACACACAGAAAGAGACAGCCTTCCAAGTATGGGGGTTCCAGATCATGATGGGCTTCATAATAGTTACCAGAAACATGAATTGAGCCTGGAAACAAAGAAGCAACTAGTGAAGGTGTCATGTTATGGGTGTTATGCATACCTCAGCAGTCTATACTTGTCAAGAAAAGGGCCATAGAATTTTGTACCAACTGAAATTTCCCAGAACGCCTTCAGAGTAATTCCCACAAGAAAGCACAATAGGACTTCTAACAGTTTTTAAAGTTTTTTTTAAATGGTTGCATCTTTTGCCCTTGTGTATGTGTGCATGATAAACAAATACATATTGCTGCAATTCTTAAAACGGCCTGTAGAAGGTTTTATTACCCTGTTCTGCAGATGAAGATGGGGGTCAAAGTAAAGAAAGATAATGGTCTCCTTAAGGCCATCTAGGGAGTTCAGGGTTTTCTTAATTCATGCATGTGTCTTTTAGCTACTAAACTATACCAGCCTCTGCAACTCCAATGTTTAGACCAAGTTGCTGACAGTAGCAAAGCTTGTGTGGAAACTGCTTTTAGCACTTAATAAGCAGGTAATGATACCTCACCTCATGCCGTTTGCTCAGTAAACTTTATGCTGACCTTCTAGACTGAAGACGGATCAATACTGCTTTGCAAAAGTCTCTAAGACTGTATGAAACTTGAAGTCAATAACCTATTTTCATCGTAGGTGGGATGCATTGCAGTACTTCAAAGTACCCTATGGTTGTACTGAACTTAAACTGAACTAAGTACTAAAAATATTAACACAGACTGTAACTACATGCCTAAAATTAGCAAACAGATACTAAATGCAATGCATTTAGAAAGGGGTGATGTGTGTATTTTTGTGCCATGACTAAACAACACAGCTGCCCAGGGCTCCAATCCAGTATGGCAAATGCCATCAAGCCACAGCTGACTTATGGTGACCCAGTAGCATTCTTCAGGCAAGAGATGAACAGAAGTGGTTTGCCATTGCTTGCAACCTTGGACTTTCTTGGTGGTTTCTCATCCAAGTAGTAACCTGGGCTGACCCTGCTCAGCTTTCAAGATATGACAAGACTGGGCTACCTCCAGGTCAGGGTCATCCAGTATAATTATGTGCAGAACTGCAGTGGGATTGTGCAGAAGTTCCTGTATTACACCTGGATAGTCTAAGGTAGCCCAGTCTCTCTTACACCTGGAGCCACACTTTGAGTTTTGACTTGCTCCTTTGGGGAAGATAGAATGTTGCTAGGATGTGTTGATCTATAAATTGCACTTCTTTGGCATCATTATGACATGTTTCCCACTGCATACTCATTGTTTGTTTGTTTTTAAATCAATAAATAGTTCAGAAGGGTCACTATACCCTCTGTACCATTTCCCACATGAAAATTGATCACCCTGAAATATTTTGGGGTTAGGTTTGGGGGGAAAGACAGGCATAATGAAATCTGTTTGTTTCCCTTCCAGGGTTAAAAGCAGGCCAGGGACAGTTCAACTAGGGAAATGGAAGAGGAGAGTTAACCAGCCTTCTCCAGTGCCCATACATATATTCCTTCCTTCCTTCCTTCCTTCCTTCCTTCCTTCCTTCCTTCCTTCCTTCCTTCCTTCCTTCCTTCCTTCCTTCCTTCCTTCCTTCCTTCCTTCCTTCCTTCCTTCCTTCCTTCCTTCCTTCCTTCCTTCCTTCCTCCCTCCCTCCCTCCCTCCCTCCCTCCCTCCCTCCCTTCCTTAGACCTATTTGGGTATGTCTGTTTCAATCTTCATTTAAGTACACTGCTGGCTTTGGAACTGTCCAAGGTCCTGATGTTTCCATCCAGCCAAGCCAGATTTTGTTCCCAGATGACTGTGTTTGAAGAAACCTGTTATTACAAGAACATTGCCAGGCCTTGTGATCAGCAGCATCAGACCCCTTCTTTTAGCCCATTTAACAATGCCAAAGCAGAGTCAGTGTAATATAGTGGCTAGGACTGGGGAAACCTGGATTCATAATAACAATATTTATTTAGCATTAATAACCAGCATAAGATTTTTAAAATTACAGTATTAAAAACAATACAAATCCAAACACAAATGACCTATTATTAGTCATACAGTTGAGGGCATCTGAAAAAAAATGTCCTGAGGAATGTGGACTGGACCCTCTCCATCAGGGCCAAGCTTGAGAAAACTCCCAGCTGTGCTCCATAAATAAACTGGGTGAACAATTTAGCTTGAAATAGCTTAAGTGCTGCTAAAAGACAGCACCCCTTTTGTCCAATAGCATATTAGGATGGCAATTGCATTTCTTTGTGTGTTTGTAGCAGCATAAATAACATGGGGACTCCTTGAACCTGTTGCATGAAAAACCACCTCCAAATATTTAAAACAGCAGATGTGCCCCAATACATACCATATCAATAAACCACGAATAAATTGTGGATCTTTTAGCAAAACCCTTGATCTAAGTTTTACCTAAGTAATTAATCTCTGAATTGTCTTCTCTACAATATTGGGCAATTGCTCATCTAGGGGTCCTAGACATTATGAGCGCATCATCTACACAAAGCAGGTTGGAGATATATCAGACGGCTAGTTTAGGAGGATGGTAGTCCAGATTAAGTGGCCAACTAGATTGTTTATATAAAAAATTAAACAAGAGGGGTCAACATACAACCTCCCCCCCCCGCCTTTTCCTGATATTATTGAATCTGAGACATGACCCCGAGAATTACATCTTATCTGCATGGTCATGTTCTTATGTAGAAAGAAGATCTGGAATAATAATTATCAATAGACTATTGGAATTTTCCCTACAAGGGAGCTCTAGAAATGGAATCAAAGGCAGATTTAAATCAATAAAGACTGCAAATAAAGTAACTGCAAATTTACAGGAATATTTTCTGACCATATGTGGTAAAATCATACAGTGATCTATTGTCAGCTGCCCCTCTCTGAATCTAGCATGTTCTTCTGCTAGCAAATTTTCATGCTTCATCCAATCCCAAAGTTCCATGGAAGATGCCTTACCTAAAATTTATTAATAGGCAAAATTATTTGGTCTATAATTTGAGGCAGAGGCGGAGTGAGGGGAAACTGCGCCCCTGCTCCCCTGCTGTGGTGCCACTTGCCCCCACCATGGAATGCTCCCAGAACGCCCCTGCCACACCCCCTCCATGGCCCAGCCATGCCTCCGCCGCATCTCCACCTGGGCCGTCATGCCCTCCCTGCCCCATGGGCACTATGCCATTGATTTGAGGGCTCTTCCCTGTTTCATTTTGTAAATAGGGACAAATAATTGTTTTCCCATCCCCACCCCCACCTATATAGGAATTCATCCATATTTGTCAATGGCTGTAAATAAAAACACCAGCACAGGAACACACCAGTCTGCATTTCTCTTAATGAGACCTGGTGGTATCAGATTACAACCAAGGACCTCACCCCCTCAGAAGGATCAACCAGAGGCCAGAAAGGTAGGTCTATGAGGTTATCAAGAAGATAGTAGTCTTTAGTATCAGTATTGCCATAGAGTTCTTTATAATTTCTTACCCAGATCTCTGACAGAATAACACTGTCCAACACTGTTGGGCTCCTCCCAGGATATTCCGATGTGACACACCAAAAAATAGCATAGTTCTTAGTCTTAACTGCCTGTGAGTGCTGAGTCCAAGCTGTTTTTACAGCTTCCTTCTTTCAGCGAAGGAATTGTTTCTACTGCACCTTTTGCCTCAACAAATTTGTTGACTAATAATGAGTCTGGGTTGACTCTATATCTAATACAATTTGCATCGAGGGAACTTTTGGCCTTCCAACACCTTGTATCAAAGTGCAGATTGCTATATCTGTGGTGATGATTAGTAATAAGCCTTTGAAAATTCACAAGAATTGTGTCATACTGCACTAAACATAAATTTTCTCTGCTGATAATAATGGCTGATAAATTCTATCAAGAGGGTCAGACTTAAAATATTCCACAAGCACCTTATCTAGATGTGCAGCCCCTTTAATCCATATTCCCTTCACTTTCAAAACTGCAATGGTATATTTTCTCAGTATGTGGAAATAGGACTGGGAATTCCAGCCACAATATAAACGAGGGATGATCACTATCAAATTGGTAGAGATAATTGTGATTCAGCCAAGGAAGCTCACTGGAGTGAGCCAACTGTTATGACTCAGATCAACCTACCTCGCAGGATTATTGTGAGGATAAAATAGATGGGAGAACCATGATAGCTGAGAGAATGAAGTGTGCTGCTCTCAGATCATTGGAGGGAGAACATTATAAAAATGTTACACACAGATGTCACTTCATCTCTGTCCCTAAAGTTTATGTCACCCCCTCCCTTGGGTATTGCTGTTTGCATATAGGAAGGAGGAGGAGCAGTGTGGATTGATACTTCCCTTCTCTCATGTAGCTTAGTACATTAAATGCCAGCAACTCTCCAAACACTCCAAAGATTCACTCAGAATTTTATTCCAGTCCTGCTGCTGAGATCTTAATGGAGATGCCAAGGATCGAAGACAGAATTTTCTATACGCAAATCATGTATTTTACTTCTGAGTCGCATTTCCTCCCCATCACCCAAGCATAGACACAAATGAATCAGATCGCAAACTCCTAAGTTCTAAGTGAAGACGTATAGCAATGGCTTCTTTCAAGGGTAAAATTCTTTAATTGAATTCTGCATGAATATTCCATGAACATAATATGTGTTCCCTGTCTACTAAATTCCCACACACTCAACCTTTAAAGAGAGGGAGTGAAAAGCATCTCTTATGTTCAAATAAAGCTGCAAAGACAATTTCCAAACAAGCATTCAGTTGGATCAATAGTTTGAAATTGAATAGAACAATGCCTCTTGCTGCTTTATAGAATTTTCAAAAGATTTCAAGCACGCAAACCCAATTCTTCAAGTTCTACCGCTGGGAGTTAAAGCCTTTTTTCCCTTGGAAAAAAACAAAACAAAAACAAAGATCTTATTCATAGACATAAACACGCACACTAAAAAAAAATCCCTCTGTGTTCAAATAATACCATGGGATGTGTGTGGAAAGGATCTAACTTAAACCCACAAAAAGAAGGGTAACTCAAAGATAGGCACAGGTGTTAAGATATACCGTAGAGATCTTCAAAAGATTAAGAAGATCTTAGAGGCCTGTCTTCTGCAATACCCAGATGACTCAGATATGGGGTATGCTTATTACCATCAACTTACATCTCCTTCAAAACCAAGGCTATGGGGAGGGGTAGTACAGATTTGTAAACTGAAAGAAATGATCGCTAGGTTCACATCTTAAAACATGTCATTCATGCTTTTGGAATTTGTTTATTGCTCCATCCAAAAAAAGAAAAAAAAACTTACTTCCACTATCATCTTTACTAACTTTTGAGCCACAAAGTGTTTCTTATGTATTACAGAAAAAATTGCAACCACACTCTAGGCAGCACCTCTCTATGTAATTTCATCCCTCATCCAGTAAAAAATAAAACACTCACGTCTTCACTTGCCTCTTAATAAAAATGCAGTGCTGAACTAGACATGATTGTGGGGAACATGTGCGTGTTTGATTTCAATGCAACTGGGGAGGAGGGGGCTTTGAATTTGATTGAAACTGTGAGTGAAAGATGTGCTAGCTTAACCCTTTTCCCAAAGGATTTGACCACTACTGGATTGTGGTATCCAAACTGCTTTTTCACTGCAGTGGGAAAGACATATGGACATTTTATTTTATTTTATTTTGTCTAACCGGCAAGGCAAGGCAGCAGCTGGGGAGAAATCTGAGAAATGGCCCATGGGGAAAAGCTAAAGCACCCCCTGTAGAGCAGTGCATTAATAAAAAGTTGGGACACATGTCATACATTTCCAGTGTGGTATTTAAATTAGTGGCTGTAATCCAGCTACCCAATGCAGGAGGGTTTCACACATGTCTATGAGGATCTGCCTTCCAATTGGATGGCCTGAGATATAAAAACTTCTGGTACACAAAAAGGAAAATATGAGCATTTACGCAAAATAAGCTAGTCAGTTTGTATAGCTAATCATGCAGAGATTATTATTTCAAGGTGATTAAGGACAGGCTGCAGATACACAGTGGTAACTGAATTAGACTTAGCATATGGTCAGAGACAGTCTTGCTTATTATTTTGTGTGGGCCTCAGCCAGTCTGGTGGGTGTGCTCTGTGGCCATGCTGCTGCCTGTGGGCCGAGGGAGGGCAGGAGCCGGCCTGCCAGGTGGGGGGGCTTGGCTGTGGGTGGCTTGGAGCTGCCTTGCCGCCACGGTGCCCTTCTGAGCCGCCAAGTCCTGCCCCACCTCCCTGCAGGCCGGCTCGTGCCCTCCCTGGTCTCCTTGTTGGCTGTGATAAGGGGGGCACGAGGGGGGGCATGGGGAGCTGGGTGTGTGTGCAGGGAGCTGAGTGGGGAGGGCTGGGGTGTATCTAGGGAAAATGGAACTGGGGGGAGGACTCAGATTTTGCCCCGGGCTCCATTTTTCCTGGATGCGCCTCTGTCCCTGGCTGAAGGAAATAAAACAGGACAGACTCGTTTTTGGGACAGAACTTGTGTAAAGTCCCCCCCCCCCCAAATGGTTTGTATTGCATCCTACACCCATTATATTTGCCCTGTGCAGAATCCTGCATGGAGGCACAGTTCAGGCATCTCAGGGAACCATGGTCTCAGTAGGCCAGTTGAAGAGATCAGGATTCAGCTCACAGATGACTCCCATCCTCATCTGTCTTCTTTTATGTTCCTCTCTTTCACAGCATGGAATGAGGACCCCAGGAATAGCTGGGATTTTTGTGTTCATGAGACCTGGCAACCATCTGAGAAGGTTGAGGTTATTATTTTGCCAGTTAATTTCTAAAAAGACCATGTCTCAGGGCTGAGTTCCTGCACTTCCACACGTGCAGAAAAAATGCACTTTCAATCCACTTTCACAATTGTTTGCAAGTGGATTTTGCTATTTTGCACAGTAAAATCCAGCTGCAAAGTGCATTGAAAGTGGATTGAAAATGCACTATTCCACATGTGCGAGAGTGCCCTTAGTGATACAAATACATATCTTAAGGATAATTCAGATGTAATATTTAACTATGGTTAGAGAAAGATGGACTGTCTCAACTTCTATCCTCAGTTTTCACATTGCCTACAACCATGGTTGGTTGCCTGACCTGGATAGTCCAGGCAGTCCTGATCTCATCAGGTTTCAGAGGCTAAGCAGGTCAGCCCTGCTCGATACTTGGATGGGAGCCCAACAAAGAAAACAAGAGTTGGTCAGTCAATAGAGTCAGTCAATAGCATAGACATATTGCTATTGCTATATTGCTATTGCTATATTGCTATTGCTATTGCTACAGACAATTGCTATTGACTGACATAGAGTCAGTCAATAGCAAATCATCTCTGTATCTTGCCTTGAAAAGAAAGAGTTGGATTTATTCCCCACCTTTCTGTCCTGTAAGGAGTCTCAAAGCAGCTTAAAAACTCCTTCCCTTCCCTTCCTCTCCTCACAACAGACACCTTGGCCACTTCCGTAATTCATGCCGACCCGATGATGCTGAGACCGTCCGCACGGACAGTCCAGGAACCGGCTGGGATGGTGCCGCCGCAGAGCGCCAACGCCTGGCCGACTCGGCTTGTCGCCGGCCCTCCAACATGTCGCCGAGGCCTGGGGACACGCCCCCCCGGCCCTGCGCACCTGCTTGAACATTGGAGGGCAGGGGGCATGTCCCCAGGCCTCAGCGGCGCGCCGGAGGGCCGGGGACAAGGTAAGTGAAGGGAGGGAGTGGGGGGGGAAGCGCCTGGAAGCCGGTGCCGTTTGCACGGCAGCAGCTCCCAGCCGGCGTTTCCAGGAAAGTGCGCTTCCAAGCGCACTCTGGAAACGCCAGCTTGGCGCCGGTCGGGCGGTGCGAGGGCGGCGCGGCTGCGCAGCAGCTGCGCCCCCTGTGCGAATGGCTCCCTGGGGACGGCGTTTTTTGCCGTCCCCAGGGCGCCATGAAACGCCCGTGTGGAAAGGGCCCTTGTGAGGTAGGTGGAGCTAAGAGGTAAGTGGGAAATATGAAACTATGATAACTAAATGGAACCTCTGCATGTTGAGTTAGTATATCTCAAAATATGTTGTTAACCCATCTTTCAATGATTTGTACATGTATAAATTGGAAATCAAAGTGGAGGGCAGTTGCAATACTTTCTGCTACTGCATCAAGAAAGTCTACAAAAGAGAAGAAATAAGAAACACAAACCAGAGAAGCCTGTTGAACTGTGGGAAAGCTTGTTCCCCAGTAGGATTTTCCTAGGCACTTGAAAATTAAGACAACCATGCAGATCCTCCTATGCTTATCAGAGCTCTCTCCTCCCAAGTTTTTGAGTCTTTGATAGATCTGACTTTCCTATGCATATTTTCAGTCACAAGGATGACATTTTGCTCTGTGTTCCTAGAATTAAGCTGTTCGCATTCTCCTTTCTGTTTCCCAGAAATATTTACAAGGCTTTTCTTTTGTTTTAGTTTTCCTTTCGAGAATGACAAATGAGTGACAATTGAAAGGAACTCTTTGATTTGTGATTCCCTCAGAATAGACACAGATACCTCTTACTTAGGTGTACGTCAAACAGAATTGGAGAATGTTTCTCTCTCAGAATTCCAACCCTGTCGTCAAATGCTGATGCTTTTGAAAGGTACACCAGAGCTCTACTTGGGCTCTGCAATCTTTCGGGGTGTAAAATGAGCTATAATGAAAGGCACTGAAACTAGCAAGCTTCCTGCTACTGCTAGAAAAGAGAGATGGATTTTAATGGTCCCCCATTTTTACTGCATTAGGTCGTAACAGTGATCACCCTATCATGTTAAACACCAGAGGTGTGATAGCTTTCGATTACAACAATAACCAAAATGACCTTCCTAATAACCAATTCTCATCAGTAAAATATCCTGTCTTCTAGCTCAAAGATACTATGTGTTATTTCATGCTCCATTAAATCATTTATGACTGGATAGTTTATTGCTACCCCTGCAAGGGGTGGGGGGGATAGATATAGATTTTGAGTGTGTGTCTGTGTGAGGAAAGCAGTTCTCTGAATATTCTCCCTTGTGGAATACTTGTACCCATTCAGTAGTCAAGCTGGAATCAAAATATCAGACTCAAAACCAGCTATTTTAGGGCAGCTTTATATATTATTGGAATTGGGAGAATCTGAATATGCCATTCTAGTTTCAAACGTCCATTGTAATGTTTATCACACCGAGGAAATCATGCATGTTCTCTCTTCAGAGATGTGCAAGTTTCATAATGTGAATAGGTTTCATTCATTTCACTTCAAGGTGTTAGATTTTCAGAAAGCCCAAAAAGAGCAGGGCCAAGTCACACACAGCAACATTACCTTGTAATATGAGAAGGCAGTCAGAAGTTATTTTAGCCATGGTTTCTGGGCATCCAATCACACATAGTGCTCTGTTTTGTCTAATGATACTTTGGACAGTCCTTTAGGCAGAAACATTGCTCAGGCTTTTTAATATGTTCCCAGCTGCCAGAGTGTCCCCTGACTGGGCATCTTACAAATATGTTCTGTGCACCACACTATTACCCTGATCAAGAAACTTTCATGTATACATGGATGGGGGAAATCTGCACAATAGACTGAGCAACATACAAACAGGTAAACTTTATTAATCTTGTCACCAGCAGGGAAGTTTGCCAGTCATATGATCAGTGGGTGAACATACTGTCACAGAATTGCTCAATTACATGGGAATTGATACATTGATTTCTCTAAAGTTCAGACTGGATGGCATGTAAATCAGCTTTGCAACATTCAGCCTGACTGCTTTATGTATAGCCATTTCCATAGACTTTCTTTCCTCCATTGCTTTAGGTGCTACACTTCAAAGACAGACTGTAAATAAGCTACATTCATCGTGGTGAGATGGTTAAGAGCAATGGACTTTAATCAGGAGACTAGGGCTTGATTCCCTGCTCCTTTACATGAGTGGTGGACTCTCATCTGATGAACTGAGTTTGTTTCCCTGCTCCTACATATGAAGCCTGCTGGGTGACCTTAGGCTAGTCAAAGTTCTTCCAGAACTCTCTCAGCCCCACATACCTCACAAGGTGTTGGTTGTGGAGAGGGGAAGGAAAAGAGATTGTAAGACATTTTGAGACTCCTTAAAGGTAGAGAAAAAGTCGGGTATCTCCTCCTCCTCCTTTTTCTCCTGCTGATGCTGCCATCACCAAAGCAGTCGCCATGACACTGCACAAGAGTCTTCGAAATGTGATCTCTCCTGCCTCATAACCATAGTTCCCATGAGGCAATGCAAAAACATGCAAGTGCCAATCCTTCATATTGTGGTAAGGGACACAGAGAGACTGGGAAGTGTCAAAGTTTTTTGTACTCAAGGAATGTGGTGGAAAGCAAACTGTGGAGGTAGCTGGTGGTAAATTGGGAATACTATGGAAAAGCACTATAAGAAAATGCATATGTTGGATTATTTTATGTGTATGTGTGTTATTAGATATACACAAACTGTTTACTGAGTAACTGTAAGTGCTGACTGGAATGGACTGCAAACTGAATTGAGTATCCGTAATTGCCAGGGATAGCTTTATATACACAATAGGAATAAGTGCATTGAACTAGCCATGGTACTGAAGTGAATCTTCTACATCCTATTAGCACAACAATGTGCTTCTTTGTCCTGATCAGCATATCAACCTGTTCTGGACCAAGCTGTTTTCAAGTTTCTCTTCATTTGAATATTTCCCTGAATTTTGGGGCACCAAATTGTGAGATCTTGTTGCCAAAGCAGAACCAATGATATAGAATAATAGCCGTTCAAATAAAAATGCTATTTTTAATTGATTGATGTGCCTCCAGAATTTGATACACTTGTCAATTTCATTAATTCATCTGTTTCTTTTCCCATACCTCACCCATCCAATGCTAACAATGCACACATGAACACTGACAAAACACTGGGGGGAAAAAGAAATTATGATGTGATTATTTTTACATTATTCAGAAGCTTTTAGAGTGATATTTTACTGATGCCCAAGGGCACATGTTTACATCAGCAAAATACAGCAGAAGAAAATCTTGATGAATCCTAATGTGCAATCCCATTGAGTATTTTTGTAGCATTTTATCATGCACACTTGTACCCCGGAAACCAAAAATGGGAGAAAGGTGTAAAATAAACTGCAGAGAATTGAAAGTTAATTTACTGAATTGAAAATTAATTTGTTGTTATTTTATTGCTGCACACATTTCAGGGTTTTTATTCTTTAAAGCATCCTTGTAAGGGGTGAGTTTTATACCCTTCGTGTTGATATACTGATTAGTCATATCTTGTCAACTGCATCAGCAGCCATCCACTGAAAGAACAACTACTGGCATGATTTTCTCCCACAGACCTGAAATTAAAACAGTAAACAAATCTACAAAATGGTGATAAAAACAGAGGATATGATTTTCATGACCATTTTTTTCCATCAAGTCACAATAGTGACCCTGTAGGGAGTTCAAGGCAAGAGACTAATAAAGGTGTTTTGCCATTGCCTGCTTCTTCATAACAACTCTTGACTACCACGGAGATTTCCCACCCAAGTACTAACCAGAACTGACCCTGCTTAGCTTATGATATCTGACAAGATCCAGCTAGCCTGGGCTACCAAAGTCAGTACAAATTTGTTTCCTCATTGGGGCATTGAACCCTAGTTTCCTGTGTGAGAGGCAGGGATGCTTACCACTATACTAAGTTGTCCTCAAGAACAACTGAGCTTTGCACTGACTCCTGGAGAACATGAGGGCAGAGATTGCCTGATGGCAAATCATTCCAAAGTAAGGGGACCATTATTATAAAGCCAGAGCAGTGGCAAACCCTCTCACTACTTCAAAAAAGGATGGACAGAAAGAAATGCTGGGTTGACTCAAGTTGCCACAAAGCTTCACACTAGGGAGAGTGGATCTTTTAAGGATGTGGGGTCTAAGTTGTGAAGAGCTTTAAAAGTCATTACCAGCACCTGTTTTTGATCATTGTTTTTCAATGATCATAAAATGGAAATGCTGTGCTTTTCTGGAATGACTGGAATGACTGGTAGAATTACTCCAAAATAAAACACCGGCCACGATTTACTACTCATGAAAGTGCTGTATTTTCAAAAAATTAGTTTTCCCAATTGTCTAGCCCTCATTGATTCAAAATAGCTTTGAAATTGCATCAACAGATGAGGGTGAACTAAATGGTTCCTTTCTGTTAAGTCAAAAATCTTCTAGTGAATGGAGTTTCCCTCCAATGAAAGATCACTTAACTCAAGGAAACTATGGCTGTTTCCGCATGGCAGCGGAAACGGCTGGGTCGGCGCTTCTCGCGCCGACCCGAAGATGCTGGGACCGTCCGCACGGACGGTCCTGGGAAGAGGCGGGCAGCCGGCGCCGCGGAGCGCCGGCGCCCGCACGACCCGGCTTGTCCCTGGGCCTCCGGCGCGTCGCGGAGGCCTGGGGACACGCCCCCTGGCCCTGCGCGCCTGCTCGAGCGGCGCAGGGCAGGGGGGGCGTGTCCCCAGGCCTCGGCGATGCACCGGAGGCCCAGGGACAAGGTGAGTGCCGGGTGGGGGAGTCGAAGTGAAGCCGCTGCCGTTTGCTTGGCAGCGGCTTCACTGCGGCGTTTCCCCAAAAAGAGTGCTAGGAAGCGCTCTGGGGAAACGCCGGCTCCAGGCTGGGCGGGCGGCGCGAGGGTGGCGTGGCTGCGCTGCAGCTGCGCCCCTCGTGCGAATGGCAGCCTGGAGACGGTGTTTTTACCGTCTCCAGGCCGTCATTTTCTGCCCGTGCGGAAACGGCCTCTGTGATCTAACCCAAGCCATTTTTGGAGATCTAGAGCTACAGCGGTCATGGTTTTGCAAAGCCCCTTAGATATTATCAAATGAGCTGCTGAGTATGAAGACCAGGGGTAAACATTGGGACCTTGGAGAGGGATGGTGCAGGAAACAGAGCTACAAGCCCAGGAAGAAAGGAAGGCAGGGGATAGTGAAGAAATGGAGAAGACAGCAAATTCAAGGGTCCTCAGCAAAGGCATCTGCACAAAGACCATATATTAGAAACACTCTATTGCTGCTAAAAAGCATTACACTTATAACAAACTTTGTGAGTCATAAACAGATGATAGCTCAGCAAAGAACTGTTACCTTTTCTCACCCCCTCCCTTTCCTGGAACTTTTCATTTCATAAATGGCTTTGGCTCGATCTCCACCAGCCATTTTTCCTAACAAGATTGTATGATTATCAAAACATGTCAAAGAACATTCATTACCACCGCAAGGCTCAATAATAAAAAGAAAAGGCGGTAATATTTCTAAATGGCATTTATAATCACAACACTTTACTGAGGTAAATTAAAAGCCCTGAAGTTAGCCAATAGGTAAACAACCTTGCAAAATCATGCCAAAGCACTTGTAGAATGAGGCATTTACTCAGACAGCAAGGGTTCATTAGGGTTTTAATCCAGAGTCATGTCACAGCCACCTCAGAGAACTCAATTTTGTATTGAAATGCCTGTTTTTAAATGCACTCAAGCACACACATACACTTCCATTAACTTTGCTACAATATCTAAAAAAGGAAAATAATTTTCTGTCATCCATGTACAAGTCCAGCTTGCCCAGTCACATAGTGTAAATACATTGTACACACACACACACACACACACAGTTTATACGCTATCCTTCCAAAAACTGGGCAGCATTTGTAACCACCACAAAATGTTCCCTTTAGAACAGTGCAAACATATTCAAAATTTAACAGCAGCAAGTACAATCCTAAAACTAAACTACTGAAGTGGACCCTTACAGGAACAGATGGTATATATCCAGGAGCAGAGTAGCACCTTTGGATTCAGCCAAGAAATAGCAGCAGACCATGAGAGAAAACAGGGTTTTTTCCCCACTAAAAAGCATTGGTAAACCAAAAGGTTTACCTCAGTGGCAACAGCCTTGTGGACTTCCTTGGGGTAACTCAGGTTATACTACTAAGTAATGCTTACTGTATATACTCGAGTATAAGTTGATCTGAATATAACTCAAGGCACCTAATTTTCAAAAAAAGAGCTAGGAAACTTGTGGACTTTCAGAGTATAAGTCTAAATTAGGAAATACAGCAGCTACTATTAAATTTCAAAAATAAAGAATAAGATTCCAATACAAAATTCCTTTAGAGTGCTCACTGGATTTATAAGAAGAGTTGATTCAAAGCAATCTTCATGATCAGAGGCCAGACAGGATAAGAGACAAGAAGGGAGACTGCCTGGCTGCTTCGTACCAAGAGACTCCCCTGAATACCCTGGAGGCCTCCTTCAAAAATGCGGCTCCATAGAATTTTAAAAAATTATCATTAAAACAACGCAGTTTTTAAAGGAAGCAGATACTGTTTGCTAGCACTACTTTGTGAACAGTGTACACTTTTATCCCTTGCATGTTCAGGGACATATTTTATTCAAAGAGATAAAAGATTTAGCCATTAGGAGAGATCTACAGTTTCTTTTTTATCTCCTACCACATTTTACTACACATAGCACAGAATTATTTCCTGTCCCCTTAGGACTATCCTTAAGACCCTCTCTTTCCAGCTTTAATAATTTGCTTACTGCTTTACAGAGAGGACTTTGCACAAAAAACTCAGCTTAATACAGATTTACTAAGTATACATCTTTACTTGCATTTTGCAGTCCCTTAAATTCTACAAATTACAATGGGAATCTCTCTCCAAGAGGATACCATACCTGTCAGAACACAAATTTCAAAGGGCACAGAGTAGTACCTGTACAGCATTTCAGGACCAATGGAACCAGCTCTAATTTACAAGAGACTGAAGCTGCTTATCAAAGCTGGAGGGATTTACAAATCCCTAACTTAACATAAAAACACAAAAGGGAGATGCGTCCGTTTAGTACTCCAAAGTTGGATTACGGAGCCAAAGATGCTTCTACCACCACAGCTGGTGTGATCTCCTTTCTTGAGTGTACTGCAGCTTCGGAGGCAGCATCTTGGAGGATGCAGTATGCTTGAGCAGGTGTGCAGAAGCCGGGGCTTTTTCAGCATTAAAAATGTGCTGAAAAAGTCAACTTATACTCAACTATATACGGTATTCTGTGACCTGCACTTAAAAGGATGGGACCTTAGATGCAGCTACTTGAAGAGGAAATCCTAGGATTGGAGCAGTAGAGCTCTCCTTGGGAGAGAATTAGGCTCTTTCAGTTTGCATTATCTAGATGAGAAGCTCATTTTGGGGATAGACAGGATATCACACAATGAATCCATTTAAAATTTCTTAAAATACCTTCAAATGGGTCTTGCCATCATTTAATAAACTGTAACTTTGGGAGTAGGCAAAGGGAGGCTAATGAATTCTCACAAGGTAAAGCTCCATGTGTACAGCACAGCAACAGTTAAGATTGGGGGAGTCCTGAGACTGCTTACAATTTGATCCACTGATATGCACTTTTTCATGGGTCTTCCCGGCATTTTAATTGCCCATCTCTCAAAACACCAGTTAACTTTGTGTCATTGTCACAAGTTGTTTTAGCAGGATTTTCACCCACCTCTAGCTTCTGTGGCAGTGCCTTCCTCTGAGTTATATGCCAATAAAGGCTTGTGTTGTTGCCTTCCTCTGAGTCAACACTGGCCTCTCTAGGCAAGTCTTGTCTGCTGTGGCTGGCAGTAGTTCTCCAAAGCTTGAAGCAAAGAACAGGTTTTCTAAACACCTGCCAGCCAAGACCTTTTCAGCTGGAGATGCCAGAGACTGAACTTGGAACTTTTTGCATGCAAAATGTGCACTCCTGCTTCATTCTTACCTGTTTCAACACACTCAAGAAACACTTTGCTGGCCTTTTTACTCAGTGAACTGCCAGATCAAAAGAAAAGGCCCTGTTAACCCCTGGAAATATATCCAATACTTCTTGAAGCTTCTATTCATTCGCATGATTTCCAAGTTTTTCTCCTTAGGTGGCATGCAAATCCATAGATCAATTGTGCTCCCTGTTGCTTCTTAGAAATTAGAAAACAAAATACAAAGCCCGTTCTTTTGCTCTCCAGTCAATTACCTCACATCAGGATGCATGGGCATGCTTTATTGATGTCTGAGAACTGCCACCCCAACAACCTGCATTTTTGTTTATGGGAAGGAGGCTATCATTCATCTTGACAGCTCCCCAAAATATGTATAGCAAGGTGTTTTTTTTAAAATAGCCCCCCTCCAAGGTTACCTCTAAAACTGCAGCTTGTCAGAAGGTGGTGCTATCCAGCCATTTATCTCAGTACTGAGCTCTTTAGTTGTTAAGCGTTAAACAGTCCCTCCAAATATATGTATATTTGACAGTTGCTTAGCATGAAACATATTAATTTTTAATGTAGCAAATTATTCCAAATTCTGCTAAAACAGAACTTTGACCTTGAACTACTTAGAAATTATATTTACTACCACAGTCTTTTTCTCAAGTGCGTTTCCAAGAACACTCGGGCAGCTTCAGCACTATCGATGGGGAGTGGGGAGGGAATTGTGCGAAATATATGGATTAATATGAGAGGATCATATCCCATTCATCTGATCAGAATTTCTTTCCAAATTAATTTTTTAGTCTATATTGCTTGGATTAAATTTATTTTTTTATACAGTGCTGGAGCTTCTTCCTAACAAGGTACAGGTATGCTTAATCAAGAGAAATACCAGAAGGCTGAAATTATTACTTTATTATTGTTATGATATGCTTAAAAAAAGGTGTCCTGGGAAGGCACTCCACACAGCTTTATTCCCAAGATGTCCTCAGGACACCTTATTTTAGTTCAAGGTGTCTTTTGGAGAATTCTTCAAAGTGCCCCCCCCCCCCCCGCCCCAAGCTGACAGCAAGATGACTCCTGCCAGGCTGTCCAGAATACAGGGCTCAGTAGGTGTTTTGTTTTTCCAGTGTGACCATTTTGCTCTCTGGCCAGTTTTACCCTCAGCTCGGGCCCAACATTTTGTGCACAGCTAAAGGAATTCTCCCTGCCTCCATTTGCTGAAGGCCACCCTAGGACGTTTGCTCTGTAAGCTCTGATCCTGGGTGCCTTTTCAGCCCCCCAAAATGCACAGTTGTACCCCGCTGGTCCTGCCAATTTTGGCAATACATATTCCTATTTTTTAATTTTTGATGAACTATATCCATAGCTATGCAGACACAAATAAAAGAATCTTAGCTGCTAAGAAGACCCATCTACCTCCCATTAAGAAGCACTGGGTTGACAGGTCAACTGATGCAAAAATAACAATACAGTGGTATAAAATTTAGTGGGGAAAATATGAAGCAAGTTTGCAAAAATGGCACCAGTGCATTCAAAATGTGGTTTTATTAGTTTTGTTCTTTAATAAAATTGTTAATCTCTTTCATTTCTCCATCTTATCCTCACAACCACAATAAAAGGTAAGTTAGGCTCATTCCGCACATGCAGAATAATGCACTTTCAAACTGCTTTCAGTGCTCTTTGAAGCTGTGCAGAATAGCAAAATCCACTTGCAAACAGTTGTGAAAGTGGTTTGAAAACACATTATTTTGCGTGTGTGGTAGGGGCCTATGTGTGACTGATCCGAGACCACCCGGTTGTCTTCCTTGCTCAGTGGGGATTTGGGTTAAGTCACTACACCGACTCTCTGTCATACAAAATGCCTAATGCAAGATACAGGGACAATCTGGGGAGCATAAAATGAAACTGGAAAATGCAGGAGCTAGAGATGCATCAGGAAAGGAATGCCAGAGCCTGTCTGTTGCTTCTGCAAAACAAGGCCTGATTCAGAAACATCTCTAAGTGGTAAATGCAGGAGAGGGAAACATTTTCTACAGGCTTCATGGCTTAAGGCAAATGCTACTCTTGACCTGATCCAAGCTAATTATTTAGCGAAGAAAGTCCTTCATAGCTCAGCAGCCATGCAGATAACATTCAAGCTCCAAAGCCCCGTCATTTCCGCTTTTGAAAGTGTTGAAAGCTCATGAGCTACGGCATGTTAACACTGATGAAACACACAATGGAAGCCTATACAAGCGCGATCATTTGCCCAGCACAAAGGGAATTTAAGGAAGGCTAACATGATAAGGTCCCTTGCACTTAATGAAAAAGTCACTGAACTCGACAATTGCTCTGGGTGACACAATCCAATTTGCATGAGCTCAAAAGGCAGACTCACTGATTATGAGGGAGACACCCAAAATTCTTCATTGTGTCATTCCTCAGAGAAGCTTAAAACCAAACATTCAGGTTGAGCGGTTTGACAAGCTTACAATGTGTAGCTCAGAGAAAGGAGGGAAGGGGCCAATTCAGAATTAACTTTTGTTTCCTGCAAAGGGGTATTCTTGCAACAAAAAGCCATAAGGCCATCTGAGGCCTCTTCAGGACTGCAATAACTTAAAGGGTGCCAGAGTGGGGACCACAGAATAGGCATCTCCCCATGAAGTGCTTGGTCCAAACCCCATTCAAGCCCAGGCAGAACCTGAGTGGCCTGGCTGGGGAATGGAGGTTGCCCAGCTGAGTGGCAGAAGGTCAGCTAGCCAGGCACTCAGGAGGAAGAGGATTGAAGCAGCCAGAAAGTCAAGTCAGTCTACACCAATTGGCCATGCTGACAGAGGCTGATGGGAATTGTAGTTCCTGAACATCTGGAGAGCCGCAGGTTCCCTACCCCTGGTCTACACTTACACAATGGCTCTCCCAGCAACTAGGCTGCCACACAGGCAAAAGCCCACCCCTACATGACTGGATGAGTTGCCTTCCTTCCCTTGCCTGGCGGGTCTGCAAATGGGGCCCAGGTGAGTCTGAGCCCCATTCTTCTTGGAACAATGGTTGAAGAACTGCCCAGATCAGGGGTAGGGAACCTGCGGCTCTCTAGATGTTCAGGAACTACAATTCCCATCAGCCCCTACCAGCATGAAAGCCTGAGTAGAGGTGCCAGTTCCCTGTTTTATCTAAAGAGCTTGGGGATTCCAACCCCTGGCTTAGATGAATAAGATCCAAAAACTCCTTATATTTAAAGGGCAGAGGTGAGTTGAAAGCACAGCCCAGATGATCAGTTACTTGGGTAGCAAATTCAAGAGACAACACAGTCCTCAAAAGAGTACACTCTTTTATGACCACTGAAGTCAATGGGCCTAGAAGGTTGTAATTGAAATGGAGGGCTTCACAAGATATTTCAGAGGTCAGGTGAGGAATACAATCCAACCTCCCGCCCCCATCCTGCCCCATTTCTGTGGAAACGACTGCCTCAAAGTCAGGTACCAACTCTTCCTGTACATTAGAATCAGAGCCCACTGATACACTCTCAATACCTGTACAGGCAAAGTTCACAAGAGAAAAACACTAAGGCTGTTCCCAGTGGGACAGAGGGGACCAAATTGTTGATTCTGATGCCTTCTAACAGCAGCCAGTCATAATTCCACCCTTAGAAATCTTATTCAGTATTTATTCAGAGTTTGACCTAGTTCCATTGAACCAAAATAGATTTCATTCATTGAAGTGACCTGAAATATCTATTTAGCCCTTTGTGTTCAAAAATGATGATTGGAGTACAATTGGGAGCAGCACACTTTGTTCACATTCTTTTGGGGAATGTCCAGCTGCAGTTAAGATACATGACACAACTTGGGATTTAGAGAGCAGAAGTCCTGAAGTTGACTAAAAAGAACAGACTGGAGTCATAGCAATGAGAAAATAATTGTTTTTTGGACCTTCCTTTTCTCAGTCACAAGGAGTCTCAAAGTAGCTTACAATTGCTTTCTCTTCCCATAGAAGACACTTTGTGAGGGAGAGAGTTCTGAGAGATCTGTGACTAGTAGCCTTTATGTAGAGGAGTGTGGAATCAAACCTCGTTCTCCAGATTAGAGTCTGCCACTCTTAATCACAGCACTACTCTGGCTTCATACTAGCTGGTGCTGCTAAGGAAGGTGCCCAGTCCACAGAGATAGGCCTGTGCAGAACTTGGCCTCCTATATAAGAAGGACCCTCATAACCATGGAGCAAAGGGACACCCTTTGCCTAACAAGGAAACTGGTACCTGAAGATCCCAGAAGCCACTGGTGTATATTGTCAGGAACAAAAGGAAGGCACGGCAGAAATGCTGTCCAGGGATGGGAGTCTATACCCCCAGGTGGCAGCTGCTCTGGAAGTGGTCAGAGGGCACCATCTATTTGGGGGGCTGCTGTGACAGCACAGGCTTTTAAAGTGATGTGGAACTGACTGTGAAGTAGTTCCTGGGTGAAGTTGGCCAGCTGGCAAGACCTGATTGTAGAGCCACCAAATGGAGAGGGATGAAGGCACATGCACATTTTGCTTTTTAAGAAGGACCAGGAGGTGGACAATTTATTTTTTATTATTTATTTATTTATTTATTATTATTATTATTATTATTATTATTATTATTATTATTATTATTATTATTATTATTATTATTATTATTATTATTATTATTATTATTATTATTATTATTATTATTATTATTATTATTATTATTATTATTATTATTAATTGGGTTTATAGACCGCCCTCCCCGAAGGGCTTAGGGCTAATTTATTTATTAGACTTTAATCCTATCCTTTCCCCACCAAGGCAGGGCTCAGGGCAGCTCACAACAGATACAACAGAGGAAGCAGATGTTCACATGCTCCCAACTTCAGTGGGTAGAGTTAAAGTAAAGATGAGGATGAGATTGTGGGCAACCCACCTTGCCTCCCTTCCTAAGGTCATTTGGGGACCAATGGTGGCAGGAAGGAGGTGTGAACCTGACATAATCAAAACCCTCCTTTATAGTCAGGCATAGAAGCAAGAAAAAGGGACACAACACAAATATAACAACCCCCAAAGGTCTGGGTGCAAAAACATTTGCAGTGTGGGGTTAAACAGAGAAGATGGTGTACATTTATTCATGCGCCTTTGCAATCATCCTCCTTGAAAATTATTGCCAGTATCGAGCAAGCAAGGCTGCAAACATACCAGTGGTTTTCAGTTAAGTGAGATGCTGTTTCCCTGTCACACAAGCCTCAGGCCCCCAATTCAAGTTCTGGAGTCCCTGATGGTGCTTTTCTTCTTCCATTTAGGCTCTCTCTGTTATTTGTGTATGTGTGTGCTCTTCCATTAACAGCATTTGTTGCAGCAGCCAAATTGTGCCTAGGATGAGATTGCAGGCATGGAAACAAAAGTGTATACACATGCTGGCAGGAACTGGTGTTTGCATTGGAACATCCATTGTTTTCATCACCTTTTACTATGAAAAGTATTAAGTGAAAAAACAGAGCGGTTCTGTTTTAATACTATATGCTAGCTGATCTAATTCCCTAGAGGAAGTACTCTCTGTTTCACTTATGATTATACCTATACATGAAACTCATAATGAACACATTTTGCTGAATGACAGAGAGTTGCAGGGGTTTCTCGGTGATGGAAAATAATAATAAGAAAGTCTTGGCTCAGTAGCAGTTGTTTAAAAACTTTAAAACAGCTGGGCTTCTTCCTGGAATTGAAATTGCTTTAAAAGCATTTCTTCTTGCATTAACATTATTCTATCATTCTTCAGGAGAGACAGAGAGACAGAGAGAGAGAGAAAGATCCATATGATCTGAATTCAATACACCTGAGCACAAAATGTGTTCATTTGTGAAGGCTATGGGTTCAGATCCCACTGGTTTCTTAGCCATGGGGGTGCAGAAGTTTGGTGTCATATGAAATTATTAAGAAGGGGCATAGCTGAGTAGTTCTGAATGCAGAAAACTCCAGATAAGCCCTTGGCACTGTCAATTAAAGAGATCTGGAAAAATGTTCCAAGAGAGACTAACAGCCCCATCTAAGAGGCCAAGCAGACGGCTGCAGCACCAGGGCTGTGGCACCCCAGCACTCCCAAAGAGGCGTCCCAGTGGCATGGGGAGGCTTCAAAAGCATACAAGCCTCCCCACCACCAAGAAGCCACCATTATACTCAATATATCACCCAAAAGGGTGTCATAAGTCTCAAGTCCCTGTGGCCGCTGTAATGCGATGAATGGCCAGGAGGAAGCCAGCTTATTTATTTATTTATTTATTAGTTTTATATACTGCCCTCCCCCTGAGGGCTCAGGGCAGTTCACAACAGGTTAAAACAAACATTAAAACATAATTTAAATATCAATTACATAAAAACAGAACCCATTTTAAAATGTGGATGGCATCTGGCTACCCCCCTCCCCCCCTTGTGCCCACAGGAGGCCAGATGACATGGTAGATGTATTTTTAACCAGGCTGGCCAAACGCCTGGCGGAACAGGTCTGTCTTACAGGCCCTGCGGGAACTCTGTAAGTCCCGCAGGGCCCTGATCTCCCTAGGGAGCCTGTTCCACCAGGTAGGGGCCAGGGCTGAAAAGGCCCTGCCCCTCGTTGAGGCCAGCCTGATGATTTTTGGGCCAGGGATCACGAGTAGGTCCTCCTCTGAGGAGCGGAGAGGCCTACTGGGGCAATATGGAGAGAGGCGGTTGGCTCCTCCCCTGTTGGCTCCTCCCCTGGCCACACTGCGGCCTTCCCCTGATATGCTGCTGCTGGTGGCAGGGGCGCTGGGATTTGAATGCTGCATTCTAGCGCTGGGGAGGGTCGTGGTGGCCACGAGAGCCCCAGGGAGGGCAAGTCCACCATTCTCGTTATGCACCACTTCCATAGGTGGATTCAGCTTCCCCCTTTGGATGGGATCATGATATCTCAGAGCAGACAGTCAGGCCAGACACTATTGAATTAGATGAACCAAAGAATGACTCGGTATAAAACATTTCCCTGTACACAATAAGCAATGAGACCATTAACTTCAGGAAGAGGCTGGGATTTGATAATAGATTTTGTGCTCTGCTTATAGAAGGTTCCAGCTTCATTACATAAGAAGCAGCCTGCTGGATCCGACCACTGGTCCATCTAGTCCAGTACCCTGTCTCACACAGCAATTAACCAGCTACTCTGGAGGGCCAACAACAGGGCATGGAAGCTGAGGTCATCCCCTGATGTTGCTTTCTTGTTCTGGCATTCATAGGTTTATGGTCTCTGAATGTGGAGGTTCCCTTTGGGCACTATGGGTGATAGCCACTAATAGACCTATCCTCCATGAATCTATCTGATTTCCACTTAAAGCTGTCTATGCCTGTGGCCATCACAATGTCCTCTAGCAGTGAATTCCTCAGTTTAATCTCTGGTTGAGTAAAGTGTATTTTCTTTTGTCTGTCCTGAAATTACAGCCCACCAACTATACTGGGCATCCTTAAGTTCTAGGATTTTAAGAGAGGGATAAAAGGAGCAGCAATGGTGTAGTGGTTACGAGCACTCTAATCTGGAGGAACCGGGTTTGATTCCCTGCTCTGCTGCCTGAGCTGTGGATGCTTTTCTGGGGAATTCAGATTAGCCTGTACACTCCAACACATGACAGCTGGGTGACCTTAGGCTAGTCACAGTTCTTCTGAGCTCTCTCAGCCCCACCCACCTCACAGAGTGTTTGTTGTGAGGGCGGGAGGGAAAGGAGTTTGTAAGCCCCTTTGAGTCTCCTATAGGAGAGAAAGGGAGGGAAATAAATCCAAATCCAACTTTTTTTCTTCTTCTAGTTATTTGTCTACTCTTTCTATCTGCTATAAACTTCTGTCCTATTTTCCCCTCAGTTGTCTTTTTTTAAACTGAGAAGTTCCAGACTCTTCAGCTTTTCCTCACAAGAAATGTGCTCAAAACCTTGAACAATCCAGGCTACCCCCTTCTGCACTTTCCCCCACTCTGAATAATTTTGTGTCATCACTACACTACTCACCACTAGTTCCAGATCATTTATTAATAATTTAAATAGCAGTGGCCCCAATACTGATTTTTTGTGGGACTCCATTGCAAGAACTGTCCATTTATTCCTATGCTCTACTTCCTGTCATTTAACTAGTTTTAATCCATGAGAGAACTTATTTTCTTATCCCATGTCTGCTAAGGTTACTCACGGGTCTTTAGTGAGGTACCTTATCAAAAACTTTTTGAAAGTCAAAGTAAATAATGTCTACTAGTTCAATGTTATCTACATATTTACTCTGTTTCTCAAACAACTCCAAAAAGGTTGGTAAGGCAGGACCTCCCTTTGCAGAAGGTAAGCTTCTTTTGAATATTAGGTTAATAACAAAACACTTATTTGATCTTCCTGTCTTTCATATTACTTATCACCTAATACTGAAACTGTCAAACTGAACACAGGGGTGCACCATAACTTGACAGCATGGCTGTTTCTGAGAGAAAAACTAGAATCAAGGGCAAACACAAGTCTGCTGAAGAAAACCGCAGCCCCAAGAATCTTTCACCTCTCTACTCAACTTACGCTGTTATATCATCACATGCTGAGTTTTCGTGGCTGTCTACAGGATATAGCTGCATAATGACATCACATCACCCACTCAGTAATCATGAACGTTTCCCTGGAGAAGAGAAGAATGAGACACGAGGCTACCGGTTTTGATGGCAGCCTTGTGTTTGCTGTGATGTCTAATTCCAGTCTAAGATGGTTCGTTAACAATGTAGCTTCTTTTCCTGAGTGCTTAAAATGAGAGCCAGAAGACCCGAACACTTCTACTAGTTTCTATCCCTGTGATCTGAACACTCAGTAGCATGTCTTTAAGAGCTAATTACCACTGAAGTAGAAGTCACCCCAGATAGTATGACATGCCTAACAGTTCCCTATGAGACATGTCATCTTCCTAGAGAAATTCATTTTCATATTTCAGAAGTAGACACAGACAACTTGATGTGAGACTGAAAGGAATGCAGATAGTAAATCACATCTCTCTCTCTCTTTTTTTTCTAGGACACCACATTGCTGGCTAAAGATAATGAGTTCTACAGAACTTAAATAAGATCTCATTTTTCACTACTTAATAAAAGAGCATTGGATAGATATGTAAAGGTAAAACGATTTTGTCTGTCCTGCTGTCACACACAGAGACACACACACGCGTACCCCACTACACTAAGTATCGCAAGCTTAAAAAAATCATTCGCAGTGTGATAGTTTTAACTACTGGAAAGGATGAACAGATGTCTTGATGTATTGTCAAGGCTTTCATGGCCAGAATCAACTAGCTGTTGTGGGTTTTCCAGTCTTGTGGCTGTGGTCAGGTAGTTTTTGTTCCTAATGCTTCACCTGCATCTATGGCTGGCATCTTCAGAGGCAAGTCACAATAAGATGTGTTTCTGTGCCATAGAAATATGCAGGAGAAACATTTGGAATAAAAAACTGTCAGACCACGTCCTCACAGCTTGAAAAACCCACAACAGCCAACAGACGTTTTGTTTCTTTTTATGCTCATTTCCATTTTTTTGGGGAAAAGTTTTCATTCCTCCATTTTATGCTGTTGAGATTGTCCATGCTTGTTATGTTATTCAGAATTCTTCATGTTTTATAATATGAGGGATTCTGCACAGCAGAAGTATAATGCCTTTAGGACATTATAAAAAGATCCGTTTTGACATTTTGTGTTCTGCAATGCAGGAGAACACAAATGTTGCTGGCCAAAATGCACCATCTTCCCCTGCCTGCTGCATGGAGCTCTTGCCAGTTTCACAGTGGTGCCCTCCATTTTGTGTGCTGCAGCAGATTCTCTGTGGAGACTCCCTACAGAGGTTTCCTCTGCTTACAGCTCATCCATGCATGATTTCGCTGTAAAAAAATGGTGAATAAATTGGTTGTTGTGGGTTTTCTGGGCTGTGTGGCCATGGTCTGGTAGAACGTGTTCCTAACATTTCACCTTCATCTGTGGCTGGCATCTTCAGAGGCGTATCACAGAGAGAAGTGTGTTACACACTCTGTCCAGAACAAGATCTACCAGACCATGGTCACACAGCCCAGAAAACCCACAACAACCAGTTGAGTCCAGCTGTGAAAGCCTTCAACAATACATAGATGAATAAAGTTTGTTTAGCCTAGCAATCCTGAATACATGTTGTTTTTCCTTTTTTTGTTTTGAAGAGGATGTCTGCAAAGCTATGGCCCCATAAATATGTGCACATTGCAGATTCTCTAATCGTGTTGCCATAGCTTCACAGATATTCCCCTCAAAACAAAAAAGGAAAAATGACATGTGCGTAGGATTGCTAGGCTAAACAAACTTCATTGATCTACTTTTTACAGTGAAATCATGCCCGGATTGAGGTCCACATAACCCTGACACTGTTTTTGTGTGCAAAACCTGGCATTTCCCCAACAAACAATCCCTGGAAGATAAATCCATGCTTATGGCTTGTTCTAGTTCTGCCCTGTGGATTCTTTTTACATTTTCATGCCTGTGCTGCTGTTTGAATTATGATGCTGTTTCCTCACTGTTCTTCGCCTGGCACTGCATTTTGAATTGTATTTAAAAAGAAAAACCTGGACTTCAAAAATGGTAACTCATTTGAGAAATTACAATCAAAGCTCCTTCACTAGGTACATAAAGCCTCATTTTAGAGGATGAACATGAATTCTGACACATTCTCCCTTCCCAAGTCCTCCCAGGTTACACCTGCACAAATACACAGTGAATTTACAAATATTATCTATAACCATTAGAGAACAAAACACGGCTAGAAGACAAAAAGTGCTATTGAATCGCAGCAGTCTAGCCAAGGAGTAGATAGAAGCTTTAGAGGTAGATAGAGACTTTAGATAGAGGCTCTTGCACAAATACAGCTTAATGATCATTTAATTGGACACTTCAGTCATCAAGATATTTTGCTGAGCTCATTTCTGTCCCATTGTGCAGTCGCCATTGCCAATATGGATCTCCTGCCTTCAACAAAATGGCTCGTGTTAGTAAGAGGCGAGACAGTGCCAAGTTAATTGAAGCAGGGTAAAGTGCTAAAGTTAATTGAAGCAAAGAAAGTACAGTACCAAGGTGAAGTCATCTTCACTTACGTTTCATATTTAGCGGGCAGTCATCCTAACGCCCCAGCACAAGGGAATAAAATTTGGTCTGTCAGATTTAATGATAGAGGAAAGTGGAGAGAAGGTATTAACATGCAGCACAGGTGCTCAGCCTGAGACAGTTTATGAGCCCTGGGTTTTACTGCCCAGATTTGCCAATATGATTGGATGCTGTATATTATAATGCAATCTTCACCTGTTTAGAGCAAGGTAGTGGATCAGAGTTGTATAAACCTTTGCAATGCACAAAAATTTCATTTCAGCAAGTAAGTGGTGCAATTCTCAGCTTGGACTCCAGAAAACCAACTTTTTTTGATAGACTGAAGTCTTTTTGTTTCAACAGGTCTCTGGACAGAAGCAGGAAATTCTCTAAATAAATAAGTCACATTCCACGCAACTCTATGGCTGTTTCTGCACAGCCCAATAACAGCGCCCCAGGGATGGTAAAAACACTGCCCCTGGGGTGCTGTTCACACAGCAGGTACTGCTGCATCGCAGTAGCGCTGTGCTCATGCTGGCCAAGCAGCGCAAAAATACTGCTTTTGAACCTCGGTCAATGAGCAAGGTTTTTCAAAAGCGGCATCTTCCACCTGCTGCCATGGAAAGGCAGCGGGTGGAATGCGGTGTTTTCCCTCCGCCTTCCTCAGCTCTTACCTCTTCCTGGCTTCCATTGTGTTGTGGAGGCAGGAGACATGCCTCCTGGCCTCCAACTCCAGAGCCGTCACTCTGGTCACGGGGGGAGTAGTTAAGCTTATCTCCTGTTTTACTAGTTTTCTGAATGCAGGGGATTTCCTCTTTTTTATAGAAGAGAACATTCCAAAACACAGTTCCCTACCTTGTAATGGTAATCTATTCTTATCAGGTCACTCTGTACTGGTTATATGGACCAGGTCTAAGATTCTGTACTTCAAGAACAGGGTTCACAAACTTGATCAGTACTTAATATTAAAACCTTGCACTCGTTGTGCATCAATGTGAATAAACTCTCACACTGTTCCTGGCCACCTTCCTATTTTCAAGCATTAAATATTATGACTTCATTCATAAGAAGATACTGAAATGGTGAGAAATTGCCTTATTTCACAGACCAAATCGAGATCTCACTGGTTGTTTGCACAAATCCTAGTTAACAGTGAAATCTACACAGCATTAACCATGGCTTTAAAAGGTAAAAATATCCCCCTATGGAAGCACCAGGTCATTACAGACCCATACATTGTTGCCACATCACAACATTTACAAGGCAGGCTATATTCACAGGGTATTTTGCCGTTGCCTTCCCAAGTCATCTACACTTTACCCCCAGCAAGCTGGGTCTCATTTTACTGACCTTGGCAGGTTTGAATGCTGAGTCAACCTTGAGCTGCTACTTGAAATCAACTTCCATCAGGATCAAACTCAGGTCATGAGAAGATTGGATCGTGATTTTAAGCATTGCAACAGCATTGTGGATTAGCTAGTATTGACATCCTGCTTTGAAGAATTTGGGGAGGGAGCTGAGAGGAAGCACAGCTTGTTCAGTCAACCTGGAGAGTTCAAGGAAATGAACATTTGATACAATGACCTCATAGATCCCAGAACATTCTCTTAAACCAGGGGTAGGGAACCTGCGGCTCTCCAGATGTTCAGGAACTACAATTCCCATCAGCCCCTACCAGCATGGCCAATTGGCCATGCTGACAGAGGCTGATGGGAATTGTAGTTCCTGAACATCTGGAGAGCCGCAGGTTCCCTACCCCTGTCTTAAACAATAGAATGCTTATAGTTAAGGCCTCTCAGAAGAATTCCCCTTGGAAAGACATATGAATTTATGGTTAAATGATCCAAAGCATTGCACGCCCATTGATTGTTCTAGTTCAAAACAATGAGATGGTAGATTAGAAGGTACAAAGTCTATCATTTTTGACTACAACAGAACCTAGGTTCAGTCAGTTAAGCAGAACTTCAGCAGAACTGGAAGAAATCTTCGTCTGAGTCCCTGGAGAACCATTACCAATCAGGGGAGAGAGTTCTGGTCTCCATGGTCCAGCGGTCTAACTCAGAGCAAGACAGACCCACATGCTCGCATATCCTTGATACATTGCTGCATTTATATTGTGCATTTTTATCTGTAACGAGTCAATGCATTCTTTGCTAGGGATTGGGGATTGAGGGCTGCAGTAAACATTACAACAGACAGCTTTCAGCCTCTGACTTTAGGAAATGACTACATAAATAAATCACAGCATATAATCCACTATTCCAGTACTGCGTCGTTATATTGCCTCATGAAAGAGAATGAACTGGAAGGGCTAAAGGCTTTCAGTTGTGTCTAATGCTGGAGGAAAAATTAAGTAGATTTATTTAAATGATTTCCCTTCATTTTTTATTCCTCCCCCTTCTTCATATGAACCACAAGGTCCCCCTCCTCCCCTCACCCATTAGAGCTAATGCTGCAAATCCTTTACTTTGAATGCAGGAAGGAATCTATTTGCAGGTCTCACTACCACACAATTTGAATGATGACGTAAAATCTGACTGCCATCGTGAAAATGCAAGTTTCTTTGCCTGGTTTTATGCTCAACAAAAAAGGAAAGAAGAATGCAGGGCATGAAGGGAGGAAATTGGTGGGTTTTTAAAAAAATCTAGTTAATTGTTACATATGTCGCTTGTCCTTTTGTCAAGGATCCTAAAGTAACATGGATGGGTATTAAGTGTGGCCCAAAACCACTGTCTACTTCAAGCTCCAACTTTGAGTCCCAACCCTACCCCGTGTCTCTCCCTCCCCCACTTTACGGGCTCTCCTAACACTCCATACATTATAGCACAACAATTACAGAAGGTTCTCCCCTTCAACTGAAACAATTGTAGTGGTTAAGAGCAGGTGGACTCTAATCAGGAGAACTGAGTTTGATTCCCCATTTCTCCACTAGTGGCAGACTCTTAACCTGGTGAACTGAATCTGTTTCCCTACTGCTACACATGAAGTCTGCTAGGTGACGTTGGGCTAGTCTCAGTAGTTCAGAACTCTCTCAGCCCCACCTATCTCACAAAGTGTCTGTTGTGGGGGAGAGGAAGGGAAGGGAGTTTGTAAGCCACCTTGACACTCCCTACAGGAGAGAAAGATGAGGTATAACTCCAAACTCTTCTTCTTTTCCTTGGCCTTCCTTCCTTCCACCCATCCTCCCTTCTCCACCCCAGATCCCTCTTGATTTATTGTGTTTCTACAATGTACTTGGGGACTGGTTAACAATAACTGTGGAATTGGACGGTGGTTCCTTTTCTTCAACCTCCTACCAGATAGCAGAGGAGGGAATGGTACTGTGCATGTCCAAGGAGCTCCCGCTATTCAGGACAAGGGGAGCTATTGAACATCCTATCATCCAGGGCCTTCGAAAACCTGGGACTAACCCTGATTTTTTGTTTTAGCATGTGTTTCCAAGTGCATGTACTGGAGGCACCAGTCAGTCCTCTGACAAAAGGAGCTTCTGTTCGGTTGATGAAGAATGAACAAGAATTGTGAGCTGAGGGACCCTGATGTTCAAATTAAGCACCAAATCACTAGGTGGCCTTAATGGACCTCATTATCATCCTAGATTCAGCAGCATTCCTTCTGAAACAGGGGGAAAATGATACTTTTCCGGACTTTTATGAGAATAATTAATTCTTATAATTAATTGAAAAGTATTTTAAAAATTTTAAAAAAAATTAAAAAGAAGAATCACACAGATGAAACCTCTAAAACAATGAGGCACCTAAGTACATTGACTATTACGGTCCTGATTTATTCAACTCTTTATCATGCCATAAAAATACTGAAACATGGGGAAAATTAAAATGGGGAAAATGACACCTTTCTGGACTGTTATAAAAATAATTAAGACCACACACATGAAACTCCTTAAACTATGAGGTACTAAGTATATTGACTATTATGGGCCTGATTTGTTCAACTCTTTGTCATGCCACAAAAATACTGACTTGTAAAAACATCTCACAAAGTTTAAATATATCCAACTTCACTAATTTACAGGTTCTCACCCGTCCTAAACTTATTGTCTGCTTCAAAATGGATGCTGTTCTTGGAAATGGGATCTTACCTATATTGCGACTACATTCAGAATTCGCATTACAAATTCCACTGCTGAAGCACACTTGAAGCACGGTATTAATTGTGTGATGTAGCATTGTCACACTTCATCCACCAGACACCACAGCCGTTAAGTTGTATTGTCCTCTGCCTCCACTTATACTGGTGTTCTCTGGTTTTCCACCTGCATTTCCTTCATATGCAGACTAATGGATTATGTTCATGAACACTTTGTGCTTGGTGTTTCAGGTAGTGCAAGCAATGGAGGGGAAATTCTCGAACCACCACTACAAAGTGATGTTTGTACTGCAATCCATTTAATTTGTTTCTTGGAAATGCTGACCATGACCGCAGTCTTCACAAATACACTCCAATGTTTCCTCAAGTGCTGCGCCTGCACAAGCTACTTTCCCCCCACTAATCTTTTGCTCTCCAAACACCAACAAACACAATAGACTTCGTGAGACTCTCATTCTGAAAGCAGCCTCTCATGATGCAGTTGCCAAGCAAGGGGAGAAGCCAATGATACAGGGAAACAAAAGGAAATGGGGGAAAAACACCCTATTTGACAACCATTCTGATAAAAGATTTTCCAACTTCAGAAATATTTTTTGAGCAGCTCTTCTGTCTGCCACCCTGCAGGGTAGTCCACCTTGGCCTCATAGGAGCTCTGCTAGCTTTTGGATCAATGAGGACATGGCTCTGGCTTCTGTTTATAAGCTCCTTACTTCTGTCAGGCAGTTAACAGTCCTGCAATCTTGACCCCATACACCGCACAAACTTCCTCTTTCCCTGCCTATCTTTTATTCCTCTCAGGTGGTTCCCTTCCCACTTGGAACTTCCTGCTCCAGCCTACTAGTGGCCAGCAAGGTGTCTATCGAGCCCAGCTGACATGGGACTGGCTCTTCAGCAGTGGTGTGCAGAAAATGGCACTCACGGCAAATACTGATATTGCTCCTTCCCCCGCAATTGCAGCCCTGAGGAGGGGCAGAGGGAACGATGCAACCAAAGCCTACCTCTCCAAAGTATTAGTAATTCAAACTCTGAAAAACAAAAAAAAATCTATATTATCTTAAACATCTGTTTATTATGCTGTTTGTCCCATAAGACTTATTTATGCAACATACATACCAAAAAAGGGGGGGGGATCTGGGCTGATGAGGCAGAACAGATAAATGGATTCTTACAGGGGCAGATTCTAGAATCTAAAGTGGTGGAAGGGAGGGGGGTTGGGAAAAAGTCTATGGCAGTCAATTCCCCTACTTGGACTTCCAGACTGTATTGCAGCAAAAATAATCAGGAGTTTGGTGGCACCTGAAAGACTAACAGAAATGTCTCCCAGCAGAGGTTATCAGCCCATTTCCGACCACCCGACAGCAGCCGGACCGGGGGTGGGGCCACCAAAACTGTTTACAATTGTTAACATATTACAAACATATCTAATTGTATATCCCTCTCAACCCCCCCAACAAAACATCCTATATTGCCTCTCTCCTTCCCATATTTCCCTCCCTCCCTACTTTCTACTTCCCCTTCAGATTCCTATAACTACTTTATCTATTCCATTTGAAAGAAAACTAACAGAGGGAGAGATCCAATATCCTTAATCTAAAAGAGTAGTTTAAACTCCTCTCTTTCCAATATAAATTTCAAGGGGAAAAAAAGAAAATGAAAAATCTTTACCTATAATACTTTCCCAACCTTTATACCAATGAACAAAAAAATAGAATTACTGTATATTGTATTATTTCATACAGTTCATACACACGTGGGGGGTGCCATGGGGGGCAGGGGGGCCGCAAGGGGCCCTGGGGGGCAATTTTGCATCTCCCACTTGCATCTCCCTCTGTACCCAGGGACAGAGATTACCCCCTTGTCCTTAGTGGAGTTAATCATTAATAACCGGTTCTCCCAACTAAGAAAATTTTAGTAACCGGTTCTACCAAATAGGTGCGAATAGGCTGCATCCCACCTCTGACAGGCACACATTTGGTTCTTTGGTTTCTGCTTATCCCAGGGCCTGTTTTTCTCATCTGCAGCCATCTCCTCTGGATTGTTTTTCAGGGGTTGACCTACCATTTCTCTCTCTGACCTCTGATCTAGACTTTCTTACCAGAACAACCATCTCTGGCAAGATGAGAGTGACAGCACGCAGGCAAACCAAGGACCACATTGAACAGAGATGCAAAGGACCCAGCAAAAAGTTCACTTAGTGAACAAAACCAGCACCCGTTTTCTATCAACCAACCATCAACCTGCAGCTGAAAAGAATATTTAAACAATAAGATCAAATTTAAAAATTGCACTTGCCGTGACAGCTAACATGAAAATTGGAGGAAAACCCCCAAAACAATCACAGTTAGAAATTACTTAAGAACGTGTACATAAATAATCTCTGTTCCCGCTCTAAAGTTGACACTTCATGTTATTTGCATTACACTGTTGTATAATTGCATAAAATTGCATCTTTATATCAATCATTTACGTTTCAGTTTTCAATAAATCATTGTAGCAGAGATAATAAAAGGATGTGTTTATGTCTCCTGGAAGTTTCTGCAAAGAGGGTTGCACTGAACAGTGGGGTATATATTATCATATTAAATCGTTCTTATGAGAATATCAAGAAGCATTTTATATTTCTCTTTTACGGCAGCTCATGCAGTTGTGTGTTTATTTCATTTATAGAGTCATAACTGACATTCTCTTTTTTCTGCCTATTAACTTCTGCACACCTTGTTGACCCCTATACTCCTACATGCAATCATGCTGCCTTGGATCTACTTTTTAATTATTTCCTTTGTGCACTTAGAAACAGAAAGAGAGAAGATCACCAGACCTCTTTCTTTCTTTCTTTCTTTCTTTCTTTCTTTCTTTCTTTCTTTCTTTCTTTCTTTCTTTCTTTCTTTCTTTCTTTCTTTCTTTCTTTCTTTCTTTCTTTCTTTCTTTCTTTCTTTCTTTCTTTCTTTCTTTCTTTCTTTCTTTCTTTCTTTCTTTCTTTCTTTCTTTCTTTCTTTCTATTGAGCTTTGATTGTATTGTGTTCTAATGTCTTTGGGGTTAGATCCAGCCATATTTTAAAGCAATTCTCACCCAATTCCCCTTTCTATAGCCTCTGCCTCACATGACTTTTGTCCATGTAGGTCTTATGGTTCCCGGAATAGCCCTTTCCCCTGTCTTTTTCAGCAGCACAAATGTTGATTGGACCCAACACACATATATTGGATATAACTGTAATCTGCCTTGAATCATAGAACAATGGACAGAAAATATCTCAAATCAGCAAGTAAATAGCATGTGAAAAACCTTAAGAAGAAAACAGGAAGCCAATATGTGACTAGCGGAGTCATTTTTTGTATGCTTGTGCTAAATGAAAGAGAATAAAGTTAAGAATGATCCATGAGGAGATAAAAGCTCTCAACAGATTAGCTGGCTCCACTAGAAGAAAAGTTAAAATAAATTACTCCATTTTCTTCTCCCCCAGAGAACTTTGGGAAATTTCTCATTTGTACCAATCCCTTTTTCAGTATGCTCCAACTGTGCAGAGAAGCAATAGTCAGAATAAATTTCACCTAAGCAATATCTTTATTTAAAAAGCTTTTTTTTTTGCTGAATGTAATCATTTTTGCAATTGTCATGACAGTAGTCCCCACATCCAAAGAACATTTCTTGATCACCTGCTGTGCTCATTTTCTGTTGGGTAATGTGTGTTGTGCTTTATAATGAAACTTTTTGGACTTCTTCCCCCAAACTGGAAAGCTTTTAATTGTTGTCGAGAACTTACAAAACTAAGACAAATTGAATCCATCTCAGAGAATTTTTTTTAATACCAGTTAATTTCTGTCTCTATTTAGTTGATATGGCTGAACATCAATGATTTGCTTTGCTGCATATTTGCTTCTTGTTCCAGTGTAAGATAATATTTACCTTAAAGATAAGAATATATCATTATACTCATTGCAGCTTTTCATTCTTCAGATGCCTCCTTTTATTTACATAGGGGATGTCGTGGGGTGGGGGGGATAAGATTGCTGGATCCACATTGGGGAACTCCTAGATATTCGGGGGTGTAGCCTAAGCAGGACAGGGATCTTGGTGGGGTACAATGCCACAGAATCCACTTCCCATTTTCTCCCAAGGAAGTGATCTCTGTAGCATGGAGATGGACTGTACTTCTCAAGGATCTCCAGCTCCCACCTGAAGGCTGGCATCCCTAGGAATGCCCGTTTTCTCCTTTGTACATATGACTAGCAACTGTTAAGGGGAATGGTTTGTAGTAGGTGCAGGTGCATGAAAAATAGCTGCAGAAGTCAACGCTTGACTCAGAAATCACCTTTCCTTGCTCAATGCTCACCAGTGAAGGGGGCAAAGTTCCCTGTGAGCCAGGCAACCATGCAGATACAGTATTGGCACTGTGCAGATTGGGTGGCTGCCCAACAGGGGGAGCTCTCACAGGCAGCTCAGTCCCACACAGAGGTGGGGACTTTCCACACAGTGGTAGGGAATGGTTAGAGCAGTGGTTCTCAACCTTCCTAATGCCGCAGCCCTTTAATACTGTTCCTCATGTTGTGGTGACCCTCAACCCTAACATTTATCCATTTTACAGATGGAGAACACTGATGCAGAGAGTCTTAGGCGACCCCTGTGAAAGGGTTGTTTGACTCCCCAAAGGGGTCCTGACCCCCAGGTTGAGAACCACTGGGTTAGAAGGACTACTGGAGGTGAGCACTGCCCTTGCACCCCCAGTTGGAGGAGTAGGGGCTTCCCTTTGAGTTCATCTACCAAGATGGAGTAACTGCAAGTTATCTGAGCAAAAGACTGTGACTCGTGGATCTGTGACTCGTGGAAGCTCACGTTGTTATGTTGTTAATCTCTGAGGTGTTCCTGGACTTTTGTTTTATTTTGTTACTATAGCTGCCCCTTTGAAGACGTATGCTGCTCTGATCTTGTGGGATCCTGAGTTTTGCAAGAGTACATTTACAGCCTGGTAACAAATGCATATCTATTGTAGATGCCATGCCTATTCAAATGTGACTGTGGGGGGGGGGGGAGAGAGAGAGAGAGAGATAGAATATTCTCCCAGATTGTTCTTCAGCTTGAATGGAAATGGAAAATTATCCCCAGCTGCTGGCTACCAAATAGTTTCCGCACATTAAAGAACATTCGGTGGTTTCATTCCTTTTAAGTTGTAAAGGTAACAACTTATTTAACAAGGCTTTATCTTTTTTAATTTCAAACTGTTATTAGAATAATAAAATTGGTGTCTGGTGTGTTGAGAGCAGTCTACCTTACTTAATGGCCATCTGGAATGCTTGTGTTTCATTGCAGGGGAAGTGGAAGCCAAAATGATATTGATGGACAAAGTTGGTTTTGTCAAGATAAAAGAACTGTGTCTAATGAAATATCCAGGTATCCTTTAAAAGTTCTGGTTTAGCCTCCACATTCCATTTCTACAGTCAGGGTTTTTTTGTGGGATGGGGGTGGGGAGTATGATTCAGTCATGCCAGCCCTTACCTAGTACTATCTAGAAACAGGCTGAATACCTCATCTGTTACAAGGAGTAGACTGGCAAGTGGAAACAGTCCCAGAACAAGCTAAGCGAAGAGGTCCCTGAGGCACTATCACAGCCACTGAAGGGTCTGAGCCAAAGTGTCCCCTGAAGCATGGGCAAAGTTGCTGAGGATTGGCTTGGCTTGCTTCTAACCACCATTGGGCCACTAGGGCAGCAACCCATTGGGAAATTTCCCTGTACATTAAATGGACAGTCTGCCCTGCCTTTCATTGGCAAAAAAGAAAGCCTTAATTGGTTTGCCCTTCAAACGTCAGCTTTCGGAGGATGCAGTCATGATTTCAAAGGCCCGATGAATGGAATCAGAACCAGCAGCCATGTAAAAAAAGAACTGCAATGGATACATTTATGTTAGTGATTAAGGCAGCCACATATTTTCATGAGGATCATTCTTTTTGGAATGAAAGCATCATTTAGGGGAGTTCAATACATTCTCCAAAAGAGCAGCACATTTCTAACAGGAAAAAACTTTCTGCCATTGTGCAACTGGGAAACCTTCCCCTTACTTTGAAAAACACTTGCCAAGACTGGAGGTGACACCGTTCCAGGCCTCATGCTACCCCTCACGAGGCTGAAACATCCTCTTTAAACAAAGGCAATAAAACAGAGGGCATTTTTTAAAAAAGAAAATAGTGCTCGCCATTTCAAAAGAGGCTACATTTTTGCCCTGGTTCATTTGTACTCTGAACTCTTATCCCTTTCCAAAGGAGTAGCTGGCTATGTTATGAAAACCTCAACCCACTCCCCGCAGATTTAGTGCATATCTATTAACAATATACCAGTGGACTGCTAGATGTATTCCTGTTGCTTACATGTATAATCCAACTCTGTAAGACAAGAAGAAGATGAAGAAGAAAAAGTAGAGTTTGGATTTATATCCCCCCTTTCTCTCCTGTAAGGAAACTCAAAGCGTCTGACAATCTCTTTTCCCTTCCCACCAGTGGTGGGATCCAAAAATTTTAATAACAGGTTCAGATGGTGGTGGGATTCAAACAGTGGCGCCGCCGCACACATGCACCTCCAGTTCCTATTGGGCAGGGAGGTTGCTTTAGTAACCCCTTCTCGGCACCCAGAAAAAAATTAGTAACCACTTCTAGAGAAGTGGTGAGAACTGGTTGGATCCCACCTCTGCTTCCCACCCCCCACAGCAAACACCCTGTGAGGTGGGTGGGGCTGAGAGAGTTCCGAAGAACTGTGACTAGCCCAAGGTCACCCAGCTGGCATGTTTTGGAATGCACAAGCTAATCTGGCATGTTTTGGAATGCACAAGCTAATCACCAGATAAGCCTCCACAGCTCAAGTGACAAATGGGGAATCAAACCCGGTTCTCCATATTAGACTGCACCTGCTCTTAACCACTACTCAAGACATCATATGAGGAACCCAGGCAATCTCCTGCCCAAACACTGGTCAGACTAACAATGCAGTCTTATGCATAATTACTATAGTAGGCATATATATAATCCTATGTATAGTTGCTCCAGTCTAAACCCTTTGGGATTAGTATTAGAATTTGCTGCAAGTCTGATAGGTCATATGCCTCTGGATCACACACTAGACTATAGGGTAGCCCATTATTACCACTGATTTTTTTTCCACCTAGCATAATCTTTCCCTTTATTCTGGTAGTTCAGTGCTAGATAAAATGTTTGCAGCATTTCTTCCATTTTTTTTCCAGAAGAAAATGGGGAGAGCCTTTATGTATCAGGCAGCCCCTTCCCAGGTAGCTAAATTTAGCTATCATCGTGTTCATTGCTACAAGGCAAATAGAAACCCTGGATATGTGCTTATTTCAAAATGAGTTGATAATGCCCTTAATCTGTCACTAATCTAATAATGTCCTTGCATAATTAGATGTTATGAATGCAAGATGTTGATTGGACGTATTGTTAAGAGATTAAAAATAAATGAAGAGGTAGGCACTGCATAATAATTCTGTGCAGATTCACTTCCCTCATTGAGATGGGCTATGATGAGGTGGACTATTTTCTTCAAAGTACTTTCTCAGGAAAGTTTGAGCTTTGATAGGATACCTGGCTCTTTGCCCTGTAAATTAGAGTTGAAGGCTATCACTTGATGACTTCACAAAGGATGAGATCATACATGCCAGTACAACTCTTGAAATCTCCACATTGCAGTATTCTTCAGGTGACATATGAAAGGTACATTGATTGCATGGGAGCAGAAGCAGCATACTGGCTATCCATCTCCCCATGTGTGCATACAAAATATAAACACATAGGCTCTGACCCCAAGAAAAAAAATCAGTACTGCAAATCATGGGGTGTACATGCGAAGGTACTGTGCCCAAATTTGGGGATCATATTTAAGAAAAAGAGGCAGGACGAGGGTATTCACTGCCTCCCATGAATTTGGTTTTACTTACATCATCTTGTGATGACTGCAAACTGTGTGTGTGAGTTGATTTTATTAGAAAGCATTGTGCTGGAAATGATATGGCAGGCATCCGTGGCAGGTGGAGTTGCCAAGCTGAGAAACATTGCCAGTGGGCACAGAGTAGGGAAGCAGAATCATGAGTGCAATGATGTCACTTCTTGGGAAAACCCAGAAGCAAGATGGTAGCTCTAGGAATCACTAGAAACTCTATGGCCCCTTCCACACGGGCCAATAAACACGGGTGTAGGACAGCAAAAAAACTGTTGGGGGGGGGGGAACTTTGCACAAATCCCGCCTTTAAAATGAGTCCGCCCTGTTATTTTCCCCCAACCAGCTTTTGTTGAGAATCGTGCTATTAGCAAGTCTTTTTAAAAATCCAGGATTGCAGCCACTCGCAAGTGAACAGCTGAGCAGGAGGCACTTTATTTGCCTATTTTCCATTTTTTAAATGCATAGCTATGTTGGTGCAGATGGTTGTATTGTAAGACATCAGCATGGCTGTGGGGATTCATTTGTGCATGCCTGCATAGTTACGCATCGGTGGGAAGTAAATAAAAAAAGATGTGGCTCCATCAGAGGCGTAGCAAGGGGGAAAAGCGCCTGGTGCATTGGTGTGTCCTTTGCCCCCGTCCTGCCCTGCCCTGATCATGCCCCCTACAGGGGTTTGTGCCTGGTGCGTTGTGCTCCCCCCATCTCCTTAGAGCTACGCCTCTGGCCTCCATGCAAAGGCACGACAGCAACCCGCAGTGACGTAGGTATAGATATTTAATGGGGTGGGTTTGGGGGGTGGGGCCATGCCTCCCCAAGCCCTGCCCCCGACCTCAGTGCTTATAAAAGCAGCTCTCTGAAGGCCAGGATGGCAGACTCCCCCCCACCCCCCCACACCAGCTGGGCTCCCAGTTGGCAGCCAGCAGTCCCTTCTGCCCTCCCCTCAGGGCAGAAGTGTAGCTAGAAAAATGGAGCCTGGTGCAAAATCTGATCCCCCCCCGGGCGGCCACTATGATGCTGGAATCCACTCCCAAAAAGCATCACTTTCAATGGTGTATAAACTAGGAAGCCCAGATTCTCCTTTTAAATCCACCTTAAAGGGAGAATCTGGGGTCCCCAGTTAAAACAATATTGAAAGTGATGCTGTTTTGGGGTGGATTATCCCCCACCCTGAAACAGCATCACTTTCAATGTTTAAATTGTGGACCTCACTTTCTCCCTTTAAGTCCATGCCGAAGAGGGTGGATTTAAAAGGAGAATTTTGGGAAATTTGGGTGGTGCCTGCTGCCAGGGGTGCAATTGTTAAGCTAGCAAAACCAATATTTCAGGGTATCTTTAGGATACTCTCCTTATGATACCACCCAAGATTGGTGAAGTTTGGTCCAGGGGATCCAAAGTTATGGCCCTCAAAGGAGTAGCCCCCATCTTCTATTAGCTCCCATTGGAAACAATGGGGGCACCCCCTTTGGGAGTCCATAACTTTGGACCCCCAGAACCAAACTTCACCAAACCTGGGTGGTATCATCAGGAAAGTCTCCCAAAAAACTCGTGAAATTTTGGTGCTGCTAGCCTAAAAACTGCGCCCCCTTCAGCCCAAAAACTGAAAAAACAGTAAAATTCCAAAAAAACCCACAAACGGGGGCCAAAGCTTTGGACATGCAATGGGGGGGTTGAACCCGGGAAATCCACCCTTACCTATGTCCTTGGCAACCCAGCTTGTTTCCATAGACTCCAATTACTGTCTGCAAGAATGCATGTGAATGCGAAAACAGGAAAGTGGGTTACTTCATTCTGACTGCAACCTGTTCTACATTTGCTGAGCGGAAGGGGCCAAAGATAGAACTATAGAGTTTCTGGCAATTCCTAAAACTACTGCTGTTGCTTTTTTTAAAAAAAATCCCTCACTACTACTTGGGCAATGGGAGCTCCTCACCCTGACATGTGGCTTGCCAGCCCTGGTAGCAGTCCATTCACACATTAGTATTTGATGTTGGAGTCATTAAGTGAGTCATGCTAAAGAACCATTTGCCTGATGCAAATGCTATTGACATTGCAGAAGATACAAGGGACTACACATTTCATTTGTACTAGAAGTTAGAAAAACTGCCTTAATCCCTTCATCATTGTTGCATGCAGTTAAATTTGAACTGGGGCAAAAATGTTTTTAAAGATTGCTTTTTAGCCAACCCAAATACTAACTTTGACCAATAAAGTTTTAAATGCATAAGCACCAGGACATGGGTGTCCAGATATAACCCTCCAGATGTTCATGGACTATGATTCCCATCAGTCCCTGCCAACATTTTGGCAGGGGCTGATGGGAATTGTAGTCATGAACATCTTGAGGGCCACATCTGGACACTCCTTCACTAGAACATCTGAAAGTCTGTATATCTCCATCTGGTGAACATGCCCAGGACCTTTGCTGTGGACATTCCACCTTAATGTATACCTGACTTTTCAACTGCACTGATGATTCTAGAAGACATTTTTTGCTTGGACTTTTAATGGTTTCTGGTGTGATTAATTCTTCATTGGCTGTTTTAATCTGTTGATGTATGCTTAGCTTCCTTTTTATCTCTGTCATATTTTTCCAAATATATTATGAGCCATGTAGAAAGCAGGGAAAGTTCAAATATTTTCATACAAACTAGCATAAAGAACACATGTCAGAACATTGACCCGTTTACCATATTTTTTATTAGGACAGGCAACAAGTTTGGCTGTCTCACCATTTATTTAAATCAGGTACAAAACTCAATAATACTAAATTTAGTTTACAATAGGTATGGTTAGTGATAACCCAAAGAAACTGTAAATGATGTATCAGCCCTCACACCTTCCAATCTATCCTTTGCAAATCATATATGTTATTTTTACGGATAAATTATTAAGGTAGAAGTCGGCAGCATTGAAATCCCATGAAAAAAATCTGCTGAGATGTTGTGGGTTTGGGGAGAGAGTTGCCTCTTACAGCAATTTTTTATCATAACAAAACAGAGACAACACTCTGACAGCAGAGCCCGAGTCGAAAGCTACCACAATTGAACTGCATTCATCTTAATTTGCTTCAGTGAGCTATGCATAACATTTGACATTCAGTCATAAATTTTATTTTTTTTTATGGGATTCGGCTGCAACACCAGTATCTCTCTGGCTATGCTCACCTCGAGAGGTTGCACATTTTAAGTGAGCTCAGAATTAACTTTGCTTTGCTTGATCCTCTTAATTGAAGCGAATGATAATTGAAGCAGCAGTGTTACAAGCTACTTTCCCTTTTGCCTCTAATTGCCGCGGGGAAGGGGAGATTCAACAAGCAAGCAGGCCTCGTCAGAATGCCAGACTGTTAAAAAAAAAAGTTACAAAAGCTTTTTAAAATACTTACTGATTTAACAACTTTTGGAAATCTTAAAATGTCATCATAAAGCAGCTGCACTCCAGTGAAATTAAACCATATAATAGTTAAGCTGGAATGCCAAGAATCTTAGCTACACGTTCTGCGTCTACAGAGCATCAGTCTTGATGCAAGTGAATGAATATCTGATAAGAACAGAATCCCACAAAACACATGAAGAGCTGGAGTCTGCACTGCTGAATGGTTTGGTTGAAAGGAGCTGAAGGGATCTGAACACAATTAACATCAATGAGCATATCTTTGTCTAAGAAGTAAGGGTAAGACACCAGCGTGGAGCCAGCCTGGTGTAGTGGTTATAAGTGGTGGACTCTAATCTGGACAGCTGGGTTTGATTTCCCCACTCCTCCACATGAAACTTGCTGGGTGACCTTGGGCTAGTCACAGTTCTCCCTGAACACTTTCAGCCACATGTACCTCACAAGGTATATCTTGTGGGGAGAGGAAGAGAAGAAGTTTGTAAGTCACTTTGAGATGCCTTAAAGCTGAGAAAAGTTGGGTATAAATCTAAACTACTCTTCCTTTCCTTCTTCTTTCACTACTACTACTACTACCACCAACACCACAGCCGCCACCACCACCATAACTAGAAATCCATGAGAACTGGGAGAGTAATTCCCTT
This sequence comes from Sphaerodactylus townsendi, assembly GCF_021028975.2. Taxonomy (NCBI): domain Eukaryota; kingdom Metazoa; phylum Chordata; class Lepidosauria; order Squamata; family Sphaerodactylidae; genus Sphaerodactylus; species Sphaerodactylus townsendi. The sequence continues at coordinate 20,920,652 of NC_059437.1, read as the reverse complement.
TCCAGAATTCTTTGGACTTTTGTGCACTCACTTCTATGGCATAACTGGGTGCTTCACTGTGGGATTTCCCCCACAACTCTCCATTTAAAAAGGAATCTCCTCCTGCAAGGTTTCCTCCTCCCTGATTGGCATTTTGCCCTGTCCATCACTTCTTGTTTGCCTCTTCTGAGAGGTTGGAAAACCCAGAAGAAAAATTATGCTTTGTAATTGGCTGATGAGCTATGCAGGGAAAGGGGAGCTATAGGAAAGGTCACATTTGAAATCTGCTCAGCTTCTCTGACTTGTGGCATGATGGCTTTGTGAGAGGCTAAGAAAAACATATTAATGAAAGTGAAGGAAAGGTAAGCTCACTGCAAGGCAAAACATAAGTGTGTAAATTGCCTATAATGTCTGAAGGGTTTCATCAAATGATATCTACCTCTCAGTTGCTCTCATAATTTTATGCTTCCAGGACCCTCTTCAGTCCTCATCAGGTTGTTTTTTTTGGGAGTGCTCCCACTTTGTCTTAATGTACAAATGAGGATTGTTTGTCTCCAATGTACAAATAAGGATCGTTTGTCTCCAAAACCCTGGAAGATGGTCCAAATATGAAGATCACCAATCCTCAGACAACACTTGAGAAGTGCCCAGGATGCTGTGGGTAGAACTGATACTGAAGGCACCCCAATGTTAATAACAATGTGAAGCAACACAGTGAAGATCCATACTAGAAACAGATGGGGACTGAGGTATTGCCTTGCCAATGGTTAAATAAGCCTCTACCCAATAGGAAGGACATCAAGTGCTCAGCAGAACTGGCCTCTGAGGCACTCAGACGAATGGAGCACACCCAATCCTTTTAGGTTGAGATTCTAGGGACTCATCATGGATGCTGTACCACTGAGATCCAACCCTGCCTAAGGTTACCAACTCTAGGTTGTGAAATTCCTAGAGATTTGGGGGTGGAACCTGGGGAAGCATGGGCTTTGGGAGGGGAAGGACCTGATTGTGGTACAATTCTATTGACTCCACCAGTAATGCTGGGAAAGGTTCAGGCCCCATTGGAGATCTTCTTCTATGCAGGAGTCTGCAACCTGTGGCTCTCCAGATGTTCATGGACTACAAATCCCATCAGCCCCTGCCATCATGGCCAATTGGCCATGCTGGCAGGAGCTGATGGGAATTGTAGTCCATGAACATCTGGAGAGCTGCAGGTTGCAGACCCCTGTCTGGGTATTGGTAGGTTAGGGGAGTGCGTACAAAAGACTTGCAAAGAGCGGTGTATTAGGTGACAGTGAAGGCCAGTGGGAACTTATGTACTGTATAACCGAGGCTCCTGCCATGTACCCGAAAGGACATTTACGGTCTGGACGAGAGTGAACAGCTACCCCCAACAGTAAATGAAACAATTTGCTTCATCACACCTCAGAGTCGGGAGAAACATCATTAATGTCACAGCACATTCTGCTGTTGAAAGTTAAAATTTTAAAGGCTGCAGTTTCATGTTCCATTGGAAGGCAGAGAAAACGCTTAGGCAGCAAGGTTAAGCAAAGGCATTGCAACAGGCATTCCAGCTCGGGGATTCTATAAAACTGAGATGTTACGATCGCAAAAAAGACGACTGCCAAGAAACGTACCAGGGTGTTGCAATTAATCATTCAATTTAGCTGATAATCAGGCGGCTTGCTAACTTAATAACATGTAACAGTGCTCTTGATATTTCAACACTTGCAGAAACACTGACAAGACTGTAATTCTGTCCGGGCCTTCTTGTTCCTCAAGCGATTTCTGAAATCTAAACATTAATTATGCCAGCATTATTTTTTTGTGTGTGGACATTTCATCTGAAAGGCTGCACAGACTGTTTGCTTCTTCTTCTTCTTTTTTTAAAGAGACGCCTGATTGACACATTTGGTTTATTCCCCCAGCGGCAGGAGGTATAACTATCCCCCATTGTCAATCCACAGACTGCACTAATTGGAAAAGACAGTTTGAGTCCCTTCAGCCTCTGGTGTTTACCCAAAGGAATGAAGGAAGAAAAGGATACCAAGGACACATTCAGAGTACTCTTAACTTGAGGGGTACAGTGCCTTCATGCCAATTTCTGCTGTGCACACAAACTACATATTGAGGCTGGCACTGGGGATAAGCGTCCTTGGGCAGCTGGTGTGGCCCAGTGACCTTGGGATAGGCCCATTATCGTGCAGCAGTCTTTGTAGCATGCTTTCTCCTTATTGACAGTAGTGGCACTTGACCCCATGGAGAGGACAGGGACTGATCATTCTTCTACCTTCTCTTGGCCTGTAGGCCTGTACCACAAAGCAGAAAGAAGAGTTTGGATTCATACCCCACTTTCACTCCTGTAAGGAGATTCAAAGGGTCTTATAAGCTCCTCTTTCCTTCCTCTCCCCACAACAGACACCTTGCGAAATAGATTGGGGCTGACTGAGTTCTGAATGAACTGTGACTAGCCCAAGGTCACCCATCAGGAATGAAGGAGTGGGGAAACAAACCCAGTTCACCAGATATGAGTCCGCCGCTCATGTGAAGGAGTGGGGAATCAAACCTGGTTGTCCAGATTAAAGTCCACCTGCTCCTAACCACTACACCACACTGTTCTTAACCACTACAGCACACTGCTCTTAACCACTACACCATTCTGGAAGTTGAAGTGCTTCTGTCATATCTTTTTTGCCAAGAGCCAGAGGGCAAACAGCAGTAATTGTTGCATCCCATTGTTCACTCACATGCCCAAGCAAGCAGTGAAGGCTGCTAGCTGTGTCTGCCACTGCTAAGGCCAAAAAGAGAGCAGACAAGTGAGTGGTGGGTTGATCCCTAGCAGCAGCTGCTCATTCATCTGGGCAGGTGTCCAAAAAACAACTGCAGTGAGGAAGAGCCACTGACAATCAGTCAAAGACAACAATCACTTGGAGTCTCCCCCACACACCTCCAATAGCCTCCCATTAATGTACATATAAGACCCAACTTTGTATATATGGAAAAAACAACAACCCTGTACAGCCTCTGTGGTCCCACAGCATCACCAATGTGGTATATTCTGTCAAGAAACACCTTAGGAGAGTTTGGTGCTTAGATAGTAAAAAGCAAAACAAAACAAATTAGGAGAGAGCTGCTACCTCAAAAGCAGCTTCCTGAAAGATATACAAATGCCCAGAATTTCAAATGGTCTCTGCATTAAAAGAAGTGATAACCTGTTCTTACACTGACCATACTGCCCTGGGTGGGGAAACCCATGACTGGGATGAAGAGGATTATATGAGGCTACCACTATGGAGCCTGACAATTAAAAAAAACCTTGCCCCTGCCACAGCTGAATTATAGTGACTTAAATGGGAAAGGATCTCTGCTGTTGCTTCAGATAAGCTGGCTCCCAGCTACTTTTGAGGAGGAGAATGTGTGGTGGTCAGTGAAGACAGCACTTGGCCACTCTCTACAGGATGTGACTACGAGGAGAAGTCATAGAACCCTCTCCCCTCCTGCTCTGACTACTGATGGGAGGCATGGGAAGGTAGGCTGATGGAGGGACCTGACCCATATTGCTATATTTTGGCAACTCCGTTTGAAAGAAAATTTGTATGTTGTACTTTTAACAACCTAATTTCACTCTGCCTAAGTAAGGAAGTTCTGACTGCACTGTCCTGGTAGAGTTAATGTGAAATTACTTTGTTCTCTGAAGTATTAATATGGATGAGTGCATGATATTTGCATTGATAAAGTGGAGTTTATCCACAAAAGTCTCAGTTCACAGGACTAAGGAGCAGCAAACTACTGAAGTGTAGCCATTCCTGGTGTTCAAAAGGACATCTGTTTCAGCATCAGTGACCTCAGCAAAAGTGGAGCTACAAAGCAGTCCTCACCGAGTTTAATTGGAGAGTCATAAAAACCTGACAGTTCAAGTACAAATGGGTGAGGTGGGGAGATGGAAAAAAAATATCCAATGAATACTTTTGACTCCCCTTTTAAAATAATAGAGTCACAGGCAATTTCTTTTTAGTCAAAACTAATCCAGTGGTCCAGAGCAGGAGCCTAACGATGTTACGACTCACATTTCTATCCTGCTTTTCCAACAGCGTTCACATAATTACCTCCATGTTAACTTCACGGCAACTCAGGCTTAAATATAGTGACCAATTCAAAGATTTAATAGCAGGGTTTGGACTTGAATCTTTGTCTCTTGGTCCTAGTCTTGTGCTCTGACCATCACGGAATAGTCTCTCTGTGTATCTACATGAACCAGTAGTATGTACCCAATGATGCAGTTCCTCAGACAAAACAGCATTCCAATTTGTGGGAAATGGCACAGTGATATGCATTCTGTATCCTCCCTGCAAACTTCCACATTGCCCCCTATATTATTTTAGAGTGTCCACTGATCGCCATGAGCAAAGTTTCAGGAAGCTCCATGGGCTGCTGCAGGAAATTCCCACTTCATGAAGTCTGTGAATGGTTCACTAGATCTCAATGTCAGGGTCTCTGGTGCCCCAGTTAGGGTACCTATTCCATGAACTTAGGCTTCAAAGCTCACTTGAAGCACAAAGGTAATGTGGTGATTGTGTAACAGGCAATGTGATATCTCTGCTTGGTGTAAATTCATGGAACTTCTCGAGCTGATATCACCGACTTTAGCAGTCCTGCAAAAATTCAATTCAAGGTCTAGATTTGGAAATTGCCAAACTAAGGATCCATACAACATATCCAAACACAGTTTACCAAGATAATTATTGCCTATAAAGTTCTAAATTGTATGAGTCCACTGTCTTTGATCCACTGTTTTGTACTATACAAATCTTCCCAACAGTTATCATCACCTGTGCCATATTGCCTCCCCTGCACAGAAAGGTGATTAACCACTGGAGTAACAATGGTGCAGAGTAGTAAACTTCAATTTTGCAGTCAAAGCTCTGCTTACAGGCTGAGTTTGATCCTGACAGAAGTTGGTTCCAGGTAGCTGGCTCAAGGCTGAAATAGCCTTCCATCCTTTTCAGGTCGGTAAAAACCCACCTTGCTGGGAATAAAGTATAGATGACTGGGAAAGGTAATGGCAAACCATGCCAGAAACATAGTCTCTCTAGTAAATGTTGTGATGTGACCATAGGTCACCTGGTGCTTCTACCTTTACCTTAACAGCGGTTCACATTGTGACATAAAACTCCCTCCCCACAGAAATCCCTCTAGTGCCAAATCTTTTTGCTTATATTTTTCTTGCTTTACCTCTGTCTCTTTTACTGCTGGTTTGAAATGTGGGGGTCCCCCTCTTCCAATTTGCAGGCTTTTTCCCCTGTTTCTCTCAAGTTTTAAAGATCTGAATCATTGCTGTTTTTATTCATTCTTATCTGCTCCTTTTATTACTGCTTTTAATGATGTTGAAGACATTTTGGTTGATTTTATGTATATATCCATTTGAACCACCTGAGGTCTTTGAAGAAAAGCAAAATTGTAATGTATAGTAGTGGACTACTTTGTGTGTGTGTCTATGTGTGTGTCTGTGTGTAAAAATAGTCCCCGTGATATAAATCCTGGCTTTTTCCTGGGGCTGTAGTTGTCGTGGACGATGGCGAGGGAAACTTCACTCCAAAATCAAAAATTGATTGAGACAAAGCACACATTTAAAGGACAATATATAGTTTGAAAACTGAAGTTTCTTTTATAGTTTATCCACATTGGAGATGAAACTACAGTGTCCTGACTCTATTAATCTAATCCAATGAAAATATTGCTGTTAAAATTGCACATTTTTGTGTGCATAACATAAAAGGTTCAAGCAAAACCAGCAAAAATGGGAAAATTGTCAAAAAAAGAAGAATGGTTCAAAAATTATCTTTCTGCCCATATGTAAAAATGAAGAATAAAACAAACAAAAATGTTCAGACACCTGTATGCCTGAACTGTTGTTTTGTAGAAAAAGGAGAGAATAATGGATGAAGACTGCCTTGCCTGGCATACTGAAGAGGCTACTGTTTGGATCACAGCTGTCCCTTTTAAATTTCAGATCTTCTTTGTGGTGTGGTGGTTAAGGGTAGTGGACTCTAATCTGGAGAACCAGGTTTGATTCCCCACTCCTCAACATGAGTGGTAGGCTCTTATCTGGTGAACTGGATTTGTTTAAATATGAAGAATGAGCCAGAGACAGTATGGATACATGAAGAAAAATTACTCTGCCTAGCTCAAAAGAACAGCAATAAAAACATAAACTTGAATAGAAATGATTAAAAGCACTATATCCAATAAACCCAAATATCAACAATGGAAACAATAATACAATACATGAACAACACAGAGAAAGAATCCCAAAATATGCACAAAATATAATGAATCTCTGTATAAATAATATCCCTTCAGTGAAATACTTGCGATTCAGTAGAGGCTTGAAGTACTCCAGTTGCTAGATCTCACCTGGATACTATAAAAAGAGATAACTGGCCATGCATAAGCATAAACACTGCAGAATTGTTGTGGCTGAAGAAGACTAAGGTCGAAAGTGTTTAACATACCCGGGTTAGCACTACTACTGATATCTATTTGACATTCACGTGTGGCCAGCTTATCTCCTGATGCGGCATCAAGCTGAACATCTGGCAACTTGAATACTTCCAACTTTTGATATTTATTAATGCTTATGCTCCTACACATAAAGCCTGCTGGGTGACCTTTGGCTAGTCACAGTTCTTCAGGATTCTCTCAGCCCCACCTATCGCACAAGGTGTCTGCTGTGGGGAGAGGAAGGGAAGGAATTTTGAAACTGTTTTGAGACTCATTACAGGAAAGAAAAACGGGATATCAATCTTCTACTCCCAAGCCCTGCTTTGAAAAGCTGAAGCCATGGGGATGGAGAATTGGGTTGCAAGAAAAATGAGCTGGCACTCAGTGGGGATTCGTATTTCTTGTGGTAGAGGAGGAGTGAAAATTGTAATTTATTTCTTTTGTACTAAAACAAAGGGGAGGGGATCCAATAGAACATTAAAGGGGCATGAGCTGTGGGGAGGAAAGAATATAGAAGGAAAATGAGTCCAGAACACAGTTTCAAGGCTATGGTTGTATGTTGGTGGGAAAAATGAAAAGAGTGAGAGAGAAACGGAACTCTTAAAAAGAAAGACTCCATTCAGATGAAGCATCACAGTGAAATCCTAAAAAAAAGATTTTCTGAATTTGTGGATTGATGGTCTACCTATAGATATGAAAACATGGTGGTGGTACATTGAAACAGGTCATTGCTTCCCCCAGTCATGCACTGCTGCCTTATAGAGGCCTGCTCTGCCTGTTCTAACAGCAAGACATCTGGGCCATCTTCTACAAAGTTTCCCACAAGCAGGATGAGTGCTTTTGGCAATGCTTGGAAATGTGTTGGTGGTGACACCAATGACATTGACAGCCTGACAGTGCAGATTAGTTCATCATTGAAAAAAGCAGAGCGCTATGCCAAGGCCATCATGGGAAACCATCTGCAATGCATGTGTTACCCCAAGGCCCTGGGAAATGTGTCTGCTCCTCTGGATTGAATTCATAGCGAGTAGGACATTGGTCTGGAAACAGAACATTCTAGTGAAGAGAAAATTACTTGGAGAAAAAAAAATGGTTTAGGCACTTTCCCCACTCTGCATTGTCACATTTATACCCTTTCTCAACCACTTCAGTTTATTTCCAGGAGTTTAGCTTTGGGCCAACCTTACCTTGGCCCTTTCTGCACGGGCCAAATACAGCGTCCCAGGGACGCTAAAAACAGCGTCTCTGGGAGACCGTTCGCATGGCTGGTGCTGCGGCATTGCAGCAGCACCAGCCTCACAACTCTCGAGCGGCACGAAGCTGCTGCTTCCGAACCTCGCTCCCTGAGTGAAATTTTTCGGAAACAGCGGCTTCAAAATGCTGCCATGCGAATGGCAGCAGCTGTAAGGCACCATTTCCCCCCTTTCCCGAATGCCTTACCATCTCTCCGGCCTTCCGGCACATCATACAGACCAGGGAACACGCTCCCCCCCCCACCCTGCGACTCCAGAGCTGTCGCACAGGGCAGGGGGGCGTGTCCTCTGGCTTGTGTGATGCGCCGGAAGGCCGGAGGGACGGTAAGGTGTTTGGGGGACAGCGCAGCCTCTGTGCAGGCTGCGCCGTCTTCCCCACCCCTACCGGGACTGTCCATGCAAACAGTCCCAAGGGGGGGTGTCGGCGTCGTTTACACTGACGCACCCCCGCAGCATGGCTGTGCAGAAATGGCCCTAGATTCTCTATTTGTGGCCAAGTACTTTCCTCTGTCATAGTTGGAAGGATTCTTATAGGCCATCAGGGCTACCTCTGTCCTGATTAGTATAAGAATATAGTGCTAGAAAGCTATCTGGCTATTGCTCAGAGAATCCCACCAAGGGAGAACTCATTCCCCCTAACTGGGGACTGGTTTTGTTGTCAAACTGCTATCATCTCATTTAACTTAAGCTCACTATATTTTCCTTTCTGTAGCAGCAAAAATCCCAAATTGAACCAAAAACTAACATGTCTTGGCATTTTCTTTGTCAAAAAGACAAAATAACAGGGAAACCCAAATACTAACTGGAAACTACTGGACCTGTAGGCGAGTCTTCTGCCACTAAATTATGCTGCTAGACTTTGGACTGCATCTTTCCAACTTCATCTTTCCAACGACACTTGGAATAGAGCAAGATAGAAAAGCATAAAGCAATCATAAAGTGATCAAGAGAGCATGAAGCAAACAGGATGGTGGAATGCAGACCGGTGGGATGTATAAACTAGAAAGACGAACAGGTAAACTAGGTATGAAGAGAATCTAGCACATACTGAGGAAAAATATGTTCATGCACACATGCCCTACCCAAAATTTTTGTTAGTCATATCAGAACGTGTTGCTTCCATTGTTATTCCTTGTATGCTTACCCAAGCAGAAAGCTCATGTTCGCCTTCCTTCAGGTAAAAATTCAATAGCAATTTTGCTGAAGAGAAGCCACTTGGTAACTGCTAGTTACTGAAACTAAAGAGCTGCACCTTTGCTACAAAAAACCCCACACAACGAACCTTTCTAAACAAGACATCCTGAGGATGGGAAGAAAGGCATCTTGGGGAGGTAGTCCACACAGCTTTTCCCCCAAGGCGTCCTCAGGATATTTTATTTTTGCTCAAGCCATCTAATTTTAAAGTTGCTAAAATGTGGACTCTTTTTCCAGAATTCGTCTTTAAGATATCTCCTACGTGGCTGTGAGAACACAAATAGGTAGGAGTCATTTTCTTTTTCCCACCTTCCACCCCCCCACCCCCCTGAGCACTTGCTTAAATCCTGCACTTGTGTGGTGTGTGTGTGTTTTGTTTAGAGGGAGGTGTATTTGTAGCTATACAGATGCCATCTGAAAATCATAGCTGCTCATAGGACTGGTCAACCTCCCATTAAGAAGCATTGGGTAGACCTGTCCTCTGCCCAATGCTGCTTAATGGGAGGTAGACCAGTCCTCTGAGGCCTGCAATTCTCAGATGGTGTCTGCGTAGCTGCAAATACACCTGCTTCTAAACAGAAGAAGAAGAAGACCACACGTGCAGGGTCACCAGGAAAAACAAACTTTATTCATGACCATTTTACAAACAAATAGCAATCACGTGAGCTGCAAGCAGGGGAAACCTCCATGGGGAACAAATGCAGGAAAAGGCAGCAACACAGACTCTCAAGCTGCAGAAAATGGCAGGCACAAACTGCTGCAAAAATGGAAGTAAGTGATCTAAGGGGAGGGGTTGTGGAAGCAGGAAAAAGAAAATGTCCACTTTGCAGACAAAAAAGCCAAGAGGTGTTTTTTTTAAAAAAAAATTCCAAGGAAGTATAGAAAGAAAAAGCCAAGATGGTTCTATTTAAGAAATCCTAGTTTCTTATATGGATGAAATTATTATTCCTGTGAGACTGACTTGTACTTCTCCCTCCATTTTTATCACTTTGCCAAATAAAATCCTTTTTCATCAAAATCAGAAATTATATTTTATTTATTCAGTGGGAGGGGGAAAAATAAACCTACCATGGATTCAGAAAGTTCTTTTTGCCCTGATTCAAAGGCAGCCAAAGGAAAACGCATCACCATGGAGATTTGAAAGTTCTGCCCCCCCAAAAAAGAGAGTTCTAAATCCAGGGCTTGATGAAAAAAAGTCTTCTGCAAGTTTCAGGACATCGTGGCTTTTCAAAATTCTGTTTACTGCTTTTCAGCAACTTGAAGTGCTGCCATCTCTACTCCTGAAACCTTAACTTTTTTTTTTCCATCAGTGAATGAAAGTTAGTTGAGCCAGAGCTTTGTCCCATACATAATGCATCCAACCTATTACTTTATCAGGTCGCCTCTCTCCACTTGCCGAGTTAATGAGAACCTCGATCTTGCAACCCTCTAGTTTCTAGTGGCCAGCCTCCTGTGCTGCCAATTACTAGGCCGGGTAAGTACATACTTATTTATGAAATAATTGAGCAAATTGTCAAATAAAACACTTAATTTGTTGGCATGTTCTAGGAGTCACTGATGCCTCCAAGGCTAATGGAATTTTTAAGACCTCCTTATTGATTTTTGTTCTTTCCACTCTCTTTCTCTCTTTCAATGCATATTTTATCTATCTCGACTTTGCTGTTGCACAGAGCCACACAATTCTACAAATATGTAACCAGAGGGGACCTTCATTCTTGCACTCTTTTGGGGTGAGGAGGAGAAGGAGATCTCTGTTTCCAAAGCAGGCTTAACTAGAGGGGTAAATCTGTGACAAACTGCAGGACAGACTTCCTAATCCCCCCCCCCCCCCCCCCGGCCTTATTTCAGCTTGAGATCTCCACTTCTGGTGTTTGGAACAAAAATGGTCCCCTGAAATGCATGTGTAACCTCTAACTGTGGGTTCTGTGGGGCAGAACTTGGAAGGAGTTGCAAAGAACTAAATTTTAAAACAAAATGGTTTACTTAACAAATAAAACTTTTAACATTTACATTTAACATTAACAATTTACAGTCCTTCTAAGTTGCATTTCAAGTCCTTATCTTGACAAACTACTGATAAATGCAAAGTCCAATTCTTCCTGCTGGTGGTTGGCTTATGAAGACTTCAGAGGCTTGGTGAATGGAATCCAAGATGATGAAGGTCCCCAAACGAACTCCCATCAATTACATACATAGCAAGCCCTTAAACAAGGTGTTAAGAGCTTATAACGGATTAAATCAAGGTCCCAGCCTGGTAGCCTTGCTTCCTCCAACTTCACCAGTTTTTGCAGCCTTCTCCGGCTTAGAGTCTCCACCCCTTTCTGGGTCAACCCATTCTGATCATAGGGGTTACACATGCATAAAATTGGATGGCTGGACGCACTAACCCAATAGTTGGTGAATTTTCAGCAACTGAAAAAAAACAAAACAACCAAAAACAATGAGGACTGAACACTTGTTTATTTATTACAAGGAAAAAATGTGTATGCTCCCATATTCCTGTAATTTGCATCTTTTTTTTTAAATGTATGGATTAACAAATGTATGGTAAAACTGGTACATGCATCCACTGAATATTAACACTGTCTTCCTGATGGCTGCATGTTGGAGAAAGGTGGATCACTGATAGAGTTTCATATTTTTGTACATAGAAGGTTCCAGGTTTGAACACTAGAAGGAGGCTGTTGAGTTTGTTTCAAGACCAGGAGAGGATGCTTCCAACTGTAGACAATACTAGGCTAGACAGACTCAACCTAAAACAGCTGCCAAGTTTTATAAGTGACTTAAATGTGCACATACAGTCTCTTACACAGGGACCGAATAGGCTAAGCTTTAGATAGGTCTTATCTGGGGAGACACTTGAACTTACTCTCAAAAGAGAATGCAGTTCTCTAACTCCACTTGACCCTCTTGGATTCCATAATACCTACCAGTGTACTTTCTGCCCTAAGCCATTTCTTCCTAAAGTAAAAGGACAATCCTGACTTTCAACCATCTAACTGAAGCATGATGTCCTTCAGAAGAATTCTAGAAGGAATGGCTTTTGGAGCTACAATGAGAAGTTATTCAGTAACAGTTTCCTTCATTATAGGAAGATGCTTGGCTCAAAATCTCTCGATTTCTTGTAAACGCTTCCTCATGATAGCCATTATGTGGTTGTGACCAAAGTATGTGTTATGTGCTGTCAAGTCACTTCCAACTTATAGCAACACTATGAATTAATATCGAAAATGTCCTGTTATGAATAGGTCTTGCAAACTGAAGTCTGTGGCTTCCTTTATTGAATCTATCAATCTCATGTCGGGTCTTTCTCATTTCCTACTGGGATGGCCAATGCACTCTTCATTGCTGCAGATGGTGAGACCTTTCTTCGCTCAAATAAAGACACGACAATGACAGGCTGGAAAAGGATTGGGCCGCAGCCCAATTTATTAATATATATTTATCAATAACATGATCAAAACTTCAACTATATACAAAAGGAAGCTGGGCGGCAAACGGGTCGCACATCAAGTATCCCAATCTATATTGGGAACTGTCAGGAAGGGAAGCCCCAGAGATATCACTCCAGCTTCCACCCTTCCCGCCTTTGCTGAGGAGACGGGCACCGGCTAAGCCCATGGCCGCCTACCGGCCCGCCCTCCTCTCCGTGCTTGCTGCGTAGTGTCGGGCATCGGCTAAGCTCCATGGCAGCCCTATCGGCCCGACCCAAACTCCCACTCCCTGGGGTGTCGGACAGCGACCCGGCCTGCCAGCCTGCAAGCCTGCTCCGTCTCCCACCCCCGGCCCTTCCACAGTGGCACAAGCCTGGGAAGAGAACCTGCGGGAAGGCTCGTTTTCTCCCAAGATGTGCGACCCCCGTTTCCAACCCTGCCGGGGCGGCGCCAGTAGTAACCACAAACCCACCCCCCAAAAAAAGGGGGAGGGGGGGGGGGCCACTGCTCTCTGGAGTCTGCGTCGACAGGAAGCATGGACGAGATCTGGGGTGAGGCGTTCTTTATATACCCCAAGCTCCTCCCGCCTTTTACGGCCGGGAGCCAATCAATGCACCCCAATTCTGCAGCATGCCGCCAAGCCATGCTTGCAACTTATTTTTGCTCCTTGGCTCACCCCGGCAGCAATGGCTGCCCCCGGTTATTCGGTTGCTGCTTTTAGCTGGGATGGCCAATGCACTCTTCATCGTATCAACAAGTTTGGGGTCCTAAACTAAAGTGCTGGTAATCCCATGATTCTCCTGCTGGAAGCGTTTCAAGAAATCTGGCTTCTTTTCACATGAAAATGAAGTGGAATAAAAACCACCAGGAAGACACAGAAACAAATGCATGCACCGGCCTTTTATTTCCCCACATGCAGACACCTTGAAAAGAAGGGAAACCCATGCTAGGGCACAGTGTTGATATAAATGGCTACTTTTGTGTTTTAGTAATTGAAACACTGTACATACATGCTAGAATTGCATGGTTTTGTTATGTTTTTAATTGGTGAAAAGTTGTAACTAAATCTTATCTATCAATTGCATATTATGTAAAATATCTTGCTAGTGGAATTGGAAAATTTAGACTATATTCAACAAGATCCCAAAGAAACAAGAACTGCAGTAACCTGAAGGCTACAGATGTTGGGAGAGTACCTGACAGCATGGTTTTGGGGATGAGAGGAAGGGGACAAAACCTCAGAGGAATGAAGTTAATTCCCCATCACTTAAAATCACATCATCGTTTAAAATAATCTTATTGGCATGGGAGATAAACATCTGTCTTCCTCTTTGTTTGGCTCTAAGAACTACAGATATAACACCAGCTTTACTAATATATTTATTTTATTTTAATTGTATTACTACCCCACCCTTTCAAGCCAAAGCTGGACTCAGGGCAGCTTACACACATGATTAAATATTAAAAGCAGTTCACTAGTACAGCACTGTCTCCCTAGAGCAGTTGATCCCACAAAAACTGGAGCTGAACAAAGGCTATTTATAGCAGTTGGTGTCCACAATGGTAGCAGACGGCTGACATCTGCAGTCAGTTGCTGCTAAACTGAATCTTGTGACATTCATAGTAAATGTAGATGGGTGGGTGGGACTTTTCAGCCAGTCAGCAAGATGTAGTGGTGGACTCTAATCTGGAGAACCAGGTTCATTCCTTGTTCCTCCACATGAAGCCTGCTGGGTGGCATAGGGCTAGTCACAGTTCCCTCAGAACTCTCTCAGTCCCACCTACCACAAAAGGTGCCTATTGTGGGTGTGGGGAGGGAATGTGAATGTAAGCTGCTTTCAGATTCCTTATGGTAGAGGAAAGTGTGCTATAAAAACCAACCCTTCTTCACTGGAAGGCCTAGGTCAGTGACACAGTGGAATCCCAGTGATGCACTGACATCCGTTCCTGTGCACTTGAAATGATGTTGCCAGAAATGCTTGTGTATCATTGTCCTAGGCTTTCCCCTACTATTGATAAGTCTCCCTGATTGGTGGTAGGGGCTGGGAGAGGAGGTATACCCTGCCTCTGGTGGGGTTTAGGTGACCTTGTCCTCTAATATCTTGCAGCTCCAGGTGACCAGCCACACATTCTGAGCTAAACTTTGCCTCTTTCAGTCTTGAAGCTCTGGGGGTGACTAATAATAGACTTATCTCCTTTTTGGATTCTCAATAGCTCCATTTCTGGCTAAGTGGCTGCTGTTGGCTGTGTGTCCCTGATGACCCTGGTGGGAATTGGAGAGCCCAGGTACCTCAAGGTTAGCCACGGTTTGGACCTCTCTAGGATCATCCACTGTTTTGATCCTATACTTTTTTGCATACAGGTTTGAAGTAGCCAAAGCCCTGAACAGAAACACTGATTTCTCTGATATTTAAACTACCCAGTTGCAAGACATTATCTTGATAGTAAACATAGAACAGAAGTCAATACAGTTCCAGCATTTATTGACCTTTTCATCAAAGCAGGGCTATATGCACATTTAGTTGGAATTGACACCAAATTACATTGAGAAAATATATAAACTCAAATGGGAATCATTCAGTTTGCAAGAAGAGAAGCAGGTGAGAAAATGAAGAGTCTCATGTCCATTTCGCACAAGGGAAAGACTAATTTGAAACAGGGCTACTCAAACTGAACCATGCATCTTTTGAAATTTGGTCTCACCTCTACAAACAAAATGGAGACACAGAAATCAAGCTAAACTGAGTCAAGGTCTGATTCTCTAGGGTATTTAACATGATGATTATTTCAGTGGTGCAAAGAAAAAGAGTAAAGGAGCACAGCTGGAATGGCACCTTTGCTGTAGAAAACACAGCAATTAATAGGCTATTCTGGAAAGAGGTTGGTGTCCTGGAAAAGCTCTCAGAAATATATCCATTTCCAAAACAGGATTGAAGCTGACAAGACAGAACATTGCCTTAGGATAGCTGCTTTCTAATCGAATCCAAAACTCATACTTGCACGTGTTCTGACATGTGTCAGAGCAAAGTACACTGTAACCTTCAGTTCAGTGCCAGGCATTCTGGTATGTTCACACATCCACCTGAACGTGTGTTGAAAGCCCACAGGCCATGCTTAGATGGACAAGTTGATAGCTGACAGCTTTATTAATAGGATGTAATAGCATCACATTTTCAATAAGAAACATCTTGGTGTGAATATAAGAAGATAATGGGTTCTTTCAATGTGGACATTGGCTTGACAGACTGAAAAATATATTCAAAGACTGAATAAAGCATGAAATTAGGCTCCAGGACTTTAAGGAACCTTTGTTTAAGCCAATACATTTTATAAAGCTATTCTTGATTAGTGACATCATGTAAAATTAACAGTTATTCAAGTGTCAGTTTACCAGGAAAAAAAAAATCTAGAACTGCACTGCTTCTAGAGCTGACAACCAAGAAATTCCCAATATACTGTCTGGTTCATTTATGAATCAATTCAACCTAAATAAACACAATGGATTTTGACAGGATCTTGAGATCTGTGAAGTCCACTACTTGTATTTTGGTTCCTTGAGAATCTGGGTTGCTGAAAACATGGAATGATTTTATATATCAGATTTAATATACCATCCCATCTCCTACAGCACGGGCGGAATACGGCGGCCTGGGGATGGCAAAAACGCCGTCCCCAGGGAGCCGTTCGCACAGGCATGAAGCTTGCTTTTCGCGAGTCAAGGGCGCTTCCTACAGGCTCCGCCAGTATGAAGAAAGGCGCTGGGCTGCCGTTTTCCAACCTCGTTTTCCAACCTCGCCTCCAACCTCGCAAGGTTTTTGGAAAACGGCAGCTTGGAGCCTCTGCTGTGCGAATGGCAGCGGCTCCACGGCACCTTCCCTCCCCCCATGTCCAGGCGACCTACCTGTCCTGCGGCCCTCTGGCGCATCGCCGAGGCCTGGGGACATGCCCCCTCTGCCCTGCAACTCCAGAGTGGTCGTGCAGGGCAGGGGGGCGTGTCCCCTGGCCTCGGCAACGTGCCGGAGGGCTGCAGGACAGGTAGGTCGGCCTGACAATGGCGCAGCTCTGCGCCGTCGTCCCGGGAGGTTCTGGGACCATTCATGCAAATGGTCCCAGAGGGGTCGGGTCGGTGTCATCTTTGCCGACCCGACCCCTTCCACCGCCGTGGGGAAACAGCCAAAGATCACATTAATGAACCTGATGTCCATCTTATATCAACTACTGAATCGGAGCACTTTCCCTGGGTCATTAAACCAAGTGGTCATCCATACACTACTTTATAAAATGTGTTTGAGGAGAATGAAATGGCCAATAATCACCTGGTTTATCATTTGTCCTGGTTTAGAATGTGTCCTTTCTGAGCAACCAGACAGAGCTGCTGCAGAACAACTCCACACTTTCCTGGATGACTCATCTGATTTAGTGTTGGAATAAACTACTTCTGCATGCCTGGACAATGGGGCGGGGGGGGGGGAGAGCGCTATGTATCTCTAAGCTGTCCTATTGTTTGCTCTCCATGTCTGGGCTCTGTCCACCAACTCCACCAACTCTGCCCCCCAACTCCTGCCCACCAACTCCAACATTTAGACCCTTTCAATTTGGTTTCAGACCAGATTACAGGCACTGGTGACTTTAGTTGTACATCAGCTCCAGCTGATACCAGTAGAACCAGTCACATACCTTGATTGAACTACTGTCCTCAGAGATATTATGTTTAGCACAGTAAAGGCACTTAAGTGTTCACTCATAGACATCCACATCCAAAAGCCCTCAAACTTCTCTTTTCCAGAGAGATATCCCTTTCCCTCTCTGTGTCATCAAGTTGTTTAACCAATTAGAGTGTAGGATACCATGTCTAATCAGGTGGCTTCCCTGTTTTTGAGTCTCTTTCCTCACTCTGAAATGTAAACAATAATGGCTACCAATAGGCCTGCACTTTTTAAATACACTTTTCCTGTGAAGTCTGTCACAGCAGCATTTAAATTTTCTAAATAAATAAATAAAATATGACAAGATGGAGTTCTGTTGGTAGGACAATAAAAAGTCATGGCATTGTTCTCAAGAAGGTGTTCTTTTCTGTGATCGATGTAGGCATATGTGAAAGGGACTCTGAAGATAACTCTACTCTCTGGATAGGTCTGTATGGAAGCTACCCTGGGCCCAGATTGTTAAAAGTCAAAAGCATCATTTTTAATTGGAACTGGAAACTCTTACAATGTGTGAGGACACATGAAGTTGTCTTATACTGAACTATTCTTCAGGGTCAGTATCGTCTACAGAGACTGGCAGCATTTCTCCAGGGTTTCAGGTAGCTGTTTTTCACATTGTCTACTGCCTGGTCCTTTTAACTGGAGATGCATGCAAAACAATCAGAGGCTCTTTCACTGAACCACAGATGCTCCTATATTGGTTGCCTTTCTCTCTCTCTCTCTCTCTCTCTCTCTCTCTCTCTCTCTCTCTCTCTCTCTAATCTATCTAATCTATCTATCTAATCTATCTAATCTATCTAATCTATCTATCTAGGTGTACTGGGAACATCCCAGATAGGCTAACCGGATCATAGCAGATAAACATCAGAAGCAGGTATTCTTCCAAGCCTATGGAGCAGGATATAGCAACTGGTATGCTTTAAGGTACACTACCCATTTTTCCCTGCTCCATTGGAATATCTGAGCCTAACCATTGGAATATCTGAGACAGCCAGCCTGTAGGATTGGGTAGTGATGCCTTATGCATACTTAGAAGTTAACCTCTTTGGCAGTTCTCCGAGTTTAAGTATAAATATTAACATTTGTCAGCTTTTGTCCTAGTGTCATCCTGAGACCTATAAACTGCACAAGCCATGAGCATATTCATTTCTACTATAAAGGTACAAAGAGCTGTACAGTTGGCAGCGATGGAGTACCCAATGGTAGTCTATCTTGATCTGAACAACATCTGCTCAGACTTAGTTAGAGCATTACAGCTGGGAGTCTTGAGTCTCCACTGGCATCATTCCTGCATTAACAAGATCGGATGTAACATTCTTGGTTTTTTATGCAGATGTGACAACATAGTCATCCTCCTGGTGGAATTGTGGTCCTCTCTAATTTACTGTAAACCTATCTCTGGAATGTCAAAGTTTTAAAGGGACAACTCCTGCTGTGGTTTGTGGTTTCAATATGGAGATTCAGATTTGTTACAAAAAAGTTCTCCAAGTTTTTCCTGGGAAGTTCTCTAATGAAAACATAATACTTTACACTTGCTGAACAGTGATGCAGCTGTAATGAGGAAGCAACAGATTAAACACAGGCCACATGTGCCACATTTGGATTCTTTTGGATTCAGAATGAGAAACACAGTTCTCATTAGAACTGAACATTTTATGTAGAAACAAGTTGTCTTCTGCAGTTGCTTGAAAACGTCTAAAATGGAGAAGAGTCAAACTCCCAAAGACAGAAGAAGGTGCATGTTGCTATTCTGTACTACAGAAAGGCAGCAGAATTTGAAACTGCTTGAAGAATTCACAACTTTTGGAGAATTTGGTAGCAATTCCTGAGCCCCCTGTAACATCTTGAAGGCCCAAAGCTACTGACCTGAGCCAAACTTGTAACAACTATGAAGAAAGACACTGAAACAACTTGTATATATTAACCACTCAGTATTGGCTTCTTGTTTATTAATATTTATAATATTTATATTTCACCACATTCATCCCCAAGTACCTTCCCTCTGCCCACCTGTGCTCTGAGATTCCCCCTCGCCCCCAAACATTGCAACTGTCACACTTGCTTTGCCTGAGAAGTCCTTTAGTTTGTTAGTGTTGTGATGCAGTAGCATGAATGTGTTGATTTTCCTTTACTCTACCACTTTGTGTTTTCCCCACTTTATAATAATAATAATAATAATAATAATAATAATAATAATAATAATAATAATAATAATAATAATAATAATAATAATAAGCCTTTATTTGGCATAACAATAATCATAACACAATAAAAAACCTGAGATAAAAGGTATACAAATACAAAGGTTTAAGATAAAATATAAATTATTGATTGTGCATCACCTCCAGTAAAAATTGTGCAACCAATTCACAAGTTTCATTGTCAGAATTGTCCAGAAGAAAAGGAAGTCTACTTGATTCTTCCATTTCACTAGGTATCCTAGAAAGAATGTTGGAATATTTTGATCTGATATTAGCAGATTTAGGGCAGCAAAGCAGTTGATGTGCCAATGTTTCAATCTGTTGTTCACCACAAGAGCATACCCTTTCGCTCATTTCCAAGTTGTTAAATCTACCACGCAATAAAGCGGAGGGGAAAACATTGAAGCGAGCAAGTGTGAGGGCTCTTCTCTGCATTGGATTAGTCAAAAAATACAAATAGGGAGCCATCCTGTTTTGATATAGGGGTATTGAAAGATGTAAGGGTGAACAAGTTTTCATAGCAGCCCTAAATAAATTAATCCATTCGCTTTCCAACAATTTTTGTTTTAACAAGTTGTAGGATTCTGAACTAGATAGCGGGAAAAGCGAGTCGAGAGATATACCAAGTGATTCAATCTTTCTTTCGATCAGAGAGAACCATGGATTAGCCTGAGTAACTTTAACAATGAAACAAGTTTTTATTTACAGGAACAAAAAAACCTTGATGTTGACAAAAGAATAAATATTAAACAAGAAGCTAGTATTGAGTGGCTATTTTATTCAAGTTGTTTCAGTATCTTTCTTCACAGTTGTTACAAGTGTGGCTCAGGTCACTAGCTTTGTGCCTTCAAGATATTACATTCAATTTAATTATATATAAACACACCAGTATATGTGACACATTATTCAGTCTTTGATGTCTTCATACTTTTCTCCACATAGCTCTCAGTAATGTAGGTCTGCAAACCATCACCTAAAAATTGACCCAACCATGGTCTGGTTCAGTCAGTCTACAGGAATAGGAACCGTGGGATTCATTCCACACATCTTGGCATGTTCTACATTTTATCTAGATTTAGCATCCCTTTTGAAAGCTCATTTTTAATTTTTCCCTCCTTTCTGTCCAATCAAATCCCTTTTGGAGGCCATCCCCAGCCACCACAAAGCTCCCTCCCTCCCCCCCCCCCGCCATCTGGATTGGGCTGCCCACCATGTGGAAGTATCTTTTATTTTGCTTCTTCCATTTCTCAGATGACTAATTCTGGGATCACCAAATGCTGGTTTTTGTATTTTCTATGACCCAGAACTATGTGTCATTGGCCTTGATTTGCTTGGGAAACTCACTTGGTGCAAAAGTCCCCCCTTCCCTGAGAGAGAGAGAGAGAGAGAGAGAGAGAGAGAGAGAGAGAGAGAGAGAGAGAGGCTGTGATAAAATTATTATAATGATGCAAATTGATTGCTGTGTCCTAATTTGTTGCTGTTGTCTTGGTGTCGCTATAGCTGGCGATAAATGTATTTGAACATGGCAGTGTTTCTGCTTGCCATAAATAGCACAGCGTCTGCATTCCCTGAATTTCTACAGTATCAGCTCCACAGAAGGATAAACAACACACCATAAACGAGCAGAAGGCACAGTTTAGATGGAATCATTATGCAAATAGGTTATGGCATGCTTTATGTGAGAATACCATCCCTAAAGAGACCTAATGGGATGGCTGACCTATAAAGCCTTTAATTTGCTGGTGGTGTTTCATTTGTTTTCCAGTTCCTCCAGGAATAAAACTTTTAATTGTGAAAAGTTCTAAACTGCATAACGCTCAAGCTCCCAGTTTGTAATTAATGGCTCTGTCATAATGCAAAGATAGAATTTTACCTTGAATACATTTTGGAAGATAAATAAATTAATAGCCAACTCCCCTGAAGTCTTTTAAGTTGGGGTGGGAGCGATAGCAAAGTTAGTACTGCTCTTGAAGTATCTGGGGATGAACCGGAAGACTGGCTGAATGCATATTCAGTCTGGGAACATTCTTGGGGGCACCCACTGAAGTTCATAGACGACAGATTCAGGATGGGCACTTTAATCAATGAGAAATTAAAATGGTAAAATTCACTGTCAGAAGATGTGGTGATGGTTGAAAGCCTAAATGGCTTTAAAATTTGATAGGCCCCTTCCGCACATGCAAAATAATGTGTTTTCAAACCACTTTCACAACTGTTTGCAAGTGGATTTTGCCATTCCGCACAGCTTCAAAGAGCACTGAAAGCAGTTTGAAAGTGCATTATTCTGCATGTGCGGAATGAGCATAAGAGTGTTCCACCAGGCTCTAACTCTGGCCTGCTGGAACTCTCTATCAAGTGACACCCAAGTCCTGTGGAACCTGGCTCAGTTCTGCAGGGCCTGCAAGACTGAGCTGTTCCACCAGGCCTATGTCTGAGGACAGCAAAAGTGTCATTCTAGTTGGCCTCCTTTCCCTGCCCTATCCTTCCTCTCCCTCCTCTTTTACTTTCTCCTCTTTTACTTTCCTGTTCCTTTTCTCTCCCTATTTCTTTCTTTCTTTTTTCTGTTCTACCATCATTAGTAAGAGCACTGCTTGGAATTTTAATGTTGCCACAGGAAATTATTTTTAACTCTGATTTTACACTGTGTGATGTATTTATTTGAACTTTATTTTATTGGTTGTTAGCTGCTTTGAGCCCAACTTTGGTTGGGAAAAGGCAGGGGAGAAATCAAATGAATAATAATCTATATATGTAAAAAGCTAACAGTGTTTTTGTTGATGATAGTATAATTCAGTAACTGCTGGGCCAATTCCTCTGAAAATTCCCAGCCACTATAGGGCACTTTCGCACATGCAGAATAATGCACTTTCAATTGACTTTCATGATTGTTTGCAAGTGGATTTTACTATTTCACACAGTAAAATCTATCTGCAAAGTGCACTGAAAGTGGATTGAAAGTGCATTATTTTGCATGTGTGAAAGTGGCCATAGTCAGCCAGATGAGAGTGTTTTTAGATGTTCACATACCTGAAATTTCACACCTTGCCCAGGTAAAACACCTTTTTCCTGGCGCTCCATAGTGAAGAACATGCAGCTGCTTGTGTGTAACTGTCACCCTTAGAATGTTCGTGCTGCTTAGAATGTTCACTCAGATGGCCAGATATGAGCAGTGGAAACAGTACATAGGCAGTAACTTGAGTGGAAGTGAAACACATACACACACATACACACGAGGGAGAGGGAAGGGAGGGTGGCATGCAAGGGAAGAGAGGGTGGGAGAGGAAAGGGATAGAGGAGGAGGCATGCAAGGGAAGAGAAGTGAGGAAAGGGATGGAGAAGGAGGCATGCAAGGGAAGAGAAGTGAGAGAGGGGAGAGAGTGAGGGGTGGCATGCAAGAGAAGGGAGGGAGGGGTCAGGCACCCTAGATTCCCTGAATACTGCAGTTACAGTTAAGAAAACCAGGCATACATTACTCAGGAGTAAGCTCGGTACAGCAACCTTGACATACTTTGAATGGCTGCGTCGCACCCCTCAGAGGGTTTCCTCAGAAGTGACACCCATTGCCACCAACCAAACTTACTCCCAGGTAAAAGATCATGACCAGCCAGCCTAGATGTGTGGGAGGGGTGCCTTTCCATTCCCCACCCCCAAGGAATGCGGGCACACACATCAATGACATCGCACAGTATCAGGCTGTGTGTTTGCATGAGCATGTACTACTGGCCTCTGCAATTGATTTGCTGCTACTGTTCCTTTCCCATTTCACCACAATAAGCCACAGCAACACGTGGCCGGGCCCCGCTAGTAATAAAATAAAAGGGGATTAGACAGATTCATGGAGGTGAGGTCCACCAACAGCTACTGACCATGATAACTAAAAAAAACAAACCCTCCATATTAGGAGGCAGTAAAATCACTAAATACTACCGGTAGTGCCAGCAAGCAACATTAGGGGAAGGAATTGGTCTATGTGCCCTGTTTGTTGGACCATTATGTGAAACAGCCTAGACCACAGGTCTAACCCAGCAGGCCTCTTCTATCACATGACACCACTGCAACTTCTATGATAGATTGTATGTGAGCAGAAACTAGAATCAGATTTTTGAAAGATTTTTATGTTAGGCAAGACCTCAGATTGTTTCTTGTGGAACATCAAACCTGAAGATACATGTTTTTCTTTGCAGTGCTTACTTTGGGAGTGGGGGGAGAAGTAAATTAGAGTAGACACTGATGTAATTCCCACTAGGATTGTGCATTCAGGTAAACCTGAGCTGAAAAATGACCTGACAAAAGCATATTGGCTTTTTTCATTTGGGGGGGTGGGGCTGAGAATTTCAACAGAGTTGAATATCCAACATCTGGAAAAAAAGTCGAATAGTAACTCGGCTTTTACTGTTTTGGGCTCTTTAAAATTTTCTATTCATGCTGATGATATATAAATATTATCAGCCTTCCTTCAATCCCTTTAGTTCTAGTTTACGGTTCTGATATAATACTGTCCAACCATCTAGCACTGGTAGGCAATGAAGAGTGAGACACTGACCTGTGTATCCCTCCCTTTATAATCTCCCATAGCCATTCTTCCCTTTCGGTTTTGCAGCTACCTATGGTAGTGGCATTTTAAAACCAATTCTTGACCCAAACTATAATTTCTTTCCTTGGTTAGATGTGGGGATTTAGATATTGAGCTTTGGGATACTTACAGTACATATTAAGCAAGTTGTAAGTATGTATTAAGTTATGCAGAAAGTATTAAGATGGCAGTTGTAAAACTAGATGTAATTAGCTCCAAAACAGAAAGGGATTGCCTGTAAGGAAGTAATGCATCAGTCTAGAGGGCAGTCCTGATTGTCTAAGCATAGTTATATTCTGAGCCTCATAAATGCTGTCCAAGGTACTATTTCATTTTTACTAGCAGATTTATGTTAACAATGGTGGGGAGGGGAGAGGAGGGGTGTGGATTTTTCCCCATCTGTAGCAAAAACCAACTTTTGCTCTCAACTCTCTCAAACTCCTGTCTGGATAGGAATGGGGTCTGATGGAATTAGGCTTCCAATGCACACTCTTCGGCCAAGCACAGAAAAAAAAATTGAAAATA
Source organism: Sphaerodactylus townsendi (assembly GCF_021028975.2). Taxonomy (NCBI): domain Eukaryota; kingdom Metazoa; phylum Chordata; class Lepidosauria; order Squamata; family Sphaerodactylidae; genus Sphaerodactylus; species Sphaerodactylus townsendi. The sequence goes on along the minus strand of NC_059437.1, from coordinate 20,896,286 downwards.
ATCTGAGAGAAAACACCTTCTATGATTGGCCAAAGAGCAGTGTTGTCCCTAACCTGAAATCTTACTAACCATTGCAACTTTCTTCCCCCACTTCTACCCTCCCCCACAGAGAATCTGTAGGCTGCTGCACCAGCCTTGGTTGGCATGCAATTGCAAAATGCATGACATCCATTGAGCAGATAGGAGAGCACCAGCCAGCTCTCCCATTTGTCACCTCAAAAATGCCACCATCCTGTTGCCCACAAGAGACCCAGCCAAGATAAGGGGTGGTGGTTAAAAATATGAAGGCCAATTGTCTGTCTTGCAATTGGGCTTCAAATTTTTTGAGGGGTTCAATATTTGTTATCTTTTATGGGCTTTGAGAACAGCACTGTCAGAATAGCCAACAAACTGAAAAAAGCCAAATCACTATTTGGCTTTTTTTGGCTGTTGGATATTCGGCTCTGTTGAAATGCCTGGTCCCCCCACCCCAAAAATGAAAAAAAAAACAGGATGACTTTGTCCGGGGTGGGTGGGTGGGTGGGTGGGTGGGTTAGCTCAGGTGAATGCAGAGCCCTAGTGGGAATTACATTAGTGTCTGCCATATGTTACTTCTCTCCCCACCTCCCAAGTAAGCACTGCAAAGAAAAATCTGTATCTTTAGTCAATTCCTTGAATTTGGAGGCTACCTGTTATCCAAAATCCTATCCTATCTATCTAGCAAACATAGGCAGACTTTTTACCAGACAAAAGTCAGCCACTTAGAAAAAGGGTTGCTCATAAAATATATTCAGCACAGAGTTGACCCTTGATCTTAGGAAGATGAACTTTGTTGACACAGGTGGAATACCTCCGTTTAGGTCTTGTGGAAGACCCAACTTCTGAACATATACTTGTATGCATCCTGGTAGGTGAGAAGTAACACTCTTGCAGATTCATGAGCAACAAAATATTCAGGCTTGTAGGGGCTAATCAGAGATTTGTCCATGCACTGTTCTTTCATACGTATTCACAATTTCGGGGGCAAGCTAATGATTTTGGAGAGCCACCCTTTGGTTGCAAAACTAGCATGAAGATCACTTGTCACTGTGGACTCTTGCAGAGCAGAGCTGCTAGCATCAGTTATTTGTTAACAAATCTGATCTTCCCCTATAAATCACTTGCCTGGGGGCCCAAGAAGGAAGATATCAGCTAAAAGAGAGAGCAGTGTTCTTTGACAATGATTTATTCAAGCTTTGCTTAATGGGTTTCCTTAAGCTACTGGATTGTATCATTCTCTAACTCAATTGTTAAATTCCCAGACATGACACTATATTATTAAAGATTCCTTATGGAAGAGTTAGGTTATCATTACTAGGCAATGAGAAGTATATGACAGAGCTTGGGAGGAATTATGTCCTCGATTCCAGTGCACTCTGCTGGATTTGAATAATTTAAAGCTGTTCATATTAAATAACATATGCTGTATACAGGTGCCTCTGTGTTCATACCCCTGAGGTAGGAAGTCTCCATTTATATTTAGTTAGCACCAGTGCTTAGATGCTATTTCAAAACCAGAATTAATTGCATTTAGTAATAACATATTAAAGCATAACATGCATACATAATGCACACTGACTGAGAAAGCAGGGACTTTTACAAGTTGCTATTCTAGATGGACTGCCACAGCATTTTGGATTACACAACCCTCCAGGGACTTGGCTGGATCAAGATGTAACTCCAGAGATGTAAACCTCAGCAAAAATTAGCAGCTGTCTAAGAGGACATAAAATCCTTTAAAGCCTTTGTGAGATTCAGCATACGCACCTATATAGAGACTTCTTTTGCAGTTAAGATGTGCATGTCAACAACTTGATTGCCCCTTCCAAATCACAAAAGGAATGACAAGTAAGCGGGTTCTAAATCCATATCTGAATATCATACATGGTTTAGGATTTTTTTTAAAACCCATCGAAAATCCGTTCAAAAAACTCATACTCAAATGCACAAATAAATTGCCTTCTAGGCACAGTGGTTGATAAATGCTGGCAAGCTTTCCAAGTATGTTGAAATCATGGGTCAAAATAAATGGAGAAGTGAGATTGAGACCGTGTGTATGGAATATGGTTACAGAAGACATTATACAGCACCTGACTAATGGAAAAGCAGGTGGGAGTCCAATCATTACCTAGATGGGAGACTTCTAGGGAATCTTACATAAGCAAGTTGCCCATTGAAAGAAAGGCCGGGGGGATATAAGTGCAATAAATAACAAAATCCAGTGTTAGGACGAAGAACGCATAAGCTTCCTATTAACCATCTTTCCTTTGGACATGTGTTCCTCAATAAGGTGGCCAGATCTTTTCAGACAGTGATGCTCATTGCAGCTGCTCACCCAACCCGGCCTCCTGCATTGGGAAGAATGGGTTCATTTTGCTTTAACAAGGATGATTTCACCAGTTTCTTTTGGCACTGGAGCATGAGCCCTTTGCTTTAGTTTTCAATATCTTCAGTTGATTTATACCTTTTCTCCTCCTTGTGTTACTGACATACACCCAAGGGGGGAAGGCAGGGAAGAGTCCTGACATGTAAAGACCCATGTGTAATGTACACTGGTCTTTTGCAGTGTACTATCAATTTGTGTGTGCCCATCAGTAGTATGGAGAAGGAAGAGAAACAAACAAATAGCAGACTCTTGAAGCTGCAACTTGTGCATGTCCAACACTGTGTATAGACTTTTGGAAATGTGGAATCTAATGGAGGATTCCTCCACTTTAAAAGCACATCCAGACCTTTTAGAGGAAGAAAATAATTTCAGGAGCATCTGTGTTGCAGCCTACGTCCCTAAACTCTTGTGCTCAAAATTCTCAAAGGCTCTGTGGTTTCACTTACTTCTACAAGTATGCATGTCATGAGCCGAGTCAGACAGTGGAGTACAGAATTCAACAGTGCAATAGGTATTAGGAACTGTCTATCACAGCTTTATTCTTCTCTTCCTGAAAAAAACTCAGGATTATGGAAATTGTTGTCTCTTCCCCTATTTATCCTGCAAGGTAAGTTAGGCTGAATGCAAGTGACAGTCCCACATGAACTGCAAGCAGAAGCGAGAGAAAATAAAATTAAAATACTGCTAGTCCCTGTAACAGTATGTTAATTCTGGGTACAGTCCAGAAGTGATAATGGGTAGCTCAAGAATCACTGGAAGCTCTATGGTTTTACCACATAGTTTCTGGTGATTCCTAGAGTTATCACTTCTGGGTAGTAGTCCTATCGCTGACATCATCTGCCCCCCAGTTCTCCCACTGGCTGCCAGGCCTACCTACAAAAAGGTTATTCAGAGCTCAAAACACATGCCAGCAGATGTGAACTGTTAAGAGTGAAGTTATGCAATGCAATGCAGAACTTCAGCATCTCGCACTGAGGATATTGTAAGAAAGCACCTACAAAAAAAGGGAATAAAATAACAATGGTTATTTAATAGGGGTGGATACTAGATTTGTTAAGAGATATTTATCTTAACTCCTGTTTAATCAGTTTTTCCCTGAAATACAACCTTCCATTTCTTTTCCCAAATTAACTCTGTTTTGATCAAAGAGTAATTCTAAGAGAGAAATAGAGCTTCTGTATAATTTCATAATTTCACTCTGCAGATGCTCAGAGGCAGGCAATACCTTCACAAACCTTCCTATTTTTCTTGTAGATAATCACCTTGTGACATGCAATGTAAAACGATTGTACAGGCTTAAGTTACAAAAGGGTGCATTGATTTGTCTGCAAGGAGACCTAAAGGAGAAATACTTCAGGGGTCAAAGACCATATCTAAAAAAAGGGAATTTCAGAAAAGGAAATTCCACCATCCCCATAATAATGCTAGTGGATACCAGAAAAAAAAAAGAACTCCCTCTACTTAACAAGCACAGTTGGAACATGCACTAACTTATGGTTCTCTCAGGAGCTATCATGGCTGGTATGTGATCAAATTTCTTTAACTGAAGAAGGCACTGAAGGGAATAGGGATGTAGTAGATCAGCTCCTGCTATTGGCAGGCACCGTGAAACATGTAGCTTGTAGAGGCCTAGCATAATGCTAGGATCCTGCCCTTATTTACAAAACCAATGTGGAATCTTTTGTCTGCTACCATTCAGGCTCTGGCTCTCAAATATGGATCAAGTATGCATCTACAAAAATGATCCAGAGGATGCCAAATCCAGGCAGCATATTTGATATCCCCATTATGACTGGGGACACTGAAACCACGGCAACTGTTTATTTCACCAAGAGAAAGAGAGTCAGGAAACAGGAACTGGGTGTCAGCAGGAAAAAAAGTCATTTGGTCTACTTGCCAAAGAATTCCATGGGCATCATTTTTTTTAAAAAAACTGATTGGAGAAGAGAGATGGGGGACACATGAGCCGAGTGAGTTGATGACAACTGGAACACAATCTTGTGATACTTTAACATTTTTATGATATTGATGACCTCACAATCCCTCACACCATTTGATGAATGAGCACCAACGTTGTGCATTAGTAACAAAAAAATAAAGTTAAAGCAACCACTTGGCCAAGTAGATCATCAGTGCCTCTTTTACAAATTTAGAAGAACTGTCATTCCAGTCATTTAGTGAATTGTTGAGAGTTGAGAAAGATCCATCAGGTTCAGTACCCACAAGGCCAGTGCCTTGGCTGCCCCCCCCCCCTAATTCTGGCCTGGTGATTTGTACTCTTGAGTTGGAAATGAAGCTGCCACCATCTCTGATAACAAAAATACTGAGCTTAATTTTTTTTCACATTTCTGGACCACTTTATTTCCCTACCATTCAGTTCTTCACACCTTATTTCTCAACTTCACATTCACGTATTTCTCAGCCTTGTTTTTCACAGCCTCAAGGTAAAAAACCCGGACTATTAAAAAGGTGTCATCCTTTGCAAATACGTCTTCAATTAGAAAGGTATCTGAGAGGCAATTAGTTGCAAAGGACTCAAAATGTAACTCTCCTGCATTGCACAATGTAAAAACATAATAACACCCCCCCACCCCACACACACAACCCTTTCTATCCAAAAAGCAATAGACATACAACAGCAAGCACAGAAAGAAGTATTCCATCAAGCCCAGTATTTGGGAGGGTAGGTTTTGTTCAAAATCGCAGATTCATGCAAGTAATTAAAGAAGGGCTGCTTAATTGCAGAAAACTTAACCAATGAATACAAAGAGACAGGAGCAATAGAATGCACACCTGGGTCTTGAGACTGCAAAGGCAAACACATGGGGCTCTGGCAAAACTGAAATGGTACTAGTGAAATGGCCATCACAGCCAGTGGGGTATGCCTATGTTGACAGAAAGTCGCTAAATCATTCCTTTAGAAGTGGCCTGTTGCGCGTGATTACAGGAAGATTCCCTGAAAAGACAAACAGACCTCAATTACTGGCAGGAGGCTGGATCCAATAAGTTTTTTTTAATACAAAAATGATCTCCTTTGATTCCCATAAGGACTATGCAGGGGGAAATGGGATATTCAGTGAGTCATGGCATGTGGAATTGGGATATAGCAAGGAGGAAAACCAGATGAAGCTAAGGCCGTTTCCGCACGGCCCATTAACGACGGCCTGGGGGCGGTAAAAACGCCGCCCCCAGGCCGCCGTTTGCACAGGCGCTGCTGCTGCAACGCAGCAGCGGCGACCTGACTCCGCTTCCCTCCCCACAGGGCGGCGTCAGGCCGCCCTAAACAACAACCCTTTAAAGGGTTGTTGTTGGGGAGGAAGTGTCTTCCCGGCAGCGCAGTGCGAACCGCGCCGCCAGGAAGATGCTGTCTCCATCTTCGCCAGCCAGATTGTCCTCTTCGTCGCCTGTTGGAAACGTCGCAGAGCCCACACTGTCCTCCCACCTCCAGGGGTCGGAGGGCAGCGCGGCGGGCTGCGACCAGCAGGCAACGGCATTTTACTCCAGGACACCGTGGAGTGGGCAGGAAGAGGCGGCTCCGTGCGGAGCCGCCTGCCGCCTGCCGGCCTCCGCTTCGCCTGCTCGCATGCTTGCGTGCGAACGGGCTTGCGCCCCCACGCCGCCAGAACTCTTGGCGGCGTGGGGGCGACTGGAGGCCGTGCGGAAACGGCCTAAGTGAAAAAGCTAGCTGGATTCAGAGTTTACCTTAACTTATGGATAACAACGGTAGCTGCCCTGTGACCTGTGTTGGGGAAGGGGTGTTGCCAACCCACAGCCCCTCCCCCTGAAGGTAAGGGAAGGAAAAGACAGCAGTCTCCCTCCATTGCCACTCACCCCTATCCTGTCTAGGGCCCAGGCCAACTACTTGAAGCGACAGCCCTTCACAACCCCCTCATCCAGGCCACAAGGGCTAACTCCATTTGGGGCTTTGGAAGTTGGCTTTCCAGCCACTTCATACAGTGCGAGGGCCATCTTTTCTTTGGGCCCACTAAGGAGGGGCAGTTAGTCTGGGGCTGAATTCTGAAATTTTGTCTAGGGCCCCAGAATCACTAAGACCACCCGTAGCTGGATTTAACCAACTATTTTCCCCCATCCAAATAAGCTGATTTTCTAAATTTTGGGGGTAACACAGAGGTACCTCATTTTGACTGTGGGCCAACAGCTGAAATACATTCACTGAATTTTACAAAGAGATTTGCCTGGTGTATATCAAAAGCTGAGTTTTAAAACTGCTGATTGAAAAGTCCTTTGTGTCAATGCCAAAGCAATCCCGATTCCCTTCTCAGAGCCCAGCTGTGCATTACACTGATTTCTTTTTATCTTTGGTGAGCTGCTTTGAACGTGACTGGCTTTGTTTTGAATCCTTTATTTAGTAAATGTAGAAGTATTTTTAATTAATAGTACGTACATGAAAGTGTCATATCAAGTATTTTTAATTATGTGGCATTCACTGCCACAATGGAGTGATGACCACTAGTTTAGTTGGCTTTAAAAACACATTGGAAAAACTATGGTGGACATGTCCCTCAATGGCTGTCACCACAATGACTGAATGCAACTTCCATAATCAATAGCCATCACCTTCTGAATAACAGTATGAAGTTATGGTTGGAGGACGCCTTGCTTATTAGCCTTCCAGAGGCCTCTTCTTGGCTACTGGGTAAATTGGGGTGCTGGACCTTTGATATGATGCAGCCTTATTCTCATGGACTTACAGTGCAGTCCATTGTGGGGAGGGTGAATTGTCTCCTGGAAGTGATGCAAAGGTGTGCCAATGCTAGTGCCCCTTCTACCAGTGTAAAGGGCAAATACACCAGTGGGAGGGCAAATATACTGGCAGCAGGGCACCACATAGCTATGCAACACCCAACCCCAGAAATTGCCTCTGTGCTGATGTTCCTCTAGCACAGGAACCTGTACAGGTGGGGATGGTCTAAGAGTGTTCCCGGGGGTGGAGCTGACTTTAGTCTGCTTCCAAAAGATTTTCAGTCCAGGAAGATCCCCTTTGCCAGCCGCCAACTTAGTGCTGCCACTCCAAAAAGAGTGGCATAGCCTATTGAACTCAAAGGGTTTTTTTGGGCAGCCAGGGATTTTTCTGTCATTTCTGTTTCCTGCACCACCTGAAACCTTTTTAGAAGTGGTGCAGCTGCACCACAGTGACACCGTTCACAATGGCTGCAAATCTGTGTCCCCCCATCTTGTGGGTTGCACTAGTACACTTTGACATTTGATTTGTTCTTTTGTCAGTCCCATTTCCACCTCCTGATACTGAATCAGACAATTGGTTAATAGTGTGTGGTCTGAATGTTTATAGCTTTCCAGAATCCCAAGCAGATGTCATTCATTTCTCCTACTACCTGATCCTGTTTACTGGAGGCTTGGGGAACTCAGTGTGGGAGCTTCTGTATGCAAAACCAGTGTTCTATATGTAAGCTAAAACACCTCACCTGTGACTTCTCCCAAAGGCATGAATAGCAGACACTGACTTAGAAGGTAAAGGGATGCATTTGGAAAATTGTCAGGATAGATATTAAATCTGCTTCCTCCTCTAATGAACCCCAGCCACTCTGTATCCAGCCTGCTCCAATCTGCTTAGCTGTTTTTTAAATTCTGCTTCTAAGTCATTCTAAGGCAGGCCTGACTGACTGTTGGAAGGCAGAAGGAAATTTCCCTTATTTTGTTTCCTTCTATATGGGTCCATTATTTTTTCAACCATTTTGGTTCGCTGTTTTGGGATGTTTGGGGGAGAGGGAAGGCTTCTGTTTTTCAATGTTGGCTTTATAGGTTATTTTTCATTACATACTTTGGCTTGTGATGTGTAAGAGGAAACATAAACTGACTTAGCGCAATTCTGCTTGTGAAAGATCTTTTGCAACATTTAGCACTTTCCTTTTTATGGACAATAGGGCCCAGAAATTGATTCCACAAGATCTTGGGCAAGTAAAAACACATGTGTGGATATGATAAACTTGACAGTGCAAGCAAAAAACCAATAACAAAGAAGCGCGTCTGTTCCAGAATGAATGCTGGGGATTACAAAATGCACTGGACACCATTTAGGAAGCTTGACTTCAACACTTGTGCAATGATCACAGGCTCACAATCAACTGCTCTCTCTGTATTAGTTAATGACAAAGTGGTACTTCGAAAATTTCAGGAGTTACCCTAGGACAGTGGTGGCGAACCTTTGGCACTCCAGATGTTATGGACTACAATTCTCATCAGATCCCCATGCTGGCAGGGGCTGATGGGAATTGTAGTCCATAACATCTGGAGTGCCAAAGGTTCACCACCACGGCCCTAGGAATTACGTCAATCCCCCACAACTATCCGTTTTATGCATCCACCCTCCATTAAGAAGTCGAACCTCAAATTTTTGAAATGAATAAATGGCATTTAAAAATAACTCATTTCAGTTTCCGAAATGGCAGCTTAATTCAAAGGTTTACTCTCCCAAATGGATAGCTTGTTAACTCAAAATCACTTCATTCTCTCTAATGCTTGCAAAGAATCAAAGAGCATCTTATAAATCATTTAAAAAATTCCAGCTTCATTCTACGAAAAGCTACTTAATGAATTAAATTAGTTGTTTTAGATACAAAGTGAGATTTATTTCTTTTTCATCATATAAGAAGATGTATAGAAAACACATTTTAAAAGTCAGTATTTAGAGAGGGGAAAAGAAAAGATATTGCAGTGGTTTACTGGTAGTATTTTGGTGTCTTCAGTGCTGCAATAACTGGCACATTCTACTATACAGAAATTTTAAAATGCATTGTGACACCAGATTAAATATCATTAGGGATGCTATCAAATCTCAGAATCCCATATTAAATTAAATAACGGCACTAGAATCAACTAGGCCTGTAATTGCGACAGGGGGCAGGGAACGTGGTAAGCGCTCCAAAAAGAGAGCATGCATGTCCCTAGGCAGTTGAACGGCTGGCCTCACCACCCAGCAATTGCGCGCTGACGCACGCGGGCATTTGGGTGGAGCAAGCCGCCTATATAAGGCGGACTGGGACCATGGAAAGCCCAATGCAGAAAGCAGCCATTGGTAAATCTTAAGTAGAGCTTCAATCACACCCTGTCCCTCCTTTGTATTTTGAGGTTAATTCAAACAGCAATGAAATTTCAAAGACTTGGGTAAAGCTCAAAGAATACATTGTGCCTCTAGGAGCAAATGTTATTAATGAGAGTGGAGTTCAGGAAGTTGCCCTGCAACACGCTGCAAGACTATGACATGCAAATAGATTCTGCCAGAAGTTTAATCAAATTCATTATACATGGCTTGCCCTTTCTCCATGCCGAGCAGAATACAACAATGTATCGAGAAGCAAAAGCACAAGCCACTTAATCTACATCATAAATGTGGTCAAACTCCAGACTATTTGTCATTAACCAGATTTGCTGACTTGGTTTCCCACCCCAAGGGAACCACAGGTTTTCCAAAGAATAACTATGCTTTCCTCAAAATGCAACAGGTGAAATTTTGGCACTGTGGCTCTATCAAATGATCTGTCAAAGGGGTTAAATAACATACCCTTTAGACCAGTTCTACAGATAGTGTTTCATTTGTATTCTACTAGTCTCCTTTTCCCAAAATACTATAACTTGAGGGCAACCACTTAAGTTGATGGGCAGTAGGTTCAGGACAGGCCAACATTTCCTGTGAGCTGTGTAGGTGTGTGGCCGCATGGCCACCGGGTTGGTGTTGAGCAGGTAAGGGGCCACCTATCAGGATGAGCTCTCGCAGGTAGCTCAAGTTCCATGCAGCTCTGGGTAATGTTTAGAAGGAACATTGGAAGACCACAAACTTTAAAAAGGGACTAGATACATTCATGGACAATAGGTCCAGCAAAGATATTACACATAACTCCATGATCAGAGGTAGTAAATGTGTGAATAGTGACTAGGAGGTACACCAGGGTAAGGCCTGACTTCTACATACTGTTGTCAGCCCTCCAGAATAACTGGATATATTGGCACTGAAAATATATATATAAGTATTCCTGGGTTTTGAGGTTCCAAATACCAGTATGTTGTTCTGATCTTTTTTTTTGGGGGGGGGGGGGAAGGGTCTGATATTTTTGGCTCTATTATTACCCATTGGAAATTTTTGGGAGGGGGTTAAAATACTGACATCAACATTGTAGAGAAGCTGCTGGGACCTCATCTTTAAATTATCCCCAAATTTCTAGTCAGTTGGACCAAGGGTCACATGTGAATGGCCTAAGCCAGAGGTGGGATCCAACCAGTTCTCACCACTTCTCTAGAAGTGGTTACTAATTTTTTTCTGAGTGCCGAGAAGGGGTTACTACAGCAACCTCCCTGCCCAATAGGGACTGGAGGTGCGTGTGTGCGGCGGCGCCACTATTTGAATCCCACCACCATCGGAACCTGTTATTAAAATTTTTGGATCCCACCACTGCTAAGGACCCCCAATGAATGATCTTCCACAGGGAAGTGGGGATGGAAATCTGGCACTCCCTGATCTTGGTCTTACATTCTGACAACTACCCCACACTGGTTCTCTTTTGTGGTTGGCTCTGCGCCTGAGAACAGCTTTATCAATATCATTTTTAGACTGCTCATTTATTTTATGTTGTTCTTAATGTCTTGGCAGGTTTTTATCATTTGGTGTTACGGCTATGACTTTTTAAAATGTTTTAACTGGCTTGAATTTTATCATTTCATTCATTTGTTGGTATTGCTTCATTTTATTTTTTTTTATGAACCACCTGGAACAGATTCTAGAGAGGCAATATACACATTTTCTAAATAAATAAATGTATATATGGCAATTTGCATACATGAAACATCATTACATAAAGACATCCACTTATTTCACTGACTAATTACCACTCTGAATACACTTTAACTCTCAACAAACTTGAAAGATGCACTAGACATGAAGAATTCATCTTTGTGCACCATACTGTAATTAGTCATCATCAGTCTTTCTAATAACTAACTTGGTACATTGCACTTATGCTAGAGTTGCCAACTCAGAGTCAGGAAATTCCTGGAGATTTGGAGGTGGAACCTAGGAAGCCCAGGGTTTGAGAAGGGGATGGTCCTCTAGTGCTACAGAGGTCCATCTGTCAAAGCAGTCATTTTCTCCAAGGGAATCGGTCTCCTTAGCCTAAAGATCAGTTGTAATTCCAGGAGATCTCCACCCCCACCCTCAAGGAGGTTGGCAACCCCAAGCTTATCCATAGGTCAACAAAACGGGTGCTGTATTCGATGTACACATTTGTGAATACTGTGGGACTGGCCAGGTATCCCATTTTTTTTGTAAATTTTGTCAAACATCTAATGAAGACTGACACATTTTATTGCTCTTGAGAAAGCACAGAATGCTGAGAATCACTGAATGTCTTTTAAAAGAAGAGGGAGAAATTGACTTGCTTAAATTCCTAAAAGTTTAAAGCATTGGTACTCACTCCATTGCTCACAGAGGCGGATTCCGCATGGGCCAAAACCAGTACTCCAGGGATGGTAAAAACGCCACCCCTGAGGCGCTGTTCACATGGCTGTCTCCTCCATAACGAGGCAGCATCGTGCTTCCCCCCCCGCCAGGGCGGAAACACTGTTTTCCTGCCTCGCTCAGTGAGGGAGACTTTTCCCTGCTGGCGCTGTGCAAACTGGGTTGGCACTGGGTTGGAGGCACCGCTTTTCGACACCTCCATTCCCCCCACACTTACCTTCTCTCCCTGCAGAACTCCACAGGGATGGGGAAGCCCAGAGCTCCACAGGGATGGGAAGCCCATGCTTTCTTTGACCCCTGGAAGGTAAGTGTGTGTGTGTGGGGGGGGGAATTGAGGTGCCTCTGAGGTGCCTCTGTGGGCCATGGCTGCTCTGGGGCCGCTCGCACCTCACCATGCAAATGGCCCCGGGGCTCCACCGGCATCACATTCACAATTATCATCGAATCAAAAAAATTAATTGACTGGTGGCAGCTCTCCAAGGTCTCAGGTAGAGGACTTTCATATCACCTCCTACCAGACCCTATAAATGGGGAGAGAAAGCGCGCCCCAGGCTTCAGCCTGGCGGCGCCATTGCAACGGAGGAGGAAGGAGTGGAAATCCTCCCCTACCTGCCGGCTGGCCGAGACAGTCACGTGGCTGGGTACCGGCACGTGACTGGGGCCAGACAGCCTATAAGAGGCTGCACCAGCAGGGACTGTCCTCTTTCAAGGCGGCAGCAGAAAAGGCCCTCCCTTCCCTCCCATTTTGAATGGTTATTGGGGTTTCTTTATTGTTACGCTTTGTTGCAGTTCACTGGGCGGTTTGGGCATAAGAACACATCCTATTTGGGAAGGCAGTAGCTTGCATGCTGGACCTTCCCACATCGGGGGCCTCCATATGAGGTCCGTGGTGGCGATAGAGCTCGTGAGGGCAAGCCTTGGGGCCGCGCTGAGAGCTCGCTGCCCGGCAGGAAGGGGTGTCACAAAATGGGTTTGCATCCACGTGGCACCTAGTAACTTCCTGTTTCAGTTCCCTTGGGGGATGTGCTGGACAGCGGTGCTGTCCGAAGTGCCTAAGGGGTCAGCTGGGGCTGCCCTATAATTAGGTTTAGCGGCTTGCTGCCTGGGGGTCAGGATGTGCTCTGTTATGGTCGCCCAGCTTCAAGGTTATAGAATACGTTGAATAAATTGGGCTGCGGCCAATTTCTTTTCCAACAAAAAGATGTGTCCTGGTCATTATTGGAACGAGTCTCCACACATCCGCATGCAATGAGTAAGGAGGTTTCTATATGCAAAGCAAATTCTCTGTCACTGAACCACAGCCCTGCTCATTCTGACACACTTGTATCACTACCTTTTTTTTCTGAGGCTGAAGGAATTTGTGCCAGGAAAAGAGTGATAGTCCCAGAGCGCCCTGCAAGATCACAGGAGGAGCCATCATGGTATGGTGGATAAGAGCAGGTAGATTCTAATTTGGAGAACCAGGTTTGACTCCCCACTCCTTCACATGAATCTCAGACTCTTATCTGGTGAGCTGGATTTGTTTGCCTGCTCTGACACATGAAGCCTGCTAGGGGACCATGGACTAGCCACAATTCTCAGAACTCTCTCAGCTCCACCTACCTCACAAGGTGTCTTTTGTGGGGAGAGAAAGGGAAAAAGGAGTCTGTAACCCTCTTTGAGATTGTTTGCAATTGAAAAAAGCAGGGTATAAATCCAAACTCTTCCTCTTCTTCTATGGTGATTCCCTATTTCCTGGGAAGAGACAATGGAGAGAGCAGAATGAGATGCTTGAAGGAATCAGCAGGACTAAACAGAGCAAGAGAGAATTACTGCTGCCCTTCCCGGCATGTGCTTCTCCCATCAGGAAACAAGAAATCACTCTAAAAGCTCATTCAGTGTTACCTGGTACTCTGGGACCATCCTGATGCTTTGGGAAAATGGCAGAGTGTAGATCTCTTGAACTTTGCCTTTTCCACAGCCACAAGCCACTCTTCCCATAGACATACAGAAGCAAAAGTCAAACATGTTGTACATTTCAATGACTGACAGGGAGATGTGCCCAGGCAGGTTTTGCACAGTGACCATGTTTGGCTTGTACTTTTAGGACACCCTGTAGGGGAGATGTGACAGATTGAGACCCATCACTTCTGAAGATATACCGCTCCCCCATCACAACTCAAGTCTCACTGGTAACAGGTGGACTCACCCTGTTGAGCTCCCTTCCCTCTCCAAACCCCACTCTTCCCAGCCTCCACCCCTAAATCTCCTGGAATGTTTCTACTCAGAGTTTGCAACCCTATGCATGTCATGGTCCTAGCAACATCTCTTTGGGAAGCCGCATCTGATTCAGATCCAAATTATACTTTTGTTCCATATTTCTCTCCATCCCCCAAACATGTGGCCTTCCACTGCCCTTTGACTTCCCCGCTACCATAATAATCTCTTCATGAGTTTTTAAGAAATAATCTGTGCGAAACACAAATATGCTTGACAGCTTTTACAAGACTTAACAAACATTTTCAAAAGGGGGTGAAATGAATCAATTCTGCATGCAGCCTAACTTTACGATCATAGTGAAAATATCTGAGTCGCTACCAAATCCCATCAAAATAAGCAACATCCTCTTGTTTTTTATGCACGTAAAAGCCTCAAAATGGGAACTTTCATGGGTAAAGTTGGGGTTCAAGTACAGAAAGGAAAAAAGTACTCTGCACTTCAAAACACAACTCCCTGTTTCTCTCTTCTTTGCTTAAACAGTCTCTTGCCACCCACATTGTAGCAAGTTTTCAAAGGTATGCAAACAGAAACCTGCCCCCCTTGTTTCTTGCCTACTCGGGTAATTAATGAGGATCTGAATTGTCTTTGAAGCTGGAGGTTAACACTGACAATTTTTTTAAAAAAAATCTGTTTTTTTTAAAAAGACACAATGAAATCCTGAGCAGGATTAATGGCAGAGACAAAGTGGAGGTAATTATACAAATGTGTTCAATCCTGACTGAGACCTCCTGCCATCTGGGATAAGCGGGATAACACCACCGGTGACGTCCCCCGGGATCTGTAATGCGGGTAGACAGCCAGGTTAATCAAGGAATAAATTTTCACTAGATGAAAGGAAAATGTCTGTGGCAGGGCTGCTCTGCAATTGCGGGGCACTTTCCATTTTGTGTGTATACCTGAACTTTATGAGGGTAGTTTTAAACTGCATTTTGGGACACCTGGTGGCTCAACTCAAAGCTTATCACAGGTCCCTTAATTAGGGCTGATTTACAGATAATGCTGTTGAGCCAAAAGCCCATCCCTGTGCTTCCCTGCAAGGACTTAGCCTCTCATTTAAACTGATGCACACAGCCAAGGACTGTGCTAGCATGCTACCTAAGCACACACAGCTGCTTTGCACAGGTTTTGAAGAAGATGCTGAGCCCATGCAAAATTGCACGGGGAAGCTTTTTCCCTTACCCGGTGTCAGGCTTAAATCAAGTCTTGAAACTAATGGCTGATAAGATTGCCATAACAGCTATCTAGGTTTGTGGGGGCGGGGGTGGTCCCCTTATTTCAGGCTCATTACCCTTTTAGAAAATATGTTCCAAAAGGTGAATCCAGCTTCTGCAGCTATAGAAGAGAATCTCATCAATGCTGTCAACCCAGGTCTGATTTCAGTGTGACACTGGCAGTAGAGCTTGCTGAACACATTTTGCATCACAAATACCCTCCTTCCAGTGCCACCCTTGCTGACTATCAGACAGGTCACAGTGCTACTGCAGTGGCAAGGGAGGGAAGATAACTACTGGGGTCAAATATGACAGTGGGCCTTGTATCATCTTCTATCAATATGGCACTCCAAATGGCTGCTTGGCTGTTGATTAGTCAATGCAGCTCAAAACTAAAGAAACACTATACCTTGGCTACACGATATGTTAAGCAACATACAAGTAGTACAGCAAGTGACTTGTGCATTTAATCTCTACATCAACATAGAACCATCAACGTAAACATGATACTCTGTCCAGTGAGACCCTGACCCTGTGGGATCTGATTCAGTGCCTCAGGGTCTGTAAGACAGAGCTGCATCCACCAGGACTATGGTTGAGGCAGCTATAGTTTTCTATCAGCTTGTCCCCCATCTCATTTCCATCCCTCCTGTTAAATAGCTGTTGTTTGTATCAGTGCCATTGAACCTAGTATGGGTTTTAAATGGTTTTAAAAGTATTTGAAATGTTTTCTGTATTTATTGAATCCGTGGGGAGCTACCATGAACCTGTGGGGGAAGGGAAGTGTATAAGACCAATAAATAAATAAATAAATAAATAAGTTGGCTGTGACTTGGTGGTATTTACACACTCACATTATGCTCACTGGAATCTACCTCAAAGAAAATTCCAATATACATTCTCCCCTGCCTTGAAAGGATCATGTTGTGGAGGTTATTTCCAAAACAGTGAAACTTGAATAAAAGAGTATATGGCATAGGGGAAAACTGGCCAACTGTGTCAACATACCATCACAACAAGCCACTCACTCTCTAAGGCTCATTCTGCACATGCAGAATAATGCACTTTCAAACTGCTTTCAGTGCTCTTTGAACCTGTGCGGAATAGCAAAATCCACTTGCAAACAGTTGTGAGAGCGGTTTGAAAACACATTATTTTGCGTGTGTGGAAGGGGCCTAAGTTTCAACAGTATGAAGCAGATCATGTGGCTCAAGGACAGACACTCACTCCATCCCCCAGATGTATAGAATTAGTGAAGTTTTTAGATCAAGGAATGTTTGTTGATCTACACTAAACAAACAGTGCTGTCCAAACGAGTACAATAATTACACATTTTATGCAAATATGGGAGGACCTTGAATATGACCTAAATAAGTTATACTGATTATTTCACCTCTGGTCTTCATTGATAGAGCGATGCAACTGTAAATCAGCCATTTATGATTCTTTATGTCATACAGTGCTAACATAAGCAGAGTTACATGCTTTAAAGCTCAGTAATTTCAATGGACTTAGAAGAGTGCAACTCTGCTTTGGATGGCACTGTTAGTCTCCAAACATCTATCTTTTAAAAAAAATTGTGCTAGATAGACCATTAGACATATTTTCATTTCTCATAAAACTTGTATACATATATTTCTCCCTACCTCCCCTTAGCGCTGAAGTCATGAAAACCATAATTAAATCAACGAGTGAAAAATGTTTCTTTTTCAGATAACACATATTAATACTTTAAGAACAACATTTAGCCTGTGATGTTATTTGCTTCTCTCTATTAGAATATTTTCTAGTTTACAACAAACATCCAAAAAAGAATTTATGTAAATCAAATTAAGTGGGTACTATCTGAGCTCAGCAGAGAAAACATAAAGATTTCACGTAGCTGAAATGTGGTCTCAGACAACCAGCTTTGGAACATTTTGGCCACTTTGATTACATACAGCACACTAAAAAGAGGCTGATGTCAAATATCTATGAATAACATTGCCATGTGAGGAGGATTATACCGTGGCTTGGACCAGAAACTTCATTGCCCTTAAGCAGGAACTTTCCGCTCACCTGGGAATTGGGAGTTCAGGCCTCAACAGCCTGTTGGAACTGAAAAGAATAGGGATATATAAGATTAGATTGAGACTGTGGACATTTAGTGATGGCAAGTGTATGTGTGCAGGGGAAGGGGAGAAGAACTACAGCTCCCAATGAACTTTGCACAAACGTCCATGTGCTAATCAGCGGTTATCCACCTGTGGGTCGCAACCCCTTTGGGGTTCGAATGACCCTTTCACAAGGGTCGCCTAAGACTCTCTGCATCAGTGTTCTACATCTGTACAATGGATAAATGTTAGGGTTGGGGGTCACCACAACCTGAGGAACTGTATTAAAGGGTTGCGGCATTAGGAAGGTTGATGCTGCCGATTGTACTGCACCATTCTAATGCACTGACAAAGTTACCCACCAAATGAGCTTGAGCTGCTCATAACCAGTGGAAAAGTCCACTGAAAAATCCGATCCCTGCCCATGACTGACAAACAGAATGTGAGACCATTTATGCGCGCACTACTTATCCTGTGGCTATTTGCTTCACAGTGAGTTTTTCTGGCATTTTTTTGAAATAAATGATTTTTACTATTCTCACATAAAAACAGACACACACATAAACAACAAAAACAAAACAAATCACAACCCATTACGCACCCTGCAGTGACTTCCAGCTATCTCATCTTTGATTAAAAATTAACTCCAGATTCATGCATATAATTAAAAACATTAGTTCAACTATTTTTGTTTAAAAGTATTTCCATTCTGCTGTTTTCTTTTAAATGTCAAACCCTGCTATTGTTTTTCTGTTTGAATATTCTATGAAAGGTTCCCAATTTTTTAAAATGTTGTCGATACCATTGTTCTTCAATCGCGATGTCAGCTTTGCCATTTCTGAGTATTTTGTGACTTTCAAAATCCAGTCGTCTTTTATTGGTATCTTGTTATCTCTCCATTTTTGTGCATATAACATACCTTGTTGCCGTAGACATATAGTGATCTGTATTGATTAGGGATATCTTCTTCCAAAATTCCCCCCCAAAAGGCCTCAGTTTTTTTCAAGATTGTCTTCTTCGTAATCTTTTGAAGATTATGCATTTTTATTTGTATAGGGATTCTCCCCTTGTGAATGTCCCTAGCCTAGCTGATCCCTAGCCTAGCTGCCCATCACTACCTTGTTCTTTCGGTGCAACCTCCATTTGGGGAGGTTGTTTACCATTTTTTTCTCCCTGCCATCTTTGGTCTAGAATTAGTTTGCTAGACCATGTCGGTTTCTTGACAATTTCTCCTCAGTGTGGGGAAAACAAGAAGCCTCTTATGGTCCTTCTGAAATTAAAAGTAGCCCAAAGAGTGGGAGGAACTACTGTGGTGTGGATGGTGGAAGGTGGGGAGGAACAAGAACACTTTGAAGAAAGTTAAATGCATGCTGATCCCCTTCACTTGCACTACAAAGGTGGAGGAAAAAGTGCACTTTCAGAGCTATTGGAAATTGTGAGGATTCTCTGATCTGAGGGCAGACGACTGTGAAAGAGGGGAAAATGTGTGTGTAACTGACAGTCAAACCTGAAGGGAATGTATCCTCAATGTGAAGGAGACTGCTAGTGCATAAATGACCTGAGCCATCCTTAAACATATCTTGTTGTTGTGGGTCTTAAGCAGCTGTACATACATGGGTGGTTTGAAATTAGTCACAAAAATTATTTCCCTGATTATAAAATAAGCAGCAGAAGTTAAAAAATAAATAATAATTTTCTTTCCAGATATTGAAAGATAGAAGAGGGGCCAGATGAGGGCTCAGATGTATCACTTCACTGAGCAAAGGACAGAAGGAGCTCTGGGTTTGGGACCCTGGGAATTATATTAAATAAAGTAAAAGAGATGTGTGTGGAGACAATCTTGGGAAGTGGGCTTTTCATGGAAATTTCAAATAGTCCAAGGTAGGAAATGAACTGGAACTTCACCATGTATGGGCATGAATCCTCTAAAAAAGGCTAGTGTGAAAGACTTTGATTGTGCTTGAAAGAACTTTGATTAATCACAGAAAGTTTATTGAGTAGTGAACGCATGGTCAGACACTGGGCAAGGAGGGGCTTCTATCTGGGCTAGCTTTCTATCCCAGTAAGAAATGATTGTATGATCCCTCCTCTTCTGATCCCCCCCCCCATTTTTTGGCTTTACAATGGCCAGAAATCTAATCTAAAAGAAAGAGAGACAGAGGCCCTTTTCGCATGGGTGATATACAGAGGCCCAGGGACGGCAAAAATGTCGTGCAGCAGCGCTGTCCTGGTTACCTGAAAGCGGTATGAAGCTGCCGCTTTTAACCTCACAAAACAAGTGAGGTTTTTGCAAAGCAGTGTCTTCCCAGTGGTGCGGTGCGAACCGCACCACTGGGAAGACGCTGCTTCCCCCGTTGCCTCCACTCACAATCATGGCCAGCGATGCTCTGGAGGGCTGCAGGGACCCGCCCACGCTGCCCTCCGACCCCTGGAGGTCAGAGGGCAATGTGGGTGGGTCCCTGCAGCCCTCCAGGGCAACGCTGGCCATGACGGTGAGTGGAGGGGCTGACTGAAAGGCGCCGGGGGGGGTTAGTGGGGGCCGGTGGGGGTTCACTGCCTCTACCATGCGAAAAGGGCCAGAGAGAGAGAGAGAGAGAGAGATTAGTTCTGATACCAAGATTGGGCAAAGTGAAAGAGAGAAACCAAAATAGAACTAATCTTCTATTAAAAAAAAATCACAGAAGTTGGCCAAAGGCTGATAGTAGCAATAGCTCCCTGCAATAGCAGATCAACACTACAGCAAAAATGGCATAAACACAATGTGTATTTTTGCACTTATTTGGTAGAACCGATAGCTAGCTAATTTTTTGTCTAGTTTGGAGAACTGGTTGTAATCCCACTGAGTCCTTTCGGAACCGGTTGTTACATCATTTGAATCCCACCACTGACTTAAAGCCAGTATCTTCCTTCCAAAATGGATTAGCTAAGACACACCTCCTTGGCTTTGGGCATGACTGAATCTATCTAAGCACTTTGACTTTCATTCGATGATGTATATCATACTGTTGTTTGAAATGACAAGGTAGAGGTGTCAAATCACTCAAAAGAGCTTTATCTTAATAGCTTGATGAATTGTGACATTCATCCTGCTTAACCTTTCCAAGGCACCAAGAGACACGAGGAACAACCTGATTCTCTTAATAAAGTTGGTTTGTAAGAGCATCTAACAATGACCATCATAATAAAATGTCTTTCTTAACAAAACGAGAAGTATTTTAATAGTGATACAGTACCAGTGCACATAGCAGAAATATGCAAATGAAATTACTTTCTAAAAATGAAGAATTTGGATGTGTATCTGAGCACAGTTCAAAGTCCTCATAATCTGCTTTTCTTAACATTCCTTTTACTAATAAAGTAATGCCTAGCATGCCTAATACACCTTTTTAGCATGTGCAAAGTGTTTCACATAGATTATTTCATTGCTATAGAAGATTATTAATTATCCCTTAGGATCAACCCAAATGTTTTCTAACAACAACATTATTTACACTTTTTGGTACAACCAATAAATTGTCCTAGACTGCAACAATTGTATTTTAACTAGTTGCAAGAAATTAAAATACTTGTGTTACAAATGTGTAAAGGGCACCTGCATGCCACTGACCATTTAATTCAATATGGACTTTGCTCAGACCCTCAAATCATCAGCCTGTACTATTGTTACTGAAATCCAGAGGTATGCCAAGATTCCCTAGTTCAGCTCTCAACTTGTCATAAGACATCAAGCATTCTTAAGCTTTGCATATATATTTGGTATGCTAATCTGGCCAATTTACTTGATCCACTTCAGACATCCTTTGCTAGGATTGGTCACATCCCTAAGTACTTTTGGCTGGTGTGACATTTTTGCAGTGTTTAAGTTAACAACATACCTTATTAAGTCTCCACCTTGGTATTAGAGCTGGCAACCATTCACATAAACTCCTAAGAATTTAATTTCATATATACCTGAAGAGCTGAATTTCACACACACATGCACGCACACATGCTGAAAAAAGAATACATTTCATGGAGGAGAAAATGAAGAAAAAGTGTCATAAATAAAAAGCATGTCATTGATGGCCTCAAAGGAAACATGAAACATTATAACATTTACCATCTAATGTCCATTTAATGTTCCATGTATTTTGCACATCCATTGAACCAAACTGCCTATATCTGGGATCTCACAAGAGAATTTGTGATGGCAGAATTAATCTAAGAAGAAAAGAATCTCAACTAGGGTAAGAAATACAGAAACACATAAGAAGACCCTTGCACAACCTGGAGGCGATGACAAGAGAAACCTTTGCAGCAATTTCATTGGCAGAGGAAGCACTATCCTGACAGAGACAATTCCCACTGATACAAAATTATTTCCACCTAATGGTGCAAAATTGTTGTTACATCTTTATCTTGTATTATCTTCCAAGAAGTTGAAGGCAACATGTTAAGCATATTCATCCAATGGATCCACATAACAACTGCTTCTATCTTTATCATTAGCCAGATTCAAATCTTACTTTCCTCTCCACACACAACCTGTTTGGCTACCACAGCGACGGGTGTCATTTCCGCTTTTGGCTGTATAGCAAAATGTTTTTTGTTAAGGGTAGATATTCCACAGAGATCACAATTTTTCCTCTGTACATCTTTCCTGCCACAAAAATTCAAAACCCAGTTAAGACTGTGCTTGGAACCCTCAACACCATTCCATGGAAAGCAGTTCTGATGAAATCAGTGGGACTTCCTACTGCATGATGCCTTCTCCTGAAGCCATTAAGCTGAAGCTGATAAATGAGAAATTATAATGAACAGAAATATTCTTATGCTGAGCTATCCATTCTGTTTTATAGCATTTCCTCCAGCATTTTCCTTTTAAATTGTGCCAAGATTAAGGCATCATCTTTCTCTCACTACATTACTTCCCTTTAAATAGCCTTATATTTCATTGAGAAATAGTTCCACTTTTTAACATATATTTTACACATTGCAATTTTACAGCTTTCAGAATTTAAAATGCCAACACTCAACATATAGCGTGTGTGTGTGTGTATGTTTTTACTTTTAACAGCATACATCCAAAATATCAAACAAATATCCTCCAGAGTCATCTCTTTTTTAACTGTTTATTGCCTTTCCTTCTTATGAACAATTGAATTTTGAAGTTCAGATAGTGGGCAAGCAAATGGTTAGAGCTAGCTCTAGGTAAAGCAAAAGAACCCAGGCACACATTCACTAGATCATTTTAATTTTACCCAGTTCAGCTGCAAAGCTTCTCTCTGGCTGAAGCAAATAATGCTCCACTGTGAATGTTTTCCTTTGCAAAATGAAAAAAAGTACAACAAAAATATTCTGAGATTATTGTAATTGGTTTCACAAATCAACTCCGCTTGGACTGTGCTATTCTAAGTGGCATTTCTATCTTCCGTCAGTAACACCTGCTTCGCTCATAGCTCTCAGGCTCTGTTCTCCTGATAGTTGTATAAATTATTGGCTCTGTCGTGCTATTTGCAGAACTGCTAGATTCATCCCTTTCAGAAAGAGCCTTCAAATCCTGTGGGAAGCAGGAGAGATGTTTGTTGAGACATAATTCTCAGCAGCCAGCAGAAAGAGAGGAGGCATTGGGTGGGGACTTGGGAACCTGAAACTTCCGCATTCAGAGTCAGACCTTTGTCCTGCCTCCTTCAGGAGTGTCTTCTTTGATTGACAGTGACTGTCCCAGGGTCACAGGCCCAGAAAATACCATTCCAGCACCACCTACCTGGGATCTTTTAACTGGCCATGTCAGGGCTTTAGTCCCTTAGGGCATAGAAACTCTATCACGGAGTTCAGGCCTCCCAAATAGGAAAAAGGAAACAGTGTGACTTTATAGGGGTGCAACAATGCCCTGGATCTCTCTGAATGGCACTGTCAGAAGGTACAAAAGTTTTAAGTTAAAAAGGCTTTGGTTCCTCCTGTAATATTCTGAAATGACAATAATCAACCCTCACTAACTGTAGATGGAGGATGGAAACAGATGGTGGAATTATTTCATGGAGTTAATGGTGATGTGAGAAAGGAGCATGGAGTGTTCAGTAATGAAGAGGTTTTTGTAATGCTTCAAAAACCTGTAAACTGGTTTGAGTAGAGCTGAAAGTAGGCCAAAAGAAAGGTGTATGTGCCTACACAACACTGGAAGCAAAATCTTGCTTGTCATTATTATGGTTGATTACACAGCTGCCAGTTCTTTAGCTGGTTACGAGTCGAGCCTCACCTAGAGGCCTAGGAAGTAGTAATGTATCAGCGTAGTGTTCAAGGAGATCCCATCAGGACTGCCTTCTGAATTTGACTAATGTTGATTTTGTCAATTTGAAGATGTTTCAAGTGCTGCCCTAATATTTTTGCAATTCCTCCCAGGGTACCGATTACCACTGGGATGACCTCAGCTGATTTGTGCCATTGTCACTGTATCTCAATTTTCAAATTGTGGTATTTAGTGACCTTCTCATGTCCTTGTTCAATGACCCTACTATCACCAGTATTGCTATGTCGATGATGGTCATTTTCTCATCCTCGATCACTGTGATGTCTGGTGTATTATGTGCCAACACTTTGTCCATTTGTATTCGAAAGCTCCACAAGATCTTGACCTTCTCATTTTCCATGACTTCCTCTGGACAATATTCCCACCAGCTTTTAACTGTCCTACTGCTGTAATTCTTGCCTAAATATCAGTGGATAATTTTGGCCACTGAGTTGTGCCTCTGTTTGTACTCAGTCTGGTCGATCTTTTTGCAGCAGCTGAATAGATGATACACAGTTTTGTCGGCTTTTTTGCACAGTCTGCACTTAATCTGAGGATATTTTGATTCTGGCCTTGATCGTATTGGTCCTAATAGCCTGCTTTTGAGTGGCTAAAATCAGTGATTCAGTTTCCTTTTTCAGAGTTCCAGTTGTTAACCACAGGTCTTTTCATTGTCCGCCCTGTCCTTGATCTTCTCCAGAAATTGGCCATACAATGGTTTGTTGTGCCAGCTCTCATCCTCGTTTTAATCACATTTTTTCTGCACTCCTGTTTGGTTCTCTGGGTTTTCAGTAAATGCCTGTTCTTCACTTCAATCAATGCCTATTCTTGACTTTCATTCACATAATCTGCCAGCACATGTTTCTCCTCCCCCATTGTTTATTTTACTTGCAGTAACCTTCTGCCCCCAGATCTCTGGGGAAGGTGTAGTCTATCAGTATCGCTACATGGATGTAAAGGCATAGTGTACTACCATAAGCATCCATGTTTTTCTATCCAATGTATCCAAGTCACTCTGTATCCAGTTTATGATTGTGGTGGTGTACCTAATGACAGGTATGGCCTAGGGTGTTGATGGCCTTGATGGTATTCCCACCATTTAATTTGGATTTCAACATTTTCCTGACCTTCTCAGTGTATTCTCTGCCAATCACAGTCTTCACTTGCCCATGCTTGATGTTACCCAGCTGCAAAATAGCCAGGCATTTATAGGCTTCCTTTTGGTTGCACTTGATTAGTATCAGGCATTTTCTGCTGTCATTTTCTGTGGCAATGATGATGATGATTTCTCAATCAGTTTTCTGTGTCCATCCTGAAAGGCAGCAATGCTTCTTCAATGCTCCTGATCATGTTGACAGAGCAGAAGAATGAAGTTGTGTGCTTAAACATCATAAATCAGTACCTTTATCAAGAAATAACATTTATTTTCCAAAGCCGGGAAAATACATTTTTTCAAGACTGTAGCAAGGGCAACATCTAGTTGGCTAGAGAGGCTTTTGTGTGCATGCTTGTCCTTGGGCCTCCTTCCCTTTCTGCCTACATGAAAAGTGCACACACCCTCTGAGGTGCCAGGCACATTTCCATTCCAGGTGAGTTTGCTTTGTCTGCTTACCCTTTACATGTGTTTCCCTTGACATCTTAAACTTCAAGCTTTGTAGCTCTCCTGCGATTCATAGATTCACAGCTGATGAAAAATGCATCTTGTTTACAGGTTTTACTACTGCAGGGCCCCCTCTGGTGACCAGAGATGCTCCTGTCTTAAGTGATCTGGAAAGGTGGCCAGAATTCAGTGAAAGAAATAAGTGCAATCTTCCTGAACACAGCTCACGCTGGCTTTTGTGGGTTTTCTGGGCTATGTTCTGAGCCCTTCGGGGGAGGGCGGTATACAAGTTTAATAAATAAATAAAATTCAATAAATATGGCCGTGGTCTGGTAGTTTTAACACCCAAGGGTTCATCTGCACCTATAGTTGGCATCTTCATGTCACATTAAGACACACTGTGGAGTATTTTGTATAGTTGGGTATTTATTTTTAATTTTTATTATTTTATTCAATGCATCCCCCGCCCATCCTTGGACACAGCCAGGCTCAGGACAGCTTACATTCAATTAAAACCAGCACATGAAACCAGCATTAAAATAAGTCACACCAACCAAGTTTTCCTACCTACCCCCGATGGTGGTAATTACACTTCAGCCTACAAACTAGTCCCAGATCTTGAAGAGACCAGGGGACCAAAATAATCGAGAAGGGGGCATGCTGAATAGCAGATGTTTATAACAATGGTCCCTTTGACCATCAGTGGTAAGTGGTTGGGAGGCCGATTACTGATGTTATACCAATAGATTGACAGATGGCCTCAACCAAAGGCTTGGCAGAACATCTGTGTCTTATAGGCCCGGAGAAATTTGACACTGTCTTGCAGGGCCCTAGTAGACTGAGAGTTCCACCAGGCCATAGCCAGGGTCAAAAAACTCCTACCTCTGGTCAGAGGCGTATCTAGGCAGAATGGCACCTGGGCAAAACCTGAGTTTTCTGCCCCCCCCCCTGCCATGCCCAGGCTCCATTTTGTATAGATAGGCCACTGTGTAGATAGGCCACTGTACATCTACATTTTTAGATAGGCCCACACTCACCAGGGCCCCTGCTATCCACTCACCTAGGGAAGGAAGGCAGGCAGGCAGGCAGGCAAGAAGGAGGCAGCTCGGCCAGGAGTGGAAAGGAGAGGAGAGCCACGCGCATCCTCTGGAGTGCACCTCCTTGTCAGGCTCCTGCAGCCCTAACTGGGGAAGAAGGGAGCAGGCCAGCAGCATTGACAGGAGGCAAAGCGGCGGCTCCTGCTTCTTCCCCATCCTCCTCCTCCTCCCCACTGCAGGTGCATCTGGAGAGGGGCGGTGTGCAGCCTACAATAAGGCCATCGAAGAGGCAGCAGCCAAGGCTGGTTGGATACCCGCTGAAGCTGCCCAGCTGAGCCCAGGGAGGAGAGGAGGACAGTGCCCGGCTGGGCAGAAGGAGCCGCTGCTGCTTCCCTCAGGTTCACCTGGCTCACTCGGTCCTCCCCTCCACCTGCTTTCTTCACTCCCTCCTGTGAGGAAGAGGAAAAAGAGGAGGAGGGAGGGGAAGAAAAGGCAGTGGGTGGAGTGATTCGCTAAGGGGAAAAAACTTTTCCTCTCGCTGCCTGCCTGGGTCTTCTTTTCGGGCGGGCAGGCGGCTCAGGTTAGGGTAGGGTTGGACACAGAAGGGGGGAAGGAGGTGTGTGTGGAGGAGGGCAATTTTGTTCCCCCATGTGACTGCATGGTCTGTGCCCGGTGACATGTGGCTCTGGTCAAGGCTCTGGTCAAGGCCAACCTATGGCTCTGGTCAAGGCCAACCTAATGTCCCTTGGGTCAGGAACTCTAAGTATGTTCCCATCCAAGGAACAGAGTGACCTTTGTGGGCAATATAGGTATAAACAGTCCCTAAGATATGATGGTACCAGACCATGTAGGGCCTTAAAAGGTAAAATTATCAGCTTGAACATTACCTGGAATTTGACTGGTAATCAGTAAAGCCAATTTCTTTTGCCCAGATCTGAGGGGGAGGGGATATTTGCATGTGTCTGGGTGGAGTTCATTTGCAGTTGCAGTTACAAATTTGCATATGGGTGACCTGGGTGGTTTGTAAATCTCACACTGTTTCACAATCTGTGGCAATGGCTTGCAAGGATGAATGCCAGCCACCAGGTAGGATCTGAGGATCTCTTAGAATGACAGCTCATCTCCAGACTACAGAAATCAGTTCCCCTGGAGAAAATGCATGTTTTGGAAGATGCCCTGTATTGCACTGTGCTCCAATGAGGTCCCCCATTTCCTCCAGGTTCCACCCCAAATCTGGCCACCCTACCCCCCTGCTGGTGGCCAGGGGGAGCCTGGTAACCCTACTTGCAAGGAAGCAGCTGATGAACTCTACCACAGTGATTCTATAACTGACAGGGAAGGAGCCCAGTGAATTGTGTAGGTGTAACTGATGAGTGCTCAGATCCAGGGGCATATCTGCCAGAGGGACATAGGGTATCACATGGGGGGGGGGTGCCAGGCCTGGACCATACTTGCCAGCTCTGGGCAGTAGACCTGGGCACCTGTCTGGCTCCAGGCAGTAGACCTGAGTGCTGGGGAGGAGTTCAGATTTTGCCCTGGGCTCCATTTTTTCCTGGATATGCCTCTGCTCAGATCAGAGGGCACTTTGAACTTGCCAAGGAAGAAACAGGTATACCATTAGCTGCAAGAGTCTGGGGAACTGGACAATAGTTTCAAGTTGTATTCAGTACAGATTTTTTTCTTCTCACAGGAACAAGCCACAATGGTAGCCTGTGCTTCCAAACAGCATGTGGGAGGATGTATTTGGTTCCACTTATCTTGCCAAGCTACTTCCATCACATTGTGGATGGAGTCTACCAACTTCCCTTTGCTACGGAAGCCAGTCACCCCCTGGGGAGGGAGCATATTGAATCCTATTTCCATGGAACATGCTCGGTCATGGGGAGTTATTATTCTGCAGTTTTCTCCCTTCCAAAATTAATTCTAAATTTACTTTAAAAAACTCCACTTGTCTTCAGATCCTCCCCCAATTTCTTGTGCTGTTGCTCCTCTTAATATTTGCTTTGCTTTTTCATTCTGCTCCCACCAAAGAAAAGAAAAATCACAGTTTTGGAGCTAACATAGCACTATAGCATGTCCTCTGATGGAATATCTTTTGGGGTAGAGAGAGAGAGAAAACTTGGTGAACCACCTGCAGACAGTTCCTTTGGCATCTCATGATTCTCAAAAACAAAATTATTTTCCTGAGTCCTGTGCAAACAAACATCAGTTTTAATGGATTAGTTTTTGCTCTTAAGATGATAGTTTGATGTGTAGTGTACTTTTCAAAAGAAACCACACATGACCATCATGAGACCAAGAAGCTCACAGGTTTACTCAAGGTGAAAACAATCAGGGCTGCAGTTTGTGGGGTAGTCAAAATGCCATACCAACTCACAGTGACATACAAATACACCTATGAAAATGTATGCAATTGGTGCAAAAGAAGGCTTTGCTTAGTGGTGGAGCCCAAAGACTGCATGCAGAAGATCCCATGTTCAATACAGCCTATGTCCAGGACAGAGATCTCAAGGAGAAGATGCTAAGAAAGATCCCTCTCTTCCTGAGATGCTAAACCAGTGGTGGCGAACCTATGGCATGGGTGCCAGAGGTGGCATTCAGAGCCCTTTGTGGGCACGTGCAAACAGAGTGCCCCCCCGAGCCCTGGGCTTGATTATTAGCATTAAACCTAAGGCCTAGTTTTGGGGAAGCAGTGTAGGTAACCCTGTTGAGCACTGTTAAACTCCACTGATTTTCATGCAAAGAACTAAAGTGCGATCCTTTACTTGGGAGTAAGCTCGGTTGCTGACAATGGGACTTGCTTCTGAGTAAACCCTCCTAAGGTCGTGATTCACCCATTGGAAGAGTTGCACAGTTGCTTCAAAGCAAAGCCACTGACTACCACCAAGCTTACTCCTGAGTAACGCACGCCTCGGAGCCAACAGTTTTTTCTAAACTAAAACCTCAGTATTTAGGTTAAATTGCCGTGTTGGCACTTTGCAATAAATAAGTGGGTTTGGGGTTACAGTTTTGGCACTCAGTCTCGAAAAGGTTCGCCATCACTGTCCTAAACAGACAATGCCAGGCAACTTACATACCCTTGAACTAGATGGACCAGTTGTTCACCTGGGCTGCTTCATGGGTTTATACGACTGTAGCATTCCCAGAATGCTCTTTGACTCTTTCCCCCCACCCCCTCTCTCAAGGACGCTGTCAATTTGTACCTCCAGAAACGCTGCACTCAGTAATGCGAGAATAAAACTTTCATAATTATATCAGCAGGAAATAAACCTTAATTAGGCCTCCCTGTGGTTTGAACATAAATAAAAGGGAATGTTTATTAAATGAATCCCTTTCTAAAACAAACAATCAAAAAGGCTTAACTGGCTCAGATGAAAATATCATTTCAAGATTATTTGCCAACATAGGAGGAGCTCCAGGGCTCTTCATTAAGAGCAGAACAAAAATGTTGGGGGTCCACATCTGCTCTGTTTCATGATCTGAGAATTTCCTTCCCTTTTCAGCTTTCCTTGGGCAACCTGTATTAAAAGTAGTACGCATTTTTTGAATATATTGAGCAAAAGAACTAAGGGATTGCTCAGTCCCCATATGCACTCTTTCCTCCTCCTTCTCCATGCTGTGCCCTGTTCAGTTCCCAGAACAAACCACCCATCCCTGTACTCCTGGCGGGGCTGTGCAGGAGCAATGGCATGCATAAGGCATGAGACTGATTGATACCTGTATGAATAGTTAGGGTTTTTCAAAGTGGAAAAAAAGAGGAAAACATGAGAAAATTCAGATTCTAATGACCAGAATTGAGTGCAAGCACCGGTCCTGAAAATAGTGTTAGCAACTCAGTGAATAAATTTATGTAGTGTACAAAGCTATCTATTCCAGGAAACACAATTATGCAATCACGAACTATTCTACCTAACTAAGGATGCACAATTTTTACCTGTTTAGTTTCCTCCTATGTCCATTCCTGTTCTGACAACTCTATAAAATAGCCATGTTGGCTGCGACTTGCCAGCGCTTTACACATTGCTGAATTATGGTGACAGAATAGGGTTTTCAAGGCAAGTGACTGAGTAGAGTTTACCACTGCCCTCCTCTGCAGAGTCTTCTTTGATGAATTCCCATCCAAGGACTGACCCTGCTTGGCTTCTGAGATCTGATAAAATCAAACTGTACTATACTAATCCACATCTCATATATGTGATAGATCTATAGTTTTTGCGGGGTTTTTTGCTGTCAAGTCGTGGCAACCCCTTGGTGGGGTTTTCAAGGCAAGAGGGACTTAGGCTCATTCTGTACAGTAAATTTATAACAAGATTCAATACTTATAAATGAACTCGCTTTTCCTTTTTATAAATGGAAAACGAATTCATTTACGGTATAACAATTGTAACTCGCTGCAAATATGCTGTGCAGAATGAGCCTTAGAGGTGGTTTGGTTGATGGAGGCCTTGCCCACGTGGCTGGCTCCCTTTGTATGTGGGCACCAGCCAGCACTGCATATAATGTGGCCCTTTTCACCTCTGCGTCCTGCGCATGCGCAGGCCGGGTCCTGAGGCTGTGTGGCCGCCCTTTCTTGGGCTGCAGCGTGGCTTGTGCCGGAGCCCACCCACCTGCCCGCAATGGGCAGGCCCAGTTGAGGCACAGGTCACGCTTTGTCTGGGCATTTTCACATATGCAGAATAATTCAATTTCAACGCACTTTCAATGCACTTTCATAATTGCTTACAAGTGGATTTTGCTATTTCACCCAGTAAAATCCAGTTGCAAAGTGTAGTGAAAGTGGATTGAAAGTGAATTATTCTGCAAGTGCGAAAGTGCCTTCTGTGTCACAATCCTGGTATTCCTTGGAGATTTATTGACACCCAAATTATCTTGGAAAATGTGTTCTTGGAGGGAGTTCAATGGAAAGAAACAGAAACTAGCACAATGATAACCACAGGGGGTTGTTGTTCTTAAAAGCAAAAATGACATAGATTTGGGGAATGAAACACCAGGGGTGAGAAATTCAAAATCAATCCTATGACCAAAACACTCTTTTCTGCTTGCCTCAGGTGTGATCTGTTAGATTCCCTAGTCTTCTAACATACGCAGGCTTTCAAAAGAAACATTCCATATTAAGTTATCCCACTAATGTCAGTTCCAGCTATTTGCAACTTAAGGTTGTGCAACATACTGCAGTTTCTTAGAGACACAGGATAACCTTTATGTGACAATAGTGCTAGATTATCACCTAGAAGAAAGGGTGCAAATTACAAAATTAACACTTGAAAATGAAATTCTGTGTTTAGACTTATTACAAAGCAAATAGATTTGTGAAAAACAAACAAATGAATGATTGCACTCTTAGTGATTGCATTCTTTTGGTTGCCTGTTATCCATTGCTTTTTGTTCTTCTGCTAACTTCTTCAAACGTTCCTCTTTTTCTACTCACAAAAGAGACTTGCCATGCATTTGCTATTTTTATCATCCCAGGTTTGCACCTTAGCCAAGTCACCATGAATTTTGCTTAGGCAGGAGAAACATTGTTGGCTGTCATCAAAACAGAGAAATTTCACCCTTTCTTATCCTCCCTAATCTCTATCAATTCAGCTACCCCTCCCTCCTGTTCAGTGAAGCACTCTATGGGAATTGTGTTACATAACATCATGAGTTGACAAGCTGCATCAAAAGCACTGCTGGCAGCAAAAAAATGGAGAAAAACTATAGATAGAAAGCAAGCTAAACATTTTTTTTTTAAAAAAATCTTTCTGGTTTAAACAAACGACCTGCACCTTCAAAACCAGGAACCGGTTTGAACTTCTACCATACTTCTGATCTGGGCTGAAGGAAACCTTTCAGCATCTAGTCACATTTACAACATTGGTTAAATTTAGTATGTTTGTTTAGCAGCCCCATTCAAAGGGCGGGGGAGGACCTCTGGGTTTGGTGCGGCCTTGCGACGGTGCATTTGCCCTCCCCAGGGCACTTGCTCTGGTGGTGGCTGATGGGCCACTGGCTGACTGGCCCTCACCACTGCCATGGCAAAATCCAGCAGTCCAGTGTCCTAAATGAACACTAAGGGTGGGGGTGGGAGTGGTGTGGTGTGGTGTGGGGCAGGGCGGGGCGGGGCATTCCCAGGGGCAGGGCCAATGTAAGTTAGCTCCCTCCCAAGGTTTAAGACTTGGAGCACAGTGCCCCAGCCAATGACATAGGTAAGGGGGGGATTCTTGGGTTCAACCCCCCATTACATGTCCAAAGCTCTCCCCCCCGTTTGTGTTTTTTATTTTTTAGTTTTTTTCAGTTTTTGGCCTGAAGGGTGAGCAGTTTTTAGGATAGCAGTGCCACAATTTCAGGGATTTGTTGGGAGACTCTCCTAATGATAACATCCAGGTTTGGTGAGGTTTGGTTCAGGAGGTCCAAAGTTATGGACTCCCAAAGGGGGTGCCCCCATCCCCCATTGTTTCCAATGGGAGCTAATAGGAGATGGGCTACAACTTTGAAGGTCCATAACTTTGGGTCCCGTGGACCAAACTGCACCAAGTCTGGTTGATATCATCAGGAGAGTCTCCTAAAGATACCATGAAAGTTTGGTGCTACTAGCTTAACAACTGCACCCCTGACAGCAGGCACCCCCCATTTCCCCCAATTCTCCTTTTAAATCCACCCCCTTCGGCATGGATTTAAAGGGAGAATCTGAGGTCCCCAGTTTAAACATTGAAAGTGATGTTGTTTCAGGGTGGGGGATAATTCACCCCAAAACAGCATCACTTTCAATGTTATTTTAACTGGGGACCCCAGATTCTCCCTTTAAGGTAGATTTAAAAGGAGAATCTGGGCTCCCTAGTTTAAACACCATTGAAAGTGATGCTGTTTGGGGGTGGATTCCAGCATCACAGTGGCCGCCCATGGGAGGGAGGCGCAAAACTCAGATTTTGCACCGGGCTACATTTTCCCTAGCTACAGGCTCTATTTTCCCTAGCTTTGGGCAGAAGGGACTGCTGGCTGCTAGCTAGGAGCTCAGCCAGTATGTGGGGTGGGTGGGGCAGGGCAGGGTAGTCTGCTGTACTTGGCCTCAGAGAACTGCTTTTATAAGCACTGAGGCTGGGGACAGGGCTTGGGGAGGCATGGCCCCGCCCCCAGGGGCAGGTGGGGCGTGGCCCCACCCCGAATCTCCCCATAAAAATCTATACCAATGTCACTGTCCCCAGCCCTTGGACTAACGTAACTCGTTTAGTGGTGTATGTCCTGTATGCCCCATGGGGGTTTTCAACAGTGCGGGGAAAGTTTTGGGCAACTCCCTTGCTCCCCCTGCATCTGGAAAGCCCTCCTGCAAGTGGCAGGGTGGTGCCACACTGGCTCCATGGCCTACCACCTCAAGATTTGGATGGGGTTATAAATGTCCCATCATAAATTCTCAGCACTACCACTGTGCAGAGCTAAGGAAATATACATAGTTCACCCAAACACACATGATGGCTTTCATGGTCGGACTCAACTGGTTGTGGTGAGTTTTCTGGGCTGTGTGGCCATGGTCTGGTGGATCTTGTTCCTAATGTTTCGCCTGCATCTGTGACTGGCATTTTCAGAGGTGTATCACAGAGGGAAGTCTGTTACACACTGTGTCCAGTGAGAAGGGAATGTTTAGTGGGGTATATATTGCCCATGTCCCAGGGTGGAGAACCAATCAGTAAGGGTTTGGGTGGAACTTGTTATGCAAAGATGTTATGCAAAGATGTTATGCAAAGAATTAACAAAGCTTGGCTACCAGTACTTAAAAACACCAAAAGCAAACCCCAAGGACATGCTAAGTTCATGAACAATGGACTCCACCCAAACACAGGATTTGCATTCACCAATACTGCTGCTGCTGCAGGGCATGGAAATGTGAATCACTCCCTGCACTGATAAACCCCACCAGAAATACAACACCACATCTTTTCATACACCTAGCTACACCTCTGCACAAAGGGGAGGGCAGAAGGGACTGCCAGCTGCCAGCTAGGGACTGCCCACCCAAGCACTTCTTACTGATTGGTTCTCCACCCTGGGACATGGGCAATATATACCCCAATAAACTATCCCTTCTCACTGGACACAGTGTGTAACAGACTTCCCTCTGTGATACGCCTCTGAAGATGCCAGCTCAGATGCAGGCGAAACATTAGGAACAAGATCCACTAGACCACGGCCACACAACCCGGAAAGCCCACCAAAACACATGATGCTCCTTGTACCAAAGCGGATCATCAGTCTATCCAAATCAGTATTGTCTACTCACACTGGAAGCTGCTTTCCAGAGCATCAAACTGAGGCTTCCATATCACCTGCTACCTGATCGTTTTACAGGGAGACATCTGTTCAAATGTGGAGAAGCTTCATCCTCTAGGGACAAAATATCTGTCAAACAAACGGAGCTTCCCTGTGCCAAGTCAGATCGTTGGCCTGCCTAGCTCAAATCACTTACTCTGACCAGCTGCAAACTTCCAGGATTCTAGCAGAACTATGGGATCTGTCACATAAACATTTACTTTGCATATTTCTATTTTGCCTCTCCAGAAACCTGGTCAAAGCAGCTTACTGAATAAAACATGATGCAGTCATAAAACAGCCTGAAAATAGTTAAGAATAAAGTTGTTATGGAAAACCCAGCCATTAAAAAAATACCATGGACATTCAAAAGGCATGTTTCACTAAACTATGGTTCCACCTTCTGAGTGCTTCCTCACAACACTCTTCTGGATGAATTATTTCACTTGTTGCTAGCATGAAAATTTCCAAATCAGGAGCTGGAGCAACAGGAACATCTATGGGTGACCAAAAAGACATTTCACACCACCTTTTTCTCAACAGAATCCTGGATCCCCAATTGCCCTAAATGTAACTTTAGTTGTCTTAATTTCTTTCATTGTGAGATGCTTCAGAGATCTGATGTCAAAAGGGAATACCTGTAGAACTATTTCAACTAACCCTCCCCCTCAAAATTTTATACACATGACAGCTTAGGATCACTGTTGGTGAGTTATCCCCACAACTCTAAGCACTAGGTCAGCTTAGAGGTAGCACTTGGAGACCTTTCTGTGGGCACGTGGAAAATCACCCCCCCCACACACACACATATCTTGGCTGGCCTGGGCACGATCCTTTACCTGGGAGTAAGCTCGGTTGCTGGCAATGGGGTTTGCTTCTAAGTAAACCCTCTTAGGGTTGTGATTCACCTATTTGAAGCGTTGCATGGTTGCTTCACCAAGCTTACTCCTGAGTAACACGTGCCTCAGAGCCAACCATTTTTTCTAAACTAAAACCTTAGTATTCAGGTTAAATTGCTGGGTTGGCACTTTGCGATAAATAAGTGGGTTTTGGGTTGCAGTTTGGGCACTCAATCTTGAAAAGGTTCGCCATCGCTGCACTAGGTTGTAATAAACCATGACTTGCCACTTAAGCCACTCTGACTGTGAATTTCACACTGATACAGTTGTACCATGCGAAGCTTTGCCTGACTCAGATGGCCATGCAAATGGGTCATTATGTGATAGGGACAAGAGTCTCACTGCAACATCCAACCTTAAGTCATATTCTGAAGACTACCTTGGACAGGTGAGCATAACCTCAAATCTCTGAGCACACGATGTGAGAAGGCAAACTGTGCCACGCCACCGCATCTCACCTGTATTAGTTCAAGGTCTGCATTTCTTTGATTAATGTTTTGTCCCAATAGGTACTGCAGCCGGCTGCTCTTCAGTCTCGTTTGTCACTTAACAAGTTAGTACATTTTATTCATAGCTGACATTTTCATGTCTCTCTGGAGGTGAGTGGTAAAAGCAATGTTATTGCAATTGTTTCCGCTGATGGGAAAAATGTCTTGAGTTACCTTCGGCTTGCAGCTCCCAAGGAATTGGTGACACAGGAAAGAAATCTGTCACTGGTGAGACACATCACTTTTTTTTTTTTAAAAAAAAGGCAGACTTGAAATTTACATGTGTAAAAGGACATCCGTAATTTCCTCATATTTACCTAATCGCCTCTGATGGATTCAGGCCATGCTTTTCATTTACTCCAGATGTGATAACTAAACTGTCAGCTACATTTCGGCTCTTCCTTTCATCTTTCCCTGCAGCCAATAATAATAAAAGATTAGTAATTGACAGTGGTGGCTAAGGCTGAGGGTATCACATATTTAAAACACAGGAAGGCAAGCTTCATATTTTTTTCCAAAGGATCGTTGCAGGGAGAACAGAAAATTGGATCATGCTGTTATCTATAGTTCAAGTGGCAAAGATGATCAATGTCATTAAACTGTCAAGGGGCATTTTAATTATTTTTGGACCAATATTGCAAGCTTACAGGGGGAAAAAATCTACAGAAAGTCAGAAATGGGGGAGGGAGAAAGACGATGCAACAGCTTCGGTTAACATATAACTCCACAGCCATTTGATCATTTCAGGATTAATTCCTCCAACTATATTATTTGGTTTGCAAAAAGGAAATCTGTTAAAATGATTAATGTCCCATCATTTGTGATGTTGCAGTGACAGGTCTTGAACTACTGATCCTCCTTGTGACACACATTCCTACTTAAGTCTTTTCTCCTTTTTCTTTGTGTACAGAAATTTGATTTCTTATGCATGTCATCCGCAGTGATGAACTGAATGGCCAGCAAGTCCCAGTGATGGAACAAGAACTTCTGGCTCAGCAACCTCACTACTGCAGAAGAACTGCAACAGCCCTGGATGCTGAACAACTGAGCCAGTCCCTGGTGAAAGCCTCCAGTCAAGGCAGGCAGGATGAAGAGACAGTATGGATGCTGCCTTTGGCAGGAGAAACCTAAAGGTGGAAGCAGGATGAGGTAAGCAAACCCAACACTGAGGCAATTAGGCTTTAGTGAGAAGAGGGCTCACTATCTCTTTCTTTAAATATAGAATGCAGAGGAGGAAAAGCAGGACAAATGAAACCCCCTTCCCCTTTTCACCTACAGACAGTGGCGTAATCGCAATGGGATGGGGGGCATGATGCCCTGGGTGCACACAATGGTGGGGGGGGCATGGCCAGAGCATGGAGGGGCGTTCCAGAGGCATTCTGGGATGGAAGGGTTCTGGGCCGTGGGGGCAGGCTGGGCTGTGCCCTGGGCACAGTTTCCCCCTCGCTCTGCCCCTACCTGCAGAAGGTAGGATATTCTAGTGGAAACCTGAGCTACAAGAATGAATCAGAGGAGCCCAATACCCTAGTCACAAGAATTCAGAAGGTAGCAAACACACACAGTAATGCTGACATTATATCCAGGTTATAAGTGTTCAATATTTAGTTCCAAAAATTTATAATCTGATTCATCACAAACTCACAATTTGAAGTAAGAAACACTTTCAAGACTATATGACTATGATCTTATATATTTTTGATGTGATACTCATGGTGAATTCTTATTTAGACGAGAGGTGTCATGATTATCCAGTGTCAACAATTTCTGGATCAACTTCACAGAATTTCTAATGCAGATAAAGATCCTAAAGAGGCATTAGGTTCATACATATTATTGCTGGACTGAAAATCAGCGAATTGCACAAATGTTGTGTAACTATGTGCTTTGGAATGGCACCCACCAAGTATGTAGACCACATACAGCAGTCTTTCAGATTCATATTGCTGTCAGTCTTAAGCATGATTTCAATGCATTTTTCCAGTCTGTGGGAAGCAAAAGAAATGTCCACAGAAATAGATTCATCCCACATCCACATCTTGAGGTGGCAAGACATAGCGTACCTAGTTTTGAGTTAGCACCTTATAAATAATCAGATTTCTAGGGTATGAGCTTTCCAGAGTCAAAGCTCCCTTCATCAGATACTCTCAAAAGCTTACGTCCTGGAAATCTGATTGGCCTTCAAGGGGCTACTGGACTCTAGCTCTTCTATGGAAGACCAAAATGACTACCCTCCCCAAACCATGTACACTGTGCAATTTTTGCCCCTTCTGGACTTGTATAGGATCTGTTTTAGAATTGGGTCATAGGTCAAGGTCATCACACTAATTCTGGTCTGTCTTTCAGACTTAGCAAACCATATGGAGCAAATCTCCTCAGATATAAGTCCCATTTTATTTAACATGGTTTTTTCCTAGAAAAGTGTCCATTAAGATTACACTTTTGCATTACCACACTCCAATTCACTCTTAA
Organism: Sphaerodactylus townsendi; assembly: GCF_021028975.2. Taxonomy (NCBI): domain Eukaryota; kingdom Metazoa; phylum Chordata; class Lepidosauria; order Squamata; family Sphaerodactylidae; genus Sphaerodactylus; species Sphaerodactylus townsendi. The sequence goes on along the minus strand of NC_059437.1, from coordinate 20,857,788 downwards.
AAACTTCACAGCACTCTTGGTAACTCTAACTCCTTCCTTTGTCATCAACCAAAAAGATAACGAGATCCAACCCATTGGATATAATCTTTCCCCAGTATACTCCCTCGTTTTATTACATTTACAGACCAATCCAGTATCCCCAGGCATCCAAGAACAGTGCAATTACTGTGCTGGCTGGCCTCCTCAGGTGGCATGGGGAAGCAAAAATAGCGAAAAACCTTTCCTGGCTACCCCAAAGTCCTCTATGGGGCTAAATGGACTTATACCACCCTTCTGTGGCATGAAAGTTTGGTGGGAACTCACTGCACTTGGCTCCACCCCAGCCTACCCAGACCCCGCACTGACATCTGAGCAGACACCAATGCAACTTGGAATAGCAGCTTCTCTTCCAGGTCTGTGGGTCCCACTAGTTTCCCAGTTTGTCCACCCTGCCAGTACATTTGCCAAATGCACTGGCAGGGTGGGCAAATGTGCCTGCATGAGCTCACACTGGTTTCATCGGACCATCCTCCACCCCCTGCTTTGAACTGGAGGTGGGAGATATCATACATACTAATGTTACAAATACTGGGGAAATATCTTAAGGTGAACAATTTTTCTTCTTTTAATAGAGTTAATGACATGGTTAAACTATCTACTCAGTTTCAGATTAATATAAACATGGTGCAGTTTATGGGAAAGTTCCCTGCCCAGGATGACTTATTAAGGACACAAACTTTTTAATCTATATATCAACTGTGTTGGTCTTATGCTATTTAATATTGTGTTGGTTGCTCTGGCAACCAGCTTAAGCAGCTATCACCCAAGAAAGCTATGCTGAAAATCAAAGAGATGTCCCCACCAGCTCACTGACGGGTGGTGACTTTGGGATTGAAAGTACATGGAAACTTGGCATGGGCCCTCAGTGCCCAGGTGGCTTTCATTTATTATTTTAAAATACTTTAAAGCCTACTTTTCTCCCACCTCAGCTAGAGTCCAAATCAGGTAAAAGTAAAAATAAAACAGAATCATTAAAATAGTTTATTAATACTAACCCTCACCCCGAGCAGATGCGCTATCAGCCATACATAATTTTAGCCCTGAATATAGGGTTTTTAGAAGTTGGCATGTCCACAGTCCATAGACGAATTTTATGCAGACCCAAATAAAATTAAGTCCTTCAAAAATCCTTCAAAAGTCCTTCAAAAATCAGTTTTACAGCATCCCTAGAAGGTGATCAAAGTCCTCTGGGAGGCAGATTCGAAAGAAAGTGGTAACAATTGAAAATGCCTATATCTGTCGCAGATAATAATCTAAGAAGAAGAGTTGGATTTATATCCTCCCTTTCTCTCCTGTAAGCAGACTCAAAGGGGCTTACAAACTCCTTTCCCTTCTCCACTCACAACAAACATCCTGTGAGGTAGGTGGGGCTGAGAGAGCTCCGAGAAGCTGTGACTAGCCCAAGGTCACCCAGCTGGCATGTGTGGGAGTGCACAGGCTAATCTGAATTCCCCAGATAAGCCTCCACAGCTCAGGTGGCACAGCTGGGAATCAAACCCGGTTCCTCCAGATTAGATACACGAACTCTTAACCTCCTACACCACTGCTGCTCTACTGGTCTATTAAAAAGATACCAGTAAAAAGAGAGAGAGAACAATAATAACATATGGCATGCCCTGGTTTTAATTAGTTATAAAACATGGACTAATCCAGAGGCGGAGCTTCCATGGGGCAGCCTGGGGACAAAAGCCCCAGGTGGCCACTGTTCACATCACATGGGGAGGCAGAAAATCGCCTCCCCAACACACTTCTAGCCTGGGCTGGGCTGGCCCCCCTCCCATTGACAGTTGGTGTAGGGGGCTCAGGGGGTGGGTGGGCTTTGGTGCTCCCAGAGCTGCAGGCACATCCTGCCCAGTCCCAATGCACTGCATAGCTTCGGGGAGCTTGAAGGGGCGGGGTGGGAAAGCTCTCACTAGGGTCTCCGCAGTTCAGCTTGAGTTGGGATGGGTGCGCTTTCTCCTGGCGAAAGAAGAAGAAGAAGAAGAAGAGGAGGAGGAGGAGGAGTTTGGATTTATATCCCCCCCTTTCTCTCCTACAGGAGACTCAAAGGGGCTTACAATCTCCTTGCCCTTCCCCCCTCACAACAAACACCCTGTGAGGTAGGTGGGGCTGAGAGAGCTCTGAGAAGCTGTGACTAGCCCAAGGTCACCCAGCTGGCATGTGTGGGAGTGCACAGGCTAATCTGAATTCCCCAGATAAGCCCCCACAGCTCAGGCGGCAGAGCTGGGAATAAAACCCGGTCCCTCCAGATTAGATACATGAGCTCTTAACCTCCTCCTACACCACTGCTGCTCCTGAATTCCCCAGATAAGCCTCCACAGCTTAAGCAGCAGTGTGGGGAATAAAACCCAGTTTTTCCAGATTAGAGTACACCTGCTCTTAACTACTACACCACTGTTGCTCCAAGGAAGTGGGGAAGAAAAGAAGACGACGCTGGATATAGTTAGGAGGAGAAAGGTTTCCAGGACCCTCCAAGCAACCAGCAGAAGCTTCATGGGGGGAAGGGTCAGCAACAATCTTGCACCCAGAAAGATGGCACCACTTCTGGGTTTATCCAGAAGCACCAACATCACACCAGGACACACTAGCACACTCCATAAAGATTACAATGCAGGTACTTCCAGGTAAATTCAGAAGTGACATCATTGTCCTGGGTACACAGATCACTCTCCCCAGAAACTAGCCTGTGTCTACTTCTGCCCACTGACCAGCTAAATGTCAGTGGACAGCCCAGTCAATTGGCAAGGAATTGGCTCCCAATACTGGGAAGATGGGAACCCTAAGGTCTTCCAGTTGGAATCCTAAGTTGGACTCCCCAAACTTTTTGAGCCTGCAAACATCTTTGGAATTTTGACACTTGACTGTGGATGCAACCAAAAAATGTTTGGCTCATTCCGCACACGCAGAATAATGCACTTTCAAGCTGCTTTCAGGGCTCTTTGAAGCTGTGCGGAATGGCAAAAACAGTTGTGAAAGCAGCTTGAAAGTGCATTATTTTGCGTGTGCGGAATGAGCCTCTGCTACTAAAAGGCAGATCTAACCAAGAATCTGAGAGGGTGAGGTCCTGCATAACTCTAAATAGTACCTCTTCTGAATTCCAGATGTTTCAGCCAAAAGCCCTGCTGGGAAAAAGCCTCACCTGGCTCTGCCACTTTCCCAAAACATCTGGTTCCCACCCTGTCCTAGGTTGGGAAAGAATTTAAAGAAAGTTGAAAAGAACCCAATAGACAGCCAGAGGAGATGCCAAAATGTGGGGCCCAGGGCAGGCCCCTTAATTTGCTCTACCTGAAGGATGGCTTTGCATGTCAATGTCTGAAAAGTAATATGTTCAAGGTTGAAAAGGAACAGCAAGTGCCTCATCATATTCAGAAAGAACAGTTAGAAATTAGAATGTACCAAGAAAAAAGGATGATTTATGAACTGGGATATTTTTATTAAAAACTGCAAGAGTTCCAAGTACCAAGCCTTCCCTTGCAAATAAGATTTAAAAGATTGAATGAAAACTAATAGAGACAAATGACTGTAGATAATAAAGACAAAGAGGTAAAATCGACATAACTGACTTCCTAACCTTCTGAGTAACCTGCTGGGTGGAGTGGGTCAAAAATCACAATGAGCTTTAAAAGACAGGCATTTGGATATCAGCCTTTGGATATAAAGTGGAGAACAGTGTAGTTCAGCAGTATTCTTGAATTATTATAGCCGCCAACTATCCAAAGCAGAAGTTTATTTACTAATACTCAAAATACACATTATCTTTCAATGCTTCTGCCCACTCAAACAAAAACCCATGTACAAAAAAAAATAGCATAAAATTCAGATATGTATGTACCATAGGGTTGCCAATTCCTGGAGATTTTGGAAGTGGATCCCAGGTAGGGAGCTGTGTATAGTGTCATACAGTCTGCCTTCCATAGCAACCATTTGTTCCAGGGGAACTGGCCTCTGGGGTCTTTGGACCAGTTGTGGTTCCAGGAGATCTCCAGGCCCTATCTGGAGTTTGATAACCCTAATGTACTATCAAATAACAATCAACTTGCTGGCCAACCTAACAAGGGGGTTTCAAGGCAAGTGAGAAGCAGAGTTGGTTTGCCATTGCATTCTTCTGCAAAGTCCTCCTTGGTGATCCTCCAACTGTGAGTCTTTCCCCTTTTGGGTGGTTCCTGCATCGTCAATCTCCAGGACAGAGTGTGTTGATCTGATGTGGGGAGCTTTGGAGACGCTGGCTGTCCTGGTGTACCAGTTGCTTAGCGCACCGGCAGGCAGCCTGTCCAGCTGCTGGAGGTCATCTTGGAGTGGGTGTTGTGGTTCCCGAGGCTTATTGTCCTGGGGGACGTCAACATCCATATGGATGCCATGTGGCTGTTGTCATCCATGGTGACACTAGGCCTCTCTCTTGTCAATACTGGCCCCACACATCAGGCAGGTCACACCCTGGCTTTGATTTTCAGGGTGGGAATAGATATGGTTGCATCGTCTATTTATAGAGTGCCATGGTCTGACCATTTCACCCTGAAGGTTTGGGTGGAGTTACTGTCCTACCCCAGTCTAGGTGACGAGCAGATTTTAGCTCACCCGCAGAGACTTATGGATCCACTTGGTTTCCAGAATGCTCTGCAGGACCCTACACCCACGACGAGGCATCAAGAGCAACTTATAGGAGGCTTATGAAAACCTATGAGTTGGCAATAAAGGAGGCCAAATTTAGAGTTCTTATACCAATTTCTAACCAGTCAACCAACAATGGTTTTGATCCATGAAGGTAATGGTTGCTGTCAGCTGATGATCTGATGTCCATAATGGTTGCTGTCAGCTGATGATCTATTACAGTGCAACACCAGGAACCTGAGCATAAATTGTGAAGGACTTTGTAGATCAAAACCAGAGTGATACATCAACAGAAGCTGCTTTATGGTGAGCCAGGTCATTAGTCTATCTAGAAGGTAAAGGAGCAAGTGCTGGGCCATTACTGGCCCACAGGGTGACATCACATCACAATATTTACTAGGCAGACTGTGTTTATGGGGTGGTTTGCTACTGCCTTCCCCGGTCATCTACACTTTACTCCCAACAAGTTGGGTACTTCTTTTACTGTCCTCGGAAGGGTGGAAGGCTGAGTCAACCTTGGTTTAACTGTCTCAGTATTATGTTCACAAAATGGCAGCTGTTCAAGGTGCCAAGCACAGGTCCCTTCCAGTACTTCTACCAGGGAGCCATTACCTAGAAATGCTGATGATCAAACCTGCAAGCAAAGAATGTGCAGAATATTTAGAAACCTTGTCTGGTTTTATTTGAAAACAATGAAGATTTTTATTTTCTCTTTATTGTTCGTTTGTTTAATACCACAGCCATCTCCTCTGCTTTGTATGAAAGCATTTTCTTGGCTGTCCTGTAACCCAAAGGCTGCCAACTTTTTTTAAAAAAAGATTCCCCAGCCACTTTGCTGCCTCAGTGGTTTTTGTGTCACGCAGAAACAGCTTAGCAGCTGGGGAAGAGACAGAATGTCACAGTCCAGAGGTCTTTTAAGGGAACAGAAGAAGAAGGGTCATGGATACTGGTTTCACTCAGTGACTATGTGAGTGACATGGTAGCTGTGTGTCACACAGAGAGACCTTGATACTTGGCAGGCCTGAAGGAGACTAAGCAGGCTATGCTGAGGTACAAAACAGCTTGGAACAGGAACAGATTGCTCCTCCAAATAGTCAGTGAGGTCATGCAGAAAGCCAAGGACTAAGAAAGAGGTCAAGTGTGAAGAACACAGATTGAAGATAGGATGAAAGCAGTCCCCCTCAATTGCAAAGTTGGTAAGAAAAAGTTATAACCTTCCCCCCTAAAAGAATCCACTCTCATTTTTTCATACTTGAAGTAGAAATGTAATGATGTTTAAGATGCAAAATTATCCTACAGCTTTCACTTACCGGTACCTTTTCAGACACCCATGGTTTTACCCAACTGCTCACGTTGGCAGAAAGAGATTTCACTTTTGTGCTGTCCGTGCCACTTCAGGGAAGATTCATTTCAGTCCAATTTTTGTGACCAGAAAAATAAGACAATGGAGACCCCTTCCCCCAAATATCTTGTGCTTGAAAGGGAACCAAGGAGGATGCTGCCTTTGAAAAAGGAAATGATCGTACAATTGCTGCCTATCAGGACAAAAGAACTCAACAATCCCTGAGTCAGAAGTAAAGTACTTCCAAAGCATTAAAGCACTACTGAATCTTCTGCTTGAACTTTATAGCTTTATACTGCCAATAGCAGTAATGTAGAAGTTTGATATCAAAGAACGGGAACATTCTATACCAGACCCACCAGTAAGCAACTGCCAAACAGAATGAATGTTAGGGATATTCATTGGGGTATCCTCATTTCATCCTCATAATAATCCCTACAAGCAAGATCTCAGTCCAGTAGCACCTTAAATAACAACAAGATTTTCAGGGTATAAGCCAGCGATAGCGAACCTTTTCGAGACCGAGTGCCCAAATTGCAACCCAAAACCCACTTATTTATCGCAAAGTGCCAACATGGCAATTTAACCCGAATGATGAGGTTTTAGTTTAGAAAAAAATGGTTGGCTCGCGTTACTCGGCATGCATTACTCGGGAGTAAGCGTGGTGGTAGTCGGTGGCTTTGCTTTGAAGCAACCGTGCAACTCTTCCAACGGGTGAATCACGACCCTAGGAGGGTTTACTCAGAAGCAAGCCCCGTTGCCAACAACCGAGCTTACTCCCAGGTGAAGGATCACGCTTCAGTTCTTCGCATGAAAATCAGCGGGGTTTAACAGCGCTTAACAGGGTTACCTACACTGTTGCCCCAAAACTAGGTCTTAGAGTTAATGCTAATAATTGAGCCCAGCGGGCCAGGCCAGTCTATATGTGTTTTGGGTGGGTGGGGGCAACTCTGTTTCTGTGTGCCCACAGAGAGGGCTCTGAGTGCCACCTATGGCACCCGTGCCATAGGTTCGCCACCACTGGTATAAGCCTTTCATAGTCAAAGCTTTGACCATGTCATTCTTTGATGTAAGTCATAGAAGTAGTTTGGCTGAAGATAGCATCTTGCCTGCCACAACTTGGTTTCATGGCAGAGCAGGGATTTGAACCCAAGTATCCATAACATGATAGTGGCTTTTGAAGAGCAATATTTGCCAAGTATATCCTCATTTCTATAAAAGAAGCAGAAATTCTTAAAGAATCTTAAGAGCTCTCACCAAAGCAAGACACTCAGACCAGAATAGTTCTTGGGAAAAACGGCAAATACAAGATATACAACTCTCAACACATACTTGAACATTTCTTACTCCTATCAAGTGCAGAGATAGACAATATGCAAAGCTTCTTACGAAATGCCTCCTTGATTAAAAAGCTAGGCCCATGAAGGAATTCACATCTTAAAAGAAAAAGAGTCCTTTTCCCAGAGCACATCAGAAATAAACACCAAGAAAAACAAATATGTAGAAACAACTGTGTGTTTTCCTTTTGTGTTTGCAAAGGAGTTGAAACTGAATTGATCACAGTTTGAATAATGTTCAAGTCAAATAACTGCAGCATGGTTCCGTTGATTCAGTGTTCACAACTGGTCTGACACGTGTGCCTATTGACATGTCTAGGCAAATACTCTCTGGAGCTCTAATTAGCCAGACCAGACAGGGCCAATACATGGTAGTTGACATTAGACAAGGGAAGGTGCCTTTAGAAAGTGGATCACTGATACAAAAAGTGACTTCATTGGACAGCAAGCATGGCAGGGATGGGAAAAGGAAAGGACAATAGTTGAAAGTCTAGTTCACTTTGACTGTGTTATTTATTGGAGATGAGCTAGTTGAATTGTGGTTGCCATTCCATGTTTCAAAAATATGGGTGCCACTCTAATTCTAGGCTTTTTGGGGGGTCAAACTAGTGATGACAGAGCATTGTGTAAAGCTGGATTTCAGCAGACTGGGACCCAGAGTGGGCCCATAAAGGCAAGGGAGCAGGCCTTCAAAGCTAATGTGTTTTCCTTATTTGAAATGAGGTCCACTGTGCTTTTGGGTGTGTAAAAGGCCATCAAGTCACTTATGGTGACCACAGTAAGAAGCTTTCAAGGCAAATGAGAAGCAAAGTTTCTCCCTCATTTTTTTTACATGAACATTTGTTCTCATAACTGTTACCAGCACACTTGCCTTTCACAGGCAAAAAAAAAGTTTGATATGAATATTCATTTGTGTTATTTATCGACATCAAAAAATATTCAGGTGCCTTAACTGAAAATTTGGGGGAATTTTCCTTTCTCTTTTTCTCAAGGTTGCCAGAATAACAACTCTTTGAACTGATTTACAAAGTTAATTACTTCAGTGTAATGCATTTAAGAGGATTAACGTCTAAATCCTGAAAACACCCCAATTCTGGGAGGTATTTTCCCCCGAAAGAGGTGTTTGTTTGTGTGTATAAAATCACAATATATTAAGCAGAACAGTTCTATATTGAAACAATGGGTGATGCTACATCCATCTGGCCTACTTTCCCCTTGAGTGATAGCTCCTATCAAAATCAGCCACAGTAGTTCACCCTTACGTTTTTGCCAGCATACAAGTTGATTTCATACATATATTTCCTTTCAGCAAGGCAAGTGTTCAGATAACAAGTATGCAAACTCTACTTTTTATTTTTAAAAAAATGGGGAAAGAAGAGCATGTTACTTGACAGACCACAGACACCAATGCTTTCACTGGTGCTTTTGATATCTAATGAGATTTTATTCAGTAAGTTTCAACCTCCTGGGTGGTGTTGCTCTGAGCAAGCTGTGATGGAGGATTTCTACACACAGTAAAATAAGTTTTACGCTTTGGAGTACTTTTTTGCCATCAAGTCACGGCTGACTTCTGGAGACCCCACAGGACTTCCAAGGCAGGAGGTGGTTTGCTATTTCCTGCCTTCATGTCATGACACTGGTATCCCATGGCTTAGAATGGTAAGTTGCAGTACTGCAGTCAAAGCTCTCCTCATGACCTGAGTTCAACTGCAATGGAAGTTGGTTTCAGGTAGCGAGCTCAAGTTTGACTCAGCCTTCCATTCTTCTGAGGTTGGTAAAATGAGTACCTAGCTTGCGGGGGGCCAAGTGTAGATGACAGGGGAAAGCAATGATAAACCAGCCCGTAAACATAGGCTGCCTAGTAACAGTTGTGATGTGCCATTTCATGGCAGTATTGGGTTACCTTATTACCTTCTCTTCCAAATACCTTCCAGGACTGAGGCTGAGCACGTGTGACTGGCCCCAAGTCACCCAGGAAGTTTCCACAGCGGAATGGAGATTAGAACCTGAATTTTCCAGTTACTAGTTCTACACCTTAATAACTATACCACACTGACTCTTTGTGAGGAGAACCACATGAGTGGGGGTGGGGGAAAAAAGGAAAGATTCCCAGCTGCATCTTCACAAGAACCTGAGAGGAGCCCTGCTGGAGCAGACCAAAGGTTCATCTAGTATGATACACAGTTTTCAAAAAGATGCACTTCCAAACCCAGTGTAAGATTTCCTCTCATGCTGAGTATTTATTTTGAGGTGGCCATTCTCTCACTCCCCCTTTCCATAGAAGTATATTGTTAGGCGTGCTCAGAACCGACAGCATAAAACAATACCGAGCAGAAAAGAAAAAGGAACACGAGTGATGGTCAATAAAAATGGGTGATGGTCCACTTTTGAAAGAACTGCAACAGCTTCTTTGACAGCAATTTGACAAATCCGCCTGCAGTCTCTCCTAAACAACTGAGCCTTTGCCCTGTGATAATATGTTAGCTGAGCTCTGACAAGCCTTGTTCTTTTGAACTGAATTCCTTTGATTGCTCCAGCTGGGTAGAAGAGAAGATGCTGAAATTATGGAGCGCTCCGGCCTGGGCCTGCTCTGCAGCTGTCAATTAGAATCAATGCAAAAGAGCAACAGTTGCTTCCCAAAGGAAGCCATTGGTGAAGACGATGCGTTTCTTGTTTAGCAAAAAAACTGCAAGTTCACATTGGCAATGGAAAGAATTATTGGAAACGAAGTCGTAAAAGAAAATAAGATACACCATTTTGAGATTCAATACGCTACTTGCCTATGGATATTCGCACTACTCCCAGTGGCTGATCTGTTTCATAGCTTGCTGGTAAGATTTCTTATTGCTGTGTGTCAGGAATGGAGGGTAGAGAAGTGTCAGCAATGGAATATTGATCAATAGTATGGATTCCTTGAGGGAAGTGAGAGGTCAATATGGCCTGAAGAAAAACATCAGGAGGAACTGTGACTTGTGGACAGGAACACCGAAGTGAACATACTTATATAAGTATTTTAAATTGCTTTTACACCAGTGGTCCCCAACCTTTTTGAGCCTTTGCCATTCTGACACAGCATGGTGGGCACAACCACACAGTGGCTACCACAGGCAACAGAGCCAGTCATACAGTGGCTCTTGAAATTTACTTTCAGTCATACTGTGGAGATTTTTGAGCTGTGGTAACAGCTGCTGCCAAACCAGCAATTTAAAAATCTGCACAGTCAATCAAATGTCCAACAGCTAATTCATAGTCTTGTTGGGTCAAAGCTCTGACTGCCTCCACCCAATTTCCAAAACACTAGGTGTTTGCCACGAAAGTGTGTCAGCAAGTACCATAATGTGATGGGCACCATGTTGTGGTCCCCTTATATTGAATCAGACCACTGATCCATCTAGCATATCCCAGTTACTGTAACTAGCAGTGGCTCTCCAAGGTTTCAGAAAGAGAGAGGTCTTTCCCGACACATCATTGTCTGGGCTTCTTTATAACAGGAAGTGCCAAGAATTGAGCTTGGGACCTTTGGCATGCAAAACATATGAACATAAGAACATAAGAACATAAGAACTAGCCTGCTGGATCAGACCAGAGTCCATCTAGTCCAGCATTCTGCTACTCGCAGTGGCCCACCAGGTGCCTTTGGGAGCTCACATGCAGGATGTGAAAGCAATGGCCTTCTGCTGCTGCTGCTGCTCCTGAGCACCTGGTCTGCTAAGGCATTTGCAATCTGAGATCAAGGAGGATCAAGATTGGTAGCCATAAATTGACTTCTCCTCCATAAATCTGTCCAGAAAGCCCTTTTTAAAGCTATCCAGGTTAGTGGCCATCACCACCCTCCTGTGGCAGGCAGTATATCTCCAAACCCAAATCACACGTTGCGTGAAGAAGTGTTTTCCTTTTTATTAGTCCTAATTCTTCCCCCAGCATTTTTTCCAATGAACACCCCTGGTTCTAGTATTGTGAGAAAGAGAGAAAAATGTCTCTCTGTCAACATTTTCTACCCCATGCATAATTTTATAGACTTCAATCATATCCCCCCTCAGACGTCTCCTCTCCAAACTAAAGAGTCCCAAACGCTTGCAGCCTCTCCCTCATAAGGAAGGATGCTCCTAACTCCTTCAATCATCCTCGCCTTAGCCCTTCTCTGCATAATCTTCCTTTTTCTATCTCTTTCGATATCCTTTTTGAGATGTGGCGCTTACCAGCAAACTGGACACAGTTACTCCAAGAATGCTTGATTCGCATCCACTTAGCTTTGTTATATAAGGGCATGACAATCCTTGCAATTTTATTATCAACTCCTTTCCTAATTATCCCCAGCATAGAGTTTGCCTTTTTCACAGCTGCCATGCATTGAGTTGACATTCCCATGGAACTATCCACTAAGACGCCCAAATTTTAACCTTTTTCCTAGCAGCCTAAATTTAGCTTCCAGAACCTCCCGGCTACATTTCCCAATGTCATTGGTACCAATGTGGACCACAACTGCTGACTCCACCCCAGCACTGTCTAACAGCCTATCTAGACGAAGCGTGACATCTGCAACTCCTCAAGCACTACAGGCAGCCAAGTCACCATCGCGGTCATCACGCCTCTCCACAAACCCAACTCTCTATATTATTCCTAATGGTCGAATCACCTCCACTACAAGGAGCTCCCCCACCTCCCCTGCTGAGGGGTATCCTCAGTGCGTAGAGGATAATCTGACCACCAGCTAAGCGAAGGGGTCCCATCTAAGGGGAGGCATCTTCCACCACCTCAGAACCTGGCACCTCCGGCTACCCAGGACTCTCGACATTCTCCATGACATCTGGAGAGAGATGTCACCTTGGGAAGATGGGACCCGGCTGCTAGGGGTCCCTGAAAGCCCTCGCTTTGTCGCCTCCTCTGCTGCCTCTCTCAGCTTCGCCTTAGGGAGCCTGCCACCTTGGCTTCAAAGGGTGAGAACGGACACGTTCCTTTGAGCTGCCAGGAGCTCATTAGGCGAAGCCGCTCGGGTTTCAGCGTGCCTTCACCCGATCACGAACACAGGGCCGGGGGGGTGGGGTGGCATTGTTCATCCGGTGCGGAGTCTATCCCCTTTAGGGCAGTCCCCTGGGTCCCGGAGATCACTGAGGCATGTGGAGTGTAAGCCGACTGGCCCAGGAGTGGTTGGCCTCGGAGAGGTTGGCTGTTCCTTCCTGGTGTACCCGGGTGCGCCCTAGCGTAATGAGGAGGCAGCCTGTCACGTTGCTGCTGGAAGTGTGGTGGTCGGACTGGGGCGTTCGCGGTTCCCCAAACTTATTGTTTTGGGGGACTTCTTTAACATCCATCGCTGGACGCCGCCTTGCATGTACGGCGGCCGTCCCGGACCTAGTGTCATCCATGGCGACACGCTTAGGCCTCTCCTCTTAATCAACTTTGGCCCCTACCCATGAGGGGCCGGGTCAAGACACGCTGCTTTGATTTGAGGTCTTCGGGTCAGGGATGAACCTGAGTCGCATTAGTCCTCTATCAATAGAAGTGCCATGGTCCGACTCCCACTATGCCTTGAAGGTCCTGGATGGACTTGCGAACACCCTGGTCTCAGGCGACAGGGTCGATTTTTGCCACGCTCGCTGAGACTTATGGATCCACTTGGTTTCCTGAATGCTCTTTTCGGGACTCCTGAACCTCGCCGGTACGAACTTTCCGATGAGCAGGGTGGAGGACTGGAATGCCCGGCTCTCCCGATGCCATCGATGTTGTTGTCCCCCGGCGTCCTCACGCCTTCCCCTCCTTCCTTCCTCCTCGCACGGGCTCCATGGTATAATGGAGGAGGTTATAGCGTCAAAATGAAGCTGGTCTTAGGACGCTCTAGGATGCGAGTGTGGAGGAAATCCTTCACGGACAGCCGAAGCTGCGCCGAACATCTTATAGGACGTTTATGAAAGCCTCCATGAGATGGCGACGAAGGAAGCTTTAAGAGGGTCTTCTTCTCCTCCCTCCATGGCGATCCGCTAGCTCTACGCCAGCTCAATTGTTTCGCATAATTCGGTCATTGACCTCCTTGTCAGAGAGAGGTAATCAAACTCTCAATTGGATATCATCAGCTGTGAGGCATTTATGAAGGCTTCTTTGCGGATAAGGTTAAGCGTCGCTCCGCCATGACCTCCCACCCACGTTGGCTGCTACCAATTAGTGAACTGGAGACTCCCTGTCAGCCGTCTCTCTGGCCCGTGGTTTGGCCCAGTTTTCCCCTACTCTATGAAGCCGCTGTAGACAGGACCTTAGCTGCTGTTAGACCTACTACCTGTCCTCTTCTGGATCCGTGCCCGCTGCCTTTGGCTTGTAGAAAGCCTGCCAGGCGGAGCTACGACCCCATCTCTGTTGAGTGCATCATCAATAACTCCCCTTGAGCAAGGAGTTTTCCCAGATGGAGTTGAAGCGAGGCAGTGGTCCACCCACTCTTAAAAGACCATCATTAGATCCCTAGGGGGATCCTGGCCAATTACCGCCTGCTTCGAATCATACGTTTCTGGGGAAGGTAATTGAGAGAGTGGTGCTGGGAGCAGCTTCAAGAGGCTTCCTGGATGACAGCACATCTGCTTTTCGACCCCTTCCAGTCCGGGCTTCCGTGCTGGGCATGGGACCGGAGGGAACTGGTTCTACCGTCGGCCCGCCACAGGATACACCAGTATGCAGCTTGACCAAGGCGGATCGGCGCTTGCTGGTATTAAGCCTAGATCTTACCGCAGCCGTTTGATGTGGTCGACCATGACCTTTTGACTCCACCGCCTGGCATGTTTCTGGAGTGCGGGGCACCGCCCAGTGGTATTTCGCCTCACCGTTTCAGGAGGCTGGACTCCAGCAAGTGAGGTGCAGGGATGAGGCCTCCCGGAAGTGCCCGCTTTGATTGCAGTGTACCCCAGGGGGCATTATTATCCCCGCTGTTGTTTAACATCTACATCGCGACTCCTCCTTGCTCTAGCTGGAGTACGGAGTTTTGGGCTGTCTTGTCATCAGTATGCAGATGACACTCAGCTCATTCTGCTGGATGGAGGGGGGAACAGCCACCGCCTCTGCAGCTCTCTACAGCATTGTTTGGGAGGCGGCACGCTGGTTGGTTAAGCGTACAGAGTAGGTTAAAACTGAATCCATCGAAGACAGGAGATCCTCTGGCTGGGCCGTGAGGGGGAGAGGGGGACTGTTTCAGCCGGGCCGGTGTGGGAGGGGGTCACATTGGCACCCGACTCTCCTCCGATGTCACTGCTATAACCTGGGGGTCCACTCTGGATTCGTCTCTATCAATGGAGATCCAGGTGGCACCATATAACCCGGGTTGCTTTCTTCCACCTTCGCCAGGCCTCGGCCAGCGGCTGGCCCCCTTTCTCTCCCAGACCGATCTGGCCACAGTGATCCATGCAACGGTCATCTCCAGACTAGACTATTGTAACTTCGCTCTACGCGGGCCTCCCCTTGCGTCTGATTCGGAGGTTAAAACTGGTCCAAAATGCAGCTGCGCTGGCCTGCTCACAGGCAGAGCCATCAGGGATCACATCCAGCCTGTGCTGCGCCAGCTGCATTACCTCCCAGTAGAGTTCCGAATCATCTTCAAGGTGTTGGTGCTGACCTTTAAGGCCTTACGTGGCCTGGGACCTTTGTATCTTCGGGACCGCATCACCCCACATGTCCCAATACAGCCTCTTCGCTCTGCAGAGGTCAATTTACTGGTGGTCCCTGGCCCCTCGATGATACGGCTGGCCTCCACACGGGCCAGGGCCTTTACAGCCCTGGCCCCAGCCTGGTGGAACACTCTCCCACCAGCTGTCCGGGCCCTGGGGGACCTTACTGAATTCCGCAGGGCCTGTAAGACGGAGTTGTTCCGCCAGGCCTTTGGAGGATCCAGCCGTTGATGGTGCCCCCCCCCCCATGGCCTTTACATCAGTGCCTTTGCCATCTGGGGTTTGCTGATCTTCCCCCTGAAAGAGGGTTTGGAAATGGATCTGTCGGACGCCATTGCGTGTTAGTTTTAATCTTTCTACTAGTTTTTATTTTACTGCTGCTTTTAATGGTTTTAGTTATTTTACTTGTATACGTGCATTTTTATCTGTATATGTGCATTGTATTGTACACCGCCCAGAGCCCTACGGGGATGGGGCGGTATAATAAATCGAAATAAATAAATAAATAAATAAATAAATAAATAAATAAATAAATTGCAGCGAGGGCACACCCATGACTTCTGCCCTAGTGGCAGATAGTCATACATGTGACACTCAGTGCAAAACACTGGAAAGCCCCCATCCCCCCGCTGGCTTCCTGCCTTCATATCTAATTTTGTTTAGATATTCAAATATTGATTTTAATTAGTGCCTCCCTGTTAAGGTTTCTATACCTTCTACTATCCCTTAAAATATGTTCTTATTTAGTAAAACACCTGCGCGCGCCGTTAGGCGCACGCCGCTGGTTCCAGAGACTAACTGAAATGATTTAAAAATGTGAGAAGCCCCACCGCTTCAGCACTAACTGAAAAGATTTACAAATGTGAGAAGCCCCACCCCTTCAGCAGCCTCTCCCAATCAGCAGCCCTAGGACAAGGAGAAAAAAAGAGAAACCCCCTGTTTAAAATACACTGCTGAGCCAAAGTCCCTTTGGAAGACAAGAGGTGATGTGAGGTTGATGAACTACAGTTGGGAAGACAAAGGGAGGGGGGGGGAAGGTGAGGGGAAGAAAACTTGAAACTCAGAAGCAGGTGCCTGGAAAAAAAGAAGTAGAGCCAGGGTCCTCTGAAAATGTAAGTCTGGGAATAAAATTAACCAGGGCTAGGGACAGAAGAAGATGTTTGATGTCAGCAGGGAAGGCACTTGTAGGATTTTGACTAAGGGAAGAGAGAGGCCAAAGAAACAGTGATAAAGCCATAGTTTGTGTATTGCTTTGAACTAAGCTTCCAAACATTTGGTAGCATGCACCTAATGTTGAGATTCTTTTAATGCTGAAATTAACCCAAGATCACGCCTGGCATTTTATACATGCCAAGCTTGTGCCCTACCAGTAAGTTACAACTCTTTATACTGAATTTAGTAACTGGCTTCTCTTCACAAAATGGTGATCATAATGGAGACTGAGTCTGTGAGGTTGCATTTCTTGCAATGGGTAACAACTGTGTGATGATGCTCTGGTTTCTTAAAAATATAACCAGTGTGATTGTAATGTGGTCATAATCCCATGTGGAGCAGAGGGCACTGAGACACATTTATTTCAGCGGGTTTCAGTGTGCTTAATATGCCTCATGATGGATCAGAGCCATTGCATTTCATTGATATGTAGTTCTGTTTCATCCTAAGAATAAAGCTTTGGAAAGGGGAGAAGAGGTGAATGGTCAACTTGATTAGTTGGTAGCACTGAAACCTTGAGGGGAAAAACCTGTATCTGGAAACAACTTCTCCCTTACCTGGGAGGACAAATGAGGGCTATAAATGGAAGTACTTATTTAGGGACAGAAGAGATGGTTAGTGTAAAGAAGAGAAATGGCCAGCTAACATTAAGGGGGGAAACAGGGGGTATTTACACCACATGTACTAAAAGCATTTCCGATGAAGCCCTGGGAACGGATCTCTCTGCAGCCACCTACTCACCATTAAACCTAAAAAAAAATATGGAGATTTGCTTTGCACTCCCTCAGTGTTCACACAAAACAAAGCACAGTGTTTCAATATAAGCCCAACTTTAGAATCCTGATTTTCTTTTAAACAATGGAACTGAAATGCAGCAGCAAACAATTCATCTGTTCTCTCATACTTTCCTGGAGTTTCACTAGTGTTATATCTTGCTGTCACATCTTGCTATTCCAATCCAACTGTTCTGAGATGCTGCTGGATATGATTTGAAATGCCCAAAAGTATATTCTTGGCTTCCATTGCAACCATACTTTAAATTTTTTTCTGGATTTTAGCATGTATTTCTTTCTTCTTTTCTGTCTTTTTGTACATCTGCCACATATGATGGTACCATCTACCCTTTACAGTTCCAACATTTCCTATTATAATTTTTAATCCACCTTCTCAATAGCGTTTGGGGTAATTTCCCATCAATAAAGCATCTTACTCCAATTTTCTGTTAATGTTGGTCTTGTAAATTTAATATCTTTGTCTGTAAGGGTTTCCATTGTTGGAGGGATATCTCTTCCTTAAAATCTGACCATACATGCTTTAACTTGTTCTGTTTCTGTCTCAAATTGAAGTAACAGTTTATAAATTGATCTCAATAAGAATATATTCTGTGGGTGCTTAAAGAGTTTCGCAGGTTATACTGACCAGAGGACAGTATAATTTTGCGTGAACTTGTTCCACCTGTAAATGTTAATTCTTTATTGGTGTCCCTCCTGTTTATTCCAACCCTACTCCCCCAAGTGGGCAGTTATTACACACAGAGTCTTCATATCAAATGCCCTCCTTATATAGATTTCTTCATTGGTTCCAGTGCTAATGTTTTCTAGAGGCATGCAAAAACACCTTTGTTTTTCAAGAATTTTTCAGGTTTTTGATTTGTTTAGGGTGCATGAGTTGTCTTTCCTTGATGGATTTGCAAATGATTTTTAACAACTAGTACAATGGTTTGGGGTGCTTTTTAACATTTTAGTAGAGCCATTTGTAGATTTACTATGGCCGTTTTAACCATATTTATCACTGCTGCTCAATTAATAATGGGTCTGGAGATCTTCCAGAATTACAACTGATCTCCAGATCAATTGCTTTGGAGAAAATGGCTGCTTTGGAGAGTGGACTGCATGACATTATATCCCACTGAAGTCTCTCCTTCCCCAAACCCTGTTCTCAGGCTCCACCCTTAAACTTCCAGGAACCTCAGAACCCAGAGTTGGCAACCCTAGGCACAGAAGTTTGTTTTACATTCTAATATGGAGAAAAACTTGGGAAAATAAACATAACTTGTAACGTATTCAACTTGGAGAGATTCATATTCAACTTGGAGAGATTCATATTCTGAGCCAGGTAATTATGGACTTCTGTGATAGCTGTAATTTTGCCCTATTAAATTAAAACGTCAGAACTGTAGTGTGAGATTAGTGCTGGTTATGCATCCCCTGTTTACACTGCATGTGTCCCACAGCTGATTGGTCCTCATCGAGCTCTCTTTGGATTTTTCCTGCTACACAGCTTCCTGCTATGAGAAAGTGCCTCGACTGCAGCAGTCATATTCACCTTCCTCTTCTTCCGGGTCATTGTGGATGCTGCATTCTTCTGCCTCTTCATTATAATTTTTTTTTCATTCTACCATTGCTTCTTTGCATCAATGGAATGATATGGTTAAAATTGAGTGGGGAATTTCAAATTCCCCCTGAAGTTTGGGGAAAGTGCATGGGTGGGGGAATGTAGGCAGACACAAAGCAAGCCCAATAGATATTGGGCTGCTTTGCTCTTGCTGCACATGCTGGTAAAGGATCGGATTTTCCCCACTCCTTGAAAACCCAGATCTTCTCCCATCTGCTGCAAGGGGAGGTCAGCAGGAGGAAAAAGGCATCTATAAAGAAAAAGACTGCCTTGATAGGAATGCACATTCATCATGGGGCAGACACAAAGTGCATAATATGCCTAGGTTGGTTATTTTGGATCAGTATGTATACAGTTCAGTGCCCAAGATCCCCACCTTCTACAGTTCCCTTGTTGTTTGAATTGATGCTTTATTTATTAGATTAGATAGACTAGCATTTCCAAGAAAATTTTTCTTTTGTGACATCTAGCTACATTATATTATGGAGGCAGGAAAGAAAAGGAAACATTCTGAGTCCAACAGCAAGTAAAATAAGGAAAAAAAATGTTATTTCACCTTCTGTTAGTTAGAGAGTGGAACTTTTGTTCATGGTGAAATGTCTACACTTTCAGCATCTATTGCCTGAGGCAGTTCTGCAATCCAAATACAGATTCTATTTTCTCTCCCTATTGAGACTATTTTGAGAAGAGATGTTTTCTTTCACCACAAAGCAGGGAGAAGAGAAACCACTCACAAGGTACCTTGACTATAAACATGAAGTTTCTTCAACTCAAGGTCTAGTTTATAAAATGCTTTTCAGGTGCTAAATATAAGTAACTTAACCCCTATAACAAATAGTTTGCTTTCAGACACATGAATAGCTTTTGTTGAAAAGGATAGAGGGAAATAATCAAGTGGCACTTAATATTGCCCCTTGCCACAAATAGTTTCTCCAGTCCTGAAGCATATTATTTCCCCTTTTAAAAATGCAGTTTTTGAACACTACCAATTTCTTTCATTTAAGAAACATCAGTAAACTGCAGAAGTTACCTGAATGTTTAACATTTCAGTAAAGTATTGCATTATATGTAGCTCTGAGCTGATTGTACTTAGGTCCCTGTTCCTGATGCTTTTAATGTTTTTTAAAAAACTCTTACAATGTGACTCAGAACTTACATTTGTTTCTCCAAAGTTCACTTTGTTTTACATATAGGCCTTGATTTCTCTTATTCTCTATTAAACAGGATTTCTCCTTCATTTCTATTTCAGTAGAAATCAGTGTACCCATTCGTATCTTCAGCCCTTGCAGTCATTTATGTTGAACACACAGGGAGTGTTCTAGTAGGAAAGTAGGAAGGTATGGGAAGACATTGTTTGCCTCAGAACATCTACAGGGGGAAATTCTGCAGAACCTCTCTTTAAAGCCCCTCCTCTCCTCAAACTTCTCTGGGATGAAAGCTGAACTGAATAGAAACACATTCCAAATTTCTAAAAAAAAAAAAAAAGAGATCGGAAATTGTTTCTGGATAAACTGAGCAAAGAGGAATTAGGAGAATTTATCTTAACAGCCCTACTCAGGAGACCCAGATGTAGGTCATGTGATGAGGCTCTTAATTCAACACTTAATAAGAAATTTAACTAATGTGCATTATAAGAATCAAAGATGTACGGTGCTGGATGATGCAAGGGACCCATTTAATCCAGCATCCTTTTTCACACAGTGGTCAACGAGTTGCCCTGGAGAGAAAAACACAAACAAAACAACCCAGTCATAGTGACCACAGCTTTCTCCTGTGATTCCTCCTAGCACTGGATCTCAAAGATTCATTATTTATTATTATTTTTAAAAATTAATATGATTTTTTTAAAAAAAATCCAAGCCCTTTCCCATTAATTGGACTTGAAATGGTTAACAGCATAAATATGAAACATAAATAAAAAGCACAAACATTCTATAAAACAATTCACCACATTGACATTCTGGCATGAGAAGCTGATAACAGGCCCAGTAAGATTGCCTCAAGGGAAAACCTGAAATAATTATTCTGTCTTACAGGCCCTGTGGTACCTAGACAGGTTTTGCAGGTCATTAGTTTCTTCAGACTAAGCATTCCACCAGGTTGGGGATCATAATTGAAAAAGCCTTTGTTCTGGTTCAAGTTAAATGAGCTACCTGTGAACCGGGCACCACCAGAAGTGGAATGCAAGGACTGTGGGAACCGGTGTAGCTATAAGGGGCGAGGTGTGTGCTGCACACCGGGCATGCTCTTGGGGGGCAAAAATTGCTCCCAACCCCTCCTCCTCCCCCCCCTCACCCCACCCCAGCCAGGCTGCTTCTTCAACCAGCAAAGCAGTAGGCTGAAAAAGCCCCAACTTGCCCCAGGTGCCATTTTCTCACCCAACTCCTCTGTGTGGGGAATCATAATAGGAAATGTGGTTCCTAAGATATGGCAGTCTCAGACTGTTTAGGGCTTTAAAGGTTAAAACCAGAATGTTCAATTTGGCCCAGGAACCAATTGGAAGACAGTGTAGCTGCTTCAAAAAATTTTTTGTACAGACAATGATGTATCAGCAAACAGCCTATTAGCTGCCTACTGGACAGCCTGAAATTTCTGAAACATCTTCAGAGGCAGGCCTGCACAGAACTAATTGCTTTAGTTCAATCTGGAGATGACAGTTGCCTGAATCACTGAGGCCAGGTCTGGCCAGTAGGGGGAAAGCTGATTCACCTGGCAGCAATAGAAAAATGCTGTTTCACCACCAAGGAAACTTCTTTGTCAAGGTAAACAGTTCTTAGTGAAACCTCGCTCAGAATACTTGATCTCCATGCAAACACACTTCTCTATACCAGATGATGTTCTCAATAGTGGTAGTCAGGGAACAGATCTGAGGGATGGAATCTTCCATATGGATGCATTAATAGATAGAGATCAATCTAAAGTTGCCCCCTTCTTTAAATCTTTTAAGAACGATCATATTAGATCGCCATATCTAAAGATTTTGCCAACATATATCTTTAGAATGGCATTTACCAACTTGTGATTCCAGGTGATACCAATGGCAGTCTATAATGCACAATGCAGTATTAGTACCTAACTACAGATGTATCTGTGGCAGTGATGCAGACAAGGACATTCTGCACTGTGTTCTGGAGTGTCCCCTCTATGATAACATAAGAACTAAATACATTAAAGGACTCCTTCCAATTGCAGGGGACAGCAATAATACCAGGAAATTGATCAGCCTATTATCTGATGGTGATCCATACGTTACCAATCGAGTAGCACTTTTTGCTCACGCTGCAAGAAGAATCAGGTTAAGAGTGGTGTAATGATGTTCTGTTGTATTATTTGATAGAAAGATTATATTAGTATTAATTTAGTCTATTTTAGTTATGTCAGTATACAGGAGGTGTTTTGTGTATATGCTTTTATTTTATGATGCTGTGTATGAGGGATTGTGAAGGCCTATGGCCAAGGCAATAAACCTCCTCCTCCTCCTCCTCCTCCTCCTCCTACTACTACTACTACTACTACTACTACTACTACTACTACTACTACTACAGTTCTTAGCCAGACCCCAAACACCTTACAGAGTTCAACTCTGCACCAGCCTCCAGATTCCATGTGAATCTTGGAGTTAGCAAGCAGTATGGGTTCAGCTCTGTGCTGTTCTACCTGTTGCCTCCCAGACCCACATGATGTCTGGAGGAAGACATATTTTTCAGGATCAGATTTGGAAAATTTCCCAAAAGCTGATATGTAGCATTGGCTTTTTTAATTTCCAGGTTTAATAAACCCAACCTGAAAAATACCGATAATTTATTTTGCCCACCCCTAGACATGGGGGTGCTGTTTAGACAAAGGTTAGGAAAGCAGCAAATGAACCACACAATTTCTATGAAAGTATCCCTTCCTACCAGTGGCGGAGCTACAAGGGGATGGGGTGCTCTGTGCACCGGGCCCCTCGCCCTTCCCCTGCGGCAACCCCCCCATGGGGCCCCCCGCGACTCCTCCCCACCCTCTTCTTACACTTACCTTAGTTCCTTTCCTTTTCCTAGAACTTTTTCAGGCTAAAAAAGGCCTGTTCACAGTACAAGCTAAAAATGGCCTGAGGAAGTACAGTTCCCAGGAGACCTTGGGGCTCACAAGGTCTCCTTGGAGGTATAGTTTCCCATCAGGCTGTTTTTAAGCCTGAACTGTGAATAGGCCTTTTTTCAGCCTGAAAAAGTTCTAGGAAAAGGAAAGGAACTAAGGTAAGGGGGGATGAGGGGGCATCATGGGGGGCCATGGGGGGTGGAAAATATAGACTGCGCACCAGGCACAGTTTGACCCAGCTATGCCTCTGCTTCCTACCCAAGCAATGTGCACACATCTGCATCTTTCAGAAACTGCCAATCTTTCCAAGGAGAATGACTGCTCTTGCAAGTCCAACAAATACATTCCAAGTTTCCAGCTATTCAGTTCACAGCCTAAATCCACTGTGCTCTTCATAATCACTCTGAGTTAAGCCTATCAGAACAACACCACCTTCAAGAGGACAATTAATATTGCTCATGAGGGACTGTGTTGTTCAACATCTCTTCCTTTCAGCATCATTCCCATGAGTTGACTAGTGAATTGAGCTATGAAATGGTTTATGGGGGAGACACCTGTGTTATCCTGGGATGCAGTTTTGCATAAGTGAGTATACAGAGAGTTCAGGCACAAAATACAAAAGAAATGGATCCAAATTTATAAATTGGATCAAAACACCGCTTAACTTTATTACAAAGTGTGAGCACTGAAGAACCCTGCTGGAAAAAAATGTCATGGAATTCTGATTGCCTGAGGGGTAGGTAATGTTCTTTTTTATTCTTAGAGAGTTCATTTTATTACATTTTCCCTCTCAGAAACTGATATAAATAACACCGACAAGTGCTCTGCTGAACAGAATACTAGTTAACCTATAATTCATTCACAGAGTTGGTTTAATTTCTCTTTCAGCAGAGTTACTTCCTTGCCCTCCTGTGACCCCTCTTCTCAGCAGGCCCCTCACTATCAATTCAATTTGACTCAAGGCATTTAATAGGAACTGAATGCAA
Source organism: Sphaerodactylus townsendi (assembly GCF_021028975.2). NCBI lineage: Eukaryota > Metazoa > Chordata > Lepidosauria > Squamata > Sphaerodactylidae > Sphaerodactylus > Sphaerodactylus townsendi. The sequence goes on along the minus strand of NC_059437.1, from coordinate 20,834,153 downwards.
ATACTTCTGGAGACTATCAGAGGTCCAAAGAAGGGTGTTGTCCAGGTCATTTCAGGACAGAAAACAGCTTAGAGGAAGGTTTAACTTTCCTCATGTCATGTCATGTCATGTGTCTGACTGGAATTGGGGCCCTACATAGTAGCTCCATAAAAAGGTTAAAAAACGAAACTGGGAGTTCTATAAAACAGAATCCCCGGCATCTCCTTTGGCTCTCAATAATATTAGCAAAGTTTGTACACCCTATGCTGCCACCAGATTTCACCTGAAGCACACTTTGGTGTGAAGGCACACTGAGAACTGTCCTCAAACATGTTTACCAAATGAACATACTCACTTTGGTAATCATGCCTTACACATAAGTCCAATCGCTGATTTCTTCATTTTGCCCCTACTTTTAACCACATGACTGAAACACCTAGCCAGACAGTCATGCAGCTGCACACTATCTATGGTTAGTTCTTTCTTCCTTTATGCTTTGATGCCCTAACATCTAAATAGCAGGGGAAATCAATCTCTCCTTCCGGTCATTATAGCACTCAGGCCACCCTATTTGTCCCCACTTGGCACCTAGGCACTAGATAACATCTTTTATGTGGCTTGCTCACGCCCCACTATTGGCAACTGTGAATTAAAGTGGTCTGTCACAAGGTTCATTATTAAGGGCTGTGTCCTGCTTCTGTGTCCTGCTTTTGATCCTCTGTATAAGTAAGCTACTTGAACAGCAACAACAGACAGCAGTATCTGAGGGAAAATAAATCATCCCCCCCCCCAAGCTGTTCAAGAATGCACATGTGCAAAGGGGTGTTCAACCATATCTAACTCTGTAGCCCAGCTCAGTTGTATTGTTTGTAGACATTCTGAAAAAAGTTCAGAAAATTCCGTGAAAATAGTGTAGACATGTATTTATTTTGATGGTGGTGGTGATGGTGATGGTGATGGTGATGATGCAACTATGAACCTGAATGTTAGGATCTAATCTCTGTCACATTCTAAAGTTTACTATTTGTCTGAGGGGTGGGAAACAATTCATTTGCAACCATATTTAAAATCCAGGATACAAGATTGTAGCTCACTACAAATTTTTATACTGCAATTATTAATACTGCATACATAATAAAATTATTGCTAACACGTCAACAAGAAAAAACAGAATTAGCATTGTGATTTACTGTAGTAATTGTTTGCAGTTCAGCACAGGAATTAAGGAAAGGTCCAGCAGAAAAGTCTGGAGATAGGTCATTGCCCGTTTGGGGTGCTGATGGGGGTATTCCAGAACCCTGGACAGTAGGGCTTCCTGCAGTGTTTTGTTCATTCCACCATAACTTTTATGAAGCCATTTTGAAATTTGTAGAAATCATCAAAAGTTTTTGGCAAGAATAAATTGTACACCATAGGCCAGCACAACAAAGAACACTGTGCCAACCTTATAGAGAGGAAGCCCAGTCCAGAGCCTCCAATGGCAGGACACAGTGCTACTTTGGCACTGGCACACCCCTTCCAAGAGGGTGGAGCTTCCGTAAGGCAAAAAAGAAAAAAGAAAAAAGCCTCCCTTCTACCCAAAGTCCTGCATTGAGCTCTAAACCCAAGCCCCCGGTACTGGTGTTCCAGCTAGCAAAGGCTGGGTGGAAACCAACTAATGCCCATGCTATGCTGGCGGAAGCAGAGAGGGCACAGGAGCACTGATGTGATGCTTTGTAGAGAGTCACGGTGATTGCCCATCTGTGGATTTGCCCTTCAGTCAGGGTAAGTGACCCCAGGAAAGCAAAACCACTTGTGCAGCCCGACATCTCCTCCATAGAAAGATTCAACCCCCGCCCCAAACTGGGGTGTGAAAAATGTCTTGGCGCTACCAACAAAGATTCCCCATAGGTTCCTGCTCATCCTATTTATCTGCAACTGAACCTTCATATAAAAGTAAATCACATGACTTGCCCACCTCTTTGATGCGCTAGAACACAGGTGTCAAACTTGTGGCCCTCCAGATGTTATGGACTACAGTTCCCATCATCCCCTGCCAGCATCATGCTGGCAGGGGATTATGGAAACTGTAGTCCATTACATCTGGAGGGCCACAAGTTTGACACCTGTACGCTAGAATATGACCAGAGTATCCAGAATTTTACCCACTAAAACTTGCCCTGCACACATGAACATGCATACACATTAAGCTGCCTTACACTGAGCTAGAACAGTGGACTATCAAGGTCAATATTGTCTACTTTGACTGGTAGCAGTTCTCTAGGGTCTCAGGCCCAGATCTTACACATCACCTATTAATTGATCCTGGAGATGCTGACCTAGGATTGAACTATGACTTTCTGCAAACAAAGCAGATAATCTGCCATTGAACCAGCACTCCACAAAACATAAGCTTTTGATGGCCACAACTAAGATCATCTTTTACTCAGTGGCAGAGCTTTACATGCCGAAGGTCCCAAGTTCAAACTCTGGCATCTCTCGCTAAGTGGAAGTAGGTGATCTGAATGTCCTCTGCCTGGGAACCAGACTACGCTTTCAGCAGCTTTATATGCTTTGAAAACTAAAGGAGAACCTAAACAGGCTTGGAATTATTATTATTTTTTAATGCTGAAGCAATCCTGGGGAGGGAGCTATTTCCCAGTGGTGGGATTCAAATAATTTAACAACCGATTCCAATGGTGGGAATTTAAATAATTTAACAACTGGTTGTTTATAAGCACTTTGGTTCTGCCGAAGTGGTGCAAACCTGCTGAATCCTGCCACTGATATTTCCCCATTTTTGCTGCTCAATGTGTATGGAACACTCCACATGAAACAGGGGAAAATGAAGAAATAACTCCTCTTAGCACTGTTTTGGTCTATGAAAATGGCTTGTGGGCAGAGGTGGGATCCAGCAGGTTCTCACAGGTTCCCGAGAGTAGGTTACTAATTATTTGTGTGTGCTGAGAGGGGGTTACTAATTGGTGATTTTGCCACATGATTTTTGCCTTAGTTATGCCCCTCCTCTCAGCAGTAGCGCGCATAACTTGAATCAGTCTAGCAGGAGGTGCACTGCCGTATGTGGCAGCCTGCGCCTGTGTGCATTTGTTTCCCACCCATGGGACTCATGCAGCGGGCTGTGTCCTTTCCACAGTCCTCACTTCAGGAAATGCCTGCCCACAAAATGCCCAGCCATATTCCGTCATTGCACCCTCAGCCTAACCCCATTACTGGAGCTTAATACGCCACAGTTTGAACTGCACCTCAGCATGGGAACCTGTTACTTTCAAAATCTTTGGGATCTCTATTAATCAGCTTAGGGAGCTCTTTTCTCTCCCTGTGACAGCATTTGTCACAGGGAGAGAAAGAACTCCTGCCATCTCCACAAGCCATTTTCTTTATTGAAGTCCCTTCCCTTCCCTCCCCAAACCTCATTCTCCTCAAGTTCCCCCCCCCAAAAAAAAATCTCCAAGTATTTCCGAACATAGAGCTGGTGATCCTACTGAATGTTATAGTTGAAACAGCCTTGCACTATATTAGGATTTGGTCAGTCTTGTCTATTTTGGCTGGAAGCAGACCATGACTCCTTGGCTAATATTCAAGGACACATCAGTGTTTGTGTTTATTTCATTTTTGATTCCATGTTTTCTCAAAGTTTTCCCTTGCCCCAAAAGGCAGAGCAAAGGCAGCCGAAACTGGGATGTTCACTCCTGACTTGCATCAGACCAGGGCATTAGCAATTATGTCCTATGCCGCCCATCCCATCCTCCCATGTTTGTGCCTTTTTACCAATTTTATGTTTTCACCCTTAATTTTTCAGTTGCACTTTGTGGCTCAGTAAAGATAAATTTCTTATTAGCATATTTTATAATGTGCTATGCTCGCAATTAGCAGAGTGCTGACACCCTGTTTCCTGCACAGAACACAAGCTTTAATTCATCCTTTCAAGAAAATCTCTGGGTGCTCTAAAATAAAGTCTTCCATATGTCACTACGTAAATGTGAGCTGGAAGCCACTAACCTTTTGAGGTGGTGGCAGGGCACAGGAGTGCCATAAAGAGAGAGGTATAATAAGGCTATTATATGGGCTTTAACTTCACAATGATGAACCAATATAAAATTTAAGAGTGGACAGTTTTGCTCAAGGAGTTTGCTAACAAAAAGCAAGGATCTTCGTCATGGCACACATGAAATATTTGATTAATTGAAATGGTTTTGGGTTGTTAAAGCATAATTATCTGTTTTTGTAGGAGGTTATATAAGGTTGCCAACTCTGGGTTGAAAAATTCCTGGAGATTTGGGAATGGTACCTGGATAGGGTAGAGTCTGGGAAGGGGTGGAAATTCCTGAGAGATGTGATGTCATAAATTCCCATTTCTGAAGTTATTTTTTTTCAAGGGAATGGATCACCATAGTTTGGAGATCAGTTATAATTTCAGGAGAACTCCAGCCCTCACCAGAATTCTGGCAACCTGACTGAGGCTAAAAACTGTTGATGGACATGAATTTGTCCATGAAGTTCTACAATCCCCTTTTAAAGCCAACTAACCTAGTGGCCACTATAAAGTCTGCAGCAGCTAATTCCACAAGACAAATCATTCTTGGTGGAAAGTAGTATGAAGATTCTGGATTGGCTATATGTGGTACAAATACTGGAAAGTCTGTCTTCTGCTCTGTCATTAAAGAAGACCCTCTACTTGTTGGGACTTGTAGAGATCCACTACTACCTTTCCCTTCTCTCCTTGACCACAGTTATTTGAGAGGTCATAGGAGATCTGTGTGTGGGTAAAAGGGCTTGCACTCACATGCCCACTTCCTTCCTATCATACAGGATAGAACCTGAAACCACTCAAACTTAATTACTCTCCCTTAATGGCAACAATTTGGTGGACAGTGGTGACCTTGTGCAAGCACGGTCATATGCTCCCCTCTCTTCCTGCTTAATAACTCACTAGGCAGACAGGTGAGTTGGTCTAGGCATAAATGGACACAGGTGATGGACACAGTCTGAGGCCCTTTCCGCGATACAAAACAGCTACCAGGGGACGGTAAAACGAAACGCCACCCCAGGTCAGCTGCCATTACAGGCGGTTGCTGCTGACGCAGCAGCCTAACCTGGCTCCCCTTCCCCTCCCTTGTGGGCGTATCAGTCGGGCCGTCTCGCAAAAAACACCTTTACAAGGGGTGTTTTGGCGAAAAACAGCGTGTTCCCCTGGCGGGCGAGTGCGAATGGCAACTGCCGGGGAACATCGCGAGTTTCTCTCTTCCTTTGCATTTTGCCTCTGTCGCCGTCTTGGCCTGCTGTCTTACTAAAGAAATGAAATTACCATCGCTGTCCCTCCGGACCCCTGGAGGTCGGAGGGCAGCTGATGGGCGGGCTTAGGCATTTAATGACAGCAGGGCTTAATGATGGTGACAAGGCAAGTAAGAGAGGGACAGGGAAGAGGCGGCTCCATGCGGAGCTGCCTCTCCTGTGCCGGCTTCTGCTGGGGCCACTCGCACACTTGCATGCGAACGGCCTCCACCCCCACGCCGGCAGAATTCTTGCCAGCGTGAGGGCGCCCGGAGGCCTGTGCGGAAAGGGCCTGAGATCTTTAGAAGGAAAAAAAGATCCTCACTGCATTTCTCCCAGTTCCTGTGGTTCATGACTTGCAGACTTTCACAGAGTGTATAATTTTTTTTAACTCTTCATCTTCTAGCTGGGAGGGTTGCTCTCTGACCATTATTGAACTTGGGATTGACGCCACAAGTTTCCCACAATTCCTTTCATTCAATCAAAATCAGGAGTATGTTTTCAGACTATCCCAAAAGCAATGTATCTTGCCTCTTCCTGGCAAGTGAGCAAACACTTTCCTGAATATTTGTTTCCATATAAGGGAACAAGTTTCTTTCAGCCTGAAACTCGATGTTGTGGCCCAGTTCCCATGCTACAGTTTTTTTTTCTGAGGCTAGAGAAGGTGGGGCTTGGAGTCTTAATCAAAGTATCCTGCATTTCCCAGATATAACTGGGTCAACTTCTAAACTTTATGGCTTGCTCTACCTGATTCTCTATCTGATCTTCAGGGACCCAAATTCAGATATTTGCCCACAGCCCCAGTTTAGTCTAGGGAGATCTTACAATCATTACAATCCGTATTGCAGTAGCATCTCATGAGTGGGAAGAAGGACACAGCTGGGAGTTTTCTTTGAAAAGTAATAGCTTTTGTTGAGAAGGTGGTTCTTGAAAATGTTAAACAACACTCAGAATTCCACGGTGTTGGGGAACAGAGTGAACATCTTGACTTTATGCTTAGTCTCGTAGTTACTAAATTGTCTTTGCATCTGTAACACTGAAGTGAAAGCAACTTTTCTGAGATGGATCTTATCTGAAGATAGGGAATAAGCACTTATGAAGGGTGCAAAATGTTTACAGAGGAGCAGATGACATCACTATGAATGCCTCAGAGGATAACACTAATCCAATTGCTCTTCAGAATCCAGACCTGGCAGTTAGAAGAAAGGTTTTCTTTGCTGGAAAGGCTACTGCAATTTCTGCTTTGCTTGAAATTCTGACTTGCTGGCATGGTCTCAGATATCAAGATAAGGAGAAGACTCCAATAAGAAGTTCATTTGGAAGAGCAGCAGAGCAAAGTGAAGTGGGAGGAAACAGTGCTTTGCTCATTGTCTTCCCCTTCACATGAGCCCTGCTGGTTAACCTTGGGCCAGTCACAATTCTCTCAGAACTCTTTCAGCCCCACCTACATCACAAGGTGCCTGTTATGGGGAAGGACGGCTGGGGGAGGGGGGAACTTTGATACTTAAATTAGAGGAGTCAGTCACAAGCCTTTATTGGCATAAAATAAACATACAAAATCAGCATACAAAATTTGCCCATTATTGCTCACAATTATAGACACTGGTACTAAAATACTAAATACTAAAATATATACATGGTCCTTCTGTAACTACAGGACATTCCTTCAGCTAAGTTAACCCACCCAAACGTCATCGGACACTGACAGAAGCCAGCAAAATCACTGCTTAAATTAGAGGAAAGCAGCATATAAAAACCAACTCTTCTTCCCAATCCTTAAAGGAGCTTTTGCTTCCCAATTCCCCCCCTCCCCCCAGTCACATTTTTGTCTTTCATCCATCGCATCTCTCATTTTGCTTCTGGGAGTTATGGACATATGTGCATACATGGAGATGCTAGACAATCCACAGATACATGCAGCCTTACAAAACTGTGAACATGTTGTTACTGAACTTGGCATTCTTATCATTTTCACTTGAAAACCCCTATTTCAAATTGATTCCTCCCTTGTGCAAACTGAAGTCTCGAGAATGTATTTTTGGTCGCCTGGAGCCCATTTTTCAGCATTATTGTTGTGTTACTTTGATGTATAAAGGCATTAAAAATTATGTTGAACACCATCATAAAAGTGTCATAAAACAAACAAATAGGGACAAAAAAATACTTACCACAATCAACACAATAAAAACAAATGGAAATGATAAAGGGGATATGAATATAACCCCATCTCAGAAGTACCACAGACAGTTTAGGTCTCTCTCTCCCCCCCCCCACCCCCAATGTCTGTAATTCGGCTTTTTGGCCCAGTGCTTTTCAGAAATAAATTGTCAGTTTCTATGGCTGTGTTGCCTAAGAATTCAGACCCACTTGGAAACCAATGTGCCCATAAAGACGCTTGTAAGAGCTGCCTTTAAAAGCTCTCTTGTTTTCCTGTTATGTGGGTGAGCTTTCACTGACTGCTGTGCGGATGAAGAAATCAAGTCTGATGACTCACCCGCAAGTATGTAAAATTTACCTCTTCTGGTACTCAAAATCAAGGTTATTGTTGCTGCGGAGGAAACAAACATCTGTTTAGTAGTGGAATGCTTTGCCTAAGTTGTCAATATGTTTTATTATTTATGAAAGAGTGGGGGGGGGTTGCTCATGTTTTGTACTGCTTTTTGGAACAGCATGCTTTCCTTCATTCTACAATGGAAGACTTCAGGCAAACTTTTTCCACTTAATATTAGTGCTGCCACTTGCTGCTCATCTGCCATGGCTACACACGCTCACAGCAATGGTCTAGGCTGATAAATGGAAAGGTGACCATTTTCCAAACTGAGAGCATTTTTAAAAATATTTGCCATTTTCTCTTCCTTTCAAGGAGTTTGAAATGACATATATGATGCCTTTCTCATCCTCTTGGAATTGTGACAATATAATATGTCCATTTTTTAAAAGAAGAAAATAGTGTATTGTAGTACCGGGATAGATTCTCATGTTGGATGGAAACTCCAATGCAGTGCAAAAAACAGATGTAGAGTAAATATTTTCAGGCTGCTACTGCATGGCTAAGTGAAAAGCCCATGTAATCCTAGTAACAGCTGACATTCCCATGGATATTTTCCATGCCACATGCCCTAAACATCTCACTAATATTAAGGCCCTATAGGGATTTGACTGGAAAGGAAGGCAACAAAGCATAGCTCGGTCTCATCAGATATTCAAAGCTGAATAGGGTCAGTATTTGGAAGGGAGATCTCCAGTGGAGGCTCTGTAGAGGAAGGCAACGATGAACCATCTCTGCTTCTCACTTGCCTTGAAAAAACCCTTACTGCAATCACCAGAGGTTGGGTGTGACTTGAAAGCATTTTACACATGGATGTGGATCTAATGTGATGAGGAAAAAATTAACAACCTCCCACATATGGCTTAGGTTTAAGCTGGTTACGCCACCTTTCTTCTCTTGTTCTCTTGGCTTAGTTAGGAGTTTCAGTCAAAAATCACTGAAAGGTAACTAGTACATGAACACGAGAATTTCGTGGATGAGGGGTTGCAGCTCAGTTGCAAATCACAGGCATTGCATGCGGGAGATCTCCGTTTTGAACTCTAATCTCAAGTTAAAAAAAAAAACAAAGAAACAGGCATTGGAAAAAGCTGTCCTGAAAAGTCACTGAATCAGAGTAGCCAAAATTGAGCTAGGGGGTCCAAAATGATATAAGGTAGCTTTATATATCTATTTTTTCCTCCAGGGAAGGGATCAGAACTTAGTGGTAGGACATATTTCTTGCATGCAAAAAAAAAAAAAGGCCCCAGTTTCAATGTCCAGTTACAGGAAATCAGCTAGCAAGAGCTGGAAAGGGTCTTCTTTACCATAACTATACATTGTTCAGGATAAATATGGCAGGAGATTTGTGAATTAATCCACCATCATTCCAGGACAATCACCATTCTAGAATGCTCCGCTTGGATCCTAGTGCCTTGGGGCAGAACTAGGTAGGCAATAAGACCCAAGAGGAGCAGTCTAGAACAAAGGCAGTCCTGAAAATGGCAGATGAATTCACAAATCTACTGTCATCTTTACCCTGAACAGGGTGTAGTCCGCATAGACTGACTATGGTCAGAATGGGTATACATCAGCTTCATGTGAATGAAGAATTCTTCTTAGGGTTTGAAGAGAAAAAAAGGAAAACTAGGACAACTTTATTGACATTTCTAGAAGAGGCAGCACAGCTTGAACAGTGCTGCTAACCTTGTTTTCCAGTTCCTGCACCCTGTAGATTTTATCAACTAATATTTATTTGGCATTTCTGCAGCTAGCAAAAAAGGTAAACTCAGCTGCAGTGTGAGAATTCTGGGGCCGAGGCAGTTTACTCAGAGCAGTGTGTGTGGCTAATCTCTCTGTGGTTGGTTGCCCAGGCCTGGGACAGGGTCACAGCTGCTGGGGGTTTGTTTTCATACTGCTACGCCTCTCTGGCAATAAGGAGGCTTTTTTGATATGGGTGGAAAATATAGCATTATAAATCACAGTGTTGTTGCTGTTATGGATGACAGGGCAGTAGGGATGGATACGTCTGAAATTCTCCTCATCCACCTTCTTGGTTCTGACTTACATGGTCTCTTTTCTGAAGTGGAACTGATTTGTTGGGAGTCCTCCATTACTTCATAAGAAGAAGCTTGTTGGATGAGAGGAAACCTCCATCTAGCCTAGTATCCTGTTTAGCACAACAGCCAGTCACTTTCCTTAGAGATACATAAAGGCAGGGTTGGGAATCCACAGACTCCTCCAATTCTTGACCCCAGTTCTCCACTACCTCTGAACATGGAAGTTTCATTTAGCCCTCACTACTAATGCAGCTATCATCCACAGATTTGCTCAATTACCTTTTAAGGACATCTAAACAAGACTTAATTTTTTTTCCAAATTCTGCAGAGGGCTTTCAGCATGTGCCATTTACCACAAATTGGATTCTTTATGTCCTCTTCAAGTGCATTTACATGTTTTTTTAAATATACAATTGCTTTTATTAGGTTTTAAAAATAGACAATACAAAGTATTTCATTCGGAGCACAGACATTATTAAGTGTCCTCTTGGCCTCGTCAGCATTGATGTACTGGAAAGTTTTTCCTATACACCTAAAAAGAAGGCATTACAATAAAACACTCCTTTGGGGAAAAAGGGACAAAGCCACACTCCCATCCATTCCTTCCCCTCTCCATCAACTTGATAAGAGTTATGCAAGGTTGTATCCAGATTCTTTTTGAGTGTTATTTTTCTCACACCAAGAATGCATTTGACTACCACTGAAACATTTCACAAAAAATCTTAACATTATTTACATGATCTTGTCAAAGCTGGTTTTTCTGTGGTGCTTTATCAATGCACTAACAGGATGGGAAAGATACAAATGAAATGAATGCTACAATACTCGGCCCATACTCCAATTCTGGAATTAATTTTAGAAGTTACCTTGGTTAATCTGGAACTAAGCAGAAGGCTGTGATGAATGAATTTCTGAAACAAGAAAATAATCTACTATAACCCCAAATTTCATCTGTTAATTCTTTGTCATGAAATATTTGCTCCTCTCATTTTGCTATCTGTGCGGTTATTTCTGTATTTTTTTTCCACATCCACATCTATTGATAAAACTGCCAGAATCCACAAAAAACCATCCATTGTACAATCTGGGAAGAAGCAGCTGATCATGGAAGTTAGTTTTTTCTGCCTTTCTCACGCATTTCAGGAAAATTGTCCCCAGGCACTATGCATTCAGCGAACTGTGTATCTTTGCAGTCTTCATTCAGTCAAACTCATAGGAAATATACTGATCTGCAATGTAAAAAAAGTGTCTTCAAATGCATGATTTGGGGTGATATAGTGATTTTTAAAAAATCGATTGAAGGAAGACACTTGTCAACATGCAGATAATTTGAGAAACTGTGATAGAAGGAAGTTGGAGGGGTTTGCTTATGACAATTCTTCACAAAGAGTAGTACCTAAAGAGGTGTACTAAAGCATCCCCTTTCTGCGCTAAACAACATTGCTGGTGATTTTATCACTGCCCTTGAAGTATGTTATTCTGCTTAGGATGGTGCTGTTTGTGTAATATGAACACATATGCCCGCATAAAAAGAACAAGGCTTACTACCACAACAAGAACTTAAATACTAGAATCACAGAGCTGGAAGGGATCATACAAGCCATACAGTAAAACCCCCTGCTTAATACAGGATCACTGTAAAGCATCCCTGACAAGTGTTCATCCAGCCACTGCTTGAAGACTGACAATGAGGGAAAGCTCACCACCTCCTTAGGAAGCTGATTCCACTGATCCATAGGGTGCGGTTGAAGTACAAATCTATGGAAAAAACACAAGAATCCTTGGTCATGTAAAGTTGTGGTCAGTTGCCAGTTTTACTAAAGAGTCTCTGAAGGGGAAGATGGAAGGTGACCCTGGGACAAAAAAAGAGGTCAAAGCAATCCCCTGTGCAAGCACTGGGACATTACTGATCCAAGGGTTGATGTCACTCACATTTTGGCTTGCCATTTACATCTTGGTTTGCCATTGCTTTCCCCAGTTATCTACACTTTACTTCCAGCATGCTGGGTACTCATTTTACCAACCATGGAAGGATGAAAGGCTGAATCACCCTTGAGCTGGCTACCTGAAACCAACTTCCACTGGGATCAAACTTAGGTCATAAGAATAACTTGGACTGCAGTACTGCCACTTACCAGCCTCTGCCGTGGGGATCCTCAACCCTGAGACAACCCCGAGGCCTCATTAAATGAACGGCTCTTTGGTCCCAGGACCAAAACCACCATTTTCCTTATTCAAAATTGAAATATGAGGAAGGGGGCAGAGAGCCTACCCCAGAGGGGGCCAGATGCATCCCAAGTACTTCCAGTTGCTTTCCTTCTAAAGAGACTATCTGCAGCTCTAAGGGCTGATGTGAGGAATTTTGTCTTCCAAAGTCTCCTAGAAGGGATGCAAAAATTAAGAGTAGCAATTTAAATCCATCTTTTCTCAAATCACCGTTTTCTGGATTTAATCTTCAGTTTGCATTGTAAGCCACCATGGATGCCAATGCTAACAACAACAACAACAACAACAATTCTTTATATGGTTTGGTGGCTTACAAGCAAACAAAAATAAGCCGAAAGTAAACTAAACTCAATGTAACTCAGTGTAACTTTGTCCTGTAAAAGTGTTACATATGCACAGTCAGATGCAGCTGTAGTCTTACCTCAGATTTTCCCTATTCAAATGTTGTGTGAAATATTCATGTGAGAACTTAGCACAAAGGGAAACATACAGGACACTTACCTTAGGTACATTGACATTGCAGTCACTAATTCTAAATTTGTTCTCCCTCTTCAAGGAGTGTAACGGTAATCTTAATTCACTGTCCATGTGGCTAGAGGATCATATCTGTAGATTTATCAGAATGTAGATGGCATGAAGATCATAAACCTGTGTAAACCAGGAGAGGGCAGCATGTTACCATGTTTGACACTCTACGCCAGCCTCATCGCCCTGAAGCTAAGATATTGTAAACAGGCATATTTTATTTAAAACGTTCATCTCGTAACAAAGTCTTACATTTGGCTTAAATACTTTCTCTTTTTGTTAGCCTACAGTATATTACCCTGAATGCTGCACATGAGAACATGTCCTTGAGCAATTTACTAATGCCGGCTGATGATATTTACCCAGCAGAATTACTTACCTTTGCAGATCTGGTTACCTGCTCCGCTCTGCATCAGGAGGTTAATGTTTTTTTGCTAAAGCAATACTGAACCTTGCAGGACAAAAGCGAGCGCAGATAGGATCACGTTCATGATCCGCTGCTTCTTTCTAAGCATGTACTATGAACTCAGGTAACCATATATTTACGAACATCAGAAATAGTGGTTTGGGATCACTAATTCTTGTTTTTGAGGTCAGGAAGTCTCAGGTTGTATTAGTCACATTCTCCTATCTGCTTTCTCAGATTATGGATGTATTGTCTGCTTGCTATGAGTCTTCAACTCTACCCTTAACATTATGGATCTCAAAGAAATGTTCAAAACAATGATCTTAAGAGGGCACCTGTTGAATGAACTGTCTCATCTACCACTGCTCCCTGAAACATACAACTCCAATGGATAGTTGCACATCTTGCTGTTTAAATTTTGATGGAAGGATATTCCATGAGTGTAGAGGGCTGCCTAAACTATCAGGCAGCTGAGAAGTTGCTAGTTTACCTTTTTGGACTTTATATGAACATTGGCCCATTATGCATGGAACACTTATCTAGGGACTCTTCTCTGCACAGTGGAGCTGAGGTGGTCTCCTTTCTGTGTTCACTCATGAGAAGGCACTCACTCCTTGCCACAGAGCTTTTCTGCAGAAAACACTTCTGGGCCAGGTTCCATTAACTCTGCCCATCAACTAATTCTTAAAGGCACCAATCTCATTACATCTGGAAGTCACGATTGCTGCCTTAGCCCTTTTAAGCTGATTTCTGTTGATATTACTGTTCCAAAAATAATGAAAATGAATGAAGCAAAGCAATGTTTTGGACCATATGCTGGCACCCAAGTGCTAGAGCTGATATTCTGTCCCACTTCACACACAAACATACACTTGCTTCTGCTGCTGCCAGTGGAGGACACAGGGACTTGATATTCCCAAGCACTCTCTATTATTATTATATCAATATCTTGACATATCACCATGAGCATTTAGAGGTAGTTTGTTTTCATAAAGCCTGTGTGAATGGGCTTCTTTCTTTCACTTGAAGGAGTCAGCATCATGGAAGGGAAGATGAAGGGAAAGATATGAATTGCAGTGCAGGGGAGTGTGCAGAAGGAAGATGTCCAGGACAAAGCTATGTTCACTGGCAAATCTGTTCCACTCTGGTGATAAAGCAAATTAAAATTATGCTAGAAGTGGTCTTGCTTGATGCAAAGAGAATGGAAAGTGAAAGTGGGGCTTGAGGAAATACTTCCGTACAACAAATCTTGCTGTGATGGACATTCTCCCCATCACAAAGCAGATTGGCATTATTTCTTAACCTACTTTGTAGAAATCTAGGAAACAAATATTTAATCTCTTCTGGCTGGGGACCCCTGGGAGGAAGACTCAGATGGAGAAGAGGGAACAGTTTTGGTTCCAGATTCCCAAGCATTGCATGTAAATGCAGAGCCTGAGTAGTCAGTAGTTCCTGAAGGACCAGGTCCAGAGGCTCAGGCAGAGCATTCAGGCTGGGATCCACAGCCAGGTTTAATCTCTGAGATTCTCCAGCCAGGGTCTAGCTCTGACACTCTTGATACTAAGACAGGACCCTACCAGCTCCGTCACCCCCCACCTCCATGTCCAGAGCCCCAATGGCAATGCAGGAGGAGACTTCATTCTAGTTTACAGTAATGGAGATGTGGTAGCAGGTTAGCAGCTATGGGGTGAGCTGAGTTGGATCCAAAGTCTTTGCAGGAGCCAGACTAAAGTAACCCAGATGCAAGAGGCTATTGCACTAGTGAATGGGAGACTGGCCATAACAGAAAGGTTGCAGCTGAGCTAGCTTGTGGCAGCAATGTTGTGGTTAAGTTTGCAGGTCACTGTTTCTAGCCTTGTCTTAGTTCCAGGCTTTGTGTACTCATTAAATGACTGAACCCACTAAAAACTGTATCTGGACTATCTTTGGTCCCTGAGGGCCTGTCTATGATAGGTGCTAAGATTCGGAGTGAGGGAGGGTTGCCTCAGCTAGCTTGTAGGCCTAATAAGCTCTCTAAAGACAGCCCCTCCCCCCCCCAATACCAGGCCCTGGCCCAACCAAGTCATATTTATGTCATACCCCACCCTTGTAACAAATGAATTTGACACTCCTGTATTAGACCAAAGGTTGAATACTATTGAAAAATCCGTGTATGCAAGGGCATTGGACTCTTTTTACTGGTTCCCTACTCTCATGGCACTCTTCCAACTTCCCCTCATGCTATTCCTAGGGGTTTGCTGAGCCTCAGGAAGAGTGTTCTAGGGAAATTTCAAGCTGCAGCAAGAGGGAGGTGGCAGGGAAATCATGCTTTTCTGTAGAGATTGTAGTCAGGATAAACCCAGGAACTTGCCATTGTTACCTGTCACAGGATAAAATCTCCAGTTTTGAAGGAAACCTTTTCCTAGATTTCAGGGTCCTGAAACTCTTCAGCTATATATGTTTAAAAAACGGAGAGAGAATAAGGGGTTATGTCAGGATACCTAAGCCAAGTCAATAGAGAACCATATTAACAGAAGGCTTCCCAAAGCCTCAGCTGGCCTTGGTCCTCCACTGATTCTTTCCATCAACAGAACATTCCTCTGCTCCTGATTAAATTCTCTCTTCTAATATTTCCTTTATAATCCAGGATGCTCCAGTCTCTTCTTTTGAGCAATCCGAACCAGTGGCACTATTATCCTAATGCATCTTGTTGATGGAGACGATGTTGTTCAGCATCAGTTCATTCATAGCTTAACCCTTTTCTTTTCCCAGCATGTTTTCCCCCCTTCCAACTACACAGTGTGCTGCACAAATCCCAGAAACGAGTGCCAAAACTCATCCCCATTAGCACCACTTTAATGAATTTGGACTACAGTATTTATTATGTCTCGAAACAAATTGTATCTGCTTAGGCACAGCCACCCAGTATGAAATCACTCCTGTCTCTTAAAGCATTCATCTTTGTTTGCGCTCTCTGTAATCAAATCATCAGCCAGTGCTCAAATCTTATAAGGTACAATACACAACGCAACAGGGTAAAACAACCTCATTTGTTTGAATAACAAACAAATTAAAAGAGAAATGCAATTGGAATAGGAGCTAATACCAAGCAGGACACAAACTGTTCTTTCTCGAAGCAAGAGAGAGGGAGGAAGAGGAGGAGGGTAAAATCCCCATCACGAATGAATTACTCA
Organism: Sphaerodactylus townsendi; assembly: GCF_021028975.2. NCBI lineage: Eukaryota > Metazoa > Chordata > Lepidosauria > Squamata > Sphaerodactylidae > Sphaerodactylus > Sphaerodactylus townsendi. The sequence continues at coordinate 20,817,989 of NC_059437.1, read as the reverse complement.
CAGAGCAAACCTGGTTTCAAGGCAGACCCCTCTTAGCATTGAAGCCATGCATTTAACTTGACTGAGGCATAATTGATCAATTGAGTAATTGCTCGAAGAAGTGAACAGTTAAGAGTAATGAGCAGGCACATAACTGACATCCCTTTAAACAATTTGCAAGAAGTTCGCCTCTGCCAATTCCAACTGGAGAAAACCCACCAGATGTTCCAGTTCCAGTAGAAGTGGATGTTAACTACTGCTTTGCGGCTGGGAAGGAGAGAGCTTTGTAGGCAGGTGGTCATGCTAAAGGAGCATTTGGCTTCAACATGCATATCGGGGATCAAGGAATCCAAAATGGGGGGAGGGAAACCCCAGCCAGGTGGCTCCCATATGTGCTGTTTATTATGCGTCATGCATATACTCACTGAAATTGCCAGCACGCTCCAAATCTACTGCTTGTATAGTTGTGTGATTATGGGCATTAGTTTATTTATACCAATTCCAGGACATCAGGGCTGTGCATAGATTTAATTTAAGAAGAAGCAAGCTTCAGCAAGCAACAAGAGAGAGGCAAAAGGCACACGAACGCCAAAGCTGACCAGAATGTTGTGGCTTATTAAGAACAGATCAACTGGCAAGCTACTTGAGAAAGGATTTTTTTCTACTTGCTATACCCATCACAAAATAAGATGGCAGAATTTTGAGATGGTCATGAGGAATGTAGCAATTCAGTTTCAAATTTTTCTTAATGGAAAAAAGAAGAAAACTAGGGAATCAGGTCAGGGGCATATCGTGTGGGGGGACAGGATATGTTGCAACCAAGGTATCACACGCCTAGGTTATGTGGGGGGTGCATTAGGCCACCCCTCCCCCTCCCCCTATAGGCCAGGAAGAGGAAATGAGCCAGGGGTGGTGAGTGATTGCATGGGGGAACTGAGGCCAGTAGTGCGACAGAGTAGGAAGCCACCCACCACTTGCTGCTGCTCTCTTGCCCACCCCTGCTGCTTGCCTCCTACTCCTCTGCCCCCCACCACTTGCCACTGCTCTCCTGCCCATCCCACCCCTTCTCTCCTGCTCATCCAGACCCCCACTGCTTACTGCTGCTTTCACGCCTGCACCACCGCTTGTCTCCTGCTTGCCCACCCCCACTACTTGCTGCTGCTCTCACGGCTGCCCCTGGTGCTTCTCTCTCACTTGCCTGAGCCCTCCAATGCATGCCACTGTTCTTTCACCTGCACCATCACTTGCCTCTTACTTGTCCACCTCCCCACCACTTGCTGCTGCTCTCCTGGGAGAACTGAGGCCAGTAGTGCGACAAAGTAGGAAGCCAGCCACCACTTGCTGCTGCTCTCTTGCCCATCCCTGCGGCTTGTCTCCCCCTCCTCTGCCCCCTATTACTTGCCACTGCTCTCCTGCCCATCCAGCCCCCTACACTGCTTGCTGCTGCTCTCCCAGCTGCCCCCAGCACTTCTCTTCCACTAACCCAGCCCCCTTGCCACTTGCCGCTGCTCTTCCACTTGCTGCTTTTTTTTGTACCAGAGCTATACAATCAACAGAATCCAAGAGGGCTTACTTGGCTGGTTTGTACCACTTTTCCCCTGCAGGCTGTGCTTCAATGTACTTTCATCCAAAAAAGAGACTCCCCCAAAACACGCATGACAGGATGAAGGTGAAGCTAGATCATTTACACAGCAATCCTAAAGAGGTCTTCTCTGAACTCTGTTCAGGTCCATTCAATGCAGCTTACTTCCAGGAAATGTTCTTTAGGTGACACTGTTAGAGTACTTAGGTTTCTATGCACCAGAACCATAGGGAGATAATCTCCCGACCAGCCAACCCCAGCACAGTCTCCCTAGAGCAGTTTCAAAAGTGGCTGCATCCATGTTTCTGCTGGCTGCGTAGCTTGGCTGTTATTTGTTGAAGGCCACTTCCCTGAGAAAAACACTTCAGCAATTTATCTGAGAAAAATATGCACACATGTGCAGCTCCTTCTCCCAAACACCACATTATGTATCACTGCCCTCTGAGGCCAAGAGCAGAAGTCCAAAATGAATAGCCTTTTGATTTTTTCCCCCGTTCTGTTATTCCTAACCATGAAAAATAGCTCAAACATTCCAGCAGGTTAATAAATCATGATATAACTGCTAATTACCACTACTGAGAATTCTGGTTAGAGAATTAAAAGCCTAGTGAGAAACCAGCCCCCCTGGTTCTTCGTTGGAAGGAAAAGCATCAACTTGAACTAAATGTCATTCATGGTAGGCCTAGAAAGGAAGAGGAAGTCTAAAAGCATCTGTTGTTTACATATTTACCTTTGAAAAAATGATTCATTTGTTTTGTCTAGAGAGAAGAACTAGGAAACTCTGGGAGGAAAAGAACTCAGATCTGAAAATACTAGCAGTGTGTGTGTGGGGGGGGGGTGGGGGACCCTACATAATGAGAGTAAGCTTTCCTTTGATTTCAATTCTATTTTTCATTCCATAAAATGCACACACATTCACAAAACCATTCACAAACCATTATTATCAGGTGGCCCAAACTATTCTGTCATTCCACAATAATCATTGTTCCAGAATGATGGCTGGCACCCCTCCATGGGCTGCCTGGGACTCCCCCTGCTGTAGTGCTTCACCCCTGGTATGCCTTTCTCTCCCTGCTACAGCAGGCTGAAAGTACCAGCCCCTGAAAGACTTGAGCTCTCCTCACAAGCTGCATCATTTATCCAGGTGACTGAGAACGTGAGAGAGACCAGGGAGGAGAGGACGGCCCAGCGGGAGGGAACAGAAGCTGTAGTAGGTAAAGCACTGCATCAAGAAAAAGCAGCAGAGTGTATGCTTGAACAACAACACAACGAAAAAATGGGTTTGTGTTTTTCAGGCTTCAAAATTATTGGGAAACCCAAAAAAACCTGAATATTTTTGGGTTTTTTGACACACACACACACACGCACACGCACACGCACACGCACGCACGCACGCACGCACGCACACACACCATGGTTCAAATAAGCCTATTGGGATTTTTTTTTGCATTTTTGTAGTTTTCTGCCAGGGGGAGGTAGTTTAAGGTAGCAACCCCAAACTTACAGGGTGTCATCAGGAGAGTCTCCTGATGACACCACCCAGGATTGGTGAAGTTTGGTTCAAGGAGTCCACTTTTATGGGTCCTCAAAAAGGGTCTCTCATCTCCCATTGTTTTCAATGGTTTCTAATGGGAGAGGGGGGCTACCCTTTTGATGATTCATAAAATTTCTACCCCCTGAACCAAACTTCACCAATCCCGGGTGGTCTCATCAGGAGCGTCTCCCAAAGTCACCCTTGCGACTACCTTGAAAAATATGCCCCCTACAGAAACCCCCAAAGATTCCCTTGATTTTCCTATTGTAAACTGACCTGATTCCATTGTAGCCAAAATCTTACAATCAAGAAATAGAAGCTGTAATGCACAAAATAATGGTAAAGGCAGCAGTGCAAAAAGACCCGAGAGAGCGTGTGTGTGTTTGTGTGTGGGAGATTTAACTAGAAGCTTAAAAAAGTTCTCCCCACAAACCTGTTAACACCACAACAGCATAATCTTAAATTAAATTTTTTAAAGTACATACACAACAGTTACGTAACTTTTTAGAGAAGAACAAAGAAAAGAAAGCAGTGTCCTCTCCTGAGGTAACTTTTAAATAAACAGGTCAGACTAGGTCTATGTAGGCTTAACTTGGGCGGCTCTAGGCTTTTGGGCCTAAGCCCTCAGCCTCCCTCCATACCACCAACATACCACCAAGCACCAGTAGAAACAAGTAAAACAACAACAATAATTTTTTTTAAAGTTGAATATTTTTTGAAATTCTTCTTTTTTCCAGGCATGTCTCCTCTGCAGGGCTGGTAGAATCCCACAAAGACAGATTCTCCAAAGACCAGACAGAGAGAGGACAAGTTCCAGACAGAGACAAAGGGAAATCTCTTGAACTATTAAAGCAGTTTGGAACAGAATGGGTTGACTTGGAACTGGCATCTTCATAGCGGCCTTTGAGAAAACATTTTAGAAGCTAACCAGTATTCACCAACAGAACGTGTCAAAGTCCAAGATAGCAATGATCCAAATGAAGTTCGCGTTTGATCCCATGCATATGTTTGTAACATCACTATATTGCTTGACACTACTATCTCACAACACAATTTGCTAAAATGAATTGTTTGGTAGATATATAAAACTGTTGTGTAAACTTTTGATGGATTATTCCCTTTGTGCTGATAGGAATGTGTAGATGGGGAACTCTGCTGCTAGTTCATTTTCCATCTAAAATATAAGAAATTAAGCCACCAATCTTGTTTTTCTATTGAAATTCTTCAGGATATTCCTTTTAAATCATTACTTTTGCTTTTGTGATGAGATAAGTTTACTTGTAGTCTCTGATTCCAAAGTTGGTGCAGTTGCTTTATGTTCAAAGCAGACACATCTCCATGTTTTCAGAGGTTGTTAATCGGGGCTTAAAATTCCTGTCTTGCTCAGCTTCCCAAAATGGTTTCAAGATTTTTTGACCAGAGAAGGGTTGCTGGGGCCAATCCCCTACTTCAGCCACAGATCCTTCTCACGTTACATGAAGAAAGAAGAAGAAGAAGAAGAAGAAGAAGAAGAAGAAGAAGAAGAAGAAGAAGAAGAAGAAGAAGAAGAAGAAGAAGAGGAGGAGGAGGAGTTTGGATTTATATCCCCCCTTTCTCTCCTGTAGGAGACTCAAAGGGGCTTACAATCTCCTGTGAGGTGGTGTTTAACAGAGGAGCGTGGAACATCTCTAATGAATTTTGGCTCATTTCTAAAACCTTAGCACCTCCTTGAGATGTTTTGCCTGAAAAGCAATTTCTCTTCAAATGCTGCTTTAGGCCAAAAAAAGTTTCATGGCAACTTTCCATGCCTAGCATCATCTAATGCTGCAGAGGTGAAGGGACAAAGCATGCAAATACTATTTCAGTCACCTTGTGGCTCTCCACAGTGTCAGGAACATTGAAGAGTAAGCAATATAGTGTATTAGCCCTCCTGGCTTGCTGGAATTCAGCTTTGTATTGTAAGAGCATTCCCGGCTTTCTACTTCCAGCTCATGTTAGCTCTTACTAACACCCACTACAGTCCATGGTTTCCCCCAAAGTATCTTTGCAGTTGTGACCTGAATGAAGTGACCTGTTGGTTTTGCTGTTTCTGTGTAAAAGATAAAGTTCCAGGCACCCTGTGTAAGCATCAGGTCTTTGCTGACCCATGGGGTGATGTCACATCATGTTAACTAGGCAGACTATGTTCATGGGGTGGTTTGTCATTCCCTTCCCCAGTCACCTACTCTTTATCCCCAGCAAGCTGGGTGTTTCTTTTATAGACCTCAGAAGGATTGGAGGCTGAGTCAATCTCAAGCTGGCAACCTAAAATGGGCTTCTGTTGAGATTGGGAATCAACTCAGGTTGTGAGCAGAGCTTTAAATGTAGTATTGCAGTTTACCGCTCTGCACCATGGGGCTCTTTCTCTGTAGCCTCCTCTAAAACACCACCACTGGCTACATGTAACATCTCTCTGTGAAGACAGGCCATGAGAATTTGCAGTCAAGGGAAAAAATCAGCATCAAAGAAAGGCAGAGCCCACTGCATTGTGCTGCCTTTTTAGTCAACGGTAGGGAAGGAAGGATGTTAAAAAGGCAAACCCTGTGTCTCTGCTTGCCACCAAAGAGCTGTAACAAGCCAAGCATTTCAAGCAGAGAAATGGTAGGTGATTTCAACAGCGTGGGGCATACTGAACTCTTTCTTCACTTTCTGCTTTGCAGTCCCTCTGGGCTGTATGTTTTATTTTCCTGCAAAAGGGCTCAATTCTGGTCTTGGAGTAACGCTTCGAGGTGGCAAAAAGGGCTGCGCAGGAAAATCAACAGACAATATGAATGTTCAAAACCCCTTGCCTTTCCTGCTGTGCTTGAAATTGGTTCCCCAGCCTGCCATTTTACAGTTGTTCAGTGGCAACTCACATTCTGAGACATAGGCCTAACACCAAACATCTTGTTTCTCCTATACTGCTTGTATTTATTTTACACAAGCTAAGTCTTTTCAGATACCAGGGGGTGAACAACCCTCCCAACAACAGACATTTGCAGTTCCCCCCCATTCCCCCACTTCTTTTCATCTACTGAAAACTGCTTGATATTTTCTCAGTCACCATGACGACACAATAGCTGTCTGCATCTGACCAACTGGAGGCTACGAACATCACAGGCCCGATTGCCGCCACATCCTTTCCCGAATGCCAGTTCTATAACATATTTACACGATGGTTAAGGTGGCTTTGCTGTAGAAAGTTAGCTACTTAGGGCGGGGGGAGGTTGCACAGCTCAAAGAGGGTAAAAAAGGGAACACAATTCCACAGCCAGATAGAGACTCAATTTGTAAATGAAATACAGTTCTTGAAACTAATCCTATTTTGGTCTATGCTTGCCATGGCATTTTCAATATTCAGCACCTTTCATCCACGGATCTGGAAGCATTTACAGGCATTAAGCAGAAAAATCTCAGCCGCCTCATGAGCCATTAAAAAGAAAATGCAGAGAAGCAGAATTGTATGGACTCCTTTGTTTTCTATATAGCAGGGCTTTTTTTAAAAAAAAAATAAGGAACTAATTTTGATGACTACTGGACACCTGAGGACTAGCCACAGAACTCCTAGTAACAAACAGAATAATGTTCCATAAGCAAGTGACATATGCTGACAGCTTCATGTTTAAGGAAATACTAGATTCTGCCTCCACTTCCTGGACTCTCTTTTTACCTCTACCAGGCTCCCTTGATCTCATCTTGCTTCCTCTTTCATCACTAATCCACATAACCTCTCTCCCAGCCTTACCAACTGCTGCTGCTTTCTCATTTTCCATGTACCTGCTGCTGCTTTCTCCTGGACTCAGCCCATAGCTGGTCTCATGTGAGCTGAGGTGGTGGCATCAACACTGGGGATCAACTTTTTTCTCAGCACAGGAAGAGATGAAGGGAATATGTTCTTGGTTACATCTCTAACCTCAGTCCCCAAATTAGGGTTGCCAATAAAGTTGAAAAATTCCTGGAGACCTGGGGATGGAGTCTGGGGAAGGCAGAATTTGAGGTGTGGAGGAACATCATCAGATTATGATGCCATAAAGTCTACATTCCAAAGCAACCATTTTCTCTATAGAAACTGATCTCTGTCATCTAGAGATCAGTTGTAATCCCAGGAGATCTCCAGTCTCCACTTGGAAGTTGGCAACAGGGAGGTGTCTAGAAATATTGAATACTGACTTCTGGGAGAAGGAGTTTCTTACAGGGAAAAGGAGATCCTCTGGACAATTAAGAGTGGCCCTTAATCTCCCAGGAGAAAGAGGAGTCCTACCTTTTGGGGAAAAGACAGGAGGCAGACATAAATTTTAAGTATTGAGTCATTGGTCTAAAGGTTGAGGTATTAGCTTGATGGGCTAAGCTTGGGAGTACCTGAAAAGGGGGAAGGTAGCTGATTAAATTACAGCGTCTGTACCAATGACAATGTAAATGAGGTGGTCATTAGAGAGACTAGACAGAGGGAGAAGTTCTTGGATCAGTTCAGCAATACTTGGGGCAAACACATTTACAAGTCCTTTGTCTTTGCAGGGTGTATAGTCTAGGACTGAAAATGGAAATGCTCTCAAGGTTAGGGTATTGTGTTCTCCTTTAGGAAGGATGGGGTGGCTATTTGCAAGGCAGATGTGGGCGAGGGCAAGTCCAGACAGGATTTTACTGTGTCCTTGCGGGGACACTAGCCAGTGCAGAGAATATGCTCCCCATTTTGGCACTGCAGTGCTAGGCCTCCCCAATGGTTGGCAGGATGGGTAGAGGAACTTAAAACAGAGCCCACACCCACCATGGGTCAGTCTAGTAACACTGCCTTCCCCCAGTACTGCTTTGTAACATCTGGTATATTCAGTGTTTTTCTCAAAAGCAGAGCTGATCCTGAAAACTGCTACATATTTTTCCTTCTTCCATTTCATTTTTATTTTTGCGGTCTCTTAAACTATTCCTCAGAAGTGCTCAAGGACTGAAGAGGACATAATAAGCCAGTGAAAGAGTGAAAACGCTTGACGTATCAGTTTGTGCCTGAGGTTTAAAATACAGTGAAGAGGTCTGCAAACTTGTTTTCACAGAACACTACTGCAATGTCCCCTGCTCTCTTAAATGCTTACCATTTCAGAAGGACTTTGTTTTCAAACTGAGCCTACAACATAGTCCAATGGTGGGTGCTTTATGGCTCTCTTCACCAGCTTCTAAATGAAAGATAAAGAGCAAACTCTGTCAGTCCAGCTTGCTGGTGTTAATGATGTCAGGTACGATAGATCCACTGTTCTAAGCAAGTTTAAACATTAATTGTAAGCTACCTTGAGCAAGATTCTGAAAATGTAGCACAAAAATCTCCTAAATCAACAAAAAGTGTCTCCCCACCTCCTTATCTGAACCCACAGTGTCTGGCCTGGCCTACCCAAGCAGCAGAATGTGATCCCTCCCCATCAGTCCCAGCTTCTGGCCCATGAATTAATTGCTGTCAATGAAAAACTAGCTCACCATGTGAAAGGCTGGGCTTGAATGTGTGTCTCCAATGTATCTCTCCTCAGCCTCTCCTCAATGTATCTCTCCTCAATGTATCTCTCCTCAGCCAATGTATCTCTCCTCAGCCTCCTCAGCCAATGTATCTCTCCTCAGCCTCCTCAACCCTCCTTCCGCAGTTTGAAGTGAGAAGTTGATTCTGCTGTAGAATTCTACCATGTCACATTTGCTACCTGCCCAGAACAGGTCACATGTGATAGCCTACATATGCATCCATGTCAACAGGCTCTTCAGCACCTCGTACACAATGATGGGTGAACCTGCCATGCCTGACCCAAAACTAATAGTTTCGAGCCTACCCACTGATGGGTTTCGAGCCTACCCACTCAAAAATGTTTCTTGGGTCTGTGTGAGAATCCTACAATCAGAAAACACAGGCACATGAGCAAAATTTCCCCACTCCAAAAAACTTTATATTTCTGAAGGGAGGGGGAGTAAACTGCAATGCAGAATGGTTCTTTAAAGCAGGCTACAAAAAGGGCTTATCTTTCCTGATAAATTACTTTCCCCCAATTTCCCTCAACATTTTTTTTAGGGTTCAGAGGACTATAGTGTTTGTAACCTTCTGAATAGAGCCATGAATAGAACGACATTCCAAAGAAAACTACAATGCTCAGTGAACACATGCAACTCACTAAGTTCTGAGGATACACCAACAGCTACTGGTTGGTTACCTATGTTACAGTGCATGCTGCTAATACCACAAATGCAAATACTCTCTCTTTTTAAATTGAGAACAAAGTGCAAGTACATGAAATACATGGCTCCAGAAAAAAGGGTGGGTGTGTTGCACTGGCGTTCCTGCCTAGGGACATGGGGTACCCCTTGTCCCCGGGTGCATCGATTGAGGTCACGTGGGGGGCGCCAAAACATCCTCCTACACAGCGAGGGATTGAGCAAGCCCTAGAAAGCAGGCACTGAAGCAGCGGACTGCTCCCAGTGCCTGTCGTAGCCCCGCCCACTCTGTACGGTGGCCTGGAGTCTCCAGGGGGCGGGGGAGAAGTCCCACTGGGCTCCCAGGAGCAGGACTGGGGAGCTCTGCCACCCCTCCCTCTAACCCAGCATGCCTTATTCGCATTAAATTAAGTGTGGCATTTCTCGGAAGCCTTCTCCCCAGCAGCCGGGCGCCGGCAGGCACAGGAAAAGGGAAGCTGAGCAGGGAGCCCAGAAGCAGCAGCAGAACTGAAGATGATGCTGACGTTTGCTTGGTAAACCTTCAGATGGGGGGGTGACTTGTGAGAGATTTACATGCTTAAAAGTTAATTCCCCTTGCACTGGTTTGGAGCTGTTTCTCAGGCTAGCAGCCTACCTCACAGGGTTGGTGTGAGGACACAATTAGGAAAGTGGTGGGGAGGGAGCCATGTATGTTTTGCTGGGGGTAGGAGGTGATTTGTGAGAGAGATGATGCTGACGTTTAGCTTGGTAAACCTTCAGATGGGGGGGTGACTCTGTGAGATTTACGATGCTTAAAAGTTAATTCCCACTTGCACTGGCTTGGAGCTCTTTCATTGCCAGGCTAACAACCTCACCCCATAGGGTTGGGGTGTGAGGACACACACCAGGAAAGAGAGTTGGGTGGGGGAGAAAGCCATGTATGTTTTGATGGTGGTGGGAGGTGTTTTGTGAGCTGGTGCAAAAAATCATTGTTTGGTCGTTGTGGGGGAGGGTGGTCGTCCATACTTGGGGTGGGGGTGGGGGGGGCACCAAACTCAGATTTTGTCCCCGGGCTCCAGTTTGCCTAGATTCGCCCCTGGTGGGTTGTGAATTGTGTAATCACAGCATCACAATTTAAGAGCGAGTCATCTGATCTATACATCTAATGCACTGCCTTCCTCTGCTCCTTTTTAAAAGCAGATAACAACTTCTGTTTCTTTATGGACACAACGAGAGTGTAGAAAACAGGCGGAATGCTGGGAACCAGTGATTACAGACAGATGAGACTGTTCCTTCCTGTGGCAATCTTTAAGGTCAACTGAGAACTCCATCTGCTTTCTTCCAGCTATAAATGCAGCAATATGCAGTGGCTCATTTTTGGAAAGACAGATTACTCAGTGTGAAATCCAGAAGGAATAAAGTATCTGTCTGAACCTTCTCATTTCATTTGGAAGGAAATCCCAAGTAAATTCACATTAAAAAAAATAATTTCAAGCAATACTATTACCTGCTGAGTAGTTTATCTTTCAATCTGTGCACAATTCAGATTATCAGTAACCATAAGTCTATAAATATTTAAATTCAAGCAGGAGGGATGTATTCAATGTCAAAGTCAAACTCATCACCCATTAACTACCATTATTCAGCCACTGGCAGGGCTTCCAGGGTATCATAGTATGTACAACTATTCTAATTACTGAGCTGGAAGGATTAGCCTGTAGACTGTGACCAGTTGAATATCAGTCTACCTGGCAGGGGCGAATCTAGGCAAACTGGAGCCTGGGGACAAAATCTGAGTTTGGTGCCCCCCCACCATCCCCCCAGGTATGGACGACCCCCCCCCCCACAATGACCAAACAATGATTTTTTGCACCAGCTCACAAAACACCTCCCACCACCAGCAAAACATACATGGCTTTCTCCCCACCAACTCTCTTTCCTAATTGTGTCCTCACACCAACCCTGTGAGGTAGGCTGCTAGCCTGAGAAACAGCTCCAAGCCAGTGCAAGGGGAATTAACTTTTAAGCATGTAAATCTCTCACAAGTCACCCCCCATCTGAAGGTTTAACAAGCACACATCAGCCTCATCTCTCACAAATGCAATCCTCCTACCCCCCAGCAAAACAGGCATGGCTCTCTCACCACTTTCCTGGTGGTGTCCTCCCACCAGCCCTGTGAGGTAGGCTAGCCTGAGAAACAGCTCCAAACCGGTGCAAGGTGCTTTTAAGCATTTAAATCTCTCAAAAGTCACCCCCCATCTGACGGTTTACCAAGTAAACATCGGCATCATCTCTCTGAAATCACCTCTACACAACAAAACAGGCATGTCTCCCCCCACCACTTTCCTAATTGTGTCCTCACTCAAACCCTGTGAGGTAGGCTGCTAGTCTGAGAAACAGCTCCAAGCCAGTGCATGGGGAATTAACTTTTAAGCATGTAAATCTCTCACAAGTCACCCCCCATCTGAAGGTTTACCAAGCAAATGTCAGCATCATCTTCGGTTCTGCTGCTGCTTCTGGGCTCCCTGCTCAGCTTGCCTTTTCCTGTGCCTGCCGGCGCCTGGCTGCCCAGAGAAGGCTTCTGAGAAATGCCACACTTAATTTAATGCGAATAAGGCATGCTGGGTTAGAGGGAGGGGAGGCGGAGCTCCCCAGTCCTGCTTCTGAGAGCCCAGTGGGACTTCTCCCCCGCCCCCTGGACACTCCAGGCCACCATACAGAGTGGGCGGGGCTACGACAGGCACTGGGAGCAGTCTTCAGTGCCTGCTTTCTAGGGCTTGCTCAATCCCTCGCTCTGTAGGAGGATATTTTGGCGCCCCCCCACTGCGCCCGGGGACAAGGGGTACCCCATGTCCCTAGGCAGGAATGCCAGTGCTACCTGGATATAAATCTAACTAAGGCTGCAATCCTAAACTTTTCTGGGAGTAAGCCTTCTGAATGAAATGGGACTTACAGCACAGTATGTCTGTTTAGAACTGTGTCTCAAATCAGCCAGCTACTTTTAAAACAGGCAGTGCAGGGTAAGGACATGGTTTGGTGAGACTATACATTTACGCTAGACAAACACCCAGCCCAAAATGTTTCACTACTATATATTTTCATATCCAAATGTAACCATTGATATCACATTCTGTTTTCTGAAACGGGTTTGGCTAATGACTCAATGAAGAAAGCCATTTTGTTCCCAGCCTTTGAATGAAAAGTGGCTTTGGCATGTCAGACAGTGGCCCTGTCTCTGCTTCCCTGAACTTTCTCCTCAGCGCCATTTTCTGAGCTCACTCTGTTCCCCTTAGCCTGTTTATTTGCAGCATCTCGGTTTTTTTTAATTGGGGGGGGGCAATCTTCGAAGCATCGAGTATTCAAGGAGAAGAGAATCTCAGCACAAGGTTTGGAAGGACTGAAGCATCGATTCAACACAAAATTAAGAGACAACATTGAAACCAAATGGATGAAAAAAAGTGTAGAGTTCAAAGAAAAAATGCAGCATTTGGTGGCAAGATACATTGCAAATGACTCATGTGGAAAAGGCTGAAGACTCTTGCTTGTTCAGTTTTGTAATCTCAAGTTTGCTAACAAGCACGGTGGTTATATTCCCTGCCTGTCAACAACCAGTACATTTTCATACCTTGTCAAACAGTCCTAGTGATTATGAATCTTAAGTTATCACTAACAGTGCTCTTAAGCCCTAAAAACAAGTAGTATCCAAAGGGAAGGTTGGAAATAAGAGATGGGACTGAAAGAGAAGGAAGTGTCTGTGGAAGGAATACCATTTCAGAATTATGTTGCAAAAGACGCAATTTCCCTTGCCCTGGGCCCAGAAGATATTCCCCTCTGTACAGAACCCTCTCCTCACTTCGTCCCCTCTAAGCAGAAGGCTTGGTGCAATGCAGCATTAGCCACAACATGCCCAGGGCCTGCAATGAAGCAGGAATTCTGGGTATGAGGCATGATGGGGCAATGACCACATGCATTCCACCTGGAGAAGAAGAATGAGAACATAGACTGTGGGGGATGTGATTCATATCACCATAAGTCTGGAAAAATAAGGATTGTAGTGTAAAGATGTTATGTGTGCACGTTGCTGACATGGAGCTGTGAAGCTTAATCTGCCAACTGCAGGTTGGAAAATTCCTGGAGATTTGGGAGTGGGGTTTCTGGAAGGGAGGGATCTCAGCAGGATATGAAGCCATAGAGTCCACTCTCAAAACTTGCTATTTATGGAAGGGGGACTGACCTCTGCGGTCTTGAAATCAGTGGTAATTCTGAGAGATTTCCAGGCACACACCTGAAGTCAGTTTATCTCCAGTTATCACAGGTTATCGCAGGTATTCTCTCCACAGGTAAGATTTCCAGTCTTATTCATCTTCCCCTAAGAGGACTGTGTTGTGGTGAAGGGAGAAATAGGGATCATAAATAGAAACATCTCTTACAACTTCTCAAGACATCAAGCAGGTCGATGCCCAGCTAGAAACAAGAAAGCCCTCAGAAGAATCTGCTCCTCTTCCTCCTCCTCTTCCGTTTCATTCACAACATGTGCTGAGTTCTCATTTCACCTCAGACAAAGGTGGTACAGTAAAAACAGCAGCAACACTCCATGGGAGAAACTCCGCTTCAGAAGTTGAACTAAACACACAGTTATTAGCAACTGTCGCCAGCAGCTCTTCCCTCTTTCTCTAGCCTTGGAAAGTTACCTCACCTGCTTTGCCATATGCATTTAGTCACCCAATACAAAACCCTCCCCTTTTTTTCCAGCTCAGCAGGTGTTTGGCTGCCCATGCTCAGATTCCCAGTTTTTTCCCCTGCGATTCTGAAACTACAGCCTGTTGATGTAGTTTAGCTATCCAGGGGCAGGGAATGAGCCACCCAGGCATTTATTTATTTTATTTATTTATTTTGAGTTTTTTATACCGTCCTACCCCCGAAGGGCTCTGGGCGGTGAACAACAGTTTAAAACATACAATCAAGTCGATTTAAAATAGATACAGCGTTTAAACATATAAAACATATAAAACAGCGTCAGCAACAAGATCCAATTTTAAAAACCTCCGCAAAGGAGGGGGGAGGGGTCCCATAGATGGTGGAGGGACCCTAGAACAAGAACTAGAGTAGAAGGGGGGAGGGAGGGGGGCACACATCAGCGGCCGGACACTCCAAAAGCCCGGCGGAACAACTCTGTCAGTGCTAGTGCTTGGGCAGCAGAGATACACCAAATTTGGCCATATGAATCCCTATTGAAAGGGGCCAGAGCTCAGGGACCAGTCCACCAGAGTATGGGGATTGTTTTCTATTCTCATCTGTTCCTACCTGCAAGTCTTAGTGCAAATGTTGCTTCTTTGTTGTTCAAACTGGATTTCTGAATCCATTTCCTCACACTGAATTTTCTATCTAAATTGTATTGATGTTTCATTAAATTAGCATTCTTGCATCTATACTATATGGAAGATGTTATATGTTTCAAAACTGTACAGCTCCTGCCAGGCTCAGCGAGAGCTTCCCCACCTCCGCTCACCCCAAAGCTCCGCAGGTCGTGGGGCAGGGAAGCTCTCGCCAGGCTCTTAATGGCCTGGTGAGCTTTGGGGTGAGCAGAATTGGAGAAGCTCTTGCTGAGCCTGGTGGGAGCTGCCCCCACCTCGCCCCCTTCAAGATCCCCAGGCCACAGAAGGCCTGGAGAAAGTGCACCCATCCCAACTCAAGCTGAGCTGCGGAGACCCTGGTGAGAGCTTTCCCACCCCGCCCCTTCAAGCTCCTGGAAGCTATGCAGTGCATTGGGATTGGGCAGGATGTGCCTGCAGCTACTGGGAGCACCAAAACCCACCCACCCCCTGAGCCCCCTACACCAACTGTCCATGGGAGGGGGGCCGGCCCAGCCCAGGCTAGAAGTGTGTTGGGGAGGCGATTTTCTGCCTCCCCATGTTATGTGAACAGTGGCCACCTGGGGCTTTTGTCCCCAGGCTGCCCCATGGAAGCTCCGCCTCTGGATTAGTCCATGTTTTATAACTAATTAAAACCAGGGCATGCCATATGTTATTAATGTTCTCTCTCTCTTTTTACTGGTATCTTTTTAATAGACCAGTAGAGCAGCAGTGGCGTAGGAGGTTAAGAGCTCGTGTATCTAATCTGGAGGAACCGGGTTTGATTCCCAGCTCTGCCGCCTGAGCTGAGGAGGCTTATCTGGGGAATTCAGATTAGCCTGTACACTCCCACACATGCCAGCTGGCTGACCTTGGGCTAGTCACAGCTTCTCGGAGCTCTCTCAGCCCCACCTACCTCACAGGGTGTTTGTTGTGAGGGGGGAAGGGCAAAGAGATTGTAAGCCCCTTTGAGTCTCCTGCAGGAGAGAAAGGGGGGATATAAATCCAAACTCTTCTTCTTCTTCTCTTCTTCAATGCCCACGAAGGCAGGGTTGGATTTGTGAAAATGTGTGATGGCTGAAGGGTTAAGTCCTTCTTCCATTTGCCCTGGTCAACTCTGGGTCCCAGATGGGCTTAATTCAGCCCCAAAGATCCTGGGAAATGTTATATTGTATGCAATTTTGTAATGTTTAGAAACCTATCAGCTGTACTGATGCATCTATTGATAAAAGGAAAGGAAATGGATCCTGGAAAATCTGTTATCTCTGACATGTCTAGGTTGACCCTGAGTCTGCAAAGCAACATACAAGAATAATCCAGACCTTGATCCTGCTGGAGGTGAGGACCATGTCACTTATCTTCTGTACATAGACCCAAATACTTCAATACAGACCTATGGCTCTCTATTTGAGTTCATTCCCATCCAAATGAATAACAGGATCTGGAGAAGTTGTCGAAGTGTACATTTACACAGGGTGCTTCTACATGCTGCTATTTTATTTGCACTCAGTCCAAGATTCAGCACTGAAGATACATTGAGTTCTGGTGCTAACTGCTATGTTTAGGGATTAACATGACTAAACATTACTTTTTGTATAAGTGCATCACCACTGCCAAAAATCCACAGGCATGCATCTTCTTCCACATGCCACAGCTTTTATGCAAGCTTTAACCCAGAATTTCTTTTGTTTCTTTTCCTAACCTCAGAAGTGTATAAATCCATTCTATGTCTATTAATTATTTACTTGCCACATTTTTATACTGCTTCTTAACACAAAAGCTCCCTAGAGGGATTTACATATAATAAACCAGTTGTAAAAATGTCACACATAAAACATGAACAAAAAAGCACAAGAGGGAAAGGCATAATGTTGTGTCTTGTCCTATGGTTGGAAGCTCAAGGATCTCCATCAAATGGAGCACGTTTGATCAGTGTTGGTTGCATGATATACATGATCAGAAATTACTCTTCACCAACTCTGAGGAAGGGCACTGCATTGTTTTCTTCCTTCCCTCCTGTTTCTGGGGCTTTTGACCCAATCTGTCTTGAAAAGTGACCCTCAGCTTTCTTTTCCGCCCTTCAGGCTCCCATGCTACAAATGTGTACTCAGGACAACTGCCTGTTTGAGTTTACTTTCAGAACACAGCCCATTACAGATGTGATGGTCATTGCTTCAGCTAGCTCATTTTGCAAGCAGAAGGTAGTAAAGTCTCTTTAGTTACAACATATTGATTTTCTCGATCAAATTGCGGGGGCCACGAGGACGAGGTGAGAGAAGGTCTCATACTCTTAATGCCCTACTCAATAAAGATTAAAAGGAACAGAGTGAAAAAGCAAGACTAGCAAATCAAGGAAAATGACATATAGCTACAGTATTTATTCACCAATTGAGGTGAATAGATTTTTTATTGAATGCTGTAAAATTAAACATAAACTGAAGGGTAAGGCTAAACATGGACATTACAGGACAGACTTCAGCAACTTTGTCCCACCATTTCCTCGGCTAACTTTCTGTACCCATGCACTTTAAAGGGTCATGCATGCCTGCTTCACATATCTTCACTTTCCTGTGACAACAAATCTATTTTGGACCACTTTATTAGAGCATTTCAGAATGTGTATTTTTATCTTCCTGAATTGGAATATGCTCACAAAAAAGGCAGTTCTTTTAAAAAGTTATACTTCAGGGAACACATTTCTTGGTGAACCGTTGGCTGGTATATTGCAAAGGATTTGGGAATATGTTTTGAATGGCTATGACAGCTCACAGGAGACACCCAGCTGGACTTCTTGAATGTCCCTTTGCTGAACTGTTCATGGGCCATGTACTACCCTATTCATTGATTTCAGACTGTTGCCAGAAACAGGCTGCATTATCATTCAGGTTTTAGTTTATGTTTGAATTATTTATGCAAGCTATTGTGACAGCCATGGACTAATTAGTTAAAATCAATAATTTTTGGAGAGGCAGGGTAGAAAACATGCTAATCAACAGACAAACAGGCAAACTTTTCACATGCTCTCTTCAGCACAACGTTCTGCCAAGTTTGATGGGGTTTGGAGCTTTCAGAGGGCTAAGGAATCTGAACTGCCAGAAATTAAAAAAAAAAAACTACAACCCCCAGCATCTTCCCCAATGTCAACTACTGAGAATGCAGTAATACCATGAATACAGATTATTTCTTATTTCCAGATGAATTCTGCCAAATTGGAACTGGAGTGGGGGGATGTGTGACTTGGGAGAAAACAAGACACTTGGAGAATGGTGCGACATACACCTCCTTCACCTTCGATAATTCTTCAGGCTAGAAAACCTCACTGACCAGGTTTTGTTTTTTGTTTTTCCCTTCAGGGAATGAGCTGTTTCATAAATGGTAGCATTTGGTGACAAAAGGCACTTCCCCTCAGCCCTGTTATACTTCCCAGAAGGCGACAGATGCCCATTGACTTTTTATTTCTCTTTTCCACAGGCACTCTAAAATAAATATACTGAGACAGAAGTAAACATAAACAGTAACTTAGATTTATTTAACTTACAGAGGGGATGGTCAAGGGACAATAACAACTTGGAATAACAACTATTTAGTCTTATGTATGTTATTACTGTTACTGTTTGTTATTGCTATATTGTTGAAATGTATTGTTTATCATGTTGTTAGCTGCTCTGAGCCCTTTGGGGATAGGGCGGGGTACAAATATAATTGAAATGAAAATGAAAAAAATGAGATGGATAAGGATGACGTAAACTAGGCAGGAGGCACACACAAATATACACACTTTTTACAAGTGTCAGGCTGAAGCCTGGCTGGCACTCGTCAATGAGGCCCAGAGGGGGAGGGGGCTCAACGTTGTTGGACAGAATATTTTCGTTTTCCTGGGTAGACACTCTCACAGTGAAGCATCTTTATCTCTGACTTTTGACCATGTGTACTTTTGGCATTCTTGCCTTTCGCACTTTCTGAACTGTGGGATTGTATTTCGGACTTGGGTGGGGAGAAGGAATAGGGTTTGATATATCGGGGTTGCTTCCTGGTTCTGGCAGAACCAGCTTTCTCTGACTGCTACCTGTGTGTCTTCTCCAAAAAAGACTTTTTATCCTCAGTGGTGTAGAGCCTGATTCGGGTCATAGATCCCAGGTTTGACAACAAGAAAGCTTGGCACAGAGACTTATAGTTTTTGGTTTCTTCAGCACAGCACTTAAGAATACTTAGTTCAATTTAGTTTAGATGTTAATTTCATAGATGGTTCACAGTCTGTACAGTTCCTTTGCTTAGATGATCTGGCTTATGGCTATTCACATACAGTGTTCTAACCATGACTTGGTGCTTTTTCACAGTACCCTCACAAAACCCTCACCTAGGTAAAACCCTCAAAAACAAAACATAAACTTTATACTGAGGTAAACTTAAATGAAATCCCTATACCGCAGACCCACTGGTACATTGGAACAGTTCTCTATGTAGAAGAAGGTGGATTCTGAACAACAAATGAAGTGGGGGAAGTGAAAGGCCAGGCCTGGCCTTATATAGGCTGCCCAGCCCGGCCTCCCTGATGACGCCAGGGGACTCCTGGCATCATCACCCCATGCCCTGCTATTTGCTGCACTTGGCGGCAGGCAGGGTGAAGCCTTGCGAGCCTTAGGAGGCAGCCATGCCAGGAGGCTGTCCCTTCCCCTCCAGCATTGGCGGCTGTGGTAAATTGCGGCCGCTCCTTTATTATAAAGGAATCTGTTTCCCCTTTTCTCTTCACATGCGTTCCATTCAAGCAGCAACTCTTTGCATCATGCAGTTACTTGCTCAATGAGTGTGCGGAAGGCCACAGCCAATCAGGTGGCTCCTTTGCCCCTAGGCTTTTCTGTGCCTCACTCTGGAGGTAAACAATATTATACTTTGACAAAACTGCACTTTAAAAATATACATTTCTCTGCCATGTCTCAGATGGCAACTCCGATTTCTGAACAGGCTATTTGGAAAGATGACAGGGTCACTAGCCTGCAAATCTTACTATGCACTGACTGAATGGTGACCTCAGTGACAGCCAATGATCTTAAGAGGAATTGTGCAATGACCCTTCCACCCATGGCCACCAAAAGCGATGTCTGTTCTTTTTTCTTTAGAAATAAATATATAAGTGCCAATTAATATTTATTCCCTTAATTCTTCCCCAAATGATAGCTGCCACCAAGATTATAAATTTAAAAAACAAACGAAATCTATCTCCTTTTGGTAGTGTGTATGAGCTTATAAGGCAAAGTGGATGGCTTACATGGTCCTAAGGAAAATAGGGTAGCATTCCAATGTTTCTTCAAAGTAAGATTTTATTTATAACTGATAGGTAACTTCAAGGTTTCAAGCAAAATATTTGCAAAATAAAATAAAATGGAACTGTGGCAACAAATACTTTGAGGACTTCACTCAATATGAATTCACTCCGACACTTTCTGACAGTTTTTATCATTGTTTCAAATTTTCTGTTTTTATTTTGTCTAGCAGTTTATTGAGGCCCTGATGTTCTTTGTGTACACTCTGACTTTCTAACTCTCTCACAGAGCTTTGACACTCTATGACTTCTCACTCATGTTTGCTCACACAAAGCTTAGGCCAGTGGTGGAGCTACAACAAGGTGGGGTGGGGGGACAAATGCTCCAGGTGCAGGGGGCAGAGAATTGCTCCCCCACCCCTCTCCTCAGGCCGCTTCAGGCCACCTCTGCTGCCCGAGCAGCCTCCGAGCTCGCAGCAGCCCGCACAGACCGCAGCAGAATGCTTTTTTTTGCTTAAAAAAGGTAGGTAAGGAGTGTTTGGGGGGCAGGGGCATGGGGGGATGTGGGGGGACACGGTCACCATTTCCTTTTCCTATGGCCCTGGCTTAGGCACATTTTGAGTTGCTCACACATAGTTTTTACTCATTAGGTCTTTTCACTCAGAAGCTCTAATATGTTCTGCCATGCTCACACAGATCTTTAACGCCCTCTGACTAGAGTTTTGACACTCCCAGTGCTTTCACTCTGAAATCCTACCAGCTTCTGCCCTCTCTGACACCTTCTATCAGTCCAGCACAGCCCTCCCATATGAATACTTTAGAATCACATTGCTTTCCCATCCCTCTCTCACCCTCTTTTCTCTCTCCAACTCAGCTCTGTTTAAAGTCACACACACACACACACACACTGAAATAATTACAGGTAAGTTTCCTCAGAGCTAGCATGGTGTAGTGGTGTAGAGCAGGTGCTGTCTAATCTGGGGAACCGAGTTTGATTCCCCACTCTGCCACTTGAGCTGTGGAGGCTTATCTGGTGAACTAGATTAGCTGGTGTACTCCAACACAACTGGGTGACCTTGGGCGAGTCACAGTTCTTCAGAGCTCTCTTTCTTCTTTCTTATTCTTCGTGTGACTTCTCTCTGAGAAATTTCATTTCACTTTAGGAAAGCTTCCAGGATTATGATCCAAATATATTTCAGAATGTTGCAGTTCTGAATGATCAGCTCTTGTTTTCAAGGTAGAACTGATGCAGTAGGAACCCTTCTTTGTGTTACATTGAAAGGAGCACTGTGTGTGTGTATTTTGGTGTGCATGTGTTTATGCCCCTCCTCTGCATTAGTGCACCCCTTGATTTTTAAAGAATACATCACAGAAAAAGGTATGTTAACATGTATTACCCATTGAGCCCCTAGGGGGAGGGTGGTTGATAAATCCAATAAATAAAATAAAATAAACTGCTGTATCAAGATTTTTGTTGGGTTATTTTGCAAATGTAAAGGAGTGGATGCACACATCAGACTGTACATGGGGTTCTGGGACAGTCCCACCAGCAATTACATTGACAGTTCTTTTGGAGGAAATGTTTATCAATGTCCCAGTAATGATGGAAGGAGTCAAAGGAAAATATTTCCCTAGCACAAGAAGCCCCTTGCTCAGATAGTTTTAAGGGTCTAGATAGATAATTGGAAGATAAATGGGCACTAGCCCAGAAGACTAATGAGAACTTTCACATCCCAAAGAAGTAAAAATCTGAATATTAGTGTGGGGAGGCAACATCAGGGGAAGGCCATGGCTTCCATGTACTGCTGACTGGCCCTCTAGAACAACTGACTGGCTACTGAGTGAAATAATAAGCTAGACTGGATGGCTACTTGATGGACACCTATTATGTTTTCATGAATTAAAAGCAGCTGCAAATTGGACAGATTCCAAGTGCAAAATTAATTTGGAGGAAATCTTCTAATTAAATTAGAATTAAGGAGCATTGGAACACATTACAGAGAAAACTTCTGAAATAACAGGTGGAATTCATTCATCCCTACAAGGACGCTACAGTGCTGGAAAGGAATGGGGAAGCTCTTTGGGGTAGATGAGCCAGTATGGTGTAGTGGTTTTCGTGATGGACTGAGACCTGGGTAAGTCACTTACCTGAGTCAGTCACTCACCTGAGCCAGTGTGATGCAGTGATTAAGAGCAGTGGACTCTAATCTGGAGAACCAGGTTTGATTCCCCACTCTTTCATATGAGTGAACTGGATTTGTTTCCTCACTCATACACATTAAATCTTCTGGGTGACCCTTCAGAACTCTCAAAGGCCCACTCTGCATGGGCCAAAAACTGTGCCCCTGGAACGGTAAAAACACAGTTCTGCAATGAGGCAGCACCGTGCTCCCCCCCACCAACTGGCAGGGAAATGCTGTTTTTGAAACTCACTCAATGAGCGAGTCTTTTCAAAAACAGCATTTGAAACCCAGTGCCGAATGAACGGCACTGGGTTGGAGGCACTGCTTTTCGGCGCGTCCATATTGTTTGCCAACTTACCTTCTTTTCCCTGCACAGCTCTGCAGGGACAAGGGGACATGCCTCCTTTCTTCTGACCCCTGAGGTGTTACCATGGCCCATGACCATGGTTTGTGTATGTGTGTGTGTCTACTTGTTCCTGTGCAGCTCTGCAGGGAAGAGAAGGTAAGTTTACCAACAGAATGGAGTTGCTTCCATGTGGCGGCTCTGGGACTGCCCGCACAGGAACATGAGAATGGTCCCAGGGCTCCACTGGCATCATATATACTGGTGAGCCACTGCTGCAAAGGCCTATGCAGAATGGGTCTCAGTCTCACCTGCCTTACAAGGTGAGAGGAAGAGCAAGGAGTTTGTAAGCTGCCTTGAGAGTCCTTATAGAACAGAAAGGTGGGGTATAAATCCAAACTCCTCCTCTTCTTCTACCTCACAGATCTATTGCTTGTTTGTTAAACAGTGAGAAGGACTGTAGACTGAACTCCTTTAGAGAAAGAGTGGAATAAAAATATGACAGAGACTTGCCACATGTACACTTCAATCAAAGGCTGCCTGTCCCACATTGTTCTAAATTTAGGACAGAATTCCCAAGAATTACAGCTTTTTAAAAATGAGCAAGTAGCACTTGCTTTTAAATTCAGCCCATATTAGGAGGGATGGATGAGGTGGGATGTCAAAGGCAAATATTGGTGGCTGCTTGAATAGAAAAGGAAACTAGATGCTATCAAAAGATGGCTACATTCGCCTTGAATGCTTCCTTGCTTGGACATTTCCACTCCCTTTTTTGCCCAGGGTCTGCACAATCATTTTCATTTTATAACATGATTGGATCTAAAAATACCCTTGCTTTGTCCACTGTTTATTGTTGTTTAGGCTGCCTCAAAGCACTTTGAATGGAAAGTAATTACATTCCACTGTAGTTTAAAAACCTCTGCTGGATTCTCAAATGGCAATTCAACTTTCTGAAGATGAAGGCAAGCTGGAAGGGGAAGGTTGTGTGCTTAAAGGAGGGCGGTCACTATAGGGACCTAGCACTAAATCTGTATGTGCATGGATATATGCGCACAGCTCTGGTTAATTGTGTTTCATACTAGTACTCATTGATGGCACATAACATAAGAATCCTACTGGATTTTGACTGGAGTACTATTCAGTTCTGCATCCTTTTCCAACAGTGGCCAAACAGATTGCTCCAGGACATCCATGAGGGTTGGGCTTTGGGGGGGGGGGAGCATAAAGGCTGTAGCCTTGTCTGTGCTGTTCCCAAATTGCTAGTGTTCAGATCCCCAGGTATACAGAAAAATTCTACTCAGTAAATTAAAAAGATGGTGGGATCCCTCAGCACTCCAAAAAAAGCCAAGCCATGCTTTGGGAGGAACAGAAAGCAGAACTATACTAAAGAAAGGGACAAAAACAGAGAGAGAGAGAGAGAGAGTTTATGTTCCAAAGAGCATACAGTAGCTGGGAACAAGGGAATTTCAATGAGAGGGACATTTCCAACTGATTTATTAATGGGGGAGTAAAAATCATTCTTTGGTTTGACTATGATGATTGAGAGTGGGTTCTTTTAAGATGAGGAATGAAATTTCCCTGAAATTGAACATAATGTTATCAGTACATCCCCTGAGCTGCACTGGGTAAGCCATCTGCAGTGATGGGGGTGGTGGTTCGATGGACTCACCTGACACAGCTCTGGGCAAGTTGTTAAGGGGGGAGTTGAGCAGACACACTTGGAGCTGTGCAGGATAAGCTGTTTGTGATGGTGGTGGTGGGGTGCTCCACAGGCCCACCCAGAGCTGCGCCAGGTGAGCCATTTTCAATAGTGGATCTTTGCTGCAGTTGGGCTGGAAGGTAAGTGGGGTGGGGGAAGATGGGATACCCCTCATGAGTTTCACATGAGGGCCGCACTTCGTTTTTTCCCTAATACACATACATATTTTCTGGATGATCATCCTTTTGATATGTTGATGGGTCAGAATGATTGGCCTAATATTTATCCGAAAATAAATGCTATAGGAAGGGGGAGGACTTCAATTCTGAAGTCTTGAGTTCAAAGGAAATGCCCTTGCAATCAGGCTGGGGTGCTGATATGCATTTTCCCCCAAAAATGATTTATCCATACAACAGATGAGCAAATGTACCATAAGCTGACATTACAATAAATTTAAAATGTGTTAAACACTAAACATGACAGCATAAAGTCAGTTGAAGCCAGTCAACTAAAATTAGATGCAACAACTGAATTCAGATATTCAGGAAAATAACGTAGGCATGAAGAATATGGGGTCCTTCAATACTGGTTTCTTCTGCACAGACACTTTAAAATATTTTGGGACAGGAAAGAAAATGTTTTATTCAAGGGGTTCTGCGTTGCCTTTCCCGCAAAATGTTTTATTTGTAGCTTCAAAATGTTTTAAATGCATTCTCTTTTCTAGTGATTCTTTTGGCTGAGACTTTTTAAAAAGGCTTCATTTGTGTCCTGTCCCTTGAAGCCCCCATTTTGTGAATTCACTCCCAGCCTGCCGAATTCTTTTGCTCAGTTTTTGGAGCATTTCAGAGTGCTTTTGAGATTTTGTGGGGGCTTAATCCTCACTGCATCAGTCTCAGAAGACTCTGGAAATTGCAGCATGAGGCTGTGAATACAGAACACTGATTGTTCAATGAACTGGGAAAAGAACAGGGGGAAGCAGAAAATGGCAGTCAGGAATCATTTCAAGGCAGTGAGTGCGAACAAAAGGAGAGGAATTTAAAATGTTTTAGTCATTAGTGAACTGCCACAAAGACACTGAAAACTGACAAATCTACCCATTCTTGCCACTGGTTAATAGGTAGTAAAGTTGAACAAAATCACTCTTTTCAAAACTAACTCTTACGGTAGTCATGATAGCCTTTATTGGCATTCCAAAATACAATAAATACAATAAAACAATAAATACAATAAAACAATAACTAACTCTTACCACCAATGGACAAATTTGCCAAACCAAGAACACTCATCAAGAGCTGTAAGATTTCTGTACATTTCTTCCCACACAAGATGGAAAGAAGGGTAGATTTTATGTGAATGACCCCCAAAGATTGGTTTCCATGACCACTCAGTGGATGGCTAGCCCCTTCCCAGCATTCTTTTCTTATCTCCCTGGAATGCAAAGCTGCCATTCTGAATCTCTCTTGGAAATCTAGTGCCAGACCTTCTATATTAGAATTCCACATTGCTATCAATCAACATGACCCTAATTGCTTTTTAAAATATCAAAGCTACTTTTAAAAAAATCTATCCCTTTCATCAAGCCATACTAGTCGTTGGTCTGTCTGTAAACTTGAGAGCTGTCCTTTATTGCTACTGACACATTTGCACAGAACAAGTCATTTAAAGAGTCACTTGAGAGAAGTGTAGTCAAAATGTTTATCCCAAACATATGCGCTTCTTATTTGTGGATTTTTTTAAAAAAACAAAACAAAACTGTAAGACTTGCTAAATCTGTCCCTGGCATACAGCAACTGCCTGAGCAACTGGTACTGTCCAGTCCCTAGTTACAGCAGTATGGCAAACAATATGTGCCTCTGTTTCAAATGCAATAGCTAAACATATGTCTGTCAAAGAGAGATGCCGGTACACCAAGGCTAGAATAATTTAAATAAACAGCTGTCACTTTATGCACGGCTGCCTTTGGTGAGTTTTGATTTATGTGTATATCAAACACACACACATACATGCACACAAAGACACAGCTCCTAATCAGAGGCAGAAAGCTCCAGCTTTCTGAACTGAGTAAAAGAAGGGCAGCTAAATTAGTTTGCCTTTCCACTGAAAAGTCCCAAACAACTTTTATGCCATGCAAACTTGACACTGCATCTGTGCTACGTTTTCCTGCAGGGGGTCTCATTAATTAGAAGTTCAAATCTCTCAGCCCTGCTGTGTGCAACCGTGTCTCCCCCCCTTCCCAAAACCCCCCAACCACCCTGGGTTTTACTTCTTCTGGGCACATCAAACCCATGCGTCTTTATTTTATCCTGGTTTGTTTCTGTAGCCAGATTTTTTCTATAAATATGACACTTTTTAGTTGCTATTTCTGTATTATATATCATGTGTGTAAATGGCACACTAGCCCTTCCATTTGTTCGGCAACGCATGGAGAGGGAAAGCAAGCACCGGTGGGCTGAGCCCATCTCTTGCCTCAGTATAATTGCCTGCTGGCACCACTGTGCCTATGCCTGGAGGATACATGTGCATCTTTGCTCCCACCCTGTAATCAGCAATATTTGGAAAGCAGCATCCCAGATCACAGGCAGGGAGCATATACACCCACACTTATTCCATGTGTAGGCACAGTGCTGCAGAGCCAGAAATCACACGGAGGCAGGGTGCTGGATCAATGGGCACATGTCTTCTCTATTTGACTGTGCACTAACTTAACTCATAGATGGGGTGATGTACTTAGAAGTACTGTACATATAGATTCCCTATGAACATCATAAACATGTATACTCAGTACACTTCTACAGAATCAATAATGAAAAGCTGAGAATGGCAAATATATATAAAAAAAGAAATGAAATATGGTACACTTGTTCATTCTGCATTGCATTTATACAATGTACGCCTCCTCTCTAGCAGAGAAGAATATATTTCTCACTGGCAGCAAAGGTTCCTCACAAATGCATTTCTACCTGGCTAGATTAAGAATGAACCACATCTCAAGGAAGATTAACATTCCATCATTCCTCAGGTTAAGTATAAATCTAGCCACTTGGGACTGGTTCTCAGGAAGAGCTGAGAGTTCTCAGGCAGCATGATAGGGAACAGTTACACCAGGGAATTATTTTACGAGTACAATTTAGTTGAACTGTATTTTAAATTTATATATTTATATTTGTGTGTGTGTGTGTGTGTGTGTGTGTGTGTGTGTGTGGTATATGTAACTATAATAAATATATAAGTGCTCTTGAATGCTGAAGTTCACCATCAAGCTTCACATACAGAAGAACACATAACTGTTTGAATAATATACCCTGAATGAATTTAGCAGAAGTACATGGACAAACTTCTTCATCAAAGGCTCACCTGGAGCTGGTGATCCGAATCCCATGGATTCGGATCTGTTAAGATTCGGACAGCTCAGATTCGGACCCTGCTCGTCCGAATCCGTCCGAATCAGTGCAGATTCGGTAAAAATCCAGATTTGGACTGTCCGAATCTCCAACCCTATCAAAGGCCCCATACTGCACTTGAGTAATGAAGGGGTCAGTAGGTGAAGAAGGAGAAGGAGGTGATTCTGTTTAGTCATAACCAACTCATGGCAATCTTTTCCCCCGGGCATTCCAGGCATGAGATGAACAGAGGTGGTTTATCATTTCCTTCCTCCACATAGCAATCCTGCACTTCCTTAATGGTCTCCCATCCAAGTACTGACCATGATTGACCCTGCATAGCTCCCAAGCCCTGATAAGCCTGAACTAAACTAGGCAAATCGGACTGCTACTAAAGGGTCAAGTCCTGCTTTAAAAACAGCTTGCAATTTAAGAAGAGTGAATTGTCTGTTGTTTGTAGGGAAGGAGTCAAAAAATTCAACTGGTCATGCCCTAATCAATTTATCCTTGCTGTAATCATGCACACTTATTTTTTTTAAGAAAGCAGAATGCATTGTTGGGTGTGGGGAAGATAGAAAGAGAGATGCCCATTATGTATGGAACGCTTGCCTCTGGATTCTTCTATGTGCAGTGGGCTTGCAGAGGGCTCTCCTTGAATTTCTTTGTTTACATGCAAGGAGGCACTCACTCCTTTCCCCAGAGTTTTTTTTTCTGCAGAGAGCTCTCCAGGCCTGGTTCTTTTAACTCCACACATCAAGTGATTCTTAAGGGCACGGATCTCATTATACCCAGTAGTCAAAACTGCTGGCTTAGCCCTTTAATCTGCACTTATGCTGATATTACTGTTCTGTCCCCACCCCCAATGAAAGTGGCAAAGTAATTCCCTGGACCACAGACTTCTAAAGAAGGGTACCATCCTAGAGTAGATATTCTCTCTTTCTCCCTCCCCTCCCCTCCACACAACACTTCCTGCTGCTGGAAGACAGAGGCTTGTAATTTCCAAGCTCTCTTTATATCAATATCTCAAAAGAATTAGAGGTCAGTATTGTGTGAGTGAGCTTTTTTTTCTGTTACTTGAAGTAACCAGCAACATAGAAGGTGGAGGTGAGGAAGAAGACATATAAAGCAATGCAACAGAGAGGGAAGACTGGCCATAGGCAGCAGGAAGTTCTTGGGGGCAAAGCTGTGCCCACTAGTGAATCTCCCCACTCCCCAAGCAAATTAAAAGTCATGCTAAAAGTGGTCTCACTTGCCATGAAGAGAATGCAAAG
Organism: Sphaerodactylus townsendi; assembly: GCF_021028975.2. Lineage (NCBI taxonomy): Eukaryota > Metazoa > Chordata > Lepidosauria > Squamata > Sphaerodactylidae > Sphaerodactylus > Sphaerodactylus townsendi. The sequence goes on along the minus strand of NC_059437.1, from coordinate 20,789,254 downwards.
TGAAAGTAAGGCTTGAGGAAATAGATCTTACAAGAAAAATTGCTGTGATGGACAGTAATACCCATTATGCAGCAAGCACATTGTGCTCAATCAGCCAAAGAGAGACAGAAGGAAAGCAAGACATGAAATCAAAGGAACATTTTCTCTTCTATTTGCAGTGGGTATAAAGGCAATCTTAGCTTGCCAAAGGAAAAAAATAAATGGCAACTGGGAAAAAAGAGAGCTAAAATATTCATGCAGATAAGGAAGATTGTAGAAGGCTAGGCTGCCGATCAAAAGAAAAATTCTGTTACCATGACATTGCCCAGAACAGGAGCCGTGAACTAAGTAATGAAGGATACATTTTCCTTAGATGGCACAGGAGTGTTTTAGGGCAATGAACAGTATCACAGCTAATCTGTTTGTGTGGCAATTCCAATTACCCTGGTGCCAAAGCCATTGCTGGCAATACACAGTGAAGCCTCCAGTTGCCAAAAAAGCAAGATGTAAGACCACATCCCTGATGACAAAGACGGTGTAATAAATAAAGTGGAGAACATGGAGAGCTTTGGACCTGCTGAGACAACCAGTCATTTTACTGTGAAATTGGATATTCAAATATGCCTGCTTCAGGTGCACAATGTGCCCAAAACTTGACTGAGTAATTTAAAACCAATAACTGAGGAAAAAAAGATTCCCATTGCTTCATGGGGATTCTGTAGGATTGTACCTACTGGGGAAGAATACAGTGCAGATTGTGACAACTGATGGCAGTCACTGCTAGTGCTTAGAAATGAGAGTTCTCCCCAGCTGTGCTCCTTTATCATTTCAAAATTTATCCTATACTTCCTGAGACCCAAGATGCACATTTCATTTAGAGAGCCAGCATGGTGCACTGGTCAAGAGCCGTGGACTCTAATCTGGAAAACACGGTTTGATTCCCCACTTCTCCACATGAGTAGAAGACTCAGGCTCCTTCTGCACATGCAGAATAATGCACTTTCAAACTGCTTTCAGTGCTCTTTGAAGCTGTGCAGAATAGCAAAATCCATTTGCAAACAGTTGTGAAAGTGGTTTGAAAACGCATTATTTTGCGTGTGCGGAAGGGGCCTCAGATCAGGAGAACCAGGTCTGATTCCCCACTGCTCCACATGAACAATGGATTCTTATCTAGTGAACTGGATTTGTTTCCCCGTTCCAACACATGCAGTCTGCTGGGTGACCTTGGACTAGTCACAGTTCTCTTGGAACTCTTTTGGCCCACCTACCTCACAAGTCGTCTGTGGTGGGGGAAGAATGGGAAAGAGTTTGTAAGCTGCTTTGAGATTCCTCACAGCTGAGGAAAATGAGGTATAAATCCAGACTCTTTAACACAAGATTGGCATGGGAGTTTGCTGCCATACAGCAGCTATGAATTCCCATGGAAATTCAATTCTAACATTTCACAGGGGCCCAATCAGGATCACTACTGTGGCCTGGGGAGTAGGGGAAAGTATTCCAAACTTTCTTATGTGATATTTTCTTGTCTCAAACCAGCCTGGAATTTAGACATTTGTGTCACTGGGTGGCTGTAAGTGCAATGAATGCTTGCAAGTGCAGCCTTCTGCTCAGCCCAAGCAAATAACACATCAATTGGAGCATTTTAGATTGGAAAAAAAACTACAGATGAGCTGGAGATATTGCCCCACATCCAAATCAGATCTCTGAATTCCTATAGGAAACTCATAGCTGGCGTCATGGTACCATTGCCCTTTGGAATCACGTGTTAAATGTAACATGTAGTTTGGGCTAAATTCCAGTGTTGTTGCTGCTGTGTCTGGATTTGTGGGTTGGTTCCAGAAATCTACCAGTGGAAGGCTGTGATGGTGTTGGATCACTGCTGCTTTTTTCTACCACATCAGTCCCTTCTTAGTAACAGAAATCTCCTGCTTCCATCAGCACTCCTACATTGATGAAGAAGAAGTATTGATTTCATTTCCTGCCTGTAGCCTCCCACTCTAGATACAGTGGCCCTTCGGGGATGAGGCGGCCTATAAGTTAAATCAATCAATCAATCAATCAATCAATCAATCAATCAATCAATCAATCAATCAATCAATCAATCAATCAATCAATCAATCAATCAATCAATCAATCAGATTTCCCAGGGTTGGAAATTACTGTTGTGGAACAGTAGAAGACCATGATCTAACAGTGACAACTCAGAACAAACAGTGTATTCATCCATTCCCAAAGATCACCTGTATGGCTGTATCTCAGAGGCGTAGCTCCAAGGGAAGGGGGTGACGCACTGGGTGCGCACTCCTGTGGGGGTGTGGCGAGGGTGTGGCATGGGCGTTCCAGGGTGGGGCGGAGGACACACTGGTGCACCGGGTGCTACGCCCTTGCTACACCTCTGCTGTATCAGGAATGGAAAATCTGTTTTCCCTTACCCAGGTAGAGTTTTCTGTCTACAACAGCTGACAATTACTCATCAGAATGCTGGTGTTCTAGATTATTATGCTGAGATCCAGGTAGCTCTTTTGATACTAACTTCTCTGAAAAGATTATTATAAATGAAAATGTAAATCCAACAAAGCTTTTTTTTCTGCTTTAAAGTTGGCCATACTCTCTGCTTGGGTAATCTAAATGCTCATTTGGCAAGGGATAAACTATCAGGAAACCACAGAATTACAACCTTCTTTTGTGTATGAATTTGACTTTATCAATAGTTCCTAAGGTTTACAAAGTAGTCCATTTGATTACAAAATTAGCAGTTAAGAAAAACCTACCGAGGTTCTACGATAATCTTATGTAATTTGTTTGTGGTTTTTTAATCAAAGTCGTCTTTTATTAAGAAGATTATGTCAATCTTATTTCACTGAATTAATGCAACTGTCAGCTGCAGTTCCCTTATTTTCATAAATCTCTTGTTACTTCTGAAATATTGGCATTAGTTTAAATTCAGAATGAAAGCTTTCCCCTGAAAGTACATTAGACTCAAGAAAAGAATCCCAGGCAGTTTTCTTGATCCTTTCCAAACAATATAAAGCTCCTCCTACGCTCAAGTGTGTGGAGGACATAAATGTGAAGCTCTTTGCTTTGAAATAAGGATAGAATCACCACAATAACCTCCAGGTAGCAGGAAGCTGGAGGCAGGGCGGACGCTTTGCACAATTATTGCTCTATGGAATGTCTTCAAACACATAAGAACATAAGAGTCCTGATGGATCAGACTAATGATCCACCTGATTCAGCATCCTGCCCCTCACAGTAACCAACCAGTTATTATGGAGGGACGACAATATGGTGAGGGTACCAAGGTCTTCTCTTATTCTGGCTGCTGACACTGGTATTTGGAGGTTTACTGCTTCTGAATGTGAAGGTTACTTTAGTCAACATGGCTGGTAGCCACCACAGCTAGTGAATCTGTCTAATCCCCTTTCAAAGCTGTCCAAACTTGGGGCCATCACAGCTTCCTCTGGCAGCAAATTCCACATTTTAATTGCTTGTTGTGTCCTGAATCTACTGCATGTTGCACCAGATCAGAAGCAGGTAGAAGCTGATGGTGGATAGCACCAATAGCAGAGAATGCCAGCAAGATGCACAACAAACCCACTACATTCACAAAGGACATGGATAGCTGGGAAAAGGCACCAGTGAAATCTGTGAAGTGGCAAGGCAATTGGTTGGTTCAACCATGGCAATTGTGAAGGGAAGTGGATCTACTGGAGTTTCACAGGAAATGGCAAAATGAATGGAGTATGGGCAAGGAGACTTTTGAGCATTTCATCAATAATCCAAAGAGGTCAACCTTTTGGCATTAAATGACTTGCCATCGAGGAGGGGAGGAAGCGGTCCAAGGGTGCAGAAGGAGACACAGAAAACTCCATTGTGTGGGTAAAATTTGGTCACAGCCATTTTATTGGTGTGCTGGCAAAAGGAAGCAGATGCATAGCATAAGGGACAGATCAGGCACTGGACAGCATTTCTGCTGTCCCCTAGTTATATCTTTCCCGCAACCAGATGCATGGGGAAAAACACACACGTCCAGAGCAGCAAGTTAGTGGGAGTCATCTGGTCGCTGGCCTCTGGATGAACTCCCCTTGCTGCCAGGGGGCATGAGCCACCAGCAGCCCTCCACCTGGGCATGTGGTTCATAGGCTTGCTCCACCCCCTAGGCCCCCGCCAAATGGGGAGGACTGGCACACAGGCTCCTCCTCCCCTGACCAGATCAGTCCCCATGCACAACCCGCCAAAAGGCGAGGCAACCCCCAAGATTGCACAAGGTGTGCCACTGTCTTATTGGTCCTGTGTCTGGTCAGGTCCACTTTCTCTGGGGCCAATGCCCCCTGCCATACTTGACACTCCAATAGGTGTGACTAGAAAATAGTAGTCCCTGGCAATCAGCCATCATGAATTCTAAGGTGAGCCAGCAACACACTCTTTTCTGCTGGCAGATCATTCTCTCCCAGCTGGATGATCAAGGCATGAGGTGGTCTGTCTCTTGCAACTGCTCTATCCAGTATTGGCAGCAAGGCATTCCAATGCATCCTTCTCTGTCCCATCCAAAACATGGCCATGTGGCTGGTGAGGCCAAGGTCTCTCCCCCAACCAGAAGACGATGCAGCAGCCCAATTGGCAATGCTGTGGCTGACAATCCAGATAGTCCTGCAATGGCCTGAAAGGATTGAAAGATGAGAAACACTAGTTTTCAAGCCAGGGCAAACATATCCCTTTTATGTCAGGCAGTGCCAGGCCCGATGGTGCAGAGCTGCTCCCAGGTGTGCTGTGCTGGTGGAGGCACTGATACAGAAGGAGTGGGGGCCAAACTCTAATGCTGGGAGCCCCATGTGGCCCAAACAAGTCCAAAGGATGCTGGCAAATTGGAAGCGTGATAAACACGAGCTATCACAATGTATAAGGAAGGGACCCTGGGACGGTGGCCGGACAGAAAGGTAGTTGGATGTGTCTCTGACTGGACAGGGTAAATCCTGAGGGGGAAACCCCAAGGATCACCATGGTCCCACACTCATGCTAATCTGTCTTGGACTGGTGAAGTTGGACACCTCAAAGCCACCCACCCATTTGTCCAACAGCACAAGGGTCCTTCAGCTACAGTCATCCCGAGATGTGGGCACCAATTTGATGCAGCAAAAGCCCCTAAGAAGGCTAAGGAAAAGGCTACCTGGAACACTTTAATTCTAACTGGGAGGAGAAGATATCGGACAGCTGACTAGACTGGCCCACCAGCATGACTAAGGACTGCAGCTGTCATGGGGAAAAGAAGGGGGCAGAGTGCACCTTTGATAACTGGATGCATTTTCCCCTTTGACTTCAAAATTTCCAGAAATATTACGTTACATCTCCAAGAGGCAGATCACTGCTTTCAGTTTTTGTGTGCAAATCCTAAGGCACACTTGTGGAGCAAACTTGTGAAGCAAAGCAGCTATAAGTAGTCTTTCACCATTTTTATGCATTCTGTGTGCATACACACATTATACACATGTGGAGGCACATTTTATATACTTGTTTTAATCTATACTTGAATGGTACAATCCATCCAAATGTATATTCTAACAGATATTCTACCCCCCATTCTAAAGATTCCAGGAACCAGCAGCAGAAAGCCACCTAGAAGACGACACATGCAGTTCTGTTTCATGACAAGGACAACTTAGAATGGTCAGCCTAATTCCTCTTGAAGAAGAATTTGGACGATTCCCTGTGATCAGGACTCCATTCTTGCCACATACACATCCAATTACCTATTAATAAAATAATGCAAACTATCCTGCTGGTTCGGAAGATCTTCTTTTCAATTAAAACATCCAAGCAATTCTTTAGAAGTACAGTTCTTAAGCAACTAAGTGTACTAGGGGAAATATGTGCGCTAGATTGAGTTTCTAAAGGTGGGAAGACTCTAACACTCTGCACTCAATTCAGATTCAACACCCAGCTGTTCTCCTTTTTTCACTGAAATCCTGACATCAATTCAGCTGACATCTGCAAAGCAATTATAATTTAAGCCCCTACAGATTACTCAATCACCTATGCATTTCATAATGGCAACACCTGAAACGTATTTCAGTCAATCAGCTTGAGAAAAGAAGTGAGCATGTGAGCTTATCACAGTCATCTTCCAAGCTGTTGAGGTCTGTTCATTCATGCATGATATATCAGGCCTTGTGAACTCACCAAGCTAGACACAGAGACCACTAGCTCTGCAGTGCATGCCACACGGTTGCCTAACCCATGTTCCTGTGGTTCCAAGCGAGCTAACAGAAGATATCAGTTCCTCTTGCAGCCAGTTGCCAAAAAGAATTTTCCAGAGATACAAGGGGAGCAGGGTGCAGAAACAAGCAGTAGAACAAAGCACTGAAACCATGACACAATTGCTAATTTCAGACATAAAACAGAACTCTCTCTATATTCTCTATATTCGATTACCACCATATGCTACCCTCTTAGAGGGGAGTCTGGCCGTTCCCTTTCCTTAGGGAGGCCTCTAATTAAATTGGGTTTTGGGGCGCCTGATATCTCTGTACTGACCGCTGCTTTTAATAGATTTTAATAGTTTTTATTGGTTTAATAACTTTACTGATTGTAATGAATATTGTTGTGCACCGGCCAGAGCCCCCCGGGGATGGGGCGGTCTACAAATTCAAGAAATAAATAAATAAAATAAATAAACTAATAGTAACCAGTATTTAACTATAACTAACATTTTAAGTATCACTTGTTTGTGAAGCCAGCTGGCATTAAGATCCTGGTTTGTTCTGACAAATCTTGGTCCTGTCCTCCCATTAAAAAACCCGCCTGCTATCCCAGCAGACATTGGAACACAAGCAAAAGAGAAAGGCTTACCTGCATTACTGAATCATACATCACCAGCTCTGATGCAGTGAATCTGCAGAAACACAAATTTGTCAGCATAGAAAGGGTCACCGTGCTTGCTTAATTTCAAATTAATCCTTTTCTTCTATCATAACCACATGCGTAAACAATTTTGCTCACACTTTTCAATGCCCCTCCAACTGCCCCTGCAGCTGACATCCTTATCCCATGCTCTGCTGCTGAAGCTCTCCTTGCAGTGGCAAGGCAAACTCTGGGAACAAAAAGCCTTCATGGGTCACAGGAGAAGTCACACACCCCTACACCCACATCACGGCAACCTGCATTGACTCAAGCGTGGGCTACAGTGATGCTACCTTTGGAGCTTCCCTGACCAGTAGAGGTATGTCAGGAAGGGGGCAGCAAAATGCCTTGACCCACCCCTGGGGTGATCACGGCAGCCAGGCAAATTGAATGTCAAGAGTAGTGATTTCAGAGCAGATCTTACTAGAAATCCCTATTGCCTGGGGACAGTGAGAAATGGCCGACCAAGATTCTCCATATACAGTACATGCAACATCACATCATAGTTAAAAGTGACTATGGTTAAAAAACTACTCCATAGACTGGCTTCAGAAAGCCAAACTAACTATAGTTAGAAAGCTGAGTTCAGAGGGTGCATAATTTAATTTGACTGTGGTTTCACGTTCCATCTGGATCAAGTCAATGGTACAAAGGAGCATGTAAGCCCTCTGACCAATCCTATTATATATATATATATATATATATATATATATATATATATATATATATATATATATATATATATATATATATATATATATATATAATTTCATAATATTTTCCTGTTAAACTACATAGGCAGAAGCCACCTCTCATATTTTTGTGTGGTTAGCAGAGTGTCCAAGCTGAAAGCAGGCCCCAGGCAAAAGGTCTGTTTACAAGATTAAATCAATGGATGAGTTACTCCTGCATAACCTGGAGGTCTCATTTTGTTTGTGGGCATGATCTTGATTACCACACCTTGCTATAGAAACTGTTAAAGACAAAGAATATGGAAAGCCACTTTAGCATCAGTTGCTGAATTTCACTATCTCTTCTAGCAACAGATGGTTGCTTCCTTGCATTTCCCCAACCTCTAGATATGATCTCCCTAACAACAAGATCCCATCCTGAATCAATCAAGCCTCATTCAAATCTGAATACTGAAGGCAGAGACTGTAAGAGTTACTTTGCATAAAGCCATTCTGTGAGTCTTGATATAATCTAGGACCAATTGACTCCCATTGTCCCAAGGTTTAGAACAATAGAAGAGCTTTTAGATAGGGCTCAGCCCAGCAAGCCCAGCATGGGAAGTTCCAGAGAATTTAGAAAAATGAAACTTAAAACTCACTTGTTCCCGCCCCTACCTGGGCAAAAGGGTATAAAAGTTTAGTTCACCCCAACACCAGTGCTCATTACTAGCCTGTACCTCCCTTGGTCTGGTCAGTTTGAGACACGATATCGTCCTTCGCCTGGATTCAGATGCTGGTCATTTGAAATCCTTGCCTTCTACAAGATCTTCTTCAGCTGAATTTAGGTGACGTATTACCCTGAAAACCCCCCTCCATTTCTATCTTCCAATCTATCTTTCAAATCTGCTTATATCCTAGGAAACTTGAATGTATGTGCTCTTGTGCCTTACTGTGTGTATGTATTTTTGAACCAAATTTATATAAATATTTTAAACTCAATTTGGACTCTTGCATTACTCTGTGGAATATTCATTGCCAGAATTCCTTCCCCGTATTATACAGTCTAAAAGATCTCCTCTTGGCCCCTCTTGCTGCCAATGTGAGTGTTCATTCCCCTTTGCTACTTTTAAAACCATATGTGTGCTGTTACACTTTTAGCAGCTGGTGGAGATTCCCTTCAATAAAACCCTTACCCCTGTTAGGCCAGTAACAAGCACATGAACAGAGAAGACTCCTCTGACTGTTACAGTGGATTAAACAGTCTAAACCTTGGGTTCCCTTTATATTAATTACAAACATTTGAATAATTTAGGATGCAACACCATGGCTGATATAAAAATCAATAAGATCTCCTTTTATATTCAAAACACCAAGCTGCAAATGTTGGGTATTAAACTTCAGAAGAGGCCCAGACCATTCTACTTTCCATTCAAACAAGCTTTTTCTGTTAGAGTAGTTGTGATACAAAGCAATTAATTCAAAACTCAAGGTCAGAGGCATACTGACTGAAAATGGCGCCCAGGGGCAAGACTTGATTTTTCCATCACCACCCCAGTCCCCCCTGCCCAGGAAGGTTTTCCTCCAGCTGGGCAGGTGTGGCCTGGGGAGAGGGAAGGGTCGGGCTGAGTTGGTGGCATTTCAGCCGCGGTTGCTGCTGTCTTCATGGAAAGGGCCATTGGGCGCCGGCCGGCTCCTTGTGCCCAGCAGCTCCCTCCAGTGCCGGGGCCACACTCGTCAGCTTTGGGCCTGCTGTGGGCCTGCCGGCAGCTGCCAGTGAGCACAGCCCCAGCACAGAGGGAGCCACTGGGCACAGGGACCCAGCCGGCACCCAGCAGCTCTCTGTGAAGGCAGCAGCACCTGCGGCCAGGCCTGCGGTGGGCCTGAAGTCACTGGGTGCTGTAGGCTGCAGTTGCTGCTACTGTGTGTGGGGCGATTCTGTGCCTCCCACATGTGACTGGAAGGCCTGCACCCAGGGACATGTGACCAGACATGACCCTCTGGAAGGTAGGCGTCTGCTCAAGATGAGATTCCACTATTAGAAGTTCTAGATTCGAAGCCAGTAACATCTTCAACCCTAACAAGATTTTGGGGGTGTCAAGAGTCAGAACTCCCTTTATCAGATATCTGCCTCTTGAAAGCTTCTACTACTATACAGAAATCTTGCTGATGTTGAAAGTGCTACTGGACTCAAGTCTAGCTCTTTAACTACAGACTAGCATAACTATCCACTGAAACTGCTGGCTATTACATTCACTTCTTGCATGGATTCTCAGAATACCAACAATTGTACTTTGAATAATCAATAAATCAGTCTAAGGAAAAATGCAGCGCTTGATATAAACAACTGTTCAGTTATTGCTATCTCGTCCTCCAATATTACAGGTTAACTAAAGCTCATGCCCAGTGCAGGAATTTAATACTGTCCTCTGGTAAACAACACATTTTAATCTGGCAGAATAAGCTACACATTACTAAAATAAACTATGGCAGATATGTCAGCAACTGAAATATTCACACAAGTTTCATTTCTTTTGGTAGAACAAAGGTAACTTATTTTGTCCTATTAATCTACTTTTCTTAAAGAAAATCGAACCTAGACATTAAAGTTTCAAACGTCCTCGGGATATCACTTTGGGAAGTGTTCACATTTTAATGGACTTGATATCATTACATTATCAGCATTCAGGTTTCCTACATAGGTGAATTCTGAACATGTTTAAAAGTTTAATGGCTTCATGCCTTTGGAGAGACAAAACAGTGTAGTATGGAAATACTTTTTATGATACTAGGTTTATTAAAAAATCCACCTGTAAGTCAAGACATAAAAGATGCATTTAAACCTGATGAAACAAATGAAATTTAAAACAGAAACAAGTTTAAGAACTACGCAAAAGCAGGAAAAACTGGCTAAATTTATGAAGTCTTTACATTGCTGTGGACAGCCGGTACAGAGCACTAACCCACTTCAAGTGCATTGGCTTAACAAAGTCTTCTGGAAGTGTGTGTGTGTGTGTGTGTGTGTGTGTGTGTGTGTTAAATTTCAATATTCGCAGCTGTTCTAACAAAGAAGCATAGGGCACCTGATGACCAGATCACAGACATTAAGGCTACATTCATATGGAAAACTTGTGTGTACTTAAGCCTTCCAAAATCTCTGGCCCTTTCTGCATGGGTCAAATACAGCGCCCTGGGGACGGCAAAAACGCCGTCCCCAGGGAGCTGTTCGCATGGGGGGCGCAGCTGCTTTGCAGCCGCGCTGCCCTCACTCCTCCCCAGTGGTGCGAAGCCGCTGTTTCCCAACCTTGCTCCCCAAGCTAGGTTTTTGGGAAACAGCAGCTTCCAATAACTGCCGTGCAAACGGCAGTGGCTGGAAGGTGCCATCCCTCCCCCCTTTCCCAATCGACTTACCTTTTCTGCGACTGTCCGGCACGTCGCCGAGGCCTGGGGACATGCCCCCACTGCCCTGCGACTCCGGAGCAGTCACACAGGGCAGGGGGGCGTGTCCCCTGGCCTCGGCGATGCGCCAGACGGTCGCAGGGAAGGTAAGTCGACCGGGCGATGGCGCAGCGCGGCACTGTCTTCCCGGTAGTTTTCGGGACCGTTCATGTGAACGGTCCCGGGGGGGTTGGGTCGGTATCATGTACGCCAACCCAACTCCCACCATGGCCGTGCAGAAACGGCCTCTGATTCATTCTTCTCCCAGTTCTTCCATGGTGAAAGAAACCTAGGCCCTACTACCTTCACCCCTTCCACTTCCTTGCACTCCTGCACTCCTGAGGCTGGAGGAAGGTTTATTAGAGGATGGTTGGATCCACTCAAATATAAATGTGATATAAATTGAAAGCTGCCCTCAGACCATATTGTCTAAATATACGAAGCTTCCTGTATCTAAAATAAAGTCAGATGTTCTATTATTGAATTGACATTGCAAATATTTCCTAGCATATCTATTCCCACATTAACTGACCTTTGCTTTCTGCAAATAATGCCACTGATGAGCACATATTCAGGCCTGGCTATTGTATTTTTGTCGGGCATGAAGATAAGAGCTCTGCAGGATCAGCCCAGTGGTCCAGCTGGTCTAGCAATCTGTTTCAAACAGCAGTTTACCAGTTACCCAGTTGTGAAAAAGGAAAGCAGGAATGTCTAAACAGGCCAACTTTGGCACAACTTACTTTATCTTTGTGTTCCCACAAGAAGTTCAGCATCATACTAGAAGAACTCCACCCCCTTCTATCAATAGGCTGAAACACATAATGGGCCATAAAAATGGAGAAGGGAGAAATTGGTTCATATGTTACCACTATCTGTCCAAAGTCACAAACTGAACCCAACATGGCAAATATAGATAATGTATCTAGCCCTTTTAGCATTCTGTAAAGTGATGGCCTTCTTTTACTGCATCACTCCAGCAACAGATATTCAGAGGCACACTGGTCTAGAGCAAGGACGTTCGGCTTAACTTCAATTGCCAAAGGCCACCAATATTCATTTTTATGCAACACTCCAGATTTCTTATGGCATAGCTTTGATTTTTTTTCTTCACTGCTGATGAACTTTAGTTGCGGTTGTGTAGTAACTTCTAGATAGCAGCCCTTTCATGATGGGCAAAGACCAGTAGTATTGTGAGCATCACTGTTGAGCACTCTAAAACCTAAGATGGTGTTTGCTGAGTGAATGGCAGGACACATAATGAAGGCTTTTCTCAAGAAGTAAAAATATGTAATTTGCCTTCTAAATATGCAAAGCTGATAACTACTATGGTTCAGATTTGGATCATATTTTGAGAAGGAACAGTGCAGAGCTCTACCCTGCTCTGCAGCAGATACAGCAAAAAAAGCAAACCAGATGAAGCCAGGTTTATTTTATTTTAAACTACAGGAGGAACTTCTAGGCTGTCACTTGCTAGATAACATACATAGTCTAAATTCATCATCATTATAATCTTCATTAGTAGTTTATTTTATATGGCCGAAGGCCTATACAATGTAAATACCAAATAACAAAATGTTTAAATGACATAAATAAAACAGGCTGGTGGCTTTCTGTAGAATCTCTTTGGCTCAAAGTTCCTGGCTGCCGGGGAAAAGAGTGTCATTTTATGAGAGATATGAGAGTCACCATTGGATAACAAGAAAGCTAGTCTGACAGAGTCAGAAAGAGAATAGGCACTGGGAATTAACTTTGTCTCTAGGGCCTGAGTACAAGGGACAGTCCAGGACACAATGAAGAAAGTCCTCCAAAACTGAATCCCCACATATGGAAAGATGTTGAGCCAATGGTGTTGGAAAGTGTATCACCCACAACCAAGTATCACAAACCATTGCCATGGCTTGAAATCATAATGAAGTAAATGTCATTCTAAGGTTGCATATTGACATCTTTACCAAATATGATGCTCTAGAGTGATCTTTCTAAAATTATATTACACCATGGTGCAGATTTTAACTGAGCAATTGCTGAACGATTAATTATCAACTCACCTTTATAGACCCAATATTGCAGGTCTGAATTATTCATTTAATGCTAAGCAGATCATCTGGGATGGTTTAATGAAAAAGGATAGGAACAGAGAAGACAGGACAGTTCTTATCATGACTCAATAGGCATTTAACACAGAGATTGCTAAAACCATTGTTAAAAGGGCATGAGATCTAATTGAGGGGAGACTAAGCTCTGCCCTCATTAGGGTTGCTGGAGACCCCTTGCGAAGTACCAGTACATGTCTGAGAAATGTTTTTTGAATGGATTCCAAGCTTTTGACTAGTTGCTCTTTCCATCCCCATACTTTGATGCCATACAATAAATAAGAAATGACCTCGCTTACAAAAAGTTTTATGACTGAGTCCAAAAGAAATCCTCCTCTAGTATAATAAAATCTCAAAGTGGCTCCAATGATCTTTAAAGCCGAAGCCCTTATAGCTACCAGATGGTCATTCTAATTTAAGATCTCACTAAGATAATTCGCAGATATTTAAATGAACTACATTGTTCAATGGGATTGCCATGTATGCTTAAAAGGTATTTTTTTGGTCATTCCTAAAGACAATTCCTTTTGTTTTCTGCCTCTTCCTTGCAATAATCTCCCAAATGAGGTTAGGACCATGTCATCTCTGTATAGCAAGATGGAAACTTTCTGTTGGCCAATAGAAGAGGATATGAACTTGGAACCAGGTAACCTTGGAACTAGGTCATATACAAACAGCCAGTACCCACCCTTGCTTTACTCCACACATAGGCAAAGCAAATGTAAAGTGGGTTGCAGGCGAGATAAATGAACCCGTCATAGCCCCAGGCTGTTTGCATGGCTGGGTGTCCTGTGGTAAGCGAGTAGGTTGGCCGGGGTGCGTGCCTTCACACAGAGGCATTTTTTAAACTCACTTCCCTCCACTGTGTAGCTACAAAGTCTGGCAGGGCTGGACCTCCACAGCCATGCTGCTGTCTCTATGCCCCTCCATAACTGCACAGCAGAGAGTTGGGGATTGAAAAAAAAGGGAAACGTGTGTGCTTTCCAGAGCATCCAAAATAAAACAATCACAGATAATGTGATTCTTGAAAAACCTGGGTTGGGGGGGAAATGCGGAGCGGACTTGCATTAGGAGCAAGATCCATGCAAAGTTTTCTCTTAACACATGTTTTACACCATGGTTAGCCCACATTTATTGGCCCATGGCCAATTGGCCATGCTGACAGGGGCTGATGGGAATTGTAGTTCCTGAACATCTGGAGAGCCGCAGGTTCCCTACCCCTGGTCTAAAGTAACTCTTTCCTCTCTTTATACTGAGAATCACCACTGTTGCTATTTTAATACAGAGAACATGTTTGTGTGCATACACACACATTTCAGTCAATGTATAAAGGTGACAGAATATGGATGTACCTTCCTTTTTATCACTACCACTTCTACCATAGCCCATCACATAAAACCATACCTTTCTGAAATGGGAGGTGGAGTAATTGACCATGAAAGACAGGACCCTTAAGCAGACAATAAACCTCCAATTTCCCCATGGAATGCTTCTAGGGGGAATGGAAATTGTATTTCCCAACCTCCCAAACCCAACTGGAAGGCCAAGAGGCTCTATTACCATCACTCCCAGCAATCTAATAAGTGCTCAACATGTACCAACAGCATCGACCAGCTGGCTGGTTGTGCGATGATAAATGCCGCCAACTGTGAAGACACAAATGCATTCAAAATATTGCTCATTTTAAACTGCATACAAATCAGCAATTTGAGAATACAGGGTTCTTGACTTGAGAAAAAAATGTGTATTTCAAGCACGGTAAGTTTGGTTTTTAAACATCTTAATTGCAGGGATCACAGCATCACTGCAGCCCTTATGCTTTGATTGAAATGGCTGAATAATTGAAATTAATTTAACAAATGAATAGAGTTTTGCATTTGTTTTGATTGTGGGTGACAAGAAAAGCCATCAAGTACAAAAGAAAAGAAAATTCTACAAGATACAGACATCCCAATAGTATAATTACCTCCATTATTTAGTAACATACAGCAAATCTGTAATAAAGATCAACAGCTTACAGAATAATTTGGCATCAAAAACAGAGCCCTACAATCGTATTTGTAAACATGGTTTAAGCTGTTGATAAGATAAGGTCTGTTGAACAGAGGAAATTGAAGTCACTGGGCAAAAAGATCCCCAAGATAGTTATAGCATCCAAAGA
The DNA here is from genome assembly GCF_021028975.2 of Sphaerodactylus townsendi. Classification (NCBI taxonomy): domain Eukaryota; kingdom Metazoa; phylum Chordata; class Lepidosauria; order Squamata; family Sphaerodactylidae; genus Sphaerodactylus; species Sphaerodactylus townsendi. The sequence goes on along the minus strand of NC_059437.1, from coordinate 20,774,018 downwards.
GAAAATGATATGCCAAGTTTTCTGAGTTTCCTTGCCGTTTGTGACACATGCTGCCATCCAGAAATGGCTTATGGGAGATCCCCAATCTAGCCTGAGTAGATAGTGTCATTCAGACTTCACAATCCCCAAGGTATGACTTATGGTAGTAACAGGATAGTTCTAAAACTAAAATATAACAAGGAAAAGCAGCTAATTCCAATATTTTACTGTGCTAGCAAGTTAAACATTCTTTAATAAAACTGAAACGAGGGCATCATTTCAATTTGCTCTGAATGAACAGGCATTAAGAGAAAGATGTTACCTAAGTGGACTGTATTCAAAAGATGGATTTGACAGTCATGTTTAAATGATAAAATGAACCCCCCCCCCCCGCCCAACAATTTTTAGCAATTTTTTTTGCCTGCCTACTTTTTTTAAAGAATAAAATTCAGTTGTAATATTTGCCACCAAGTCATTTTATTGACGTATGTTTGACATTATGGGATAAAGAACTTTCAGAATTAGTGAGATAGCTTACAGTGTTCTGATAAATACTGAAATGCATCCAAACACCTAAATCTTTTAGAGCATCTGTTACAAACTAATTCTCTAATAGTATGCTAAATGTTCCAGTACATGCTCCACTCTCTTTGGTATGAAGTTTCTTTTGTTAAGTTCAGACATATACTCCCTGAGAGCACGCTAGCAAACTAATGTCTCAGGAAGTCAGAGCTATAAATGGTCCTCTTTAATATTTCTAGAAGGAAAGCTTAGTTTTGCTAAATGCGATACAAGACTCCCTCATTCTTTGTTGGCACATTTGCAAAACGGAAACTGTCTCATAGCTATTGTGCAAAGAAATTTGATTTGGGCTCAGGTCATTTTTGTGAGCTATAAAAAGCAAAAGCAGTAGCATATATTCATGGCTGTTCTTGTATTCAGGTTACATTTACATTGGTCCCAAGGAGAAAGACTCCCCCATCTGAAACTTCACCCCCACTCTCAGATGGGATGTAATTCACAGATACTGTAGCCCTCACCAGAAAGGCTTAGGGGAGAAAAGATGTAAGTCATTAAAATTCTCCCTTAGGCCGTTTCCACACGAATGCGGAAGCAGCCGGGTCGGTGTACTTGACGCCGACCCGACGACGCTAGGACCGTCCGCACGGACGGTCCTAGGAAGAGCCGGGCAGCCGGCGACGCGGAGCGCCGGCGCCCGGCCGACCCGGCATGTCCCCGGGCCTCTGGCGCGTCGCCGAGGCCTGGGGACATGCCCCCCTGGTCCTGCGCGCCTGCTCCAGCAGGGCGGGGGGGGCGTGTCCCCAGGCCTCGGCGACATGCCGGAGGCCCGGGGACAAGGTAAGTGCCAGGAGCAAGGGGGGGAGGCATCTCGAAGCCGCTGCCGTTCGCTTGGCAGCGGCTTCGAGGCGGCGTTTCCCCAACAAGAGCGCTTCCGAGCGCTCTGGGGAAACGCCGTCTTTGCGGCGGTCGGGCAGCACGGCTGCGATGCAGCTGCGCCCCCTGTGCGAATGGCGGCCTGGGGATGGCATTTTTGCGGAAACAGCCTTAGAGTGGACAAACAGAAGAAGGCAGATGGGATTTTTATTTGTCCTTCCTTGTTGCTATGATCCTGATGCAAGCAGAGCGTTGCCACTTATTTTAAAATGGAAATAGCTCATTACCTTCAGTATGTTTATTCCAGCTCCTGATGTCCTTTTGGAGATACATCAAGAACCCAGAAGATTTGCTTATTGAAAGCTAAGTGCTTTATGCAGCAAAACAAAGTTTGGGATGGTACAGGCTTTCCGTTCTTTCACCATCATGATCCAAATGAAACACATCCTCTCTGTACCAACCGCATGTGAATAAATGGAGTCATGTACACAGTGGTGTCACTGCCATTGGGACATCTGGGGGTAGTGGTGGGATTCAGCTGGTAGCTAACTGGCTGAATCCCACCATGGAGGGCGAGCAAGGGGTCTTTCTGAGCCCTGGAGCCTTCCGCAGGCTGGCTGGGTGCAACTCCAGTTGAGGAGCACCCAGCCAGGCCGTGGAAGGCTGCTGCTGAGCTGGCCCACCCCACCTTGCCCTCCACACCTCCCACTTCCCCACTTCCCCCTTGCTCCGCACCCCCCATGTCCCTCATCTGCTTACCTTAATTCAGCCTGAAAAAGAGGCTTGTTCAGTTCAGGCTAAAAAAATGGCCTGGTGGGATCTACACTTCCCAGGAAACCTTGCAAGCCACAAGGTTTCCTGGGAAGTGTAGTTCCCACCAGGCTGCTTTGTCGATCTGAACAGGCCACTTTTCTGCCCAATCTTTTTCAGACTGAACTAAAGTAAGGGGGTGGGGGTGGGTGCCATTTTGCCCCGTGTACCATTTTCACCCCCTACACCACTGCATGTACAATTTGACCTATCCAGAGCTGGTTTTCGACAAGGGTAGAGAGACCAAAGAAATGCCTAGTGCTTCTCCTGTAACCTCCTGTGTATGTTTATGTTTGTGTTTACTGTGTGAGGAGGAAGCATCACCATACTGTATGTGAGGCCTATCAAAGAGCAAAATCAGACCCAGCCTATGGCTCCCCCCACCACCACCACCAAGTGACATGGTAGTCAAAGCAAAGTCTTTGTCTCTTTCCCTGAAGGCACCAGGTATGAGAGAGACTTCATATTGTGCTTGTGTTCATTAGGTTATAGTCAAAATCTCTGTCTGTATTCTCACCAAACTCACCTTCTGCTGCACCATCATCAGATGGAAGAAGGGAGTCTGTCTACTGGTGATGGGACACCACTGCCAGACACATAAAATGGGTCAGCCCAGACAAGAAGCATCACTGCTTGTGTAGAATGAAAGTCCTTGGGCAGGAGAACTCCCCAATGCCATGTGCATTTCTTGTTAAATTTATCATGAGCTGCCCAGAACTTCCACATTTCCTTAGAAGCCATATGAACGGTACTATAATATGATATTACTATGAAAGCAAAAAGACATACCGTAAGTATCTGTAAGCCGTATATTAAAACAACAAGGCTATTTTAGCAAGGAGTGATACAATGTAATGCTAATATGAGACAGCCATATCACAAACTTCCCCAATTAGTCACACAGTCAAAGCATGGAATACAAATAATGCTACCATTTAAAGAACAAATCGGGAAAGTAGGTCAGACCAAAACAAGCAGTCATGTAAAGCCATTCTAGCAAGGAGGAAGTACAATCCAAATGTCTTAAAGGGACAACAAAGATTTCAGCTGAGACATTCAGAGTTCACTGAAGGATGGTAAGGAAAAAGGTATCATTTCAAGAGTAATGTAATGTCGAAGGCTTTCACGGCCAGAATCGCTTAGGAGCTGTGTGGTTTCCGGGCTGTATGTCCGTGTTCTAGCAGCATTCTCTCCTGACGTTTCGCCTGCATCTGTGGCTGGCATCTTCAGAGGATCTGATGTTGGGAAAGCAAGTGGAGTATATAGACTATTTCAGCCAGAAAAATCAGCAATAGCAGAACACATGATAAACCAACCTGGACATAGAATATTATTTGAAAACACAGAAATGCTGGACCACTCTGAAAGCCACTACGTCAGACTACACAGAGAAGCCATTGAAATCCATAAGCACATGGACAATTTTAACAGGAAAGAAGAAACTATGAAAATGAACAGAACTTGGCTGCCAGTGTTGAAAAATACTAGAGTCAAGACAGTGTCTAACCAGCTCCCCACAAACACAGGATGACCATAGACAAAGGAAACAAAGGCCAGGATACTTCTATTCAGATGCTCCCACCACGCTCCTTGCTATCTCCATTGTTACTCCCATGCTATAGACTTCATTGTTACTCATGCTTCTATTCAGATGCCCTCAACTATTGATCTGGTTGCCTTCTTTGTTACTCACAATGTTTCTTCACCCACCCTGGACACTCCTACAGATATATATATACTCCACTTGCTTTCCCAACATCAGATCCTCTGAAGATGCCAGCCACAGATGCAGGCGAAACGTCAGGAGAGAATGCTGCTAGAACATGGCCATACAGTCCGGAAACCACACAGCACCCAAATTTCAAGAGTAGCTTACAATTTTAATGAGTGTGGAGCTTCTGCAAATGTATGGGGGGGGGGACATGAAAGAGACAAAAAACCCTCCATGTATATTGTACAAATTGCTCCTCCCATAAGCTTCATGGCTGAATGGGAATCTGAGGCTGGACTAATCCAGCTCTAATCCAGTAATTCACCCTGTATACCACATGGCATTTCACCACTCAGTCAACAACAAAAGAGGATACACATTCTCAAAGTACAGTCCTCTAGGCCAGATGCTTGCAAACTTGGACATCTTTTTTTCATAAAACTTTTCTTAAAACTTTTCTTAAAACTTCGCATTCTTATGCTACAAGGCTGTATGAGAAAATTATATTATTCTCCCCCTCATCATTTCATTCTCAAAACATCCATGCACAGTAAGTTAGACTGCTAGTATGTGAGCTTCTATGGAAGGGTTGGGATTTCAACCTGAGTCTTCAAGACCTTTGTTCAAGGTTTTAGCCTCCATACTCAAAGGTCAGGAGAGGAAATATTAAAAATCAGGAAACAGCAGCTGGGAAAACCAACCCCAAACCCCAATATTGTAAAGTAAGAAGAGTCACTCAATCACTCTACCTTTACTGGCATAAAACAGTATGCAAGAAGAAATTAACCAAATAAAATACAAATTCAAACATTACGTAGCTTATATTCTCATGTCTTCACAGCTATCAGAAGAAACTTGACAACCGCACAAGTTGCGTGAGGGCACTGGTCAGGCAGTAAAAGAGACATCTGGCTTTCATTCTCAAGGTCACCTTTATAAAATAGAGGATGGATAAAAATGTTGCACATTAGCATAAAGTTTTATGTTTAAAAAGAACATGAATGGTAGATTCAATGTGTCAATGGTTGCACAGACAGAGGCCCCTTCCGCACACGCAAAATAATGCGTTTTCAAACCACTTTCACAACTGTTTGCAAGTGGATTTTGCCATTCCGCACAGCTTCAAAGAGCATTGAAAGCAGTTTGAAAGTGCATTATTCTGCATGTGCGGAATGAGCCAGAGTCTTTCTTGATAGGAAGCCTTTCCAAATTCCCCAAAAGGACCACAATGGGGAGAATATTGAACCTGGCTAAAGTAAATGACACAGGGAGAAATTATTTTTTTAAAAATATGATACTAAGATCCCCTGCACCACAGTTATATCAAAATTCAGGGGCGAACAGGAACTCCTTGCTGTTGCATATAAGTTCTGTGTTTCAATGGAATAACAATAGGCTAAGAAACAAGTCCAATAGTATTTGACATATATTGGAAAACACATCACTAGTGCTACATGGTTTTTTCCTCCTTTTCTAAAGAAGAAAGCCTTGACAGAGGGTGGCTTTCTTCGTGACAACATTGTTCTATCAGAGAGTGTCATTTGTCCCCATCTATAATTGAAAAATCCCTATAGAAACAGCAAAAGCTGACCTTGTAAATGTATGGGAACTATGACCATAGCCTGAAGCACCCATTTCAATATATTTTTGAAAGCCTGCGGTGTCAGTGATGCATTCCGGGAATGTGTGCATTTGTTCTCTGCTGGGGAATTTTCAATGCAATGTTCTTTGGAGTGGTCAGCATTCTCTGAGGTCCTTTCCACACAGGAAATGTACAGCGGGTTGCAGTTGGGAAAAAATAACCCACTTTCCTGTTGGCGCATTGGCATGCTTCTGTGTGGGCAGCAATTGAAGCCCATGGAAACAACGCGGTCTGCTACTGTGCCTTCGCACAGAGGTGCGTCTCTTTTTCACTGACCTCCCACTGATGCATAGCTACGTGAGCATGTACAAATGGACCCCCACAGCCATGCTGATGTCTCACGATGCCGAAATTTTGGTGCTGCTAGCCTTAAACCTGTACCCCCTTCAGGCCAAAAACTGAAAAAAACACTAACAAATACAAAACCCCTACAAACAAACCTGATTTTTTGCGCACCCCCTCCCACCGGTGCACACCCGGTGCAACATTTCCCCTGGTAGCTATGCCTCTGCGGTAATCCAGCATTGTTTTCAAGGCAAGCGACTAACAGAGGTGGTTTGCTACTGCTTTTATCTGCATAACAAACCTGGTAATTTGGGGTGGTCTCCCATCCAAGTACAAACCAGGGCCAACCCTCCTTAGCTTCTCAATCTGATGAAATTAGTCTAGCCTGGGCCATTCAGGTCAGGGCACCTGAGCTATTTAGATAGCAAAAATTCTATGTTACCGAATTGTCTTGAGGTTGGAAATAATGGAGACAAGGAAGAACACAGAAAAGCACGTGAAGTGATATATACTCTCTTCTTTTCAGTCTTTCTCTTCTGTGAATTAAGAGAGGGACACAGAAGAAGGCATCTAATTTTCTAGCCAACATTAGATGGTACAGAACACTGAATAAGGTCTTCCCATATTAATGCTATGGGAATAACCAAGGAAAGAGTATTTGAGTTTGACATATAATGCCCAACTCAAGGTTCAAGGACCACTGCAAGACTGTGAAATGACAGCCATTTTAACTCAAGCAGGCAGATGGAACACGGCACTGATCCTGTACACTAGAGGGCATCCATTTTGGATGCAAGCTGTAGATTTGAGCCAGTGAAAATGTGCACGTACAATGACTTTAAAGCTTAAACAGCGGAGCTCTGTCCATCCCTTTGAGTTTTGTGTGGTGTTCATATTGTTTGGATTCAAATTTGCTCATAAAGTGAGCACTTAATATGCCAGGAGCCACTGAGTTCACACCGGCTCAGGACCCACAGCAATTAAACAGTTGTTATGTAATTATTTTTCAATATTGTTGATTGATCTTAAGGGTGTAAGTCCAAAGTTAATTTAAAAGCCAACATGGTTTTGGTAATAAAACATGGAAACTTCTTTCTATTGGTGAGAAAAACTCACAATTCATCACACTCTTTATTATAAAAGCAGACACTTATGGTGTGCGCTGTAGTTTTGCTAACCTCAAATCCAGAAATGTTTTCTGTAATAAATACGAAGGTCAGAAAGCCTTGTCAACTGGCCTGCCGCCATGGGGACTGATATTGGTCTCCTGCAAGTCTCCAAAAATCAAAGCTAATTTTGACCGTGAAGTAGAGCTTGTTTACAGAATGAAAGAGAAAGATCAATAGGGCACAGTACTCCTTGAAAAAAAACCTGACACATGTACTGAGACAGATTTATGTCAAGCAAGTGCAACTTCAGTCTTTCAAAGTGACAACTTATACAGGATAAGTAGCAAAGATGTATCTTAAATCCTTCTAACTGAAATTTCTTCCTAGAGTATGGAATTCTAAATTACCTGGTCTTGTGTGTGAAATAAACTCAATACTTTTGGAATTCGCCATAGTTCTGATTTTGTTTAATTCACATTTAGAATATAGTGCTGTATGAACACCATTCAGTACATTTTGCAGTTTTCTAAGGGCAACTTTTTTCTCTACCTTCTCAGGGAAAGCGAAGGACATAACCATATGTTCTTTCCTCAAATTTTCCTGCTTCTCCTCTCCTCTCCAAAAGCAGGCTAAATGTCGGGAGAAAATGTTATTGGAACATGACCAAACGGCCTGGAAACCCCACAACACTCCAGTGATTCCGGCCATGAAAGCCTTCGACAATACATTGAACCTAGTGAAATTGACAAGGCTGGCCTAGCAATGCTAGACCAAAGAAAGCAAAATAAAATAAAAGGAGGCAAGCAACCTCTCCAAATGGAGATTACATTGAAACAACAAGGGGCTGGATAGATGGGCAAAATGGTGGATTGGCTCAGTTAGGGACACTTCTCAGGAGGGTAACCTGTGCAAAAAAATAAAAGAAAAACTGCAGGGAAACAATGAATGGAACTGCTTCTCAGTCATTGGGTAAGCAATGCACACAAAAATGACCAAAGGGAACAAAGTCTTTACCCACTGGCTAAAGACAGCAAAAGAAAGAGACAGACAAGAGTTCCTCAGTTTTGTGCCACAATTGAGTACGGTGACATTTAGATTACCACCTGCCTAACAGAAGATGGAGACACTTGAAGAAGAGCCTCCAAATATGACCTTAGTGGTCTGGTAGATTCATATGGTAGCAGGCAGTCCTTCAGGTTTGCTGGACCCAAGCCATAAAAATGAACATCATCTTCTTGAATTGGGCTCAGAAACATATTGGGAGCCAATGTGAATGCGTCAAGGTTGGAGTGATACAGTCCCTATAACTTACTCCAGTCAACATCCTGGCTGCAGAATTCTGCACCAATTGAAGTTTCTGAGCATTTCTCAAAGGCAGGCCCACATAAAAGGCATTGTGGTAATCTAATCTAGAAGTTACCAGGGCATGCTGCTGTATATAAAGTATATAAATTTGAACAACATGCATAGAAATACAAACAAATCTTCTAAACTAATTGGAAAATAGAGAGCCAAAATCATTGACACATAAAAGAAGCAACAACACTACGTTCATTCCTAATCTCCACTTGGCATCTATTTTCCTGTGCCTGGGGCATGCTAATAAGTTTTTTTAAAAAAAGAAATCTTACCATCCAGATGGAGGAAATTAAATTTCTGCCTTTACATAATGTGATCGGACACCTGGAGCCAAGCCACTGAACAAGCTGTCTACCAAGTTGTAACTTGCCACAGCATCCGTATCATCATACGGTAAACCATCCATCTATATTGTTCTGCCAAATGGTGCGGAGAATTGATTTTAAATAATAGATTTTATTTAAACCCTCTTGTAATACACACCATCCCATAAAACTCCAGGATAACCAATATTCATGTCACAACATAACATATAAGCCTTGCATAAACTTTTAAGACGCAAAATCCTCCTTTTTTATTTAATTCGTAACATAATCCATATATTTCATGATCATGCTTGATTTTATTTCTTCTGTTATAAACTCATTTATGTCGCCTGCTCAGCCACCTGAATATGGCATGCACAAAACTGTGCTAGTATTTATATCCTTCCATGACTACAATGCCATTCTCTTGGCGACTATCAAGAGTCATACAATGAATGCAGAACTTTGTCAGAGAACCGATTCACACAAAGAAGCTGCCTTATACGAAATCGGATGATTGGTCCACCAGGGTCAGTACTGCCTTCTCAGACAGGCAATAGCTTTCTAGGGTCTCAGTAGGCTGTCTTTCACATCACTTATTGCTGGGTCTTTTAACCAGAGTTGCCAGGGATTGAACCTGGGACCTTCTCATGCTAAACAGATGCTTTTCATCTTTGCCACAGACCCTGCCCAAATGGCAGAAACCCTCCCAAATATTTATTTATTTAGAGAATTTATAAACCACTTTTCAAAATTCCAAAGCAGCAAAGGCCCTTTCCGCATGGAGGCGGAAGGGCTTGGGTCGGCGTTTCTGACGCCAACCCGACGACGCTGGGACCGTCTGCATGGACGGTCCCAGAAATTACTGGGAAGACGGTGCCGCTGGACTGGTCGCCTGGTCGACTCACCTGCTTTCCGGCCCTCCGGCGTGTTGCCGGGGCCTGGGACACGCCTCCCCTGCCCTGCGCGCCTGCTTCCATGTTGCAGAGCAGGGGGGCGTGTCCCCAGGCCCCGGCGATGCACCGGAGGGCCGGAGAGCAGGTGAGTGAAGGCAGGGAGTGGGGGGGGGGGGAAGCGCCGGGAAGCTGCTGCCGTTTGCATGGCGGCATTTTCTGATATGATGATAACACTCTGATAACACCAGCTCGGCACCCGGCGGGCGGCGCGAGGGCAGCGCGGCTGCAAAGCAGCTGCGCCCCCTCTGCGAATGGCAGCCTGGGGACGGCGTTTTTGCCGTCCCCAGGCTGCCATATTCCGCCCGTGCGGAAACGGCCAAACAGTGTGGAAAAAAACACACCAATAAAACATTCAGGAATAAATCTTGATTATTTAAATATCAAAATAGTCCCATTACTAAAACAGCACTAGAAAAGACAGCCCCAACAGATTTAAAAAAACCCAAAGAACACAGAATGCTGGATAGATGAAGCAAACAAACATCACAAGAGAGGCACATTCCAGACTCCAGGGCTAAGTACAGAAAATGAAAATATGATGGTTATAGCTGATCATCACCATTAGTAGATCAACAGTGCAGTTCTAAGCAAAACGATGCCCTTCTAGGTCCCACTTAAATCAATGGGATTAGAAAGATGTAAATCTTGTTTAGGATTGCACAGGCCTTCAGATGAGCACCAACACTTCAGTACTGAAATTTCTTTATAGTTTCTTTCTGGGGAGGGGTTCTACATCAGTCATTCTGCCAATATTATCATAAACGGGTTAGATTATGAATACAAGAGGGGTGACTTGTCCACTGTCACCACAGCTAATATGAAGGCTGATGACTGGAACTGCCAGACTTCTGTTCATAAAAATGCTGATTTTTAAAGCTACAAAATTCACAGTGATATCAAGGTATCAAGAATGTTTAAAACAGTTGTTTTAACGGCTACCAGAAGTTCACATCTCTTTTTCTGGCACTTAATTCAAAAGTAAATGGAGTGTTCAAGAGATGCGAGAACTTTAAAATTCTACTCCTGGGCAGTTAAACAGAGCATTTGCTTTTGTTTTCACGAATATCCTGTTCCAGCTAAAGAGATGGTTTGTAGAACTGCTCAAACAGGTTCAGCGTCACCAGCAAGTTTGCAGGTTTACTGCCACTCATCCAAATAGGCTTTTCTTTCCAATTCAAGCATGAAATTACTCATTAGGCCGCTGACGAAGAAGGAGCCCAGCAAAAATACAGCAGGGAAAGAAAAGGAAACGAGCCCCACAAAGTCATTTAAGTTGCTCCCCCAAGAGCAAGAGATGCAAAACAGCCACTTAAACACTCACTACGAAGTTTGAAAGGCAGTACCAAAATGTGTACCTGAACATTGGATACTAGAAGAAATTACCAAAATACAAAAACAAGAACCACCTTAGGAGCAAAAAAGGGGAACTGCAAAATTCACGCTGTTGCTCTTTAGACAATAATTAAGCAGGGTAAGACCACTGTGGTAACAGATTCCTCTTTCAGAAAGCTGAGATGAAGACCATTTATTCACTTTATTTTATTCTATTCAAGTTAGTATCCCACCCATTCTCAGTGAGGGGGGAACAAAATGGTCACCACAGCCTTCCTTCATTCACTTCCTGATAAGTCATTGGACATGAGTGAGACAGCAGAGCACATGTTAAATCTATCCATTTGACCATCTCTGGAAATTAGGTGAATATATTTGTAGTCCCCAGTTCTTAGAAGTGTAGGTTATTTGGTTGACAAATATTTGGTTTCTCCCTCTGCACGGCTGCTCATTTATTTCCAGGAGCTGAGTTAGGACCGGGAGATAATACTCAAGTTTGTTCCGAAAAGGCCCAGTCTTTTGTATTTGCACCACAAGTACACCCCTGCATGCGCAAACCCATAACAGTGAGGTGGGAAAAATAAACCGCTTTTGCTCCCATGGTGTTTGCACAGCAGCAGGGTCACCCCAGGATATTTGAAAAGAATCGTCAATTTGGCAATTTTAAAAAATCCCGGGATAGGGGAAATATTGCGGGGCAAAACAGGGACAGGCCCGCTTTAGCACCATGAACCATGCAGAAAACCTGTACAAACCAGGATATTTTACTTGTCTACCCTGGGATATTTGGACCATGTGGAAATGGCCTTTGAGAACTAATTTAAACTGCCTACACACCAAGCTTTGAAAAAAATTCAGCTCTAGGGCAAATGAGACAGTCGCTCTCTTAGTATAACCTATTTCTTTGACAAAAAGTTGGAACAGTAAATCATCAAGATATCAAAAATGTATTTGGCTGTTGTGGGTTTTCCAGGCTGCATGGTCATGGTTTGATAGTTTTTGCTCCTAACATTTTGCCTGCATGTACAGCTGGCATCTTCAGAGGCATATCATATTAAGATGGGTTTGGTGCCATGAAGAGATACACATCTTAATGTGATACTCCTCTGAAGATGCCAGCGATATCTGAAGATGCCAGCGATAGATGTGGGCAAAAGGTTAGGAGAAAAAAACTACCAGACCAAAGCCACACAACCTGGAAAAACCACAACCACCAGCTTTCCAAGCATGAAAGCCTTTGACAATACACAACAGTGTCTCCGCTGCTACTGATTGGGCGCAATTCTTCGAGATGTGCTGCTGCTGTATAGAAGAATGTGCCAGTAATTGAAGTAATGTGATATTAAATAATTTTAGATGAAGACACGTCACGTGAGGAATTGATTGGCAGGAATGTTAAGACCGTCAAGAATATATTTTAGAAATGCCAAAGCAGCCCACTAAAAAAGTATCTTCAATTGAGATGGTGGGGGCGGGGGGGGGACCACATCAGAAAAATAAGCACTCTTGTTAAATTAATTTTGCAGTTCACATGTTGACGCTGAGTTTGTTTATCTGCTCGTGCATTTGCAATTATCCAAAAGGTTTAAGAGATTAAATTGTTGTAATTAGGTGGGAACAGTAAATTTACATCTGTTAATGAAACTAAACATTTGTCTGGGTGTAGAAGAAAACAGTGTTAAAGGTGTCTGCTAAAAAAAGGATCTTCTGCATGAAAAGGAATCTTCTGCTCTGCACTTAATGAGTTTGGCAAAAGATCCCCTGGTAAGACCAAATGACATAACGCCACATTTGTTTTATTGGAGTGCTGTGAAGTGTAGATTAAAATCAGAGGCTGCTATCTGACATTTTAACAAGGCCCTGCTGTTTTTTCCCTGCCCATTCATTCCCATAGAAGCAATTAGAAGAAGGGTCTTTTGAATCAAGAAGCAACTTTTCACATATGCTATTGTGATCTAAGTCATCCGATTAGTGGTCTTCACCTTACAGTCACTGAGAATAAGTTAAAGCAATAGCTTACTCATGGGCATAATAGAACAAGAGTTACCTGAACTGTGGAAGAAAGAGGGAAAGAAAAGTGAATTATCAAATGATGTTATGCAGTATGTTAAGAACATAAGAACATAAGAACAAGCCAGCTGGATCAGACCAAAGTCCATCTAGTCCAGCTCTCTGCTACTCGCAGTGGCCCACCAGGTGCCTTTGGGAGCTCACATGTAGGATGTGTGGAACGCTAATGGCCTTCTTGGGCGGCTAAGTTGCTCCCCGGATCACCTGGTCTGTTAAGGCATTTTGCAATCTCAGATCAAAAGAGGATCAAGATTGGTAGCCATAAATCGACACTTCTCCTCCACATAAATCTGGGTCTCAAGCCCCTTTAAAGCCATAAAGGTTAGTGGCCATCACTCACCCTCCTGTGGCAGCATTATCTCCAAACACCAATCACACGCTATGAAGAAGTGTTTCCTTTTATTAGTCCTAATTCTTCCCCCCAGCATTTTCAATGAATGTCCCCTGGTTCTAGTATTGTGAGAAAGAGAGAAAAATGTCTCTCTGTCAACATTTTCTACCCCATGCATAATTTTGTAGACTTCAATCATATCCCCCCTCAGCCACCTCCTCTCCAAACTAAAGAGTCCCAAACGCTGCAGCCTCTCCTCATAGGGAAGGTGCTCCAGTCCTTCAATCATCCTTGTTGCCCTTCTCTGCACTTTTTCTATCTCCTCAATATCCTTTTTGAGATGCGGCGACCAGAACTGGACACAGTTCTTGTTGTTTAGCATGATCTGCCCACTAGTCCATCTAACACTGTATTGTCTATTTTGACTGGCAATGGCTCTCCAGCAGCTTAATCACAGCTACCTGAGATCCTTTTTCAGTAGGAAATAACAAGAATTCAACCTGGGTCTTCTGCTTGCAAAGCAGATGTTCTACCACTAATCTATAGCTGAAGTGGTTCTGAATTGGAGGAAGGAATGGGACCTTTGGAGGAAGGAATGGGACCTTTTGTTGTTCTGTAAGGAGTCTCAAGGCAGCTTACAAACTCCTATTCCCTTCTTATTCCCACAACAGACACCTTGTGAGGTAGGTGGGGATGAGAGTTCTAGAGAATCAGATTAGCTCCAGAATCTGTGGGAACGCTTCAGATGTTCAGGAATCCAATAATTCACCATCAGCTCCCTGGCAGCATAGTTGGGGCCAATTGGCCATGCTGGTAGGGGCTGATGGGAATTGTAGTTCCTGAACATCTGGAGAGCCGCAGGTTCCCTACCCCTGGACTAGCCCAATAAACTTCATGTGTAGTAGTGGGGAAGCAAATCTGGTTCACCAGATAAGAGTCTGCTGCTCATGTGGAAGAGTGGGAAATCAAACTCAGTTCTACAGATTAGAGACCTCTTGCTCATAACCACTACACCAATGGCTCTCAAGGACAAACTTGACATTGTCTAGAAACCAAACACCAATTTTTGAGTGTATTTTGCCCCCCCCTTCTCTCTCTGTCTGTCTCTGTCTCTGTCCATTTCCGCACGGCCACGCTGGGGGAAAAGTGCCATGTGATACAATGCCGGTTGACATGTTGACACTCCCTGGGACCAGCTTCGCGACAGACAAACGGTCCCGGTAAAGGCAGGGAAGATGGCGCGGCTCTACTGATATATATAAAACGTACTCCTGAGCATCCATGAAATGCCTCACCAAAAGAACCATCTATTGCCATCACGCTGAGCCTGCTTTTTTGCATGTGCATTTGTAACAGAAGGAGGTCAGACACAAATGTGGATGCACAGTGCTCTCTGAGAAATTTGGAGTATGCAAAACAATAATGGAGAGTTTGTAATGCATCTGTATCCTTTGAGGCACAACAGCAAGCAGTCTAGAATTCCCGTTTTCCCCACAGATTTGGAATGAAGTGAGTTTTGGAGGCATCCCTACTTAGCACATTTGAGCTTTTGTTTTCCTTTTTTTATATTGTTCTAAACATACACTTGGTAGGAAAAATTGTTAGCAGAATTCATGAAAGAAAATGAGTGTGGTCACTGGAGTCCCATTCCCTACAATGAGAAATAGCCTCCCTTGATTCACGTCCTTTGTAGCTTGCAAATATATAAATTAAGAAAAGTCTGCTGCAGGTCAGTATCATTGGCTGGGTGTACTGCTCTGTGCTCGTTTATTATCTGCTCTTCTTAATTAATGAGTTTCCTGGGTTTCATTGTAAATGTGAACATTCTGACAATGTCCCTTTTTAGCCAGCTGTTCTCTGGCAGTAGACTTCTCACTTGTGCAGTATAACTGATTAGCAGTTTGACAGCTGGATCCTGTTTGTGCTTAGTCAAAAGCAAGTCTGAGTGAGTTAGACTAGTTTGCTTCCTAGAGCTCGAGATGACTATTGTACCTTTAATCTCAGATCAGAATCAATGCTAGGTTTGGGGTAACGAAAATGACTGTCCTGAGAAATGTTGAAAGTTATGAGCATGTTTGAAAAAAATGAAATGCATGTGCCACAATATATTGGATTTGTTGTCAAGGACAATCCTAAGAGACAGCACCACCAGGAGAAGGCTGTCTGCAAAGTTCAACCTCTCCAAACCATAAATTCCCAGGGTAAAATGGGGAGAGGAGTGAAGCCACAATGGTTACAATAGTATACTACTAATACATTTTGATAAGTAGTACTAACTAGAAGATATTTACGATGTGTGTTTTGCATATCTTGGGTGGGTAAGCAAAATATGGGTATGCACGATGGAAACAGACATAGGTGTTTTCCAGATGGACAAAACATCCCGGGGGAAAACCGGGATCCTACGACACTGGGATAAGTTTCCATCTCGTCTCTCCTCTCCGCATGGTGGCAGCCCCAGCAGCATGTTCAGGCTGGGAGGAAGAACTCCAGGTCCCCAGTTTACTTTCATTTTCCTTGCCGGTGATGCCACGCATGCGCGAACTGTCCCATTTTTCCAGCGTTCTGATTGGCTGCAGCTGGCGAGGCAGGAAAAATAAACTGGCCCGTCTCCCACAGTGTTTGCATGGGCATGGAATCGGCATGCGCTTTTTCAAAAGAACCACCAATTTCATTGTTTTTTGAAAGGATAAGGCAAATCTCGTGAGGTGGGCCCGATTTAGGACCCATGCGTAATTCATGGCCAAAACAGGATGGTTCACTTCCTTATTACAGGATACATTGGCCATGGGGAAAACGCCTATGAAGAAGAGGAAGAGCTTATATTTATACCCCACGTTTCTCAATTGTAAGGAGTCTCAAAGCAGCATACAAACTCCTTCCCTTCTCTTCCCACAACAGGCACTCTGTGAGGTAATTGGAGCTGAAAGAGTTCTGAAAGAACTGTGACTACTAGCTCAAGGTCACCCAGTAGGTTTCATGTGGAGGAGTAGGAAATCCAGTTCACCAGATAAGAGTACGCCAGTCATGTGGAGAAGTATGGAATCAAAGCCAATTCTCAAGATTAGAGTTGTCCTGATCCTAACCACTGTACCATACTGTCTCTCAATAGTTGCACTGGGGCGCCACATAATAAGCTTCACTTTATTCATTTTTACTTTGCCTTTCTCCCCAAAGAGAACAAAATGTGGTTTACATCATTCCCCTCTCATCCATTGTATCCTCACAACAACCTGTGAGACACTTTAGGTTGAGAGACCATGACTATACCAAGGTCACCCAGTGATTCTCAATGCCACAGGTAGGAATTTGAACCTGAGATCTCCAGATATTAGTCTGACACTCCTAACCACTATACAACACTATCTAGAAAAATACACCTTTCAGCAGATTGAAATAAAATATTAGAAATGATAAAGTGTGCAATTGATAAATTGTTCCATTTTTTAAAAAAATAGATGCATGAACCTAGAATGGATTAGAATTCAACAATGAGATAGCGGGAAGTCATTATTTGATTATTGTCTTTTTTGTATTTCATGTTTTTGTTTTGTATTGATGTGGTGGAATATGAAAGTGTTATGTTTTTTCTGAGTTTTGTTCTTGTGCATGCTAAGAAAATACAAAAAATAGAAAAATACACCTTGCAAACCACTGTTTTTGACTTCACAACAGCCCTAGGAACTAGTCCATTATATGTTCCATGTTTGGAATCTCATGCCATTTTTGTAGAGTCATTTATGCATGCCATTTATACACACAATATATTCCATTTATGCATATTG
Organism: Sphaerodactylus townsendi; assembly: GCF_021028975.2. NCBI lineage: Eukaryota > Metazoa > Chordata > Lepidosauria > Squamata > Sphaerodactylidae > Sphaerodactylus > Sphaerodactylus townsendi. The sequence continues at coordinate 20,756,949 of NC_059437.1, read as the reverse complement.
AACCTAAACAAGTTTCTGGACCATTTGGGGGCCAATAGTTGATTTGGCCTCAGTCCCCCTAGGAGAGTGGAGCACAAGACTTTTTGGGAGACAGGGCTGGGATTATGTGATTGTGTGACACTGTCAACCGCAGACCAGTATATAACCACATTATAGCTGGGCCTGCCTCCAGGAAGCAGGCTTTTAGCTGTACCTGCAGATCTACTTTTGATAAAAGATGTGGGATATGCTGACAATCACTGGACCCATGAAGGGATTGTTAGGGCTTTCTTCAGATGGGCTTAGAAAGAGGTCTTCTCTGGTCGGTAATCTAATGGTCATCAATGGCGTGAAGAACGGTCCATGGACGTAGAGACGCTGGAGATAACATCTGGTGGAGATCGGCCAAGGCAGCTGGAGCCCGGAGGTCCGCGGTTCCTCAGCTTAGTCTCCCGCTGCTGGTTCCTCGGCACTCTTTTATTGTTATTCTATCGGGCGGTAGGAGGGAGGACCGGGGAGTTCCTGGAGAGCTGGGAGGCGGGAGGCTCGGGAGATCATCATGTGATGTGCATGATCTCACCTGGCTACGTATGGAGAGGAGCCGTAAGCTGCCTGGAGCCTAATCCTCACCTGGGGGGGTAAGACCATTGTCCCCAAGCCTCGTGACTGAGCCAGACAGTTCATGACCCGTGACTCATAGGGGGATGAGGAGTGGGGGTGCGGTGCGACCAGAAGGCCGTAGGTCCGTTGGCATTCCAACGTTCTACCACGGTGCTGCTGGGTCAGCAGTGCATTACTACACTTCTCAACTTATGAAATGACTGGACTAATAACTAGGCATGGTTCTCTGGGTGGGAGTTAGAACAACACAGTAGCCCTGTTGGATCAGACTACTGGTCCATCTAGTTCTGCATCCTGTCTCACACAGTGGCTAACCAGTTGCTCTGAAGGGCTAACTACAGGTTGTAGAGGCTGAGGCCATCCCCTTATGTTGTCTTGTGCATTGGTATTCAGAGGTTTACTGTCTCTGAATTTGGAGGTTCCCTTTCGTCACCATGGCTAGCAGCCATTGATAGACGCATCTCCATTAATTTTGTGAGAAAAGTTCAGTGCGAATAAACTAATAGTGCAAAAAGTACAAAGGACGGGGTTCAATTCATTACAAGGGAGAAGCCAAACAAATGGGAGAGGGGGATGTTTGACAAACAGACATGAGAAATTCGAACACAAATTGATTGCCATGTCAGGGCTCCCTTCTTTTATCAGCATTTTTGCTTTTTCAATGAAGTCCTTGGCTTAAGTGGCACACAGCCCATGAATTATAAGTGTTAACATAGGTGATACTCTGTCAGAACTTTTTAGAGATGGTACCTTTTGATTTGCAACTTCCCCCAAACCTTCACTGGGGATACAAAAAAGAAAGAGAACGCTTTGGCTCGTTATCCAGTTTAAAGAGTAATTATATCCAAATCAGAAATTACAAGCTATACATGTCCCATTTCAGGTTAAACAACACATTTCTGAGAAATTTTCCTATAATTGGATTCAGGACGCATGGAAACAATTGGGCATCAATCTTCCTTCTGACACCAATGATTTAGTGAAGCTTAATCAGCTGGAAGTAATTGACAAGTTTGAAAGAAGCTTCCAACAAAGGGAAGAATGAAATCTTAGGCAGTTAGGTAGGATAAATGCATTAAAAATGACAGTGATTTCAAAGCCTTTCCAAGCTGAACCTATATATGTAAATCCAAAGATTCTAAAATCTTGGGAAGCTTTACTTAACTTTGTTTGCTTTGAAAAAAAGTGTCTGAGATTGTTTTTAAACACTCCTTTTAGACAAGAGACTATACCGATGGCCTGAACTCCCAACTTGAGTTGTTATACTGTATATCAGCTTTTTCTATTTAAAAAAAAAGATAGATGAACAGTAGTTGGATTTTGAGCAACTGCACTCAAGAGAAAACTCACTGGATGATCTGTTATAGCTCAAAAAATTGATATTACTCAACCTGTAAATAATAATTTCTTTCCAAGGGCCGAGCCAGATGAGACTCAGGAAGCTCTGTGATTCCATCTTCAGTGAATTTGCCCCTGTAAACGGCAGAAATAGGAGGCCTTGTTTTGGGTGATTTTCTTTTTACCCAGACTTTTAATTGAGAGTTTGCTTCAAGATGTTTCATGTAATTTTCCAGTTTGCTTCAAGATGTTTCATGAGGCTCTTTTAAAACTGTTTTATGCTGTTTTTGTGTTCTTGGGTATGTTTTTAATGCTGGAGTTTAAATTGTTAATGATTTTTAATGTTTATATTTTTCTTAGGTTGTGCTTTAGTAAGCCATCTCAAGCAAGTGTTCTGGAGAAGGAGAATGGACATTTTCTAAATAATTTATAAGAGAATTGTTATTTCTATCATGTTTTTATTCGGTATATTTTTTAAAATCTTGTTTTTGGCCTGATCTGCTCTTTCAAAGAAAAAAATAGAAACATCACTTTGCAGAAACTACTAACTAATAATGTTCAGGAGGGCATTTTTATGGAAGGATTAAAACCATAGTAGAATGGAACAGTACAGGAAAGCAGCTTGATATTGGAACAGGATTGTAGTCCACTGCAATCATTATTACAGGTATTAGCTTTTACTGTATTGTTTTCTGCTTACAGAATCCCACTTGCTACTGGTTATAGCGTGCCTTGCCTTCAGGCATTGTGTTTTTTCATTGTCCTCTAATTCTGCAGTTCTAGTTCAATTGCATTGTTCATTGGAAGCATTATGCACTGCAAGTACATGGCTTTTGTTCTCTAAGCAGCCATGAATTTTGTGAGAACAGTGCACTATAAATAAATAAATAAAATAATTTGTCAACAGCAACCCTATTTCCGTTGAACTGAATCAAGGCACTGTTGAATCAAACTGTCCATACAAACATGGCAACAAGTGTAGAATCTGGAAGTTGAAAGCAAAGAAAAAGCACTAAACTTTACCACAGTCGTGTTTGATCTCCTTTTGAAAAGGCACGCATGAACTGTGCACAGAGTTTCTATGAGCAACAGTGCAAAAATAACAGGCAAAACCCCCTGCTGTTTGCTGCTATAAATTTTTGATAAACAACAGGAACTGAAGTGACATGACTCTTGATTAAGCTAGAAAAGTTTTGATCACAGGTATCTCACCACCTTTCACTGGTAAATTTCATGTCTGTGCAGCCTTGATTCAAACCTGGGTAGCAAGGGGAGAAAAAACTAATGTATTATGTTGCAACAGCGATCACTGATATAAATGTGTAAGTCAGACTGAACACACACACACACACACACACACACACACACACACACACACACACACACACACACACACACACACACACACACACACACAAGTTCTTTGCAAACTCTTACCATTTCCTGCATTGGCTTCCTGCACTTCCGGTCTGCAGTCATGCATTTATTACTTTATTTATTTAGAATATTTGTGTGCTTCCTCTGCAGATAACTGATTGAAGCTGCTAAAAAAAGAAAATAAAGCACGCCTCAATAAGAGTTTTGAAAAATCCGCAGTAGCCATTGGCAGGTTTGGAGATCCTTTTGATTTGGGAGTGCAGACCAGAGAAATGAGGATTTGGGGACTGGTAGGGTTTCTGGAGCAATTCCCCTTGTTGCCCATCAGCTTACTGACAGGAAAATGAGGCCTCAGCCTGAATCACCAGCAACACAGCAACATTATCTCCAATGAGCGCTGACAGTGATATAATCCTGTCTCTGGTATGTTCTGATGTTTGGGCAAAATGTCTACGGTATAAATTGATTTATACCATAGAGTTTTTGCACAAATAATAGAGCATCTTGGTGCCACTGGTGAAACAATAATGTTACTTCTGGAGCATGCTGGAATTGATGTCACCTTGTCACCAGAAATGCTGGCCTAGGACTAATTTTCCCACCCTGTCCCCATCCACCACCCTCCAGTTGCCAGGGGGCACCTGGCAACTTGAGGGAGAGGAGGGACCTCAGCAGGGTATAATGTCGTACAGTTCATCCACAAAAGCAGCCATTTTCTACATGGTAACTGATCATCTATCATCTGGAGATGAGCTGTAATTTTGGAAGGTTTCGAGACCTCACCTGAAATGTAGCAACTGCCCTTTCATTGCTGTATCTACTGGCTCTGGTACTGCAACCACAGCTTGCTTACCTATTGCACTATGGTCATCATCTAGCACCTTAATTTTCACATCCATAGAACAAAATTCAGATAGTAATGACCCAACAACATATGGTTCCTATCAAGTTCAAATAGACTTTGTATTGTCGAAGGCTTTCACGGCCGGAATCACTGGGGTGCTGTATGGTTTCCGGGCTGTATGGCCGTGTTCTAGCAGCATTCTCTCCTGACGTTTCGCCTGCATCTGTGGCTGGCATCTTCTGAAGATGCCAGCCACAGATTACATCACCCAAAACACTTGAGAAGACGCCAGCCACAGATGCAGGCGAAACGTCAGGAGAGAATGCTGCTAGAACACGGCCATACAGCCCGGAAACCACACAGCACCCCATTCAAATAGACTTTTAGTTTTACAAAGCAAGCTAGTCATGAGTCCAGTGTCCAGAAAGGGGGAGCAAGTCTGCTAGGACACTGAATTTGAATCCATAATCCCACACATGGCCAATCACGTTCATAGCAGCAAACAAAAACATTTGCATACTTTTAAAATATCAGCCTGTTACAAAACAAACATAAATGTGTTGGGTTCACATGAAATCATTTCAATCCACATCCCAAGGCAGCCAGGGACAGAACTGCTCCTGCGCCACCCTGCCACCTCCAGAGAGTTTTCCAGCACTGTGGGGTAGTAGAAAATACAGAAAGACCTCTCTGCTGCCAAAAAGCCCTGCATAGGGCTCAATATACTTATGCCATCCAAGAGGGTGGTGTAAATCTGAGCCCCAAGCCATGGCGTGCCTATCCGCAAGCCTGGGGTGGAATCATTTGGTCTGAGCTTGCACCGCCTTCACAGAATGATTTGTTCCCATCTGGATTTGGCCATTAGACACTCAGAAAGTGCTATCTATATAGATTCTAGGTATTATTATGTATTAAAAGCAAAGTGTCCACATTTAGGATTTCTAGGAAAGGAGGGCAATTAGGAAGAATATAAATTTTACAAGCAAATGCAAGTATATTCCTCTCTCCCATATGTGCTGTAGCTCTATGTTACAAGCATTTTGTGGGTATAATGTCTGCACACTTAGGGACTGAAAGAAAGGCCTGTTACTCAAGTGTTTTGGGTGATGTAATAATATTCCGAACCTCTGGATATTAACAAAACACAAAAGGCTCTGAGAAAACCACAAAGCAGCCATATGATTGGAAAATAAGTCTCTGCTGTGGATAAAAAAATACATCTGGGAATACTTTAAATCCCCTTTAAAACAAACTTTACCTCTTGTGATGGAGAGACAGAACCCTCTCAAACATTCCTCAGGAATAATACAAAAATAATACAAGTGGGCTTTGCACATCAATATGTGATTTCCCCCTGTCAATCAACAGCAAACCTCTTACTAGTGCCAGCTAATCTAATCTAATGCAATGCTATGCAGCATTTATGGGGGGTTAATTTGTGCGGTTTTCCATGACCCTACGTATAATAGCTAATTTCTGCACATTAGCTTGGTTACCCTGCTCAACCTCATCTCTGAAGCTGTCAGATTTAAAATTACAAATGCACTGAACTGTACAAAAATAATTTCAATAGCTGGCAAAACTATTCCAGCAGTATGGCCAGCTTGGAGTACCGGTGGGACTGTTGCTAATCGAGTTGGGTAGTTCTCATCAGTTCAGCCACGTCTTGCATTCACCTGTCTGCCCACCTGTCGCTGCTGGAAGGCTGTTCCAGCTGGACCAGAGAAATTAAATGGCTGGGGTATTCATTAACTACCACTGGTACCAAAGGCCTTTGCTAACCACAAGTTCTCAGTTTCCAAAGGCCTTATTGTAATAGCCACCTATCACCTCACCATGTCCAAGAAGCTGACAATGTGGATGAGGTGACTAACAACCAATCTTCTAACCCTCATTTCTAAAAAAATTCCACATCATTCCACAATGAAATTCCAGAATGCTGCACCACTAGGCTCATACCTGAATGGAGTTAAATGAATCCTCATAGCTGGATGATAAGAACAGAGATTCTATGAGTCACCAGCTGAACCAATTCTGTGGTTCTTTTACTTTCTCTTAAGCGTGCCAACCTCCAGGTGAAGCATGGAGACCTCCCAGAATTACACTCGATCTTCTGATTAGTTCTCCTAAAGAAAATGGCTGCTTTGGAGGGTGTACAACAACAACAACAACAACAAAATTCTATACCCAAGCTACAAAATCCAAATGTAACCTGTAAGTGCAAATTAAATGCTAGTGAATTCATTATGTACTTGCCAAATAATAATAATAAATACAAAAATACAGAGAATAAATTAGCATTTAATTTGCACCCATAGGTTACATTTGGATTTTGTAGCTTGGGCACAGTTTCATGGTTGCTGTATATCGTTCCCTATACTTGTTATATCAATTTGATTAGTTAGTGCTTTAGAGGGTAGACTTTATGGAATTACACCTCAACATGTTTCTTCATTTCACATATGAAAATATAGATTCATTTGTAATTCCCATATCCTGGGCCACTGCCCAAGCTTTTACTGGATCCTTCTATTATACATTGATAAAGCTTCTTGCTTTAACACTGGACAGATATGTCCAAGTGACAGCCCAGCTGAGTGACAATCTACAAATTTTCTCACACTGGGCTCCAGGGATCTCTGGGGATCCACTGATCTCTTTCCATGTCCACTCAGATAACATGAAAACAGAGTCTTCTCCATTTTGCAGGAATACAGACAGAGAGTTCCCACTGGAGGGCACAAAGACAGGATTCGTTTACCTTTCTTTTGTAGGGCAGGAGTATATAGGAAGTTGAAGCTGTCCACATTCACATGGCTTCCAGATCACCTTACCGCACTTGGCAGAAAATCAATAGTTCATCCCTAGGAACTCTAATTGGATGAGCAGCACCAAGAAAGTACAGTCCTAATACAGTTAACATAGGTAGTTCAGTATAAAATTGAACTGTTTTTCTAGTTTGCAAAGGACGACAGCATCCATAGACTATAATAGGCAATTGCCCCATTACCCATTCAGTTGTGGGGCCTCTGGTGGTAGACCAAGACAGTGATGCACTGGAGCTAACCCTCAGTGCAGATGTAGGAGCAAAATAGCAGGAAATTCATTGCAAGAAGCTATTTGGGACTTTCTGTGAGCTATGCTGGGGAAATGACAAGCCCATCCATTGCTACAGCTGGAGCTGAGCCCTGAATCTGCAAAGATGTACAACAGAAGTTCTTAAGTGTGATCCATGGGACTTCTAGAGGATCCACGGATTGGCTTCATGGTATGCATGAACCAGGTGCAAAAAAAAAAAGATTTTTCTTTGATTTTCTTCCTATTACTTTGACATTTGTCTTGTAGAAAAAATAGTATGGCAAATTATGCTATTAAAGTATTCTTTAACTTCAAACATAGGATCTTTCTCTGGAATACAGTGAATGTTGAGTAGGAATTTCTCTGTCCTGGAGTCATCTTTTTTCTGCAAAAAAATTTCTTCCTAGGTTCTTCCTAAGCAGGGACAGGGCAGGTTTATACACCAAGTGCTGTTTAACCTTGTGGACTGCTGGACTTTTCTCTTTTTCTGTAACCAGCACTAAAAGTTCTGCCTTATTCACTCTTATTCAGCTAGCTGGAAGGTTGGATTCCATGAAACAGAGCTCCAAGTCTCAGCAAGTTCATAGCTCCCACTCAGGTAATGAGAAGGGTGGGACCAGCAAATGCTGGTTGGAGAGTACTCAACTTGCCTGTTTTATGGGTTCCTGATTTCCATGAGCAACTACCATGCTAATAAAACCCAGCTGCCAGCCTTTAATCTATGGTCTGCTCTTCTTAAGCAACTTTGTTAGCCAGTTTGGAAATGGGGCATTCTGAATAAAAAGGGGCAGGGGAAGCAAGTTGCCATAGACAAACAAAAACAAACAAGTATATGAATAAAATATATTACATACAGAAAGGGCGGGTCCCACAAGAAGCTTTGCTGAGAAATGTCCCTGTTGGTCCCCACCTCTTCTGCCACTTCTGCGCCTTCCTTCCTATGCCTCTCTTCCCAACACCTCCACACCACCAGAAGGCAAAGAGGCTAGGGAAGATGCGTGCTGAGCAGTGATGACATTTGAGCTGGGAGAGAACCCACTTGGCCTCAAATTCCTTCCTAACAAACTCTACTTTTCCATCACTGGCAACTGATGTTGGGTTTGCCAGTAGTGTTGGACTAGGAAAGCAGTGCCAGCACTCAGTAGCTTCCAAGATTAATTTGCACTGCATGGGTGGGGGGGGGGGGAGAGAAGTGTCTACTGGAAGCATTCGTCCCAGCACTCAGAGCCCACCTCCCACAACTGCCTTATTCTTTCCCCCCAGCAGCCCGTCCCCCCATCCCTACTAACAATCAACATTGCAGCCGGGGTCTTGCAACAAGTCATCATGAGATCTCATTTTCTTTACATTTCCCTTTTTTTAAATGTCCTTTTCACTTTCTAGATTTTTTTTGCAAACCTATGAGTATCCTTGAGTTTGCAGAAATAATCCATCTATTTATACATCTCTCCATTGTCTATATTCTTTAATCACGCTCTATAGCAATTATTCAGAATTTTATAGAGAGAGATATAAAATAAACATTCCTGGGTATCATCTTTCATGAGAAATTTCTACAGAGCTCAGCAGGTTACACAAATCCTTTCCATCTAATACAACAGTCAAAAATATAAAATATATGCAAAACCTAGAAATGGTAATTTTAATATTTAATTTCCACTCACCCCCTCCCCACACATAATCCATTTTGTGCACGAACAACCTTGTGTTGGCCTGGCAAAAGTCACATAAAATAAGGATCGAGTATTTTAAAAGAATGGCTCTTAAGACTTTAATTTGTATTAATGCCCCCTTCTAAAACTTTTGACAGGATTCCATTCATATTGAAATGTTCTGGAGGTAATTAGTTCACTTTCTTCCTCCCCAGGAATTATAGGAATTATTTATGCATTTGAGCTTAATATCATAGCTTCTTTGCCTAATAGGAAATACCCACACGAAAGGGAGATCCCCCCCCCCCAAATTCTCTCAATTTTTTAAAAGAGAGATAAAGATTTCTAATAGCATAAAATCTATCTTGCTGCAGGCACAACTTGCAAATCAGAGTTGTCACCATGTAACTCAAAGCTACCAGTTAATGCTTCTGGTCCCCGTGTCGGAGGAAAGCTATAAACTGCAATGCCATAATGATTAGTTAATGAAATAGTGAAGTAGTAATGAGGTTGTAAGAAGTGTAAGTTAAATTATTAATTTTAAAAAGGTAACAAAAAAAAGGTAATGGAAATTAGGACATACAAACCCACCCGTTGTCTTTTCCTTCACTAAAGTACGGTCAAAAGATATAAAGCTGGTGGCAGCGTAGATCTCAGCCTTCAGCCCCCCTGGTCATGTTGTAATGGAACTCCTGACATTACAAATGCATTCATTTGACAGTCGTTACCGTGCATAAAATAATGGGTCATGCACAAAGCTTATTACAAATTGTACAGCAGCTGTAAAAGCCATAAAATTTTCAACTGACATTTACTACGAAAAAGTAGCTTGAGGATGTTGATACATATTGATAAGAGTCTACTGTGTGACATTTGGAAAGTTTACTCCTATTTCATTTGCAGAGCATGCAAGATATATTTCCTAACATGCAGGCTTGTTGTATCACTCTGTTGCAACACATACACCTGTAGTTTACAAAGGTACAAGAGATAATTTTCTCTCTTTTTCTCATGTTCAAACAATTTTGCTCCTTTTATAGAGCTCAGTTAACAACCCGTAAAGAATTAACCCTATGGTATATAGCTCTTTTTTCCTTCCAAGAAACCTCCAGAGGAAAAAAAAAGTGCAGCATTAGAAACGAACAGAAAGCTAGACCATGGCAACTGGTCAAGAAGACAATCATGCATCAATTCCAGGGTGGAGGAGTGGGAAGACAAGAAGCATGTAAAGCACATAAATTTGGAAAATCAACAACTCTGCATCGAGAATTTTGTTGATATTATGGACTGCTTAAAAGAGAAATGAGTGGACTCTAGATGACATCAAGCTTGAACCATCCCTAGAAGCTCACATGACTAAAAGGAGGCAATCATGCATTATGAGAAGACAAGATTCACTGGACGACACAAAGGCTGCAGAAACCCATTGAGACCAGAAAGCTAGCTTCAAGGCAGGCAGCGAATGGCCTCTCATGTATGAACAGAAAAAAAACATGAGGAGCCCCCCCCCTGCAAGCCTACATAGTATTGATGAGCCCCTGAAGAGCCCTGAGATAAGCATTTTATGCATAATAGGGCAAGCTTTGCTCTTCAGAGAAGACTAGCTTTAGCACTCCTCAATCAATCCCCTCTTTATTCTTTTAGCTAGCCATACCTGCTTTATACCATCTTATAGTGTTATGGTGCTCATTTCAAAAGTGTACCCCGTAAGCCTTTGCCAAGTATCCAAATTAACATAAGACTGGGTGGTAATTGTTTGTGTCCTCTCCCCCCCCTTTTGAAGATGGGGACAACATTAGCCCTCCCCCAGTCTACTGGGACTTCTGTTCTCCAGGAATTCTTGAAGATTATTGCAAGTGGTTCTGAGATTACTTCTGCCAGTTATTTTAATGCCATGGAATGTAATTAATCAGGGCCTGGATATTTGAATTCAATTAAAGTAGCCAGGTATTTCTGTTCCACATCTTTATTTATTTTACACTGAATTTTCCTACTGCATCTTCTGTTTCTCCCTGTTTGAGCATTGTTTTCCTGTTGGGAGAACACCAAGGCAAAGAAGGTGTAGAGTAGTTTTGCCTTTCCTCCACCCCCTGTTACCATTTTCCCATCTTCTATATGCAGTGACCCCACCATACCCTCTTTCTTACTTTTGCTATGGACATAACCAAAAAAGCATTTTAAAATTGTTTTTAACCTCTCTGGCAAGCCTGAGCTCATTCTGCACTTTAGCTTTTCTGACTTTCTCCCCACACATCCTGGCTATTTGTTTGAATTCCTCTATGGTGATTTTTCCCTTTTTCCATTTCTTGCACATGTTTATTTTAAATCTCAGGTCAGTTGAAAGTTATTTAGACATCCATGCTGGTTTCCTGAGACACCCCCCCCTTCTTCCTCCTCATTGAAACTTTTTGAAAGTGTGTCTTCAAGATCTCACTTTTAAGAAGCTCCCATCCATAATGCATTCCATTCTCTTTTAGTATTCTTAGCCACAGGATTACACACAGTAGTTTCCTAAGTTTACAGAAATCAGCTTTCTTAAAGTCCAGAATGTGTGTATGACTATGCTTGGCATCCCCTCTTCACAAATTCGAGGAGAATATGGTCACTCACACCTAAGGATCCTACCACTTCCACTCCATTAATCAGGTAATCTCAGTGTTGGTTAAGAGCAGATCTAAAATAGCTGATCTTCTTGTTGTCTCTTCTACCTTCTGGACCATGACATTTTCTGCAAGGCCAGTGAGGAATTTGTTGGACCTTATAGTCTTGCCAGAGTTTTACTTCCAACAAATATCAGAATAATTGAAATCTCCCATTACTACTATATATATCTCCTTTTTGCAATGTTGGTCATCTATTTCACGAAGGCATCATCCAGTTCTTTAGTCTGGCTTCAGTCTGTTAACGACCCCTACAATGAAACCCCTGGAAGAGGCAGTAGCAAGAGATTTTTTGTGACCTTCGTATTATGGTAACCTGGACTTCACAGGCTAGAATAAGCTACTTTGATACAGCAGTGATTATCTCTGAGAGGGACAAAAGTGACACCCATAAATGAGAGATTTCAAATATTCAGCTGGAAGCCACAGGGTTACGGTAAATAAAATCCATCTTGAAAATCCACCCTATTAATGTATAGAGTTTGAATGTCAGATTAACAGAATTGCATGGTGGAAGGTGGACTGAAAACTATGGAGTTAGAAGTGGCCTCCCTGGGGCTGAAAAGAACAAGTGGCATGAAAGAGTCAGGAGCTCCGTTTTAGGATGAGAGCCAGTAGAGACTGAAGCATGAGGGCAAGATAGTCTCGAAGACCAAATCGACATCCACAGAATGATCTTCTCACAACCCCAACTGTATCTCTTCCCTGAGGGCATGCAGGTTTGAGGACCCACACCCCTGGAGACAGCACATAAAGTTCACTATTGAATTAAACACAGGAAAAGGTCAAGGAGGAGGTAAGTAATGTTGCTTACTTCCAGATGGTGGCTATATATTCCCTCAGAATTACAACTGATCTCCAAGCATCAGAGACAAGTTCCCCTGGGAGAAATGGCAGCTTTGCAAGGAAGACTCTATGAAACCTCTAGTCTTCCCCCCGCCCCAAATCTCCAGGAATTTCCCAAGTCAGAGCTAGCAACTATGCCATGTGAGAACTTCAAGCTGAGAAGTTCAAAGGCCCACCTACGGAGGCCGCCTTACCACATTCTCTGCAGGACACCACAGCTGAGAAAAAAACAATGAGGAAAGGGGGTGGGATTTGATTTTTTATATTTCCCTTTTAGTCTGATAGCTGTCCAATTTTGTACAGCATTAATGTATGCTAAAACATAGTTGCCAAACATTGTGGGCAAGTGTAAATAAGACCTTTAAAGAACAAAGTGTAACATTTATTTGAAAAGAAAAATGTTTGCTTGTGTCCCATTGTAAATGAATTCCCTTTCAGATTTGTTTTATCAAGGGAATTAAAAAACACACAAAAACAACAGTCACAAAGAGCCTACGAAATCGTGTGTATTTTCCCCTTAAACAAAGATGACAAACTCAAAAGGAGAGAGGGTTTTTTTTATCTGTCACAGACAAAGCTACAGCAATTACAATACTTTTCATTGTATCAATCCTTTTACTGGTTTACGGCTTCCAATTCCTCTAGGAAATGTCACAAATCCACAGGATGTCCTTGAGCTTCAAAATTTACATTCTGAGCTTTGACTTAGCAGATGAAAAACATATTTATAAGCACATTTTATTCGAACAGCAACCATTCATTGCAAAATCTTATGGACAACATTTAAAAGTTACGGTAAAGGTCTTGTTGAATAAAGTTACTTGGACACTTGAATCTCCTGGGCCTTTAGATACATATTTCAAGAAGTCTCTTGTTTAAATCTTCTGCCAAGTGCAATCAACTCCTTCATCTGCCAGTGTGCTGTAGTGGTGAAGAGCAGGGGCACTCTAATCTGTAGAACTGGGTTCGATTCCCCGCTCTGCCATTTGAGCTGTGAAGGCTTATCTGGTGAACTAGTTCAGCTTGCTAGCTGAGTGACCTTGGGCTAGTCACAGTTCTTTGGAGCTCTCTCAGACCCACCTACCTCACAGGGTGTTTGTTGTGAGGGGGGAAGAAAAAGGAGTTTGTAAGCCCCTTTGAGTCTCCTTACAGGAGAGAAAAAGGGGTTATAAATCCAACTCTTCTTCTTCTGCAGTGGCATCAGCAATGGGCAAACTGCAAAATCCCATTCTTGTGTGGAACCCATCCAAGTCATAAATGGTTTCCTATGGGGAGAATTTCAAAATGGGGAGAGTAGGCCCTATTTGGAACTATCACTTTATTGCCGGTTTCCCATCAGGAAGATGAGAAGCTTGTAAATGGAACAAAATGAACAGCTGCACAGCCCTCCACATCAAATTCAGATTCTTTAAAATTAAGGAACAGTGCAGAATTCCTAATTCCTTGGTTCCACTCTGGAGACAAGACCAGATCATTTGGTACTCACAAGTCTGGGGGAGAAATTCAGCTGCCGACAATTTCAGGACACTAGTTGCCATGTGGGACTGCATTGCCCCATGAGTCTTGTATATCAATGCAAGTTGTGTGCATTTGACTAGCTGGAAGCAAGATAAGTGAACACAGTGTGATCCATGCATATTTTTAATGTTGGAGTATAATTGCTCCAAACTACAAGAAAGAATAAGCTTAATGAATGTGAAATATGTTTTGATTAGCAGACTAATTGCAAGACACTGAATTTCTAAAAGGTCTTATATACTATATTGAGCTACCCAACCTTTATTGCTTCCTCAAATTAATTTATTTCTGAGCTCTTTTTTTCTTTTTAATGGCGCTGATTAACATAAAGTTTTGTGATGTCTTCAGGTGTTATTTATCACTGCATCTCTTTGATAGCGGATGAGTTAGATTAAAAGTGTGTGTGTGTGTGTGTGTATGGGGGGAGGGGAGTTGGAGAGAAATTGCCCATGTCCTAGCATGTAACTTAATGCATTTCTAAAGACAAGACAATTTGCTTTCTTCCCCAAGTCAGTAACCCCTCCCCCTTTCAGAGTAACTGAAATAAAATGTATATTTTGACAGAAATGTAACACATATATCAAGAACGATGACAGAAAGTCCTTCTAAAGTATTTAATACAGGGAATAAATGGTTAGTAATTGTGAGATTTTATAGCAATAATTGCCAAATAGCACCCCTCACACACACCCAAGAGTTCTGAAAACTTAGGCAAATGAGAGCGTTTATACTAGATAAGACCAATGGTTTATTTCAGCATCATTTCACACACACTGCAATCCTAACAACACTTTTTGTGGCCCAATTCCACAAAACCCTTCCAGCAGGAAGGGGCCTTTGCTGGCCCAGTTAGAGATAAATACAACTGGACTGGAAGTGGCCTGCCTACACAAATGGGAAAGGAGGAGTACAGAAGCTGGTAGATGGCATTAGAAGCTAGCATGAGGGAAGGACCAAGGAGGACTAGAGGAAGTTGTGCCAGTAGTGAAGGTGATGTGGGTCTCTCTGGGACAGAGGGATGCACATCAAATACAGGGGAAGAGGGAGCAATCTCAAGGCTGCCTTCAGAGACCAGGTACATGGAGTGCACAGGCCTGAATTAGTTATGTCTGGTAAACTTCAGGGATTCCTGAATGAAGCAAATAGTTTAGATCTACATCAGTCTGGTTTTAGGCCTTGTCCTGGGGCTGGAAGGGCCTTAGTCACCCTGGAGGATGACATGAGTTATGAGATAGACCTGAGAGTAGGACTCTGTTAATTCTCCTGCACATCTTCGCAACTTTCAGTACAATCAGTCATGGTATTCTTCTGCATCACCTTTGAAGACTGAAAAGCACAGTAGAACTGTCCCTGAAGTGGCACCAAACCACAGTTACGTAACTCTCCCCCAATATGACCAATCCAATTATCTTTATATCCTTTTCCATGAAATTCTGCTCTGTCTACACAATTGTGTTGGTACGTTTTATGCATTTGTGAAATATATATGTTACCTTTTGTTATTTTTGCATTTTCAGTATTGCCAAACATGGAGGTGCTTGTAAGGAGACTCACCTGCAGCTATCTTACTTCCAATAGAAAAGTACTTAATAAGTTTTAAAAATAAGCGAGGGAGAAAAAGTAATCTTTTTCATATCCATAGCAAAGCCGAGCAAAACGACATCCAGGGCCATAAATTAACCAAAACTGCATGTTGCAAGTTACTTAGACTGGAGTCTTCCAAGCAGCTTATAGATTTTATAGGCAGTAGTAATGGAGATTAAGTAGCTCTCCTCTTTCAACTGACTCAGTATTGAATCAGTTCCTCAGCTTTTACTCCTAGTTGGCTTTACGCTGATTTATTGCATGCACAATCATAGAGAAAAATACCCTTTCCTTAATTCTGAGGCCAATGGAACCATCCACCATTAGAATTAAATTCCTCAGTACAATATTACTACAGTAAGAATCAGCCGCAATTTTTTAGCCACTTAAACTGGTTCCTTGGGAAGTATTTTTAGGCATGTTTCCCCTAATTCTGAAAAGGAATCAATGAATTAAAAAGTCTCCTTTGTTTATTTTGAACTGTGTATAGAGTTCTGGATTATGTACAGTTTTCTGTTCCTTTTGTACCTTCAGATTAATTTGTGCCTTTCTCCCCATCTCTGCATTACCACTGCACACATGTGTATAGTTTTTATAAAATATAGGTGCGAAGTGGCCTTCATTTGTTTTTACCCACGCCTCCAGTTGTGGCAAAGAAACTTGAGGCACATAGTTTAGTTAATGCTGATAGTTGTGCATGAGACACATCTAATAACCCTTCACAGAACTACAGTTTTCTTGATTCCTAAAAGACTAGTAAGCCATTTTAAGTCATGGCCCATGAAGGCCCTTTCTGCACGGGCCAATAAACACTGGTGAAAGGCAGGTTACATGAACCCGTCCTCACCCCAGCCCATGTCAGGACCATGCCTGTCAGTATCTTTATGTCTTGCTGTGTGTGATTTGCAATTGTTTTCCTGTTTCCCTCTTCCCTTCCTAGCAATCTCCTGATGGCAACCTCCTGGTGCCAGCCCATCTTCAAAGAGGTGTGAAAGGTTCCCAGGTCCTTTGTAGCTTTGTAGTGGAAACTGTAATGGACATTTGGTGTGGGGCGAAATGGGGGGGATTAAAAGATATAAGTCCTGGATCAGAGCTCTCTAGCTCAGATCCTGCTTTACATTGTTACTCTTCGCATCACCTGGAATAAACTGCTTTTGGACTTTCCTACTGTCTCTGTTATTTCCACGTTCAAGAGTCTGACATTTAGCAGGCTCTCCCAGTTTGATCTGCACGGATCCATTGCCGGCAAGGACGGAGCTACAGGTGGGTCCCCGGCTGGCAAACCTGATGAGGGAACAGGGCGAAAAGTTGTGACTGCTCACTTATGTAATATTTTGGGTTTCCAATGTACTTCACACAAGTCTCTGTGTAACATGAGGTGTGGGATGTTCCTGGTTCTTTCCTGATATTGATTTTTAAAATATGGATATGTCTCTTCTCATCAAAATTGTCCATGTTGTAAAATGGGGTTGTATGAGGTTACATATTTTTTCCCCATTTTGGGGGAGTGGGTGGTAATTAGAAGTATTCACCATTTTTTTCCTGGTATTTTTCGGGTTTGAATTTAAAAGATTCAGAATTTTTTTCAAAAAGCCAAAGCCCCACACTGGCTTTTTCAGTTTTTATAAAATTGTCCAGGTCCTTTAAAACCAAGCCGAAAAATTGTAAGCTGCAGTGCTGACCGCAAGGATCGGCTGAGCACTCCTGCACCCATCTCTGCTGGCTGTCCCACTGCTTGTGAAGTGCAAGTGAACTTCAGAGACAGAGTAGGGGGGAACTGAATACAGGAATCAGCTGAGTCAATCCCTGAACTCAGTTCTGCAACACCCACCCGCCCATTTTTAATGGCAGCAAAACTGAAGCGGCCTTTAAAATACCAGAAAAAGTCAGCGTTTTTCAGGATCTGCTTTTCAGCTCACTTGAATTTTCACTTTTTTCAATTGAAAATATACCTGGAAAAAAAACTGACATTGATTTTTCAGGTTTATTTTCAGTCCAGCTTTTTTCCAGATTAACAGCCCTAGTGGTAATGCATTTGAATACTTGCTATTACACCAATTTCACTGTATCTGATACATATAAAATACTATCAAAATGGACATTGTATATGATACAGCTCCCTGAAACTTAAAGGCCGCTTCCGCATGAAGGCGGAAACGGCCGGGTCGGCATTTGTGACGCTGACCCGATGATGCTGGGACCGTCCGCATGGACGGTCCTGGGAACAGCCGGGCAGCCGGCCCCACGGAGCACAGGTGCCCGGCTGACCTGGCATGTCCCCGGGCCTCCGGCGCATCGCCGGGCCTGGGGACATGCCCCCCTGGCCCTGCGTGCCTGCTCCAGTGATGGCGCCAGGGCAGAGGCATGTCCCCAGGCCTCAGCGGCGCGCCGGGGGCCCGGGGACAAGGGGAGTGCCAGGTGGGGAGGTGGCACGAAGCCGCTGCCGTTCGCTCGGCAGCGGCTTCACTGCGGCGTTCAAAACGAGGCTGGAAATGCGGCTTCAGGCGGAGGGGCAGCGAGGCGGCTGACAAACGTTACAGCTGCTATCGCAAATGAATGGCCTGGAGACGGCGTTTTTACCGTCTCCAGGTCACCATTCATTGCCCGTGTGGAAATGGCCAAAGTGACTCATTGGGAAGCTAAGGAGTGACACTAAATGAGTGACATTCACCTAGTACTAAATAGCACATGGATTCCACCAAATTGCTGCGGGTCTTTCACAAATCAACAAAAACTGGGGTGGTCTTTTCACATCCTCTGACCTCCCTTCTAACTCAGTAGCTGCATGGCGATAATTCAGATTGGTATTTTTTGAAAAAACCATTGTCTTATCCTATTTTCATCTTGGAAAATCAGAACAGGGAGGCCTGTACTCTTTTTTCAACCTATCTTTTCCATGTTAAACTTTAATCTTGGACTAAAGAAAGTTGGTTTTGTTCAGTCACTGAAGCAATAACTGTAGCAAAAAGAAAATGCAATCAGATTGCGAACAAGAGTCTCTCCTTGTTTGTAGGGCTTCACTGGGCAGTCAAATAGACTTTTTAGATCTAGAAAGTGCACTGAAGTTTAATGGAGAATTGGATAAAGGAATCTGTAGGCTGTGATCAAAGAATCCCATTGCTACCATGGGGCTAGCAATTTTCCAGCCCCTCATGCCAATGCTTTGATCTGCAGTATTGGAAAATGGAAAAGGCAAGCCAATGACACATCACAAATGTTTCTTCTCTTGAACCACAAGGTAGGAGTGCCAAGCTCTCTTTTGTTCTTTTCTAGACATAGAATCTGTTCTATTTTGTTTTTCCCCCCTTCAGTGCATGAGAAAAAAGTATATATTGTTTGCTAGGATTGCTGCCTCCTCATGCTGAATGTGAAAACTTTGCCACACAAGACAGTCGAAAGCTACCTGATGACACCACCTTTCTGGGTGATGGGATTGTTTTTGGACTTTTTAACATGTAACATTTCGGAGC
Organism: Sphaerodactylus townsendi; assembly: GCF_021028975.2. NCBI lineage: Eukaryota > Metazoa > Chordata > Lepidosauria > Squamata > Sphaerodactylidae > Sphaerodactylus > Sphaerodactylus townsendi. The sequence continues at coordinate 20,737,982 of NC_059437.1, read as the reverse complement.
GTCTTTCAGAAATGCAATTCCCTTTTGCCTCCATTTTTCTATAATGCCTTGTGGCTTTTGTTGCCTTTTCCCCTCTGTTTATTCTTGCATACTGTCAGACTTCAGAAGGCATGATCTGGCACTGCATAAAATGTGTGTCTTTTTTTGGTATTTTGTAAGCTTATTTTTGCACAGTAGTGCCTGCACGTGACTTGAAGGCGAGTGGAATGAAGATGTTTCCCAGTGATCCCATGTATAACAGGAACTTCTAAATGCATGAATGCTTTAAATGCTAGTGAAGTTTTTATTCCCTATGAACTTGCTAATTTCCATCCATAAATAAATTGCAAAATCCTCTGTTATAAAGTGACTGATATAAAGTGTCTCCAAATGTTCTGTTAGATTTTTACCGCACAAAAGATTTCAACTCCAGCATATACATAGTCGTCCACTGCTCAAGTTCATTTTCACAACAACCGTGTGCAGGAGGCTGACTGCTATGTTCAGCTGTTATCCCAGAACCCTAAACTGTTTCTAAATCAATGGTGTACAGTTATAACAGATTTACATGGTGCTTTCTGCCATCTCCTTCTGCATCAAGGCTGACATAAATAGGATGGAAAAGGACCCTGGTCATCAACTGGCAGCAGGGGGGCGGGGAGCATTCAATAAATTGTTGTAAGGAATTTGTGCTCTTAATCCAAAGGTTTAATAAATTCCTCTTGATATGGAGCCTAGAAGCTAATTTCTCTGTTAGATTCTGAAGGATTCAGATTGCCTCCCAAAAATGGGTAGGCACTTTTTACTCAGGGTGGATACTTTTAGAACAACCTGGCAGAAATTGGTAACCTTTTGCCTGAACTGTTTGAGGATCTCCCCTGACGATATTGATTGTCTTACTTTGACCTCTATTAGAAATCTGATTTTCGCTCAACAGCAGAACTTTCTGGCCCCTTTGGGAGGATTTCATTTGCCAATGGATTTTGTAGTTGTTAACACAGGGGCTGATTCCTCACGGTCAATTAATCGCGTGATACTCACGTGAAATATCAAGGATTCAGGAAGAACTCCCCACTGCCTGATCGGCGAACAAGGATTCATTCCAGTTCTGGCGCTCATTCTCCCCCTTATACTGCATCTTTGCTGAACCTGCTTCAAAGTAATACTTTTTCAAAAACCATGTCTTCGATCCAGTTTGGAGGGGAGGATCAGGGGTCTAATCTTGGTTCAAATTTCCCGCTGTGGAGCGTGATGCAAATGCCTCACAACCAATAACCAACCAGAAACTTGGGTGGGGGAGATGTGCTGATGTGCTGATGTGCTCACGTCATAATGTGAGCACATTTTTGCAGGAGAAAAAAAAGGTCCCGCCCCAACACGGCACGACAGCCAATCAGGAGAGACCTGCCAAGCTGATCGGGTGGTAGTAGGGATTGTTACATTTCTTGAATCCGAGATAGACCTAAATGTCTTCACTAGGAACATGCTATGATGGGGAGGTTGAAACCTCAGTGAAAAGGTGCAGTTTATTTTCAAACTTGGTTTGATCTGGATTGAATTTCCCGGTGAGGATTTAGCCAGGGAGTCTTAACATCTTGCTCTATTATGTGCTGAACTATCCAAAATTCCATAAGCATAAAACCAAGTTTGTCTTTACTTTTCTAAAAGATCTGGTTCGTCTTCCAGCCCAGTATAAGCTACAGATTCTCTTGGCTGGAAACGATGATAATACTACACTGGCAGTTCCCAAGCTTCCCCCCACCCCCCATGTAATTAAATCTAGTTGCTAGTTAGATATGGGAAACCTGATGCCCCAGTTGCCATGGATATACTTATTATTATCTTAATCATCATCTTTTTTATTATTGTTCTGTTAGAATTGTTAGTGCTCAAGACTGTAGTCATTAGACTAGAAAGGAAAAGAAAGGACTCAGATTCTTTCACCTGGGAGGAGAAATTATTTTTCTTTCTCTCAGACACTGATCAGTTTGTTTCTTTAAGAGTGGTGCAGTTTGCTTTAATGACTAAGAAAATAGCAATGAAAGCTGTACTGGATGATTGAAGTTTATTTAGCTATGTACATTTTGGTTACTTTTTTATATGTTTGTAACTTTCTTTTGATTTGCTTTTTATCATTAACTTTTTTGTTTTATGTTTCTTGTCTTGTTTTATGTTTCTTTCTTTCTTCCTTTCTTGTTTTTTTAAAATGTTTCTTTCTTGGCCTTTACCAGTTATTTTGTGTGTGTGTGTGTGTGTTGTAATGACTCTTGGCCTCGGAAAATAAATGTCACTTGGCTGGATTTAATAACTCTGACTTCTCTGATATCATCTCAAGATATGGGAAAGGTGTGCTTAGTTTATGATAACTGGAGAAATTCAATAGGCATGAATAAACTACCAAAATGAATAAACTACTTGTGTTCTATATGGAACAGTTCTGAAATTCTGAATGTGAAATAAATACGTTTTTGGTATGGTTTGTATTGTAACACTTGTATAATAATTGTATTGTAACAATGTATAAGAACATTATTCAGAAATGTACAATCCAGAGCTGGATCAAAAATGACAAATCCAGTCTTCCTAATAGAATCCTCCTCCTCCTCTACCAGCGCCGTACCAAATGGGATCAGCACATTTGCACTCAGTATAGGGCCCTAACATTGTTTCTGTATCAAGATGTTCATTTCCTTCTATGAATACCACTATGTGCAAAATTCGGAAATAAGTCTTTCTGGAAGATTCAGAACAGAAACAAGATCCCTAATGCACTTCATATCAGTAAAATGTGAAATGCTGAAATTGAAGAATATGTTCAGATAAGAAGAATGTCCGAGTCATGTAAGATTTTGGACTGGCCAATCCTAGCAGGACCTCTTTATATTGACTGCATGTTTGTTTCTAAGTTCAATTAAAGAGACATGTTTTGACCTTTCAAGACCTTTGACTTGCATCCCTTATCTAAACTGGGCCACCTCTTCCAGTGTGTGCCTTTGGGATATCTCCATGCATCTCAGAAAGGTTTATTATCTATTCCTTCCTCTAAAGAATAGTATGTGTTCTCAATCAAATTTTATTGTGGAGCAATATGCTGGAATTGGTCTGGAAGTCATCAACCCTCATGGTTTTTATAAAGCGGCATAAAACCCAGTTGCTTAGAAGGTCTGTAGTTTAAAGTTGTTGATAATTTGAAAATTGTTCAGAGTTGATGCTAGTAATCTTAGGCTCATTCCGCACATGCAGAATAATGCACTTTCAAATTGCTTTCAGTGCTCTTTGAAGCTGTACGGAATAGCAAAATCCACTTGCAAACAGTTGTGAAAGTGTATTGTCGAAGGCTTTCACGGCCAGAATCACTTGGGTGCTGTGTGGTTTCCGGGCTGTATGGCCGTGTTCTAGCAGCATTCTCTCCTGACGTTTCGCCTGCATCTGTGGCTGGCATCTTCAGAGGATCCTCTGAAGTCCAAGAGGATCCTCTGAAGATGCCAGTCCAAGAGGATCCTCTGAAGATGCCAGCCACAGATGCAGGCGGAAACCACACAGCACCCAAGTTGTGAAAGTGGTTTGAAAACGCATTATTTTGCGTGTGCGGAAGGGGCCTTAGATGGTTATGTTTTCTGTGTCTGTTTTTTGAACTTGAGTTTTTTTAGGAGAAAGTGGGTTGGAAGCTTTCTAAATCAAAACTTTGGACAGAAACTTGTGAGGTTTGTTTTTTTAAAAAACAACAACTCTGAGATTGGTACCCAATACTGGATTTAGATGTGTTTAATCCCCCTGATTTTAATCGATTCTATTAATATTTGTATTAGATTATTGACTGAGTATTTAGCTTGCATATGGATATCACCTGCTTATCCCATGAGAAAGAAATGACTACTTTTCTCTGAAACCATTCTTTAAAAATATGTTCTTTTGATGCCAGTAGGAAATAACTTTTTTTTTAAAAAAAAGAAGGAATGTTAGTGCTTGTTTCCATAGCGTTATCAAATTCAGGTGTTTGTTTTTGTGTAAACTTCATTCTTTCTTTTGGAGAGAATTCTTAGTTCTGGTTTGATGTTTCTTATCAGCCTCAGACTGGTAGCCGGATTTTTTAAATAAATAAATTAGGAACTGTGTTTGCATCATTTAAGATATGAAGTCTGCCGCACAGCTTCTCATCGCTCTCTTATTTTAAAGTTAACTCAAATTTTCCTGGGAGGCCTTGATATGTATTTTGTGTGCAGATATACGTGCACCTTTCCACTGCAAGTTCCAGAGGATGAGCTGTATTACAAAAAAGTAATCACGTCCTGTGACACTATAAAGGCTCAGGTTTGTTTATTTGTTTGTTTTTCAGTTTGTAAACTAGCATTTGTTGTAGCACAGATTAGCTTTAGGTAGCGGTGTGATGTGCATATGAGTATAAACAACAACAAAAAGTTCACTAAACATTTTGGAGAGATGGGGTAGTGCAACAGCTAGGAGATTGACTGTGTGATGCTATGCAGGATTAAAACCTTCTAAGCTGATTGTCTATATCCCTATGTTGAACGTTGGGCTATTGTTGGCCTATACCAGTCATTCAGCTCCTAGGCCCCTTCCGCACATGCAAAAGAATGCACTTTCAATCCACTTTCAATCCACTTTGCAACTGGATTTTACTGTGCAAAATAGCAAAATCCACTTGCAAACAATTGTGGAAGTGGATTGAAAGTGGATTGAAAGTGCATTATGTGCGGAAGGGGCCCTAGATTGTTTTGCCTGCACATTAATATCCAGTTGTGACTAATTCTGTACAGCAATGTTGGAACAGCGTAGGGTTGCCAGCTCCAGGCTGGGAAATGCCTGGAAATTTGGGGGTGGAGCTGGGGAAAGGTGAGGCTTGAGGATAGGAATAGCCACAGCGGGCGTAACACCGTAGAGTCCAGCTTCTAAAGCAGCCATTTCATCCCAGGAAACTCATTGCTGTGGTCTTGGGTCTGGGAGACTTTTAACCTTATATGTGTGGCGCTTGCCACAAATTAGAATGTCTTTATTTGGAATCTTGCCTATGCTTTGTGCTCGTTAAGTGGCCTCAAGCAAGCTAGCCTTTCTAAACCTACCACCTGCAACATGGAGTTTGTTATATGTGGCTGATACCTGGATTGCCCAGCTAGCCTGATAAGATATTTTTGAAACTAAGCAGCCCTGGTTAGTATCTGGATAGCAGTCTACAAAGGAAGTAGATGGTTGCTATGCAGATGTAGGAAATGGCAAATTCCATCTGTTTGTTGCTTGCCTTGAAAACTCATCAATCAGCTGTGGTTTGAGACTACTTCCCACTACCATGTCCGGCTTCTGTTGTAGTATTATGTATGACAATTCACCATTTGGTGCTTTCCTAAATTATGGACTTCCAATCTGGATAGTACAAATGAGTTGGGGGATGGCAGCTATCTGGAGAAAACTTTGGGTAGCCAGGTCACTCAGGGGGCCTATGGAGCAGGGCAAATTTGTTTTCATATAATGTTTGGGTTTGCTTTTGGAAAGTCAGGAAGGCCAGGAGGAAATACTCTGGCAGCCTGTGGTGGCCCTTGACATTTCTGTATGCCTTCAGTTGGGAAGTTCACAGAGTATTCGGAGTGAAGCCAGGAGTGGAGGATGAGATCTGGGGAGGGAAGGAACCTCAGCAAGTTGTAATGGCATACAGCCCATCCTCTGAAACAGCCATTTTCTCTGGTGGACTCATCTCTACAATCTGGAGATCAATTGTAATTTTTGGAGATCTCCAGGCCCCACCCGGAGGCTGTCAACCCTAACAGCTCTATAGGAAGGGATGGTCTTTTGCTCGTGGAGCTCATGTACTGGGGACTCTTGTTTTTGCTGTATTTCATTGTACAGTGTGGATAGTTTGGCTGTGATTAAAATAACTACACCTTTGAAAATATACTCACTTTTCAGGGATGCTGGCAGACAGTATGACTGAATGTGCCACATTTAGTTTTAAATGCCCTTGGATATGTTATCAGTGACCTTCACTGGCATGTTAAGTGAGGATGTATTTGAGAAGGAATATCACACAGTTGGAAAAGGTGCTATTAAAATGACTAAAAAAATCAAGCATCTTTTCTATGAGGAAGTGCTTGAGACTTTTGGGGGGACATGGTAGAAAATATATAATATGATGATGTGTAGAAAGGACACACGCACACAAACCTGGCATCCCTTCTCATACCACAGGATTGAAGGTCTCCTAAAGAAATCACTATGCAGATCAAATCTAGATGACAATGTACTTCTTTTAACAACGTACTTCTTCCAGTTCCCTTATGGAAATCATTGCCACTAGATATGGCGATGAGCATGAACATCAAAATGATTGTGAATTTCACACACCCTCCAAAATATATATTTAAATTACTCTAGAAAACCAAAGGAGATGGGTTTAAGACAGGGAGTTCTACGACATGAACACAACAGCAGAAAAGTCCTTTGTTGTGACAGCTGCCAGCCTCACCCCTGGTATTTCAGACTTCTGCCACAGAACATCACTGGTTGAACTAAAGTACTGGAAGGGTTTGTTTGCTTTACCCCAAGGTTCCCCAACCTTATTTGATATGGGAACATTTTTTTTGAATGTGGAGAAGTACTGAGTGCCACTATAAAATTGCTGCTACAGTGGCGGAACACCAATCACAAAGCCTTAAGGAGCAGCTGCAAACAAATGAGTGCTCCCTACAGACAAAGGTGTAATGGTTAAGAGTGGTGAACTCTAATCTGGAGAACTAGGTTTCATTCTCCACACAAGTGGCAGACTCTTATCTGGTGAAGTGGATTTGTTTCCCTATTCCTACACTTGAAGTTTGCTGGGTAACCTTGGGCTAGTCACAGTTCTTCCTAATTGAAAATATATCTGTTGTGGGAAGAGGAAGAAGTTTGTAAGCCCATTTGAGACTCCTTACAGGAAAGAAAGGTGGGATATGAATACAAACTCCTCCTCCTCTTTCTCCACTCCTCCTCCTCTTGAAAGAAGAGTAAAGCCAGGATTCACTATTTGTTCTGCAGAAAAGATGCTTTGATGAAAAAGCAAGTTGGTTCCAGCCATGAAATACACCATCAGGCACCATTGTGCCCATGAGTGGTATGCTACACATGGGTATCATGCTGGAGACCACTGATTTTCTCTGTCCCAGCAGATTTCCTGAAAATGTTTTGCAACAGTGATGCCTTTCTATTTTAGTACCAGGCAGCATCGTATCACAGGATTTAAGGTATTAGTGCAAGAGGAAAAACATGGCCACTCCTAATTAAAGTCTTGTACCTATCTAGCGAGCCTTTCTGGACTGAGCCAACAGTTGTTTGTATGGCTGTTCCAGAATATCTTTGGGCTTGCATAGATTTTTATTTCTTCACTAAGTCTAAAACAAAATAGGTGGAAAGCACTGGGAAGAAAGCTTCCCTAGCAAAGGCAGTGCAACCAAGTAGGCACAGCAGAGCAATACTCAGTAGGGAACCATATGAAGATAAACTCTGAAATTAGCCAAACTGCACCAGAATGCTAATGAAAACATTACCCAACAATTCCTAATTCTAGTTTAATAACCTGCTTTGAAATACAGATGTCTGGGAAATACTCAGTGCAGCAGTTTTGACTCTGCAAGCTTGCTCCTAGCTCAGTTCTGGTGAAAGGGAGCCAGGCCTGGAAGATGGAAGCCCAGAAATCCCAACAGTGTACCTTTTCCAAAATAAATATGCCTATAAAGCAAGCTTCATTTCAACTCTCACAGTTCTCCACATACAGATCTGCTAAATGCAGTGCAATTTAATAACCAGTCCCTCCCCTAAGTCCCCATAAAAAAAGGGAGAGTAAAATACATATAATTATAGAAGTAACGGTTTTATGTTCAAATTTCCTGAGGGCTTATGAAAGGGCTGCAATAATCTTTTTCAGATATTTAATCAGGCTTGCCAAGGATTGATGGCATTATAATAAATTTTGGGATATTTCTTTGAGGGGTTCAAAGGGAGAAACTGGCTCCAGTCCAGTCATTCGGTATGTTCCACAATCTGGAATAGAACGCTGCAACTCCACCTTGAACAATCCACCATTGTTTTGATACTTATTTTTACATTAATGACTAATACTTCATACACTCCAACACATCTGCTACACTGAACACAACAGGAGTCCTAGTGGATCAAGCCAAAGGTCCACCTAGCCCAGGATCAAAAAGTGATAGGAGGAGGAGGAGGAGGAGGAAGAGGAAGAGGAGGAGGAATTTGGATTTATACTCCATTTTCTTATCCTGTAAAAAGACTCAAGGCAGCTTACAAACTTTCCCCCCTTCCTCTCCCCACAACTAACACATTGTCAGGTAGTTGGGAATGAGAGAGTTCTGTGGAACTATGACTAGCCTAAGGTCACCCAGCAGGGATGTAGGAGTATGGAAACAAATCTGGCTCTCCAGATAAGAGACTGCTGTTCATGTGGAAGAGTGGGTAATCAAACCCATTTCTCCAGATTAGAGTCCACTTGCTCTTGACCACTACGCTATGCTGGTTTTCCATCTAGATTTCTGTACGTGTCATGTTTTGGTCATACATGGGCCAAGAATTTTTGACAGTCAGTGACACAGAGAGTCATGATGGAATCACATGTACAGCCACATCTAATTTTTTTGGTGGGATGATGTTTGTTGGCAACGTGGAGGGAAATCCAATGCAAATGAACTTAACAAAGCCTTCAGCACGATGCACAGAATTAATTTTTGAAATTAGCTAAGCGAAAATTCAGGACTGCAATACACTGCAGAGAAAGCTTCTTCAACAGTAAAGGAAGAAAAATATGGAAATCATCTCCTTTCTGTAGGTTCTGAAACCAGTTTTTTATTTGGATTTGTGCTTGGTCATCCAGGGTTTTTTTTTAACCTCACATTTATACTACAGCCATGCAGTCTCTAAAGGGTTGGCTCCCTGAGGAGGCACAGAAGGAGTTTCTCAATAAATTCATTGAAAACTGTTCTGAAGTGACAGTTGGAGGAGAACACTGACATGACGGAGGCACATGGGGCAGATGCCCGCCCCTGGGGAGGACAGCAAAGTGACAGTAGTCCAAGCGCAAGTCAAACTCAGAAGCCCTGCTGCTCTACAAACCAGCTCTGCAGGGTCACTCAGCTCAGTCGGGGCTGACAATGAGTGTTAGCTCAGCTACCACACCTTCTGCCAACCTGGAAATACTGCAGGAGAAGATAGTCAGTGAGCTCATGCTAATTACCGTTGCTTGATGGGGGTCCAGGCCAAGTGGCCCATGAAACTTGGAAAGAACTGTTGGGGCTTCGGTGTGCTGGCTCCTGGCCACCAACAGTCTCAAAGGGCAGTGGCTCACCAGAAAAATTTCCCATTAAATTAAATGACCAACCTGGCCATGTATCCACCACCCCATCCTTAACTATATTGCAGAACCTTCCTGTTTGATTGCAGGTCCAGGTACCGGCAATTAACTTTTAAATGCTAGAATATGTAATTTCTGCACACCTTTGGGAGCATCTCCTGAAATATATGTTTCTCCACACTCTCAGACAGGCAAGGGAGTCTGTATTTGGCACTCTTTTGTTTTTGCAGGCATCGCAAATGAGCTGTTTATCAGAAAGAATCCACTGCTGGCTCACTAGAAGTGTCTTTAAATGCTGCATTCTGCTTTTAGGTATTGAGATCCCCCCCCCCCCCCCCCATCCTTGCAGTTACTGATGTATTTTTTATGTCTTGTAAACTGCTGTTTTTACAGTTTTAGATTATTTCTTTGTTTTAAATTGTATGACACTTGGGGCACCGTTTATGGTGCAGAATGCAGCAAATAAATTGCTGAATAAATCAAGCATTAACTACAGTACCGAAGAACAGATTCCAAGTTTTATTAAGCCCTTTTACTGAAATCTTAAAGCAGGTCCTTGCTGTTTTCTAATCATGAGCAAAATCTAATGGGTGAAGGGGACAAAGGTACTTGTGGATGGCCACCCCTCAGCTCTGCCAAGATGACATCTGGAAGTCAGGGCTGCTGCAGAGCTGCACTGGTGTTCGATTGGATGCTGGTGTGGGGGGGCAGGGTGTTTCTGGGGGCAAAGCCCACACTTGGCTCCCACACTGGGGCAGGTGGCATAAGTCTCTTTAGCCCTATGGAGTGCTTTCTAGTGTGGGGGTTGCTTTTTCTACCTCCTCATGCCACCAGAAAGCTCTTTGGAGGAGATGGGGTGGCATGGCAATGGCATTGTCCTCTGTCACCTAGGGTTATGGAGCGGCCTGTAAGAAAGGGAACAACATTCCCATAAAATGGTGAGCCTACCACCATTCCTTCATCCCTGGTCTTTCTTCCCTGGTCCCCTTTAGACTGAGTACAGTGTTGTTGGTTTTTTAAATGAAATTTTCATTTCATTTATCTCAAAGGATCCCTGAAGCCAGAACACCATGGGTTCCCAACTGCATTTTGAGAGATTCCTGGACCTGAGGTTTCCCTGCCTGGATAGAAGTGTTGTTGCATGTGTGTGGGGGTGGGTAGGAGGTGTTTAACTGACCCTATACAGCATCTGAGAGAACCCCTGAAGCCAGAATACATCTCCATGGAATAGAATAGAATAGAATAGAATAGAATAGAATAGAATAGAATCTTTATTGGCCAAGTGTGATTGGACACACAAGGAATTTGTCTCCGGTGCATATGCTCTCAGTGTACATAAAAGAAAATACATTTGTCAAGAATCATAAGGTACAGCACTTAATGATTGTCATATAGGTCTAGTAAGCAATCAGGAAACAATCAATAGTAATAAAAACATAAAATGTAAAATCATAAAATAAAATGAAATGTCAGCACAGGCTATAGTCATACAGTCATAATTGGGAGGAGATGGGTAATAGGAATGATGAAAAAAGTAGTGCAGTAATTATATAATAAATATATAATAAATAGTTTGACATTATCGAGGGAATTATTTGTTTAACAGAGTGATGGCATTCGGGAAAAACTGTTCTTATGTCTAGTTGTCTTGGTGTGCAGTGCTCTGTAGCGACGTTTAGAGGGTAAGAGTTGAAACAGTTTATGTCCAGGATGCGAGGGGTCAGTAAATATTTTCACAGCCCTTTTTTTGACCCGTGCAGTATACAGGTCCTCAATGGAAGGCAGGTTAGCAGCAATTGTTTTTTCTGGGTGCCCAACTCCAGCTTGGTAAATTCCCAGCCCCCACCACAACAGAGAATTTCTGTGTCCCTAACACATTTGGAATCAGCAAGCAAGCCTGTTGAGTTGGCAGGAGTTGCTGCTGTTTTTAACACAATGCACCCCTAACCCAGCAAAATCAGCTCCAAAGCCAGGAGCTATAAGCTAAAACAAGGGAGTAGTCAAGCTGTCCACAAAAAGAGTGTCTCCAGTGTTCATCCATTCATGGCCAATGAGAGAAGCCAGCTTCACAGAACTGTTTTGTCTGGCACATTTGCAAGATGGCTGTTGCCCAACAAGGTACATTCTGGCAGGTGGAGGAGGTTAACTTTCTCCTTTCCAGCATGCAGAGCCAGGGGTCTACCAACCTTCTTATGGGGACCATGCAGAAATGCCTTCCTCAAACTCCACCCCCTGTCTCCAAGAAATTCCCAACTCTGAATTGGCAGCCCTGACACAGGAACTTAAAAGTGTGTATGCTGTTGTGCCTGCAACCCTGTGGGTTATATATGCGCTTTCTGTTCCTCTCTTAATTCTGCACTGCCCCTGCTAAATTTGGGATGTAGCATTTTTAATTCAAATGAAATCTGCTGTGTTTTGGTTGCCGACAGCCGCCGTCTGCCCGCCCTTCTCACTTGCATTGCGGTGACAGATGTACAATATAATCAGGGGACATTACTTTCTGAATTCATTTGAATCTATTAATCAATGAAACTGTGTTTGTGACGCTTGGTACAGTCCTTGCGCTGGTTTTATTTCCAGGAACAAAGCCACCTGCTGCTCCAAATATACGACACAAAGCTTGACTGATGCCCGTTCTGCTTGTTGGCGGCAGCGGAGGAAAGCTTTCAGTGAAATGCGTATCCAGCATTTGTAAGGCTCTCCAAGTGAGTGATTTGCCCTCTGGAAAAGAAAACAGGGATTCCAACGGTGTGTTTGCTGTAATTTTTATGTGTGTCGCAGAACAGAACGTGGTGTGTCTGTGTGAACTGAGGAGCAGCCTTGAACAATCTCTCAGCCGCACAGAGAAAATTCAGAATTGTTGTTCACAGGATGGGTCAGAAAGACTGAAATGATATAGAGCAAGCCTGACAAAGCTCGTCTGCCAGAAAACAAAAGAGCTGGTCCTTGGTCCATGATTCCATCAAAACCAGCAACGAAAAGAGGCAGTTAATTTGATTTTCCAGGACAAACAGCATTTACCTTTGGGCAAAAAGATGATTGGAAGCATTTTTTTTAAGCTACACCTTACCCTTTCCCCTCATTGGAAATCACAGCCACAATGCTTTGGAATCCTTGTAGACAATTTGGCAGGCTCAAAAAAAGAACGTGATTTACACAGGGACGTCACAAGAGAAGGACTGGCAGAAAATATCCACATTTGTTTCTAAAGCTCAATGTGAAATATATGAAACTTTGAAAAGTTGTGGTTTAATCATTACTATCATGTCTGAAGACCAATCTGATTTCTTTTTCTTTAAAAGAAAAACATGCCCTGATCTATGGGAGGGAAGGTAGCATAATATAGCCTGATCTTGTCAGATCTCAGGAACTGAACAGCAAGACTACAGAGATGGGAGACCACGAAGGAAGACTCTACAGTGGAAAGCAATGGCAAGTCATTTCAGCTTCTCACTTGTCTTGAAAGCCTCTTGCTGGGCCCTTACATACCTATGTACCCTACATTTTCTGCTAAAGGTATTAAATCAATTAGTAAATCTGCCTGTTCAGAGAAGATAAAAAGACAGGACTACTAGAAGCTCTGCAAAACAAGACAATTTTGCATGCTCTTTGAGAACAGGATTAGGAATATTGGGTTGCCAGCTCTGGGTTGGGAAATATCTGGAGATTTGGGGGTGGAGCCTTGGGAGGGTGGGCTTTAGGGAAAGGTAGGACCTCATTGGCTTATAGAATCCATCCTCCAAAGTAGCTGTTTTCTCCATGGGAACTGATCTGTGTCATCTGGAGCTCAGTTGTAATGCAGAATATTTTGCAGAATTTTGCCATTGTAATGCAGAATATTAGGCCCTGCTTAGAGGCAGGTAACCCTAACTTTTTTTTTGTATTTCTTCCAGTGGACCATTCAACAAGGAGGAAGCAGCTGAGAAAAGAAGTGCTCTAGAGGTTGCCCTGTGAACTAGCTGAATGACAGTGTCAGAAGGGAACTATTGAGAAGATCTAAGGGTACTTGGGTTCAAGATAAAAGCTGCAACCGAATAACCGGGGGCAGCCATTGCTGCTGGGGTGAGCCAAGGAGCAAAAATAACGTGTATGCATGGCTTGGCGGCATGCTGCAAAGCGGGTGCAATGATTTGCTCCCAGCCGGTAAAGGCGGGAGGAGCTCAAGGTATATAAGAACGCCTCTCCCAGTCCGCGCCCTTCCCGGCGGCGAGACTCAGCAAGGCGTGGCCCACCCACCCTCCCTATAAATTATGGGTTGGGGGGTTGTGCTTACTACTGTCGCAGTCCTGGCGGGTTTGACAACGGGATCGCACATCTGGGGAGAAAACGAGCCTTCCGGCTGGTTCTCCCAGGCTTGTGCCCTGTGGAAGGGCCGGGGGGTGGGGCGGGCAGGCTGGCAGGCCGGCAGGCCGGGCCGCTGCCCAACACCCCAGGGAGTGGGGTTGGGTCGGGCCGATAGGCGGCTGAGGGCTTAGCCGGTGCCCGACACCCCAGCAAGCACGGGAGGAGGACGGGCTTAGCCGGTGCCCGTCTCCTCAGCATAGGCGGGAAGGGTGGAAGCCGGAGTGATATCTCTGGGGCTTCCCTTCCCGTCAGTCCCAATGGAGATTGGGACGGTGATGTGCGTCCCGTTTGCCGCCCAGCTTCAATTGTACATAATTTAAGTTTATCATGTTATTGATAATATTTAATAAACTGGTCTGCGGCCCATTCCTTTTCCAGCCTGTCGTTGTTGTGTGTTTATTGGAGCGGAGAAAGGTCTCACCATCTGCAGCAATTGAATTAGACACCTTTTAGATCACAGCTTATTTGTAGAGTCATGGTGCTACTCTGCAACAAACATATGAGGAGAGGCAAAAACCAATTATTTATGTCTTATGTTGCATCCCTGACAGGTTTTTTTTTTTTAAAAAAAAGATTGAAACAACTTACATAAATAAAAGCATTGAAGCCGCAACAAAATTCAGAACAGATGAACACAATGAGAACAGCATCTGCAGAATGAAGAAATGCCTTGGGGATGCGGGAAGCATCACTCATCTCTATTCCAAAATGGCTGATAACTATCTAAAATACAGGATTTGAAATCTGTGTTTTTTTTTCAGATCTCCTCATAGTAAGATATAAATCAGAGGTGTCCAACATGGTGTCTGTCAGTGTCATGATGCCCACCTCCCTTTTCTGGTTCCTGCCAAATATTTTTAGAAAGTAGATTGCCCCCAAAGGCTTCTGTTTTACCACTGGAAATTTGATTGGCTGTACAGATTGGGTTTTTTAAAAATGTTGCTTTGGTGACAGTAGCTGCCACCCGCCATACCATGTCAAAATTCCAAGTAGCCCGCAGGCTCAAAAAGGTTGGGGACCACCTGATATATACTCTAGCAAGCTTACTATGGGGCTGCCCTTGAAGACAACTCAAGATCCTTTACTTCTGTATAGGAAACTACAGAGAGCATCCAAATTTCATCAAAGGTGCATCAAATTGTATTTTAGTATTTGATTGTTGGTGGTAATATGTATGAATCTGAAATCTTAGCTGTATTTCAGATATCCTAGAAATTCTGCCATGCAATTTCCGTGTACAAGGGACTCCTCCAGATTCACTCCAAATTACACTTTAGGCCAAATGTTCCATAACATTAAAAAAGTTGCAACAGTTCTCTGAAAGAATTTGTGGGTCATAGCCTGAGGACACGGCATGCACTGTGCACAGCCTCAAAATAATGGTGCTCTTTCTTTAATCTTTGACATGCTCCAGGGGCTGAGTTTGCTGCTGAATGGGTTCTAGGTACATTCCCTTCTAGTTGTTTCAAGACCTCCCCAAACTCTTTCATCTCCAGTATGATCCAGATGGTAAGCTACAAAAAACAGATACAAAAAATAGCTCTTAAATGAAGGGTGGCAGCGCCCTTAGATGAGTGCCAGCTGTTCTGCTGTCAGTGTTTCCATCACTGTTTGTCGTTGATCCCCGTTCCTTTCAGGCACTCATGGGACTATTAAAGCCACAGATCATATGCGCCGTACGTCTGTCATGCTGCAAAGAATAATCCTTTGGGGTATTTAATATGGCACCAGTATAAGCGCTGTAGTCAAAAATGCTTGATGTAAACATGCAGATGCCCAGCAAAAATTTTTTAAAATAAAATAAATTGCTATGGGTAGGGGAAAACTTTCCATAACATGTGGTGTTCATTAATCTTTGGGCTGCTTTTGCTCTACTTCTGCCAGCCTTTTCAAATGGCTCAATTCAAGCCAATAGATTTTGAAGAAAGGCTCTATCTCAGAGGTGATGCGGCACACATTTCACAAAGCTGGCTATGACTCTTCTGTGCAATCACAGCAAAACTGTTCAGGGCTCTGAATGGCTGAGGAATAGCTGCTCCAAATAGGGGTGGCCAGTGTTTAAATCCTTTGTTTGTTCAAGCCAGGTTCTATTACCAGTGGCAACAAAAACAAAACAACAACACAGGCATCTTCCAGCTGCCTTTTGAAGGTCCTCAAAACTGAAAGGAAAGTCAACCTATGTTTGGCCCTACCTGCACTGCAAATTCCAGCCTGCAGATAAAAATTTCAGAATGAAGAAGGGGGTTTTAAATTCTGCTTTGGAAAGAATCTATTGTAGATTCTTTCCCCCATACGCCAAGTACCTTGTGGGTAGGTGGGCCTGGGAGAGTTCAAAGCGAACTGTGACTAGCACAGGGTCATCCAGCAGACTTCATGTGGAGGAGCGGGGAAAACAAACCTGGTT
Organism: Sphaerodactylus townsendi; assembly: GCF_021028975.2. Taxonomy (NCBI): domain Eukaryota; kingdom Metazoa; phylum Chordata; class Lepidosauria; order Squamata; family Sphaerodactylidae; genus Sphaerodactylus; species Sphaerodactylus townsendi. Next base: position 20,721,906 of record NC_059437.1, on the reverse strand, counting down.
CTCTAAATCAGACACTACCACTCATGTAGAGGAGTAGGGAATCAAACTCAGTTCTCCAGATTAGAGTCCACCATTTTTAACCACTCCACTACACTAGATGTTTTCCTCTTTTTGTTTGAAATTTGAGGTGGAACATCATTAATACCATTGCCTTTGTCTGGCTAAATTTACAGATTATACTTCCAGTCACAGCTGACACTGCTACTCTAGCATGCCCCTTCTCTTTCCACTTCCCAAGAGGCAGATCTTGTAGAGAACAAGAGATTTCTCAAATTAAACTGCAAACCCCATTCAAAGTTAGTCAAGTTAGTTGGCATGGACACCAGCCCATGTTCCTAAGAAACTATATATTCCATATTGTGGTTTGGTTCTGAGCCTCAATGCAACCCACGTTTTCAGAAGCAATACTAACAAACACAGCACAGACTTACCTGCAACTGCAGGTAGCTGCTTGAAAGGGATGGGGGAGGGCGAGGAGGCCCCTCGCCAGCCACATGTTTCCTCAAGGCAAACTGTGGGCTGGCCAGCTTGGGGATGCCTGCTTGTGGCAGCTTCTGGGTAGTGGGGACGTGGGTGGCCTGCTGCTGCCTTAAAGGGCAAGCCACACTGCTCTCTGACCTCTTCTGCACTCTGCCTCTCACTCTGGATGGCATACACCCCTAGTGGCAAGGAGAGTGCCGACATGCACACTGACGCACTTGCCACCCATTTGGTCCCCCCAAGTAGGTGTGCTGGGGATGATGGTGTGGGGTTGGCCTCCCAGTTTGGATCAGCATGGGGGTATGCCTCCCAGACCTTGGATCCATCCCCATGCTGCACTTTTGCTCCTTTGACCAATTGTATCAGCAAACAAGTTGCAGCCAGCAGTTCACCATCAAATGTATTGGGTGTATGTTGTCTTTGCCAGTAGGCCTGCCCCACCTCGAGCAGCAATGAGTCATTGCACACAAACGGGAAGGAAATGAATCACCCAATGCACTGTCCCCAGAGACATCCCTGGGGGCTGCTTATCCGCTTTCATTGCTGGGATTCCTAGTTGGTTTCTTCTAAATAATTTGCAGATTGCATTCATTTATATACAATTTGTTATTCACACACCCACACACCCACACACACAATCATGTTTAAAACCATATACATTTCATGAAAACAATCACCCAGAGGTAATGGGAAAGGGTGTGGAAATAAAAACTTGTGGCTAGATTTTGCATGGGCAGGGCGCAAAATCAAAATTATATATATATATTTTTTCAAGTTGGAGACTGAAAAAATTCTGTAATTTCTCTAATTCCAAAGTTGTGATTCTGTCACCAAAAAAGCACACCCCTCTCTGTCCTTGCAACCCACTTTACCTTAGGAAGTAGAAGTATACCAAGCGGGACCTCTTTAGAAGACCATGCTGATCCAAACGTTAGTTCCACATACTCAAGAACGTAGCCCGTGTAATATCTTTTATTGGCCCTTTCCCCACTTACCTGAAGCCCCGCGCTACTCTCCGCAAGTAGCGTGGAGTCCCACTGCACTCCCCACGTCAGGGGCGGCAACAGTGCAGCCGCCCTGACGCTGCTGCTCTTGCGCCCGCTCAGCGTGCGGCATCCCTGGCGCTGGCAAAAATGGCACCTTTGGATGGGGTGCCGCACGCTCAGAGCAGCGCGCAGCGACAGCGGCAGCAGGAGAAGTGGGGAAAGGCCCATTGACAGTTAGTCCTAATTAAAGGTAATATATGAATAGCATTCTTAAGTGACATTGCATTGCTGTTATAGAAGCTAACGTGCATTGTCTACTGTGCCCCAACTGTATATGCCATGCAACTGGAATATCTGCATTGCTGTTGTTGGAGGAAAGGAAAGCATAGCTGCCTTTCTTCAAAGAACATTTGCTTCGCTTTTGTTTGCCTGCGACAAGGAAAAAATTAAGAGAACAAGCAGCTGCCACAAGCACATGGCATCACAATGAGGGTGGTCTGCCATGTTAAATTGCTTGAGAAATCCACTAGAGGCAAAGACAGCATGCACTGGAAATGCAAGATGAAGATAGCTTGCCTCTGAAGATACAGTCACTGATTGGAGTCAGACAAAGGATTAGAAAAGTTAACCTGCTTCCCGAGATGATGATTACTGCAAATAAAGATAACAGTATTAGAAGCAGGAAGGGCAGAACAATTCTGGGCTATCGTTTGCCTAGTCAACAGTCTTTCTGAGAGATATTCTTGCCTTTGGAGTTCTATTTAGATCTCATCTCAATAATGTGATTGTTAAAGGCTTATTTATGCCTCATGGTTTTTTTCAGCTTCATGCTTTCAACTTGGTCTCAAAATCCATTGTAGCACCTGTGTTATATGCTGCACTGTTCAGTCAAACACTGAAATAGGGATCACACATGAAGAGGGGTGATGAGGTGAGAGAAGAGAAGCAAGTATTCATTGTCATAGTCTCTGAAGTGTCCCACTGTACTTGTGCAGGGCCAACCATGGAGCATTTTGATAGCTTTTTTGAGAGTTTTAGCCACCATCCTACTGGTCTTCATCCAGGACCTTCAGTCAACATAGGCAGGGCAATGCATTCCCTAGATATGTTTTTTGCACCTACATTGTTAGAACCGAGTGCTTCAGAAAAAAACGCAACATTGTTCATATATTTCAGAGGGCCCAAAAAGGACTCTCGAGCATCTGTTCCCACTCTATCATGATGGGTGACATCTACCATTCTGTTGGCTTACAGCAAGGTCGAGGTTCCTTGCTCAATTGCCATTAAGGCACGCTCTATGAGGGCCCTGGCCACTTCAATGACTTTTAAGAATAGAGTGGACCTTAATGACATATGCAGAGCTGCTACGTAGTCTCCTCCCTTGACTTTTATCAAGTGTTATGCTGTGGATGCCGAGGCTAGAGCTGAGACAATTGTGAGTCAAGCTGTATTGCAATCTGTGGTTTATTAAACGGGCACACCCACCTCCACAGTATGTTTGCTTGCTATTCTCCTATGTGGGACTGCACAGAGGCCATGACAATGAAAAACTGTGCTGTTTACCATAACTGTTGTTCATCTAGTGGTCCTCAATACAGGCACAGATCCCTCTCACCTTCCCCACTGTGAGCTGCCATATTGTCTGAGGTGTGTGTGTGTGTGTGACTCCTCGTGGTTGCTACGAAGATCTGGAGAGGAGGAGTGTCACATGGCCTCTGTACTTAGTCACATCTGCTTAGTCTGCTTAGTCACATGGCCTGCGTGGGGAAAGGGGTCAGCCCAGGCCTGTGGCTAGGGGAGGGGATATTCCATATTTGGGTAAAGCTCTCAAAATGCTATCAAAATGCTTCGAGGTTGGCCCTGTGCAAGCACAGTCCCAAGTGTGTCTGTACAGAGGGACACTAGATGAACAACAGTTATGTCAAGCAACACTGGTTTTTTCCAAGGATTGGGGGATGGCCATAGCCTCATTTTTAAAAAAAGGATGCAGAAAAAAATCTATCTAGTTATAAGCCAATCAGCATGTTAAGTATAATCAGCAAACTTTACACCAGACATTTAATAGATAAAATTGTAATTTGGGTTGACCAGGAAAATCAAACAGCACAGGAACAAGTAGATTTCATGTAGAACATATCCATGACAGATCATTGTGTTACCCTATAACACCTTACTGAAAAGATCTATCATCACTATACGTATCTTTCATTAGACTCTATGGCATTTTACCCCAATTCCTCCCCTACCTAAGCCTCACCCTCCTCAGGGCTCACCCCAAAATTTTCAGGTATTTCACAACCTGGAACTGGAAACTCTAGTCCCTGGTTCTAGTAAAATAATCTAACCACAACATGATGATGTTGTTTTTGATAGGAAAGTTCTGTACATATTTCATTTCCCCCAAGTTAAAGGAGGGGACCATTTCCCTTCCACAGCTTCAAGATTTCTGGAAATTGTAGTTTTATTGAGCTTTATAGACTTATGACAGTCCTATTTTCTTTTTACATGCTCAAAGAGGTGAATAATTTTGTTATCCTAACAGCCCCATCTGACTTTTTCATCAGTTGGATCAAGGAGCACAACAATATACTAATTTTAACCCCCATGAGATACAGTCTTAATCATCAACAGTTCTAATGCTGGGGAACCGAGCCAGACCAGTTTGACCTTGTGATATTAAGGGGCATAAATAATGCAAGACTAAATAATAGTTTGCTACAACTCAAACCAAAGTTCATAAATGGAGATGGGTGGGAATTAACAAGTGTATTTGGATATGAGAGACCAAGAAGTACCCTCCCCACTTTACAGGAAGCATCAACATGCATAATGGCTTATCAAGACTCAAAGACCTTTAGTTGAACCACAAGGAATGACAGCTGTGTGGAGGTGGCTTGCTGGACATTCAAAGGAAGGAGAGAGAGACACACACACACACAGAGAGAGAGATGTTTAAGGAGCAGCATTGGCATAGGAGGTTAAGAGCTCATGTATCTAATCTGGAGGAACCGGGTTTGATTCCCCGCTCTGCCACCTGAGCTGTGGAGGCTTATCTGGGGAATTCAGATTAGCCTGTACACTCCCACACATGCCAGCTGGGTGACCTTGGGCTAGTCACAGCTTCTTGGAGCTCTCTCAGCCCCACCTACCTCACAGGGTGTTTGTTGTGAGGGGGGAAGGGCAAGGAGATTCTCAGTCCCTTTGAGTCTCCTACAGGAGAGAAAGAGGGGATATAAATCCAAACTCCTCCCCCTCCCCCTCCCCCTCCCCCTCCTCCTCCTCCTCCTCCTCCTCCTCCTCTTCTTCTTCTTCTTCTTCTTCTTCTTCTTCTTCTTCTTCTTCTTCTTCTTCTTCTTCTTCTTCTTCTTCTTCTTCTTCTTCTTCTTCTTCTTCTTCTTCTTCTAAAAAAACCCTGAATGTTTCACTTGTCATTTACAAAGCAATCCTAAACAGAGCTGTACCCATTCAAGTCTACTGAGTTCACTGGGCTTAGGAAGATACAAGCAGTGGACTATTATTATGTGAACTGAATTTGTTTCCCCACTCCTACACATGAAACCTAGGCTGTTTCCACATGGGCGGAATACAGCGTTTCAGGGACGCTAAAAACAGCATCCCCAGGGAGGGGTTCGCATGGCCCCCAAGCGGCCCAAAGCCACTGTTTCCGGGAACTGCTTTTCGGAAACAGCAGCTTGCAACTGCTGCCGTGTGAACAGCAGCGTCTGGAAGGCGCCATTTCCTCCCTCTTTCCTGAACGCCTTAACATCCCTCCGACCTTCTGGGGCATCGCCCAGGTCAGGGGACATGCCCCCCTGCCCTGCAACTCCAGAGCTGTCGTGCAGGGCAGGGGGGCATGTCCTCTGGCCTGGGCAATGTGCCAGAAGGTCGGAGGGACGGTAAGGCGTTCAGGCGACGGCGCAGCCTCCACACAGGCTGTGCCGTCTTCCCCGCCCCTACCGGGACCATTCATGCAAATGGTCCCGGGGGGGTGCGTTGGCGTCATATATGCTGACGCACCCCCCGAGCGTGGCCGTGCGGAAACGGCCCTAGTCTCAGTTTGTTCAGAACTCTCTCAGCCCCACCTACCTCACTAGATGTCTGTTTTGGGGAGAGGAATGAAAAGAAGTTTATAAGCTGCCTTGAGACTTCTAACAGGAGAGAAAGGTGGGACATAAATCCAAACTCCTCCTCCTCCTCCTTTTCTTCTTCTTCCATCTGCATAGTCTTACTATGGATTTTGTTTCTCCTGGTGTAATGGAATGTTGGTAACTTAAGAATATGTATGTCTTTAAGAAGCCTGATCCAATAGATGTGTGACACATTAGAATTATTGTACATGTTGATGCTGAACCTTCCCTTGGGACTTCCCAGAAACTGACAATACCAAACAACTTAGTAGGTCTCATGTTTATCTTGGGCCCCATTCTTTTCCAAGTCAAATTCATAAATCTGGTAGTAAATTCTGATTGGGACAGAATTTAGCTTTACATTCAGAATTTACCATTCTCATTGCTATAACACAGTGATGGTGAACCTATGGCACGGGTGCCAGAGGTGGCGCTCAGAGCCCTCTCTGTGGGCACGTGCAAACAGAGTTTGTCACATGGGGGGGCGGAAAATCACACATACCCCCCCCACACACACACACACATCTAGGCTGGCCTGGGCCACTGAGCACAACGTGCACGCACCACGGTGAGCAGGGAAGACTTGGCTGGCAGGCCTGGTGCCTGTGCTCTGGGTGGCTGCTGCCGGGGGGGGGGGCGCAGAGGAGGCAGAGGAGGCAGAGATGCTAGAGAGGCACAGAGCAGTGCATGTGGGACCTGCTGGTGATTAGAGCAGGCTGGCTCTAGCTCGAGCGGGTGAAGGAAGAGGGAGCCAACCGTTTTTTTCTAAACTAAAACCTCAGCATTCAGGTTAAATTGCCGGGTTGGCACTTTGCAATAAATAAGTGGGGTTTGGGTTGCAATTTGGGCACTCGGTCTCAAAAAGGTTCGCCATCACTGCTATAACACCTATGTGACCAGAGTTGGTAATTTACATCCTGCCTTTACATAATCTCACGGTTAAAACACCATCTTGAGGTCAGCTCCATAATTGTTAGCAAATAATTAGTAAACATCTTAGATTTGAAATGACCCACTAGATGTTCAATTATGCTTGAGATTTGTAAGCATGCCTTCCTGCTGCTGATGGAACACATCTGACAAGACACATGTCTCTCTTTCTCTGCTTGATTGAATTAGAGAATGCTGCTCCTCGTGAAAATGGCAGCTGTAATTTGTTTGTTGTGATGCTGCCATTAGGACGCAGTGTTATGAAATTTCTTCCCAAATTAATTCACATTGAATGCAGAACAAACTATTTTTGCAGAAACTGAAACCAGTTTGGAAATGTGGGGAAACATGACAGTTAACTACTGTCACTGAGATGTAATATATAATTGTGAGCCACTCTGAGCCCACTGTGGCAGGGAGACTGAGATAAGAAAAAGGAGAAGGGGAAGAAGAATCGTTTAATCATTTTGTTTGTTTATTACATTTGTACCCTGCCCATTTCCAACCAAAGTCAGGCTTGGAGTTGCTTACAAGCGTTAAAATCAGGGGCTTTATCTTACCAGCTTCTCAGTGATCTTCTTCTGTTTCACGGATAGTCATTATGCTGCTTATGTTTAATGGCTTGTTGTTCAAAGGCTTATAAGATGCCTCAAGCAGGACTCTGAGGTTGCATTGAATATATTCTAAATAAATAAATGGTGTATATCCAGAATAGTTAAGAGCGGTGGACTCTAATCTGGAGAACCGGGTTTGATTCTCCACTCTTCCACGTGAGCGGCGGACTCTAAATCTAGTGAATCGAGTTTGATTCTCCATTCCTGCACATGAAGCCTACGGGTGACCTTGGGCTAGTCACAGTTCTCTCAGAACTCTCTCTGCTCCACCTACCTTACAAAGTGCCTGTTGTGGGGAGAGGAAGGGGAGGAGTTTTAAGCTGCTTTGAGATGTATTGTCGAAGGCTTTCACGGCCGGAATCACTTGGGTGCTGTGTGTTTTCCGGGCTGTATGGCCGTGTTCTAGCAGCATTCTCTCCTGACGTTTCGCCTGCATCTGTGGCTGATCCTCTGAAGATGCCAGCCACAGATGCAGGCGAAACGTCAGGAGAGTCTCTTACATACAGCCCAGAACCAAGCGCCCCACAACTTTTCATCAAGATGTTTTTACAGTTGAAAGCAAGGCATAAATATAAACTACTACTACTACTACTACTACTACTACTACTACTACTACTACTACTAACATCTACAACTATAAAAGTAGTTTGAATCTGCAGGCACATCCAGCTGGAGCCTCTCTATCATCCTGCAAAGTTTCACAGTATATCTGAATCTTTTGTCACTTTGGAAGGAGAGGAGAGGGCATTCTCCTCAATAGATTTCTCAACAGCTATGATCTCTGATTCCAGCTCCTTCTGATTGGTATCTAAGCTTCTGGCCTGGCTGCTTGTCTTCTAATGGATCATGGAAATTGGAGGGCCTAGAAACTGCTGGGTGTGCCAGAGTTTCAACCTCTGTGGGGATTAACTACCACGGCACCCTCACCCTCTGAGGTGAACTCACCACACCCAATCCTGAGATCTCCACCCACAGATTAGGATAAAGATGGCCATCCAACCACACTAGAAATTTGGGAAAGGTTTACCACTTGGTAAAAGTCTCAATTTGTACCACTTGCCAGAATGTCTGGCAGACTATATTTTGTAGAACACAATTGTGATAATGCCACCAACTGAAAAATCATGGGGTAGAAATCCATGCAGCTCATCATCGCTCATCCATTGATTACTGCAGAACAAATGAAGCTTGAATCCAACAACACAAGCCTAAACAGAGTTTAAGATCACAGTGCACACCCAGGACCCTAGATGTGGGTCTATAAATATAACTTTCCTGTTTAACATCTTTAAGCCTACTTAAAAGTCAGCATTGATACACTCTTTTATAGCAGCCACAAGAACGGGGTTGGCAGGAAGGAGGGGGGAGAGAGAGTGAGAAGCAATCATCATCTAGAACGAACTCTTGGAATATATGGAAGTACTGAAAGGAAATCAAATAGACACATACACGTTAAAGAAGGTATATAAATTCAAAGAGATACCCATTGTGCAAAAACTGCATATATCTCCTGGATGTCTAGGAAGTGATCGGGTGAAGAGATAACGCCCCGGCCTGATTTCCATCATTCTTCCCCCATTTTGCTAGGCTTTGTTACCTTCACTATCAATTTGTAGGGATGCAAAAAAGTTTTACAGTTTATCGGTGCTGTCTCAAGTTATGCATTAGATCAAGAGTGGCTGTCATCAAGTGACAGAAAATCCTGAACAGTCTTGGAGTCACACCGAAACAAAATTAATTTTTAAAAGAATGATACAGAATCAAATAGGATCTCTCTCCCCCCCCCCTTCCCTATAAAAGATAAAAGGGGGATTTTTTATGGCTGGCTCTGAAAGATTTAGATGTCAATCTATTATCTTCAGAAAATAAAGTAAAGAAGAAATAAGTTTAAAGAAGCTTTTGCCGGGAAAAGGAGGTGTTGGCACATACTTCTCTGATATTGACAGATGGTTCAGAACTTGAAAATGGGCTTCAGCCAGACCAACCACTCTGGGGAACTTTGAAGCTGATTTGAAAGAACCCCCACTGGTGGAATTCCAGGAGAAGGGAAAGATGGGTAAAGCAATTTTGCTGCTTTGGACAAAAGGTACCTCCCTCCCCCATGTTTTATAATACATAAGTAGGGGATTAACCCAGTGGTGGGATTCAGCAGGTTCGCACCACTTCGGTACAACCGGTTGTTCAAATGATGCTGGTAAACAACCAGTTGTTAAATTATTTGAATCCCACCACCAGAAACAGTTGTTAAATTATTTGAATCCCACCACTGGATTAACCCTTTCCCCACACCGCCTCCTCAATCAAAATCATCCTGTTGAGGGAGTGATGCTAATATTGATAATGGTATGAAGGGAAGGAATGAAATAGCTCCCCTCACCCAACCCAACTGCATCTAACAATTTAGCTACCCACAAAGCTGCATTTCTTTTAAAAAGCAATAAGCATTGGGGGATCAAGTGGGTAACAGCCTAGTAACCTGTAGATTGGCCTGAATATCCATTTAAATTATTTCAATTGTCATGACCACATCTGGGACCTTTAATTAGATCTATGGGGATCATGGAAAAGTCTAAATATCACTGTAGGTCCCCTTTCATTTTTTTAAGAGAAAGGGGGCAAAGTCATGTATCCTTCTGCTCCCTTTGCTACTTCAGTTGTTCAAAGTAAGCATTTTGTAGCAAAATCTGAAAAAAAACGTATTCGGAAAGCCCAGACTTCTTTTACAGAGATCTTCCAGACAGTTGTCAACATTGTTGAACTAAAGAATCCTACTTAATTGAAGCACTGGCCTTTTTTTCTGTGCAATTTCAGTGGGGGCGGGAAGTGGTGATTGTGGCGAGCAAGGTCAAGAAAATGGCACCCGTGTGGGCAGATCTGCCAAAATGCATGTCTGTCCATAGGCCGGGCATCTAAAGCTGTTTTGATTGATGCATGTCCGAAAAGATAGGTTCTATCCAGGTTTCTGAAAAATTGTTGCAAAGCAAAAAAAAAATTCACAAAAGTAGGTTGGGTACTAAGGCATGGTGTCATGTGAAGGTTCACAAAAACAGTCTAACAACAAGGAAACCACAACGAAGCAAACATCCACATAGTAGCAGCCTTTGAGAACTTTGTGCCTTTCCCAGAATGCTTTACAGTATTATTAAACATTAATGAAAATAGAATTGTCATATATTAGAGTGATAGTAGTTTTCTATACAAGTTTCCTTTTAATAATGGAACTAGGAGTGATTTTAAGTCACCATTTCCTGCTGTTTCCATCCAAAGAGTCTTTTTTTCAGTTTTGCTTTCCCCTTGTGTGAACTGAACCCACGATTCTTTATTTCTTTTGCCAGCGTCTCTCTTGCGATGTTGATTGCTTTCCAAGTTAAAATTAATATCTTTACAATATAATTTGCAATTTACAATATCATTTACAATGTCATTTGCAATATATTTTTGCATCAGTTGCTGTTAAATACCATATAAAGTCTAAATTGCATGTTTGAATAAATGACATAAATTGGTACTTTCTCACATGAAATATTTCCTGCAAACATGCATGTATGTTACATTGTTATTTTTATGCCTGAAACTCAGTTTTAAATATTACAAGAGGGGAACCTGCAAAGACAGGTAAGGGAGGGGAAATCTCATCCCTAGCCTGACCTCTGGTTCAATTCCTTTTGCTCTGCTTGATTTTTTTCTCCACTTCCCCAACTGGAAAACTCTCCATGCCTTCAGTTCTTCCCTACCTTTTGTCTTCTCATTTCCATACAGCTTTGTTTATGTGGCATCTGTTTGTGTGCAGACATCACAGGTTACTTTTGTGGGTGGTTTTAACTTGCTTTTTTTTTGTAACTTTGTGTGTGTTTCTGTGAACCATATACCCTAGCCCTGACTTATGGCAACCCCATAGGGTTTTCAAAGCAAGAGGTGGTTTGCCTTTGCCTGACTCTGCATGGACTGAGAACATTCTGACAGAACTGTGACTGGCCCAAGGTCACCCAGCAGGCTTCATGTGGAGGAGCAGAAAATTGAACCCAGTTCTCCATATCAGAGTCCATCGCTCTTAACCACTACACCACTGGTTCTCTGAGATGGTGATTATCTGATATAAAACAACAAATCCAGTAGCATGAGACATCTAGTAAGCAGTACTAGGATATGCCAAAACAATACAGAAAATGGAGTTAGCGAAGTAAAAAACAAACAATGTAGTAGGAGCAGTAGAATACATAAATGTATTGTCGAAGGCTTTCACGGCCGGAATCACTTGGGTGCTGTGTGGTTTCCGGGCTGTATGGCCGTGTTCTAGCAGCATTCTGTGGCTGGCATCTCTGAAGATGCCAGCCACAGATGCAGGCGAAACGTCAGGAGAGAATGCTGCTAGAACACGGCCATACAGCCCGGAAACCACACAGCACCCAACAGAATACATAAAATTAATACATAATACTCACCATTAACAGTATCACAGACTACAGTACTGTTTCCTTTATTTAAAAAAACCTCTTTCCTGAAACATTCTGCTATTCCTTAGTCCTATTCTCTTTATAAGTATGCCCTCCTGAACAATTCCATTTTGCATCATCTATAGAATGACAGAAGTGTGGGATATTTATATTACAGATATGATAAATGGATCAGATCAGGTTTTTAAAGCTGTCTGACTATATTCAAATATCTACAACTCAATTTTGTTTCTCCCTTGGGAGTAATGAACCCAGGAGTCTTATTTTTACACTAGTTTCTCTATAGTGTAAGTATAAATGATAAAAAATTGCATGAAGAAAAAAGAATCTTCAGCAACAGAAACAAAAATGAGGCAAAATCAAACCAGTATCAATGACAACATGTAACGTAAGAAATAAATAAAATTGTCCATATCAGCTCATTCCAAATAAATATTGTATTTACACACTTGTATATTTATTTATTTTACTTCATTTATACCCTGTCTCTTGATTTCTTCCCAGTGAGGACTGAAAACAGCTTATAGCATTCTCTTCTCCTCCATTTTACCCTTATATCTTACCTGTGTGGTAGAGTAGGTTCAACTTCAACAACCTTTATTGGCATTATAATACAATTCTATCGGTAGAGTAGGTTGAGAGTGTGTGACTGGCCCAAAGTCAGCCAGCAAGTTTCAATGGCACAATGGGGATTAGAACCAGATCCTGGTCTGATACTAATCACTACATCATACACATTGGATTCAACACTATACACTGAATACAGTAACCATCCAATGGGTATGCACAGTGCATGTTAACCTACAAAATTAACAGCAAAACTTTGAAATAGGAATGAGTATTAAAAAAAACACTTATCTGTTCAGTGTTTGCCCTCACCCTCATGAAGAACATAACCACATCATGTGCCATCAGATTACAGATTCAACCACACACTGTTGCTGTGTTTGCTTTCACTTCAGAATTTTGGAGTAGATTCACGTCAGGATGTGCCATCATGAATCCTATCTAAACTACTTCACCATGCTCAAAGGCATGTTAACTGTCTAGTGAAGATGAAGCCTGGTAATGAAGCCCAATCAATTAATCTGCGTAAAAGACTTGATGATTGGTGCAATGAAAATGCAAATTATCATTAGAGACTGTTTACTGCCTGTGTTGTATGCATGGAGAATTGATGCATAATGAAAGCGAAGTTAATAGGACCAAGAACGAGGAAATTATTGTGTGTATGTTTGGATCGTGCCTGAATGAAGAACTGGCAATGGGGAAGAGACTGGCATACAATTGGACAACCAAGTGCTGCACAGAGATTCTTATGGTAGCTACCACTGGTCAGCTCTTTCTGCTTTATGCAACTTCTGAGGAACAACTGACCATATTAAAAAAACATTTCTAGGGCCCAATCTAGAGTACATGTTCAGGTCATGTGGGGCAGTGGCCAGGTTGTAGATCTACATCAGCTTTTACTGCCTCCTAACATTTCCCTACTGCTACAGATTGCAGAAGAAACTTGGCAATGGAAGGTCTTTGGCCATCCAAACATTTTGATGGTTCTTTTTGCTAAACCACTGTTTTTAGAAGGTCACCAGAAAAACAACCATGACCTGGATGGTCAAGACTAACCTGATCTTGACAGATCTCAGAAGCTGGAAGGCTTTTTGTTTCTTCTGCCTCCTTGTACCACCTGAAAGCTCTCTGGAGATGGCTGGGTGGCATGTCAGCAGTGCCATCCTTGGCCACCTCTGGGACCTGGATTGTACTCTAAGTCTTGTAAATGCTAAGGATGTCATAACTTTCCCAGTGAACACAGTCAAAAGGCAAACATACCATGAGTTGCAGCCAGACCTTGGATCTTCTTTCTGTGCATTCTGCAAACAGCATACCACGTGGGTATGCAAGAACGTGCATACTCACAGCTACAGCTAATTTCCACAGACTGGCAGTCATTAACATGTCTAACAAACTCAAATTAGCTCCAAACAGTAAGACTCGGCAGTCTGCCAACTTTTAAACCTCTATGCCATTTGCTTGTATCTGTCCTTTATTGAGCGATGCTGTGCAGTGAAGGCAGTGATTGCAAGCAGGAGAAGCAGTACACATAGATGCCACTTGATCACAAATGGCAAATGAAGTTAAAGGTGCTTGTGGACAGGCCAACTATCCAATGAAAAATTGCCCCCCATGGGAGAGCAGTTGAGCCAAACCAGCAGGTTCTTGAGCATCCCTAGGTAGTGCCTGGATGCATGACCACTTGGGAACCTTGGATTCAGCAGAAGAAAGTTGTGATACTTATTTATTAAATTTATAGCCCACTTTTCTGCCCTTCTAGGTTTAGGGGTTCATCGGTTTAGCTTGTATGCTACAACACCATTGGTGTTAAATTCTTTCTGCTGAAAGCAAAGATTAATTACTAGAGTCATCCATTGTATTAAAATATTTTTCATCTCACCTCTAAAACGATAGATTTTCTTCTTATAAAACTTTCAGAACCCCTTTTTGGGACTCCTGTTCCATCTTGCCATTGCTCTAATGATATATAATCATAATCTGTCTTAGGCGAGACGGATTTCTGATGATATATAGCGGCATAATAGGCTCTCGGAACACACAGATGACATGTCGAGACCATACATCATTGGCCCCAATGCTAGCAGTGTCTGAAGTCCATGGGATATGGATGACCATAGCATTGACATTTTTTACACACACACAAAAATAGAGAGGACGAGAGAACAAAAAGATGGAGCATAAATCCAGGGATCTGGGAATGCACTGTTGAAGAATCCAAATTCTGGCTTTCAGTCACAGATTCAGGTATCTGGTGGGGGTTTGAAATTCCGATGGGAGTTTGCTCTGAGCTTTCTCCCTGAATTCTCTTTGCTGCTGCAGAATGCTGCAGAATGCAACCATTGCAATCTGGGAATATCCAGTTCTGGTCCAATAACAACAAGACCTCAAGTAATATCTTGGCAACATTTTAGAGAGACATCAGTGAACATACAAATTGTACATGCAGCTGTGCATGAGCTGAGAATTGCACACCTCTTAGAGTCTTTTGAGGATCTGAACTTCCTCACCTGACACTGGCTGTTTCCTTTGGAGTTGTAGTGCATACTTTGTATGTACTGGAGCTCAATCGCCATTTGACTTGTGGTCTTCTCAGGCTGCAGCTCTGGGGACGAGGATTCCCAGGGTCACAGTTTATTCACAGAAAGCATTGTGACTCAGGGGCGGAGTATTCAGTATTTATTTATTTATGGTTACAGACCAATACCACTGAATAAAACAAACCAAGTTCCAGGATAATACAACAGAAGACATTCAAGGGACCCAATAAAAACAATACAATTTTAAATTTGTTATAAAAATATTTAGAGAAATGAAAGGAAACCGTAGTTAATCAATAAAGCATTTCTTAGAAGATAATATTAGTTTTAAAAAGCAATACAACCCAGCTATTCATGAGTTTTAATCACATGGGCACAGAAATTTGCCACCTGCCTTGAGATAGTTGGCTTTTCATTGGCTAGCAGTTTTTCTAAACGAGCCTTGTCCAAACAGGCTGGACATTTGTTGAGGAAGGGGAGAACAATCTTTGCCTGTATCAGTGGTGAAGCATGTGATTTTGCATCTGAAAGATCCAGACTGATTTCTTGGAATCCCTTGTTACAAGGATCTCAGGAGGCATGCCTGGGAAGCCTCTTTTCTGCCTGAGGTCCTGGACAGCTGACAGTCAAAGGGGACAATTGTAAGGGGATGGGCTGATGTTTTGACAGGACTCTGTTGGCATGCAAGCCTACAGCCAGACTAGGGAGGGGCATTTCTAAGGATCTACCATAATTTCTTGGTATCATAGACAGCCCAGAACAGTGTAAGGGTAAGATGGACACTAGGTTTAATTCAAGGGCTTTAATATCAAGAGTGTTTGCCTGATAACGCTTTCCCCCTTCCAACTCAAGTATGTGCACCACAAACGAAGAACTCGCAAATGCCCACACCCCGGTTCTATCAGCAGAATGGCTAGATCACCTGCACCCTTTCTCCCAAACATGAATTTAATCTTAAACTTCTTGCCAACCATTAGAGGGTCATCAAATTTCTAGAGTTTCTTTGTTTTAACAGTTTGAATGTTCATTGTCTTAATTTAATCAACGCAGCCCAAACTTCATCAAGAGTTTGGTGCTCCCAGGTCTTAATCCAAAGCACTGTCTGTGCCTGGGAATGGAATCTTGCCTTGTTCCAGGAAAATTGCTCCTCTTATCATAACCAGAAGGTCAACTTTTTTCTAGGGAGATCCTTCCCTCACAAATCCATGGCTCTTTGCACTTACTTGAGCCATGCTGGCCACTGTCCCTTGTTCGCATTGGACCACTTCACTTCTGGAATGGTAAATATCACTTTCCCCTCAACACCCTCTCATATGTACTCTATTGATCACCTTTCTCTATATTCTAAGCTCCTCGAAACTCTTTCTGTGTGTTTGCAGCTTATGCATGCATTTTTATTGTTATTTTTAAATTCTCATTAAAATTGTAAACCTTCTCCTTAATTCTGGTTTTTGCGTGGGTTTCTAAGGAGAATGACATCTGTCTAAATAGGTGCAGATCTACTACCTGGCCTCTTGCATTGCACGTCTATTAGCAGCTAATTCCCCCAATTAAAAAGGCAACAGACCAGACTAATTTGAGTAACCAGTGCAGAAGTCCCATTGGCTGTGTTGTTCTCTTGGCCTCCAGGCCTGCTTCACCAGCTTTCCATGCCTTCATTCTCCTCTCTTTCTCTTTTCTGTCTCCCTGCCAAGTTCACCCTTTTATCCCTCATGCTGTGCAAGCATTGTAAGGCGAAGTTCTCTATCCATTGAAAACACCAAAAATGGCTTTCAGTGAGGGTCATCTCTCTGACTCCAAATTGGGGATTACAGCTTCTTCAGACCACAGAGATCAGTTCCTCTGGAGAAAAAATGGCAACTTCAGCAGTTGGACTGTAAGGCATGGCATCCCTGCTGAGCTCCCACCCCTCCCCAAATTCTGTCCTCTCCTGCCTCCACCCCCAAATCTCCAGGAATTTCCCAATCAAGAGTTGGTAATCCTATTAATGTAAGTGACTTTGCATAGCTCTAAGAGTTGGCAATCCTACGTGGCAGTTGGCATTAAATGCTGCCCACCAAAATTACCCTAAATGGCTTCAAGTGTCTTCTGGTTCATTCTTCTCACTCTATAATCATGTTTATGATAAAAAATAGCAAATAGGAAAGGGACTGTTGTTAGTCCTTCCTGGTATTTATGCCAACTTTAAAAAATGCATCTAATAACCCAATCAGTCTCTCAGAGGGGAAATATTAATATCATTTGGCACTAATGATAAACATTTGTATAATTCCAATGTTCCAAGTGATCAGTTTGACACTGTGTTGCATTTGTAAGGCAATTAGCAATCATTATCACATCTACTGCCACAGAAGGATTATACAGTGGACTGTCTTCAGTGAATTTCATTTTGCAGTTAGGTAACAGAGCTGAGAAAAAAACAGCAGCCTATCTATGCTCAGAGCGTTGTTGGAAGCAGATTTTTTTCCAGACTTTTCAAATTTAGAATAAAGTGGGACAGCACTGAGATTAATAAAATTAGTCATGACATGGAGAAAATTAATAGAAGGGACTTTTCCCTTGCCCCAGAAAGTAGAATTGGAGGGAGGGAGCCCAAGTTAATAGGCAATAGATTCAGATCCTTCTTCGCCTTATGCATCATTTACTTATGGTATTCGCAGCCACAAGATGTACTGATGAATGCTAGTTTACATAGATTTGTGGGGGGGGGGTGGTTAGAAACATTTATGGAAAAGTCTATCAATGGCAGTTAATGAGCTGTAATACAATCAAATGTAAACTGCTGATGGGGTCAAGTTAGTCCCTCAGAAAAGTTATAATTATATACCGTTATATGTGCTTTCCATTCTCGGGACTTTTGGTGATGTTTCTGTACAATTGTTACAAAGTTGTCTCTTGAGTTAAGTTTATTTGTTGGTCCCTAATTTTTTTCTTCCTGAGTACAGTGCTCTTAGATGCATCTAATGAGCCAGTTAAAGGCCCAGCTGTTTCATCTGTGTGGTTACAAAGAGACTTGCTCTCTCCTAGCTCATTTCTTTCACTTTGTACCACCTTTCAGCCCAAGTGCGGAGGAAGAGGGGCTTCAAGGTGACTTAGGATACATGTGAACTATTTATGTCTTTATTTAAGACATTCATTAGCCACCTTTCCCTCTTGTAGAGCTCAAGGTGGCTTACAATACAAATAAACACAATAAAAACACTATTATAAAATGTATAAAAGTCACAATTTAAAACTCCAGTTTGAGTACCAATGACTATCCCAGTATAATTACTGTAGTACTGGGGACTGGGGACCAGGGCCAATAGCTGAGGGCAATAGCTGTCATGGACCAACAGCCTAGCTACAGGATTTTGCGCTTGCTTGCAGTATCTGAACACTCTTCAATGGTAGCTCTAAGTAGATTGAATTGCATTCTGGATGTAACTAAGGCATGGGACACTGACTGTCCCAGGAACAGATGCAATTGATGCACCAGCTAGTGCTTCATGAATGCACTCAGAGCCACAGCATCTACCTTGTTTTTAAGGGGCCTGCTGTATCAACCAGAACTCCCAAGCTGCTTTTTAAAGGGAGTATAACCCCATCCAAGATAGGGGAGATCTGAAGTCTCTGGTCTGCCTTTGTACTAACCCAAGGAATCTGGATCTGAAGAATTGTGTCAGTAGTAGTGGGAGAACGAAGCAACCATGTCTTATTTGGTAGCACTTTTTTTACACATATAATAGGGATGTACTATAACTAAATGGTTCAGAAAGATTTTTTTTGGTAAAGGAACAGTGAATATAGACTATACAGATGAGTACTGTATGTTGCTGTAAGTATAGCTCTGTGTTCAGATTTCTGCTGGATGTTCCATTGAATACCACTGATCATGGTATCCTTGTGGACCTCCTTTCCAGACTGGGACTGGGAAACACCATTTTGTGGAGGTTCTGCTCTTACTTCAGAGGTGCTGAAGGACAGCTGGAGGACAGAAGGGAGTTCTGGAGGACAGCAGCCCAGTCCCTTGGTCCTTGGTCTGCAAGGCCCATCTTGTTCCCGATGCTTTTTAACATCTACATGAAACTACTGGGTAAAGTCATCCAGAGATTTGGCCTGGGTTGTCACCAAAATATATGGTTAACACTCAGTTCTTTCTCATGCTGCTGGCTGATTCCAAGGAGACTGTATTAGTGCCTGAAGGCAGTTTTGGAATGGGTGTAGGCTAATAAACTGAAGCTTCTGAAAAGATGGAAGTGCTATTGATGAGCGTATGGCCAGACCCATTAAGGTGTCACCCATTCTGAATGAGGTTGCAGTCCCCTGGAAGGAAGAGGTTCATACAATGAGGGTGCTCTTGGACACAGACCTACTGCTTGATGAGCAGGTGACTGCCTTTTTCCAGTTTTGAGTGGTTAGAATGATGTGGGTCTTTCCTTGGTAGGAAAGATCTGGCCAGTGTCATGAATGACCTGGTGACATCTAGAGTAGATTGCTGCAATGCAGTTTATGTGGGGCTGCCCTTAAGAAATGTTTGGAAACTTCACTTGGTACAAAATGTTACTGTAAGGATTTTGACTGGAGTGTGTTGTAGAAACCATATCACTCCAGTCTTGGCTCACCTACACTGGCCTTCAGTTTGTTTCTGGGCATAGTTCAAAGTACTGGTCCTGTGTCTTCAAAGTCCCATGTGGTTAGGGACCAGCATGCCTGAAAATCAACCTAATCCCTTATCAATGTGATCTACCATTACAAGGCTGTTTTAATGTCTGAAAATTTTCTTCCTTTCTTCCTTTCTTCCTTCCTTCCTTCCTCCCTCCCTCCCCTACAGGTCTATCAATCCCAACATGAATAAAAAGAAGAATTCAAGCCAGAGAGGACAGGCTTTACCTTTTTAGAAGAGATGTCTTATCACAAGCTGTCCAAACTCACATAATCTGAAGAAGCCATTTAGCTAAGAATGAATATTTGCTGGTCTAGAATCCATTAAAAATGTAGTAACCAAAATATCAAGGGACTACTCGTTTTGCTGGCACATCAGCAGTTTGATCCATTTCTCTCTAGTCTCCGTATACCACAGAAATTCAAACAGAACATGTGTCACAGTTTCTATGATCCCTAGACCACAACCACAATATCTATTTGAAAATGGTATACCTCACATACAGCATTCAGAGATCGCAAACAGTAGTGTATTTAATCTTCTGAGCATAATTGCTTGCCTGTATCTTGGAACTGTAAGGTTAAACAAGTATTTGGGGACTGTAAAGAGCAGGGGGATTCTCAAATGCTCCTAGTCTAGCAGATGTTACTATTGATATCAGCCTTCATAATCAGCTGCTTGATAGCCTTACAGGCTGGGTGCCAACTGTTACAATAATCTTTTGATGCCCTTCTTCATGTGCCTCCACCTTCTGAGATTAGTTGGGTGCCATCCTGGGAGAGAGAGTGTTCTCAATCATGGCATTAAAACTCTGAAACTCTCTCCCTAACAAGACTCATCTGTCCCTTGCTGTTTCTATCTTCCAAAGACTGTTTTTTCCATGTTCCCTCAGTGATCCTTCCTTCTTGCCCAACGTTTTACTTCTTATTTTTATGTTTTTGTATGTCTATGTAGCTCTAGTTTAGTACTTTCAGTCATGTGTTTTTGTTGGTTTTACTGATTTATAGATATATTTTATTAGATCAATGCTCAAAGGCAGAGTAGTAGTAGTAGAAGAAGAGTTTGGATTTATATACCACCTTTCCTGTAAGGAGACTCAAGGTGGCTTACAAACTCGTTTCCCTTCCTCTCCCCACAACAGACACTTTGTGAGGTAGGTGGGGCTGGGCTCTTGATGAATGTTGCTCCACTCCAGGTTCAAGCATGTACTTTTTTTGAGTCTCTGAAATTTTTTAACAAACTGGCACATTAAAATAAAAAATAAAGGGGAAAAAGAGGAGGAGGAAGAAGAATTTGGATTTATACCCCAAATTTCTCTTCTGTAAAGAATTGCAAAGTGGCTTACAAACTCCCTTCCTTTCCTCTCCCCACAACAGACAGCTTGTGACGTACCATAGATGGGGCTGAGTGATTTCCAAAGAACTGTGACTAGTCCAAAGTCATCCAGTAGACTTCATGTGTAGGAGAGAAGAAAAATTCAGTTCACCTGATAAGTGTCTGCGTCTCATGTGGAATGGGGAATGAAACCCAGTTCTCCAGATTAGATTCTTCTGCTCTTAACCACTACTGTACCACCTTGCCTCTCATTAGCTAAATCTAACTCTATTCAGTGTAACCCCTTGAAACAGCATGATTGTCTCAGTGTTTAATTCTCAGCTCTTGCTCAATAAAGGCAGAAGAACAAGAAGATCCTGAACCAAATTGTTTTCTTACATTTCTCCTGTTACACTTCTAAAGTATAAAAATAGAGTAAGAGGAGCTATAACCTTAGTAATTATGCCTTGACGGTAATACATCCACTGCAAGTGGCAATGTCTTTTGCCTGGGCGGAATGGCATACCAATCGCAGCTGCTCTCCATGGGAAAATGTACGACATGTCAGGGATGGCTAATGACTTACCGAACTGTTAAATATAACTCTTTCTCTTTGTCCTCAAAAGCTATAATCCATGTGGAAGAGTTATAGAAATGAGATTCATCTGCAAGCATTTCTTATAAATAGCTCCTGTATAACATCCACCTTGCCGGAGCGCACCAATTCCCCAGGCTTCCACAGGCTGCTTACTGAATGGGTGAGTTGTATATGGCTTTCTGAGGCAATTTCTATGATTGCTAGCCTGTAACATAATCATATACCAGAACCATTGCGGCCTGAGACAATTTCCCATCCATTACCTCTGCATTTTGACAATCTTACATCAGACGGAGTTCAGGAAATACACAAGATGCATGGGGCAGTGAAGAAGGATAGACCTAATTGACTCATTTTCATCTGTGACACCAAACATTTAGTTATATGTAGTCTAAGCAGGGGGAGGGGGAGGCTAGCAAAAAATATAAATGATCTGTGCTTTGGCTGCACCTTGTTTTATTTTTTACCATCACACATGTCAAAGAAGCGCTCTTGTCATTTGCAATGAGATTTTCTGCTGAAAACTATTCTGTGCCTTGTTTGAAATTATCCATGTATTAAATAGTCATTCTTTTCCAAGAGGGAAAACAGTTGTAAAGCAAAAGCAAAAAGTTTGTGTCCTTGGTCTGGAACCCAATAAATACCCTATTAAAACACTTTTAAAACCATCTACGTCAGTGGGCACCTTGCAGCTTTGTTGTATGTGTATTATATGCTGTCAAGTCATTTTTAACTTTTAACAGGGGTCAGCAGTGGCATAGTGGCTAAGAGCAGTGGTTAAGAGCAGGTGCACTCTGATCTGGAGGAACCAGGTTTGATTCCCAGCTCTGCCACTTGAGTTCTGGAGGCTTATCTGGGGAATTCAGATTAGCCTGTGCACTCCAACACACGCCAGCTGGGTGACCTTGGGCTAGTCACAGTTCTTCTGAGCTCTCTCAGCACCACCCACCTCAGGGTGTTTGTTGTGAGGGGGGAAGGGCAAGAAGATTGTAAGCCCCTTTGAGTCTCCTACAGGAGAAAAGGGGGGATATAAATCCAAACTCCTCCTCCTCCTCCTCCTCCTCCTCCTCCTCCTCCTCCTCCTCCTCCTCCTCCTCCTCCTCCTTCTTCTTCTTCTTCTTGTAGTCTGAATTAGCCACTTCCAAAATGTCCTGTCATTAAGAACTTTGCTCAGGTCTGGTGTACGGAAGGTTGAGACTTCCTTTATTAAAGCCAGTCTGTCTCATGGTGGGCCTTCCTCTTTGTAGTACACTTTGATAAAAAGCAGCAACCAAATAACCGGGGGCAGCCATTGCTGCCGGGGTGAGCCAAGGAGCAAAAATAAGTTGCAAGCATGGCTTGGCGGCATGCTGCAGAATTGGGGTGCATTGATTGGCTCCCGGCCGTTAAAGGCGGGAGGAGCCTGGGGTATATAAGGAACGCCTCACCCAGATCTCGCCCTTCCCGGTGGCGAGACTCAGAAGGCGTGGCCCACCCACCCTCCCTATATTTTAGGGGGTTGGGGTTGTGGTTACTACTGTCGCAGCCCTGGCGGGTTTGGCAATGGGAGTCACACATCTGGGGAGAAAACGAGCCTTCCGGCAGGTTCTCCCAGGCTTGTTGCCCATAATGGAAGGGCGAGGGGTGGAAGGCGGAACAGGCTGGCAGGCCCGGCAAGCGGAGCCGCTACTTAACACCCAAGGGAGTGGGGTTGGAGTCGGGCCGATAGGCGGCCATGGAAGCTTAGCCCGTGCCCAACACCCCAGCAGAAAAGCCTTGCGGAGGAGAGGAGGGCAGGCCGATAGGCTGACCATGGAGCAGCTGGTGCCCGTCTCCTCAGCAAAGGCGGGAAGGGTGGAAGCCGGAGTGATATCTCTGGGGCTTCCCTTCCCGACAGTTCCCAATGGAGATTGGGATACTTGATGTGCGACCCGTTTGCCGCTCAGCTTCCTTTTGTATATAGTTGAAGTTTTGATCATGTTATTGATAAATATATATTAATAAATTGGGCTGCGGCCCAATCCTTTTCCAGCCTGTCATTGTTGTGTCTTTATTTGAGCGAAGAAAGGTCTCACCACCTGCAGCAAAGAAGTACTCTCAGTTTTCTGCTCAGAATCCATTGTTGGTTCATTTCATGCTTCTTAGGGAGAATGGGCACTAAACCACAAAGCTCAAGCTACAATACATTTCTTAACCTTTCACATTATTTTGTTGTTGGTGTGGACTAGAATCCTAAAACTATTGCCTGGTGTGATCTCAGAGAACCAGTACGTAGAGTGGTTAGAGTTCTGGACTAGGATCTGGGAGATCCATATTTAAATCCCCACTTCACCAAGGAAGTTTGGGTCAGCCACAAACAAACAGGCAGGCAAACAGGTTGTTGTAAGAATGAAATGGGGAGAGGAGAATGATATAAACTGCTTTGGGCTCTGATTGGGGAGAAAAGCTGAGTATAAATGAAGTAAGTAAGTAAGTAAATACATGCATACATGCATACATGCATACATACATACATGTTTGTTCCTGCCCTCACCTGGATGGCCCAGCATAGCCTGATTTCATCAGATCTCAGAAGCTAAGCAGGTTTGGTTCTGGTTAGTATGTGGATGAGAAATCAGTAAGGAAGTCTACATTGCTACACAAAGACAGGTAATGGGAAACTACCTCTGAAAGTCTCTCACTTTGAAAACCCTACAGGGTCACCTAAGTCAGCTGTGTCTTGGTGGCACTTTCCAGCACTACTATGTTTGTATTACTCACTGTTATTCATGCGGGAGAGAAGTGGGAATGTCTAAGCAGCAGAATGGATAGAAGGTAGCATGCTACTGCCTGGTCTTGTCACATCTCAGAAGCAAAGTAGGATTCGTACTTGGAGTCCACTAAGGAATATTGCAGAAAAAGAATCCCTCTCCTCTACTTCAGAACAAATGGACTCACATTCTAGCTGTATCTGAAGTGAGTTAAGGCTCACAAAAGCTCATACCCTGCTGGAAATTTTGTTAGTCTTTATGGTGCTACTGGGCTCTCGCTCTTTTCTACTGCTACAGACACACTAACACAGTTACCTATTGTGATCTGTTTATAGAGGAAGGCAACAGCAAACCGCCTCTCCTCATTTGTCTTGAAAGGCCTTTGTTGGGGCTGCCCTAAGTCGGCTGAGACTTGATAGCACTTTACACACAAGCAGCTGACTGATAAATACTCGGGATAAGCATTTGTGCCAAATCAGAACTAAGCAGTGCTTTTTTGCCCTTTTGTACAGTTTTCACTGCATATGGGAGAGAGCCTGCATCGGCATTGATCATGCCGATGCAGGCTCTGGGGCCATTTGCACAATTGGCCCCATGGGATGCGCAGCTATTGGAGCAGGCTCCGCACAGCTGCGTATTCCCCTCCCCAGCCTCAAACACTGCCTTACCTCCTGCTGGCAGCCGTCGCACTGCTGTTGCTCTGAGGAGGCCAGGGGACATGCCCCCATGGCCAGAGCGATGGTTGCAGCTACGGAGGACAAGGGATGTGTCTCCTGGCCTCCTCGGAGTGACAGCAGAGTGACAGCTGCCAGCAGGAGGTAAGGAGGCCTTTGGGGCCAGGGAGGGGAGGGAAATACGCTGGCTTCCACCTCTGCCGTTCACATGGCAGCAGATGGAAGCCAGTGTTTGCAGGAAGACTTGCTCCCCAAGCAAGTTTTGAAAACACCGTTTTGGCGGGCACAGAGCGCTGCTGCAGCGATTTGGCAGTGGCGCCTGTGCGAAGTGTCCCTGCCAAAACAGTGTTTTACTGGGCTGAAGCCGTTGCTTTCAGCCCATGCAGAAACCGCCTTGAGGAAGAAAGTTTCCTGCAGTTGCTTTATGACTGTAGGGAAAGCAAACCCTTATTATAAGATGTATTGTGTAGATTGAGTTGCAGCTGAGGCCCTGTATGAGTCCTGGTGACAAAAACAGCAACATCCCAGGACAAACTTGTGAGTTATTGGTCCTTTCTGCACAAATCATTCAAAATGTTTTGAGGTAGGAAATAAAATGTTTCCTCCATGGACTTCCACATTGTTTTTACCCCAAAATGTGTATTTCCAGCCTCAAAACATCTAAATGAATCCCCTTTTAAAATAATTATCTGGCTGAAATGTTTTGAAAGCATCCTCAGTTGCTGTGCAATCTATAGACTATGTATCCCACGCTTCTCTGCTTCCTTAAAATTCCTCCTTGACACCATTTTCTGAGCTCACTCAGTTCCCCTTCACTTGTTTATTTGCAGCATTTTTAATTTGTTCTTTTATTTTTGGGAGGCCAATCTTCAAAGCATCAAGTATGCAAGTAGCATTAGTTCAACACAGAAAGAAAGAAAGAAAGAAAGAAAGAAAGAAAGAAAGAAAGAAAGAAAGAAAGAAAGAAAGAAAGAAAGAAAGACTAACCACTGATCCCAGCATATGTTAGTCAATTGGTATTCCTGGCTCCCATTATATTCAATGGACCTTCATGCTTTCACTGTTTACAATAGGCATTCTTGTCACTCATTTTTATACATCCCCATAATGGCCCCCCCCCCCCCCCCCGGAAGGAATGAGGATAAGTCTGCAAAGGAAGCTATTTTTATTATGTAAAAATAAACATATAGATAACAACACAGAACTATGGCAAATGCAGAGTTGCCATATTTTCATGAAAAGATGAGATTTATTTTATTGACAGTCACTTTAAGTGTAGGAAAATGTAGACAGGATTTTTGTCTTTTTGAAATTCCAGAGTTGGCCAGAGCAGTCCTGCCAAGTTGCTGCT
Organism: Sphaerodactylus townsendi; assembly: GCF_021028975.2. Classification (NCBI taxonomy): domain Eukaryota; kingdom Metazoa; phylum Chordata; class Lepidosauria; order Squamata; family Sphaerodactylidae; genus Sphaerodactylus; species Sphaerodactylus townsendi. The sequence goes on along the minus strand of NC_059437.1, from coordinate 20,695,894 downwards.
TGACTGCCATTTTAGGAATCAGTGGAGAGGAATCTACTTTTGGGGGTCTGTAAAATTATCTCTTGGTCCCATTCACTTAAAATATGGGGAGTCTTTTGATCAAATTGTTCTTTGCAAATTTGGTGCCATTATATCAATAGGCAGAGTCACAACAAAACCTGCTACACAAAGGCTCTTGGCAAGAAAAAGTAGCATGTGTGAATATAATATAATTAGTGAGTCAATTGCATAACAACAATGTAAATAGCCACAAGAAAACGAAACCTCATAGCATAATAAACAGAACAGCACAATATATGACATAAAAAAACAAGTGTCCTGAGCCATGATGGGGAATTCAGTTCTTGCAATGAAGTCTGCCTTTGCCTTGAGGGGCCACCGTCCTTCCACTTCTACTTAACACAAGATGGCAAATTATGGTGTCTGGTACTCTGAGAACTTAGCAATGGTCCCTGCTGAGGCTCTCAAACTTTGGTTGCTGCTAAATAATACCATCCCATGATGCCAGCGTTGTTCATGATTCTTTGAAGTGACAAGATTTCCAAATATGCTGTAGCAATAAGGCAATGTTGTGTTCCTTTTCCCCTTGTTTCTTTCTTCCCATTCTGCTTCTAGAATAGCCATTATGAAGTAAGAAAAAAATGAATATGGGGTTATTTTATTCTTTTGAAGTCTATCAAAACTTGGAGATGGAAATTCTAAAAAGAAAACCAGTCCTCTCTCATCGCCTTTGACAGATGCTATGTCTTTGTGAGGAGAGATATGTTAGTAAACCCATTTAAAATAATGAGCTTCATAGCCCATTCCCCCTCCCCCTCCCCCCTTTCTATTCTCTTGGTTCGTCCAATATCAAATCAAAAATGCCCTTTGAAGTTAAAGTAACCATTTGCTTCACTTTGAGTTTTTTAACCTTTAACGGCTTTTTAATTCAGCTGTTTAATATCTGATTGCTAACACTGATAATTGGTTCTTTTTTTAAAAAAAGAAAAAGAAATAACCGAGTTAGATCTTTTGAAGGGCCTCTGACATGGCAATAGTTTCTTCAAAAGACTGCAATGTGCTGAAAGCACCACTTTTTTTCTTTTTTACTAAAAAGGGTGGGGGAGATCTAGAACCACACAGTGGCCTGTTGATCAAGCTGTGCCTTTCTAAGAGATTTGATATTGAAGTCTTAAAATGGCTTCTAAGGCTCCTCCAGTGACAGATGTCAAGCAGATAAAGTTGTAACCAGTGGCAGGCACTTTGGCTAGAATATAGAATGAGTGTGCAAGAAGAGGACTGGTAGAAAGAAGGGAGGGCATGCACGTAGGTGTGTGTGTAAGAAAAAGACACTTCTGTTGATGTCCATCTCAAGTCTACCTTTTTGGTGAACAAAGGACCCTTTGCTATGGATAAGAAACTCAGTGTTGATGAAATGCTATCAATGGGGACTATGAAGTGTTTGCAAACACAAAGTAGTATTGGTTGAATTGCAAAGTCTGTCTTGAAATCCTTTTATTTCTTGAACAGAAGAATCAAATCCAGGAGATGCTTCTCAAGTCAAATCCAGGAGATTCTACTCAAAAGCATCCCCGCCACCATCTGCTTCAGAGAGTCCAGTCAGTTGCTTGTGCTAACCTGTTCCATCTCAAAAGAAGAAATGCCTCCTTCACTGCAGTTCCTGAATCTCTGAGGGACTTAAAAAGGCAAGCTCTTATACAAGCTTCCAAGTTCAAATGCCAAATGAAGGTTTGCGCATACACACAAAAGAGATACAGTCCATGTTGACACTTTAGATATCGGAACTGGTCACCATTCTAATAGTTAACTGGTATCTAGAGGTTTGCCATACAAATTCAGGAAATGAAGTGTATTGGGAATAAAGTCAATGGCGGATTTCATCTTAATGCTGGAAGTTGAACTGTCTCATTACGATCCATCACTCAGGACTTGAAAAACTGAGACTTAAGCAAATGATGTCAGAACCATCTTTGAATGTGTGATGCTCCACACAAAGGATGTTCAAAAATCTTTTTTGCTTAGAGCAGCCTCCCCAAAGACTCATTAAGTCAAATGAAGGAGGGCCTCACCTCATAAGAAGGCAAAGGCAAAACCCAAAAGAGATAGTGTAGTGATTAGAAACTGTCAGAAAGTAAATACACCCTGAGCAGACCTAGGAAGGAGGCATATAAACTGCCTAAATAAATAAATATCTTCTAGAATCAAAAAGAACACAAATCTTATTACACATGGCTAATACTTTAAAAAAGATATTTGAAACTGGCAGTCCTTTTTCTGTTTATATCTAGGTCTACTCTCTTGTGACATATTAAACTTCTTAAACTGCTGCACTTTTTGGCTTATGCTAAACCTAGCACATGACTTGACCCAATAGGGTTCTTTGTTTCCTACTGTTGTTCTCTGAGTACAGTTGTCAAATAACTGGCCAGGCAGGGGGCAGGCATGGGGAACCCTGCCCTTTTATAGAGGTTTGCTATGCAGAAAAGGGAAGTTGAAGCTTGTCCTGTCCTGGAGCTAAACAAAATCACCTGATATTGCGGCATATCAATCTGATATTAAAGGGTCAGCTAAAGGGACCAGTTTAACAGCTTGCCTTCTTATCCCTATTATTTATTTTTGGAATTTAGCTTGGGTAGGAATGTAGTTAAGATAGGGTAGGTGGCTACCCAAACTAGCAAAATGGGTATTTCATTAGTTTTCCCCCCACCCCCACACAAAGGTGTTTTAATTTACATCTTTTAACAAAGGTGTTTTAATTTACATCTTTTAACGATTTACATCTTTTAACGATTTAATAATTTACATCTTTTAACGATACAGGTCTATCAAAACTAGGACAAAGAGGCTTAGAGACAGCTTCTACTCTAGAGCTGTGGCTGTGCTAAACTCTGCGGCTTCGTGTTGATGTGTTTGGGGCTGTGTAGGGATGGGTGGAGGAAGGGAAAAGTGAGGATGGGGTATGAGTCTGAAATTGTGTGCATCGAAGAATGCTGCTGTAAATTTCATTGTGCGGGCACAATGACAATAAAAATGCTTATGCTTATGCTTAAAACAATTAGATTTTTTTTAACAGAAAGGCAATTTTTTGTGGGGTTTGTTCTGTTATAACATTGTGAGTAGTGCTGATGGCCTGATAACATATGGTTTTTGTTCATTTGTCAAGATGAGAATAAAGAGGCCTCAGTAAGGAAATATATCGGAGATTTATTGTCTGTGTAGAGAACAATCCAGTGGAGACCAGAGCTAATGATCTCAAGGTGTACAAAGAATTAAAGTTTAAGCAATGATAGAAAGTTTGACATCACAGTACAGTCAGGTACATTTGCATATGACCAATATGTATTAATCAAGATGAACAGAACCAGTTAAAAAAGGACCTCACTGCAGGCTTTGCCTTCTCCCCTTGGGATGTGGCATGCTCTGTAACTCAGCTGACTGGACAGTAAATAACCTTTTACATAGAAGTCAGCTGAACCCACTGTAATGAATACAAGGAAAGTAAAACAAGGCTACAGGACTGCAAAGACAAATCCCCATTTCTTCTACAAGGAATTGTCCCTAGAAACAATGTAAGCATCTTACAGGTCACAGGAATGCTGACATTCAGTTGAGAGTTGAAGGTTAACTCAAACAGTTGAGAAGTCAATCCATTTATTACCCATGTCAATCACTTCTGCAAATTTTAATTTGATTTCTTCCACCTCACTCCATCAGTGCTTTCCAAAAGAGTAATGATCCATCCAAGATGCCCCTGGTTTGCTTCTGCAAGACTGTCATCAGTGTGGTTCTTAAAAAAAATCCCCTTTGTGAGTTTGAAGGGAGATAAGCCATGACTCTGTATTTAGCTACAGTATTTATTATTATGCCAAACATAAAATAATCCATTTTACAGCCTTAAATGACTCATTTTTCAGACAGCTATAAGATGCATGAAGACAACAACTTGGTTACAGGGAAATCACTGATTTCTTTACACAACAGACACTTGTGGATTTGTCCCATGCTTCTTGCAGGTAAGCATTATCCTAAGCAGCCACTATAGTTCAGGTCCTGTATGCAACCTGGTGGGATTTATAAACACACCATGTGTCATTTATATGTGCAATACAGATGTAATACTGAATTAATGCTACAAAATTATGCTTTGTAAATTGGTTTTGAGAAAATGGAAAGTAGCATGGATGTAAAGATTTGTAGAGTTGACGAGTGCAGGGATGAAAGCAAAATCAAAACAGGGATTTTCAGGTCAAAACAAAAGGGATGAGAAATTCAAAACTAGCTTTAGAAATCAACCAAAATGAAAGGTCTAGGTTGCTTTCTGTCCTAGCTTGCACAAGTATTATATGGCTTTAGGAACAGGTTTTATAGGGATGATGAATTGTGTACATTTTTAAAACCTCAAAATAATCTTTTCCTCACTAAATTCTCTCATTTTGAGTACTTCTTAGAGGCAGGCACAAAGGTAAAAAAATAAAAAAAAACCCAAAACCCTTTTGTGCAAAAATGACTTCGTTCAACAAAAGAAGTTTTATTTTCTTTTGTGTGTATGTCTGTGTATGTACAATGACAACCTTTTAATGCCTCCTTCTATCCTCAGCCAAATAGTAACATAAGCTGGTTTAAAGTATAGTTGTCGGTCGCTCCAGCACACTGTATCTCTTTGCTCTGAACCCCTGCTGTTGGAGTTATTTGCACTCAGATCAAATTGTGATCCTGGGGGAAAAAATTGAAGACATTTATGTTGGGGGAAAAAGAAAAGAACACATGAAATATTTATAGGATTATTGTTACAACAAGGGAAAAGAAGGTATCAATATGATTATGCTACATAAATCAGATAAAAACCTGGCAAATCTGGTTTTGGAAGGAAAAAGGGAAACAAAAAAAGTTTTAACTATATAGATATAGTTAAATAATATTCCATTCTGTTCCAAACAGAACAATAATGTTCCGTTCTGTTCTTTTGTTCGCCTTCTACACAAGAGATGTCTTCTCTCTTGCTGTAATATTTTCTGTATAAGGAGTATTTTGACAGAGTCTGCCTCATTTCAAAGTCTCCACTTGGGACTGGTACATTTTGAATGCCTCTGATTACCTCAAGGAACAATCTCCAAGCTTATGAGATTCTAAAGTGGTTTTCTTCTTCATGCCATGTATTTATTTTCAGAACCTTTGACCCCATTACTATTCAATAGTGACTTGCACTTCAGTTTTTCAATAATAACATTCCATCTGCTGAGCCCTCCCCCTGTAAATGAAAGAACAATAAAAAATAAAATGTCCTGGTTTATGGACAATAGCTGTAGCTTACTCTGCATTACTGCAGAAGTAAAATGGTTATCTTTTTCTTATACATCAGTAATTTGGGCAATATTGTTGCCCAATAGCCATGCATTATAGATTTGTCTACCATATACTTTGAAACTAGTACAGAATGATATTCAAGAGTCTTCTTTTTGGGATCATACTTTGCAATTCTGCATTGTCCTCAGCCCTCTTCAAAACAGGGGTGGTTTATGAGTGAGCTTGGAGCCTGAAATAAATTCAGCAGTACATGAACAGAAATGTAAACCCAGCACAGTTCTGCTTGCAATAGTGCTGGACATACCTGCAACACCTGTTTATCCCACTAATTACTTGTACACTATCCTGCACAAGCAGAAATGAGCATTGGGTACAATAAGTCTGACATAGGGTAAGCTGCCAATAAGCTTTTTAAAGTATGCTTCCCTTCCCAAGTTGCATACAGAAATCTTCCAGAAGACCCAACCCACTGATTCCATTACACACAGAAGACAAAGTAATCCTTGGAAGGGTGGGTATTTCCCTATGATAAACTAACATAGCACGATCCCATATAAATACATCAGACTGCCTTGAAATGAATAACATCATTGGAGTGTCAAAGTCGACATTGTCTACTCTGGCAGTGGCTCTGCATGGTCTCACGGCTCTTTCACATCACTTTCTACTTGATCCATTTAACAAAGATATCAGGGACTGAATCTGGGACCTTCTGCACATAAAGCATGTAAAGCCCTTCCGCCTTTCCAGTGGTCATTGGACATTTTTTGCTGAGACTGACAAAATCAGATTTGTGTTATTGTTACCTTTGTTGCCCTTGCACTTAGTCATTAGAAAACAAGAAGAGTCTTGCAGGATCAGAGCCCTGATCCATCTAGTTCAGCATCCTGGCTCACACAGCAGCCAACCAGTTCCTCTGAAAGTCTAACAACAGGGCATAGAGGCTACGGCCATTCCTTGATGTTGCCTCCTGGCACTAGTAGTCAGAGGTTTGCTGCCCCTGAATGGGGAGGTTCCCTTTTGTCACCATGGCTTGTAGCCACTGATAGACCTATCCTCAATTTATGTTATCTTCTGGCAACAAATTCCATATTTTAATCACTCACTATTTATTATTATTTTCTTTTATCTATCCTGAAACTACAGTCCATCAGTTTCTTTGGATGCCCTTAAGGTCTAGTATTTTGAGAAAGGGAGCAAAAGTTCTCTTTGGCCTTTTCTGCATGGGCCAATTAAACTGGGATAACACTGGTAAAAAACCCAGGTGTGTGTTTGTGGGGGGGGGGGGGACTTTGCACAGATCCCACTCCTAACGCGGATCTGCTCTGTGTCCCCCCCCCCCCCGGGTTATTCAAGAATCGTGATTTCTGCTACTCTTTGGTTTTAATGCACATTGCAGCCACAGTTGATCCAACAGACATGGCTGTGAGGCACATTATGTGGCTGCAGTTTCCCCCTCTTCGGCTCCCATCTGCATAGCCACGCAGGCAGTGCTGGCTCCTGTAAGGCTCTGGGGGAGCCTGTGTGCCTGCCTGCACAGCTGCACATCAAGAAGGTAAGTTTCCAAAAAAAGTACTTCCATGCAAAGGCGTGTACCCTGGCCACAGGAAAGCTACAGCCAGCCAACCATGTGAACGGCATGGGGCTATATCGGGTTCATTTATCCCGACTGCAACCCACTCAGAATTTGCTGTTCTTAAAAAGCCTTTGTCAACTCTTTCCACCACAGGCATAATGTTACAGACCTCAGTCATGTTCCCCTTAGTTGTCTTCTTTCTAAACTTAAAAACCCCAGACAATTCAGCTTTTCCTCATAGGGAAGGGACTTCCACATTTATCTCCACGCTGTTAGGAGTGGCGTAGGAGGTTAAGAGCTCGTGTATCTAGATGAGGAACCAGGTTTGATTCTCCGCTCTGCCGCCTGAGCTGTGGAGGCTTGCTATTTTGGTTGCTATTTTGGGGTTTAGACTTCTACATTTTTAACTGGTGGGTTTAATTATAAACAGTGTAAACATTAATAAATGTTAATGATTCTTTGACTCTTTTATTTAAAAGAAAACAATGAAGGCATAACAAGAAAGTAAAATACATGAAAATGTGTCAGCACAGATGTTCATAATTAAAACAAAGTTCACTTTAAAAAAGCATGACTAGTAACTTTGGGAATCCATTGCAAATCCATTGCAAAACCAGTCCTTATGGAATGTAGTATGTGATTCAATATCCAATGGGACATTACTCTAATGAATAGCCTTAAATTGGTATAACAGATGACCTAGAAGGCCATGCCAGTGCAAAACACAGCTGTTGCTAAATACTGGGCTAGATTGGGGACAATTACTTTTCTTTACTGATGCGAAAGGAGGAAGCATAGACCTTCTGACTGTAATGAGATTGGAAGGGGGCCATGACACCAGGTTAACATCCTTGCTCTTATGAAAAGTGCCACCGGTCTTTTAATGACAGCTGGTCGAGATCTTGGCTATACATTTCATCGAAAAGGTGGCACTTTGCCGAAAAAACACTTCCTGATGCCAAGCTGGTGAATCGACTCAAATACTGATTCCAAGGGAAAAAATGACATCTAATGAATCAACAGTGCCACTTCCTCCAACACCTGGGTTTCCCCTGGAGGTCTTCCATCCAAGCGCTGACCTGACCCAGTCTTGCTTGGCTTATGAGATCTGACAAGGTAGCAACTCAAGGTAGCAATGCCTGTTGGTCATGCCAACAAATTCCATTTGGGTTTGAATTTTAATGAGGAAGTAGACTTTTGCCTGTAAATCACATTCTTAGTGATAAGTGAATAAATATACAGTCAGCTTCTTTTTATTTTAAAAAAATATTTCTTTAAATCCTTTTTTGTTCCTCTTGTAAACAGTGCGGGAAGAGAGAACCTGTGAGTCAGATGTGCCCCTGAAATAATTGTTTCCAGTAGCTTTCAATTAAACTATGGTACAATGTTTGCCCATCGTTTTGCTGATAAGGAATGGAAAAATGTGCTTTAGAATTGCAAGTAACTGCCCACATTTAAACATTTCAACTTTAGATGGTATATGTCACATCCCTATGATGCTTGAGTACATGTGCTCCCTGTAGAAGTAGTCTGATTGATTCTTGGGCTCTGGGAAGGAGTCTAGAATAGTGACTCAGCATTGCTACTATCCCCCACCACCACCCTAACCACCAGGATCTAGCATGGGATGGACCTCACTCCATGCAAGGTAGTTGGAACTCATTGCCTGAAGCTGGCTGCTTGTGCCTTGAATGGAGCAAGCAGAAGCTGTTGAGCCAACTGCCCACACCCTGGGTAGACATGAGTACAAGTAGTTGTTGCTGTGAATGGGCAGTCCAAGTTCTGGATGGCACAGTTCAGAGTGGAAGAGACAGACACCCCCCCCCCCATTTTTCTTCTCCTGCTATCACAGGGTTTAAGCCATGGGCTGTCAGTATGGTATTTTATTTATTTATTTATTTATTTCTTAAATTTATATACCGCCCGATCCCCGAAGGGCTCCGGGCGGTGAACAACATTATTTGAACATCAACAGGAGCGGTCATACAAATATAAATACATAAGCTCCATCCCATAAAATAGCTTAAAACTCATAAAAACAGCGAATAACCATAATACATAATAACAACAAGCGGCGTCCAACCCCAGTTTAAAACCTTCCCCCATGAGGGGGGGGCGGTGGGGCCCCTCAATATGAGGGGACCCTGATGTAACTGTCCCAGGCACAGAGCAGTGAGGGGGCACCGTTCAGCAGCTGGACACTCCAAAGGCCCGGTGGTATAGTGATTAAGAGTGGTGGACTCTAATCTGGAGAACTGGGTTTGATTCCCCACTCCTCCACATGAGCAGCGGACTCTTATTTGGTGAACCAGATTTGTTTCCCCACTCCTCCACATGCCACTTGCTGGATAACCTTGGGCTACTCACAGTTCTTTCAGAACTCTCTCAGTGCCTCCACCTACTTCACAAGTTGTCTGTTGTGGGAAGAGGAAGGGAAAGGAGTTTGTAAGGGAGGGTATGAATCCAAACTCTTCTCCTCTTCTTCTTCAGTCAGCCTCCTCCTACTGGCTTGGGATCCAGAGCACCTGCCCCTTTTGGTCAATGTCTAATACTACCTCTGAATCCAAGAAGTTGGTTTTTATAGTCTGCTTCCCCCTACCCCCAATAGGAGTCTCAAAGCAGCTTACAATAGCCTTCCCTTCCTCCTCCCCACCACAGACCCTTTGTAAGGAATGTGTGGCTGAAAGAGTTCCAAGAGAACTGTTACTAGCTCAAGGTTACACAGCAGGCTTTGTGAGAGGGAATAGGGAAACAAACTTTGTTTACCAGATTGGAGTTCCCTGTGTGGAGGAGCAGGGGATCAAACTCAGTTCTCCAGATTAGAGTCTTAACCATGACACCATGCTGCCTGTTAGACAGCACCAGATTTACAGTAAAGATGAACAAATGATCTCCATTACATTCAAAATGAATTGTTCATATCCTTGTCAATAGTTTTGGTTCTCTGCTTCCTGCAATTGGTTTTGTTGATTTGTTTGTACATGTGTTGTACAGTTTTAATATGCAATTTATACTTCAGTTTACATTATTTATGTGTATACTATACATATAATGCTGATTTATTGATGCACAAGTAACACTGAAAAACATATACATCTTATGGGAAAACATTGTCGAGTGGTAAAAGAAAATTGCATGAAAATAAGGAATCATGGATTTAATTTGCACAAAACAGTGTTGAAACTGGGGCTTGGGACTTGACAGGGCAGGGAGGAGTTGCTCAAACTCATCTCTATCATATAGCCTGACCAGCTAGAGGGAAGTTGTTTGTGTGGAAGAATATGCTTTTGGTTTCCTAATCACTGCCTAGAGTTGCTATTAGTAACTTCAGGCAACTTGATAACTTTTCAACCAAACATACCTAGCACTATAGTTTAACACTATAGTCAACACATAGGCCTATTATGCATGCAGGACTTACCCCCATGGCTCTTTTCTTCACAACAGGTTTTTCCTGTGGTTTTCAGTACTACTACTAACTAATATTCCTCCACTGTGCAGCTTCCCTAGCTTCCACAGCCACCATTTTCTTTACCCCCTGCTTCTCTTCTTGCCTGCCACTTTTTCGCTTTGAAAAAAAGAAAAAGAAATAAGAAACCCCTTAAGCTGCTCTGCTGGCTGAGAGTGGGAGGAACTACTGTTTAGTGGGCAGGGGAAGGTGGAGGAAGGCAGGAGGGGTAAGCAAATCTGGACACACAAAATATCTTTGCTTTCTCAGTGACAGGAAAAACCACACTTTAAGAAGCTTTGGGAAGCTGTGTGACTTTTCTGATCTGCAGAGCTGTGAGTTTAGGAGGGAAAACATGTGCACAACCGAGAATCTGACCCAAAGGGAATGTAAACTCACTGTGGGACAGACGACAAGTGCATAAATGGCCATACAGTTTTGCCCTTAAGACAAACTGAAAAGAGCAGACAGTTGGTTCTTCGAGCCCAGTATTGTCTCCTCTCATTGGAAGCAACTCTTCAGTGTCATAGGGCCTTTTCCCACTTACCTTATGCCCCGCGCTACTCTCCTCAAGTAGCACGGGGTCCCCTTGCACTCCCCACGACAAGGGCAGCGACAGCGCAGCCGCCCCGATGCTGCCGCTGTCGCGCCCCCTCAGTGCGCAGCACCCCTGGCGCTGGAGAAAACGACGCCTTTTGATGACCCCACGCTTTTGATGACCCCGTGGGGACGCCCGGGCGCGCGGCATAGGGGGGATCCCTGTGAGTGGGGAAATGCCCATAGACACAGTGAGGCTTTTCCCAGCACCTATTTCCAAAACCCTTTAACTGGAAATGTCAGAAAATCAACCTGAGACATTCTGCATGCAGCTGGTGAGTTACCTTCCTTCTTCACTGATGTAACCATTGAGTTACATTCCTTCTTCATTCTCAGATGAGCATATGATTCTGTCTTATACAGAATCCTATGATTGGTCCATTTAGCTTGGTATTGTCTTCTCTGATTAGCGCTTGCTGTTCAAGGATTCAGATAGAAAGGGATCTTTGACAACACTTGTTGTGTGAGATTTTTAAAGTGGACATGCCAGGAATGGAACATGGGGCCTTCTTGATGCAAAGCTCTATGCTTTCCTCAAGACACATGCTGTGTTCATTGTATGCATAGTCTTACCATTTTAAACAGTCCACAATGATTCTTCTAAATTAAAAACCTGCTCATTAGGCTGCAGAGACATTCATTATGTATGCATGGGTAAGTCCTGATTTGCAGCTTTGCAAATGTATCTCTTGTTGTTTTGAAACAAGTGCATGTTGACACAAACTGCATATATTATATAAATTAATCATCTTCCTGCCAACTCATCAGAGGAGGTGATTTCTCCTCTTGAAAAGTTCATCCTTAAAGTTAGCTTGCAAGAGTTGTGTTTCAGAACCAAAAATTAGGTTATGGTAGAAGTAAATACCTCAACAAGCAAACTGTACTGTGAAATATCTTGTAAATACATTATTTTTCCTAAGCAAAGAAAGCCACAATGCTGAAAGCAATCACCAGCTGTATATTGTGGTAAGCTAGAAGCTTGCCAATTGCTCTGTGTTTATTTTTTCTTTTTATTAGGTTTCTTTGTGGGGTGGGCAGTCCCAGGTTGGCAGCACAATCAGGTGCTTTATTGCATGCGTAACAAGCCACCATACATAGGCAGTGAACCAGGTTTATGAGGAAGAAGTAATAATGATCATTCTTAATCATTATCTTGTAAATTTTCCGATAGAGGTATACCAATACATCTTTCTTTCTTTCTTTCTTTCTTTCTTTCTTTCTTTCTTTCTTTCTTTCTTTCTTTCTTTCTTTCTTTCTTTCTTTCTTTCTTTCTTTCTTTCTTTCTTTCTTTCTTTCTTTCTTACTTGCAAGCATTACCAGTGCATTTATGTCTTGTATCTACAAAATCATCTCTCCCATAGGCCCTTGTGTGCCACCTACCATTTTCAGGTTGTCACCTACTGGATTCTCTCCCTGCTTCAAATAGCCTATTTGGCACCATTTATATTTATATTGCAACCTATTTATATCACAACCTATAGAACAGGTTCCCTGAAGACATGAGAAGGATGCCATATGGAGAAGCTTTCAGGAGGCACTGCAAGGCTATGTTATTCACGAGGGAGTGTAATGGGGAGCAAACTACTGCCATTTTCTCAGGGGAGATTTAATTAGGGTTTCATTGCACTCTGTATAAATATTTTAATTAATAAATAATGCCACTTTAATGCCATCTAAACAGAATTGACTCAAGGTCACATGCCTGCTTTAAAGATAGTGTTTTTTTATCAAGCTTGTGTGGTCAGGGAGAAAAGGACAACTGCAGTTTTGTCTTATGTGGGGAGAAACCATGTCAGAAGCTGGCATTTTCAAATGGAAGCAATAGGTTCACAAAATTTGATAACATTTTCCCCCTTAGGGGGTTTTGTTCCTCCAATATTCAAAGAACATGTTCTTCTGATTTCTCCTCCTGATGTAGTGTGCCTTCATCTAGTCCTCAAAGATGTTCTAGTTTTCTGCAGGACAGTCACTGATGGATATCCATCTCAAGGACCCCTGTTCCTATAGAAGGAGATGGGGTGCAATCTGTGGTCTCCATTTGTCCTACTCTGCAAGAGCAAACCTAAGCAGGCCCACCCCAAAGTAAGTACCATATCATTCATTGTTGCTGACTCCCAGGGCATTAGGATTGCAGCCTTATTCAGTGTAGTAGAAGGAGATGTGTTTAAATCCTCACTGTGAATCTCCAAGGGTTGCCTTTCCCTGGGCAAGCTATTTTTTTTAAATCCAGCACATGGAATTGTTATAAAAATAAATGGATAGAATTGTGAGCAAAGTGAACAGTTTCCCCCTTTCTATTAGGGTGTGTGGGGAATGCAGCCTAGAAGAGACAGATGTGATTTAAGGAAAGAAATAGTCTTGTTTAGCAGATGACGGCAGGCAAGCAGCAGCCATGGTTAGCTGCAAAGCTGTCTGCTTTTTGTGTACTAGGGCTTCTTCGAGAAGATCAGAACTGCTTGTCTTAAAGCACAATGCAAAACAGAGTTACACCCCTAAATCAATATGCTTATACAGATGTAATTCTGCTTAGGACTGCGCTGTTTGTGCCTCCCTGTTTGTGTCTGCTCAACTAGTATATTAGAAAATAACATGAAACACATGACAAGTTTCTAGCATTCTCTCCTCAGAAGGAAAGTGGCCACAAAGTGTCTTGAAACTTTCTTCCTTTCAAGGGAAGAGCATGAACCTGTACGTAAGACAGATCAAGATTTATTTCAACCTGTTTCCACTTCAGAGCTTGGGCCAAGTTAAAGGGAATGTAAATTGCCAAAGGTTCTAATTACCCCCTGAGAAGAGAAGGTTGGAGGCTTATTAAAAGTTAGGTCTTTTTTTGACCCCCCATAAAAACCTGGAGAAGTCCTCTTATGTTCTTAAAATTAGACCCCATGGAGGATTGAAGAAAGGACATCCAGCCAGGCAGGAAATTGGCTTTGGGGATACTACTAATTGTGAATGTACTTTTCCCTCCATGGTGTGCAAGACATCAATATTTTTACACCTGCTGAAGGCACCCAACTGTACCAGTTTAGAGACGAAGAACGTTTTGATTGATTGATGTATATGTTTTCAAAATAAATTTAATACTGCAACATGTCACTGAGAAACATTGCCCAAGAATAGTTACATTGATGGAGCAGAACATTTTTAGTCTTAATACCAGGCTGATTTCTTTCCAGTTATTGCAAGTCTAAAATAAGCATGCATGAATGTGTCATCTTCTGAGTCGTTTCTTTATTATTATTTTGTCAACATTTCTATTCCTCAACCTGTTCATTTCCAATGTAGTGTTTCATTTATTTTGCTTGTGTTTTTTCCATGTTTATTTTTAAAAACAACAACCTTGAACACATTCTATATGTTAGCTATGCACATTTAGAACAGAGATGTACTGTAAGGGATTGTGACACCATAGATAAAAGCATGTAAAGATGCATGTTTCCCAAAATAAAATATTTTAAAAGGAATGCACAACATTCTTTTTTAAAAAAGTTTTATTATGTTTATTCCACTTTAAAGGAATGTAGGAATAAAAAGAGGTGCCTGAACTAGTGAAAAAAAATGAAAATGACTAACCTGTATTTTATTGTACTTATTTATTTTAAATTTTGAAATTTCATATATGATGAAGTAGAGTACCCAGGTTGGGTCTGAGGTTTCCAACTGTGATCAGATGCTAGCATGATCCCATATGGGCTGTGGGTTTTCTTCAATGGTTGCTTGTGCTGTTCCCAATTAGGTTCAGGACTGCAATACTTATGAAGATGGGACTTCATCCTTCCCTCCTTCACTTTTTCCCCAAGCTGAAACAGGGAGGTGCTATTGGGTCTGTTGGGGAAAACCACATGTATCTCAGGCAACATATTGATCTCCCCAAATAGTGCCCCCTGAAACTGCTTCAAGTTATGAAAATGGAGAAGGGAGGAAAGGAGATGTCCATTCCCCATATGCCCCATGGTCCTGATTCTAATCATGGGCAGCACAAATGAGGATTGATACGTGATTGTATTATATCTGATACAGATTGGGGACCTCCGACCCAACTTGTGTCTCCCCCATAATGCCAGGACTAGGCTTGAAAAACATCCAAAAAGCAACCAGGCAGTGGAACAAGCTCTTACAGACATAAACCTAATAGCCAAGCCCAACTGGTGTTGTTTTGAGATTGTATAGGGATTTTAATTTTTAATGGGTAATTTTAATTGTTGTCTAATAGTTGTAAGCCCCCCTGAGTCCAATTTGGTTGGGAAAGGGTGGGTTAAAAATAGAGGAATTCTATCAATCTATCGAATGGTGAGATCTGCTTGGAATATTTTACATCCTGTCCAGTCAGAGTAAACCAATAGGCTGCCTGGTTGAATAGAGCACTTGGAAACCGAGGAGAACTTCATTGTCTTGTGATGCTCCCACTCTGCACCCTTGAATGGCTCCTGGACTGCAGGTCACAAATGTGGAGGATCACAGCTGCAGTCCTGGTAGCTCCCGGCAAGCTTTGAGAGAGGAGATATTTGAAATAAGTGTAACAACACCTGTCTTACAGAGATATGCAGGGGAATATATGAACCCTTCTTATGGTAAATCAGAAAATAGGTCTATATTGCTCTGTACCATGTGAGCAGCAGTGGCGTAGTGGTGAAGAGCAGGTGCATTCTAATCTAGAGGAACCAGGTTTGATTCCCCGCTCTGCCGCTTGAGCTATGGAGGCTTATCCGGGGAATTAGCCTGCACTCCCACGTATGCCAGCTGGGTGACCTTGGGCTAGTCACAGCTTTTCAGAGCTCTCTCAACCCCACCCACCTTACAGGGTGTTTGTTGTGAGAGGGGAAGGGAAAGGAGATTGTAAGTCCCTTTGAGTCTCCTACAGGAGAGAAAGGGGGGTTATAAATCCAAACTCTTCTTCTTCTGGTTCTGTGTAACAGTGTGTAACAGACTTCCCTGTGTGATAAACTTCTGAAAATGCCAGCCACTGATGCAGGCGAAACGTTAGGAACAAGATCCACCAGACCACGGCCACACAGCTCGGAAAACCCACCAGAACCAGTTGAATCCGGCCGTGAAAGCCTTCGACAATACATTGAACACCTCTTCTTCGTAGCAGCCGTCCAAGCTCTCAGATGGAAAAAGGTCTTTCTCTACTATCTGAAAGTCTTTAGTGAACTGAAAGTGGAATATGTACATGCTAAACTATAGCCCTCTCATCCTCCATAAATGCCAATGAAAAATTTAAAGGCCTTTTTTTAATACAAAGAAGCATTTGACCTGCAGACAATCATCTGTGTTAATCAGCGCCAAAGTGTTAGAAGGGCTGATTAATTTTGTTTAATGCTAATCCTCCAGGATTTTTGGGGGGAGGGTTGATTTGATTTTTGCTCTTTTGGTTTGTACACCCTTTGTTCCTTTGAAGCAAGGAAGCAAGAACCTTTCAGACTGTCCATTGATCTCTCCTCTTCTGTTGCTATCATGGTAAAGGCTTTTCAAAGAGCATGGCTCTTCGTATCACTGACTGCTTTTTGTGTAAGACAATCGCAGCAAGGAGCTCAATGGGAGGAAACTTTAATAAAGGGAATTTTAAGTTGCATTCTATAGTAAGGTGATGTGATCAAGTCGAGATAATTATGCAAGTTTCATCTGCTGAATAAAAGATGTTTAGAAGAAAGGGAAAAGAGGCTGAGGTGATACATGACTATGCCTTAAAAACACACTAATTGCTGTTGAGCATACAGTATGTAAATGTGTATATATTTTGAATTCTGAAAACATCACTGAGACAAGTTAAGCAATAAACATGTGAATTAAAAACCAGTTCGAATGCAATCATACAAAATAATTGTAGGAGGAATGCCAGTCCATTTCCTATCTCACACCCTTCTTTAGTAGCTGTGGTGCAATTCTTTTATGACATCAGAGCTTACATCACGCCCTGGTCTTGATGGTCCAAGATACCCTGATACCACCAAATCTTGGAAGTTAAGCAGGATCAGCCCTGGTTGGTACTTAGATGAAAGACCACCAAGGAGGGAGGGTTTGGCTCTGTACGTTATGAGCATATATCATTTTGATACATGCAAGTCACTGATTAATGTCACCAACTGTGTTGAAGCAAAGTGGTGTATCCATAAGAAATGTAGCAACTTTTAAATGATACATTAGGTACCGACCTTTTGGTGAGGATGGGAGTTCTCCTGAAATTACAGCTGATCTCCAATAGCAAAGACAATTTCCCTTGGAGAAAATGAACTACTTTGGACTTTATGACACTATAGCCTGCTGAGGTGTTTTCCCTCCCCAATTCCACCTCCCACAGGCTCTACCTCAGAGGTGGGATCCAGCAGGTTCTCACAGGTTCCCGAGAGTAGGTTAATAATTATTTGTGTGTGCCGAGAGGGGGTTACTAATTGATGATTTTGCCATGTGATTTTTGCCTTAGTTATGCCCCTCCTCTCAGCAGTAGTGCGCAGAACTTGAAGCAGTCTAGCAGGAGGTGCACCAGCGTGCGTGGCAGCCTGCGCCTGCGTGCATTCGTTTCCCGCCCAAGGACCGGCACAGTGGCTGCATCCTTGCCACAGCCCCGCCCAGGAATGCCCCACCCCAGGAATGCCCTGCCCCAGGAATGCCCAGCCACGCCCCGTCATGCCCCGCCCAGCCCAGCCCCGTGGGCACTACGCCACAGTTTGAATCCCACCACCATGGGAACCTGTTACTAAAATTTTTGGATCCCACCACTACTCTACCTGCAAAATCTCCAGGAATCTTACAACAGTGGCCATCCAGACTCTGATGCTCATACAATTCAGCAAAATTATGAGTATGCACCAACAGCAGGCTCCTGGCCAGCTGCCATATTGAACGCTGCCAACTGTCCTGAGGAAAAATTACCTGAACTACTACTCATTTTTAAATTAAGCTTTGTTTGGGGTAGTTGTCTCGAGAGGAGAAAGGCATTGTGAGCAAGTTAGATCTGATTTTCAAAAGCCCTATATAGAAAATTCAAATCCTTTCAAAAGTTTCTGGGGCCCTAGCGATTTGCAGACCTTTACCTGTAAGGCTTTGGTACCCTTTCATTCAACTTGGGATCCTCTGAAGAGAGAACAGGAGAATTTGCCTGCAGGCCTGTAGGTGGCAGGTGGTTGCTTTTGTTGCAGAGATCCACTGATGATCGTCATCGATTTTTCAAGTTTTGCTCTCTGAAATTTAATAGCGACAGAGCTGCCCCATGAGCAAGCCTGAAGGGCTACATGCACTTCCCCCTCTGTGCCTATCTTCTCCTCTTTTTACTCTCCATGCTGAGGTTGGAAAAGCTGCCAAAAAGCCAATATCCAATTCATCAAGAAATGTCCTTAGTCCCCAAAGAGGTTCTGTAAAACAGTAGCTCTCTAGTCAGCCACCTGGCTCCCTGAGCATTATTAAAGCAATTCCTACTCAAGGTGTGTTTCCTTTGCCTCGTGGACATAATGCAGCAGGAATCCTATTGTGGAAGGAAGAGGTAACTATCAGTAAGCTTTGCTCATAGATCTTTCGTTAATGGCTAGTGGCTACTCTGTACTATAGACACTGCTTGTGTGGAGGTTAAGGAGAAATAGTCTTCTAGGCAATAATAAATGTTGCCAGCAGAAGAGACAAGCCTGAATTGTTTAACTGGGTACAAAATGCCATTACATAGGGAAAAAAATACTATGTTATCTTTTCCTTGACCAGCCAACAGCAAAAAATATTAACTGAAAAAAGGTGGTTTTATATGCTGTTACAGTATATAACATGCATGCCATGCATTCTTTGAAGGTCCATCAAATGCTTGGGCAGAAGGAGCAGATTGTTTTAATGATCAGATGGTAAGTCAAGTTATAGGTTTTGCTATGGCTGATAGTCCAAATACATTCTATCTGATCAGTATCAATGTTATTTGCTTAAAACAAGAATCACTCAAAGACCATAAGCAAAAAAAATGTTGGTCATCATATTGATCCACAGGGGTGGGGGCAAGAAAGACAGATTTTTAAAAATAGGATTCATTCCTTCTTTCTTGTGATCTACTTTGAATTTCTGTGAAACTTCTTTCTATGAATACACACAAGTTACATATTTCAATTGATGTTTGATATGTTTTCTATAGCTATTCAATGTGTGTGGATCTCCATATTCCATTGCGGAATTCATAATAGTTGTACTTATCCAGATGTGTCTCCAATGTGTACCCTTCTAAAATATCTAGGACACATCAACATTAAATGAAGAAGAATATGCCTCTTGTTTCATTCTGTGACATAAAATCCTAAGAACACTTTCCTGGGAAGTGTTCACATTGAATAGATCTGCAGAGGATTTCTCTTGTGGTCATCTTGAATAAGTATTGCATATTCCTTGCAGACATCCTATTCTATTCTATCCTATTGGGGAAGATTTCTGACACATTGCTATAGGAGCATCCTGTTGGCCATTATGGAGAAAAGGATGCACAACTGAATGGATGCATCATTGGACCGATACAACAGGACTCTTGTTATGATCTCTGTTGCTCAGGAAGAACAGTTTAGCATGCTGAGGACCTAACTCTCTTATGTAACCAAAATTCTGATTTTTAAAGACTTCCCTACTGCTGTTTTACTGCCACCTGGAACAGTCTCAAGGGTAGCCCTGCATTGAGAGAATTACAGTAGATTTTTATGCTGACAAGTTTTTACCTTAAATGCTGTGATGCAATGAAAGAAAAGTAAAACTTTTGCCAGCAGCTGTGAACTTCAAACTAGTTCACAACCCCAGGAAAGTATTAAAGGCAAAGTTTAAAGTAGAGGGGTTTCATACAGAAAGAAAAGTGTTTCCTTCCTCTCTCCTCTGAGTCATGCAGGGAGTGTCTGCTCCATGTATTATTTATTTCTGAGAATTGTAACCTTCTTTAAATCGGATGTTAAATCTTGCATGAGTATTGATCATAACTGAATATCATCCATTATGAATACAGCATTTTGTTCTGAACAACAGCTTATTAAAATGAGCAAGGAGGGAAAAAGTAGCCATTTAATTAGCCACGGTAATTTTTCGTGGTTGTTATAAAGAGGCATGAATGGCAACATTTTGTGTGCAGCTATCTAATATCTCTTTAAATATTGGGACATTATATCAGATCTACTGTTTTGCAGGGATTGCACTAAAGATAAAAGAATTACACTCCTCTTTTTTTATAAAGTCATTATTTTGCATTTTATAGCAGCATAGCGAGAAAGCAAAATTATTCCTCCTGGAAGAGAAAATTGCTCAATTATTGATGTGAGCTGTCTAATTTGTTTAGTTTTATAAACTGTAGCATCTTACATCCTTGTTAGCTAATGCCAGTTCAAACACACAAAAGCCCCATGATATAAACCTTGTTATCTTTGCTAAATTATAAACACACACACATACTGGTAGCATATAGTTCCTTGCCCTTCAGTGGAAGCATCACATGTAGAGTTAGTGAAAGTGGATTCAATAAACCTTCATCAACCCATTGATAGTGTCAATGGTATGCATACAATGGTATGCAGTTTGTGCAAAAGTCAGAAATCTTTTTAATCATGCAAGATAGCTTCAACCGCTCACAGAGATAGCACAACAATGAGATACTCAAATGCCCTCTTGGCTGTTAAAAGAACAACTCTAGATGCTGTTGTAGTTTCAGTTTGGTTCACAAGATAAAGATCATGTGAAGATTTAGTGCTTGCCAACACTAGGGTCTGATGGAAAGCCCAATAATGCCAAAAAGGAGGACAGACTGGACTTTATAAAAACCTTGGAACTGCCTTCAAAATAAGAAGGTCCATGCCAAACTTTCCTTTATCATAGGTCACTACCTTTTTTTGGTATCCTATATTACTACATTTCTTCCCGCCTCTGCTCCATTGTGTTTTGTGGAAGAGGAAGAAACATATCCAGCTTAAAGGTGATACATGCAATGCTCACCTCCAGATTAGACTACTGTTGTCATGCCCCCACTGAGCCTTTATTTATTTCCCTTTTAAGATTTAGTTCACCCATAGTCAGTTTGGTTTTGCCTGCTTGTTAAGTCTTTCTTGGGAGGGTGTTTTAGTTAGACCTTGCCCCTTTAAGACTTTTTCCCAGCAGGCAATTTCCTTTTCCCCACCCAGAAACCCTCTGTGTTAGTTTATTCAGTTAGTCAATGAGGTGCTAAGGGTGAAGATGTCCGCACTGTTTGTAATGTCCATATAACCTTAGGGTAGCTTACAGAGAAGTCCATAGGTTTATATGGTGGGCTAAAAAGAGAACAAGCCAAGTTTATCTACAGTGAGAGCAATGAGCGAGGATTCCAGAGCTACAAGGAAGCAGAGACTGTCAACCATCCAACAGCAGCCAGGTAAGAACTAAGTCTGCAGTTTCCTACAGCCTGAGGATAAGCAAGTACTCTGTTTAGTTAATCCCTGGGAGGAGTTAGGGTCTTGTTTCTTTCCTTGAATAAAGCCATTTTAAGTACTGTAGAAACTGCCTTGCATTCCCCATTTCTGTCCTAACCAAAAACAGGGCACCTCAAGCAGAGACACTGGGGGGGGGGGGGGCAGAACAACTGTAATTCTCTTTATGCAGGGCTACCCTTGAGACTGCTCTAGATGGCAGTAAAACAGTGTGGTTGCCAACTTATCCTCCATTGCTTGATTGGTAAATGCTTCCAGAAGGCTGCAAAGCATCCTTCTCATAAAAAATAATCCAGAAAGAAATACAAAACAATGAAGATCAGAAAAAATCATTTTGTTTGGGGTCAGATGAGCATACAGCTCTGCTAGGTTTTATGTGTTTATACAGGTACAAATCCACATTTTCAACATTTCTTCCTGCAGTTTCAGACTAATGGCAGTCAGCATGTAGGTGTGATCTGTAAGTCATGGATTAAGTGACTGAATCCTACAGCAGGGGTTATGATGTCATTGTAACCTGGACACAACCTAATACCAGAATTATTACTTTTAGAATTATTTGAGATGCATAAGAATTAAGGAAGAAAGGAACACTGTGCAGAGAAAAATGCTGAAATGATAAAAATCGGGCAAGGGGAAAGCAGTTCATCCCGAAATATTGGATGGTGTTGCTGGCCAGCTCCTGGTATGCCTGGCTGCTGATGAAAACCCCCTTGCAAAAGTGGGTGTGCTAGAGATCTTGAGGAATGGACACAGCGGATATTGGTGTATTTTCAAAAGCAAGGACGAAAAATGTCAGGAAGGGAATTCCAGACTGAGATTCCCCTAAAAGGGTGACATCTTGATAGGAAAGACCAAATATCACTTGTTCCTTTTCATATCTACATATAGTGTTTTCAGTAGAATTACAGATTAGTCTGAATTGTGTACACATGTTGTACATTTTTTATATTATTTGTCTGTATATCTAGTAGATTTGTGTTGCACCTTTCCTCCAAGGAGCTCATGATGGTATTCAAAATTTTACTCTCCTCTGTTTTACCTTCATAATTATTCTGTGAGATCTGTTAGGATGCAAGAGAGCAACAGGTCCAGAGTCACCTACTAAGTGACTGTTGTGGGTTTTGTGGGCTGTGTGGTCATGGTCTTGTGCTTTTTGCTCTTAAAGTTTTGCTCACATCTATGGCTGGCATATTCAGAGGCTTGTCATAAATTGTTGTTGTTGTTGTTGTTGTTGTTGTAGATTTCACAGCTGCCAGATCTTTAGCTGCTTGTTGGATTTCATTACAAATCAAGTCTCACCCAGAGGCCTAAGAAGTTGTAATGTATCAGCATAGTATTTGTGCATGTTGTTGTTGTTGTTGTGTGTTTGTTTGTTTGTCTTCGTATAATAAGGCCAAAACTGCAATGTACAAAAGATAGTAATAAATATAAGCAATACAAAAATGTTAAAATACTAACAAACCAGCAACACCTAAAACTATTATTAGTTTTCCTTTATCATAGATCACATCTTATCATGGCATTCCTCTAAAGATGCCAGCCATAGATGCAGGCAGAAAATTAAAAACAAAAACTAACAGACCACAGACACAAAGCCTGGAAAACCCACAACGCCCAGTTGGAGAAAACGGCAGCTTCAGAGAATTGACTGTATGGCATCACATGCCTGTTGAGCTCCTTCCCCACTTCAAACTCTGCTTTCCCCAGGCTCCACCCCCAAATCTTAATGAATTTTCAAGCCCCGGCTACTGCCATGCTGCTTAACAAAGACACAGAAAATAGACAGTTTCTTTTTGTTTCATGGGGAAAATCCCTGTTTCACTTTTACTTCTTCCTGTGGAAAAAGGATTGAGGAGTCTTTATTTTCATGCCATATTTTGATTTCTCACCACTTCTGTGCTTCACTGGAAAAACTCTTGTTTACAAAACTATCCAGAACATTGAGTGCAAAACTTAAACCTTGCAAAACAGAATCAGCTTGTTTTTTTTCAGACCTCCTCTCAACAATCAGACTATTACTTCCTGACTCGCATGGTCCATAATTTGTGGCAGAAGGCTTCATATGGAGTAGAACCCAGTTCACCAGATACATGGAGGAGATTGTCAGTTGGCACGCGTGCACACACACACACACACACACACACACAGCTTTAAAGACAGAAACCACAAGCAATAGGGTTAAAAAGCCATCAGATTCAAAAAGTGTAGAATATAATATTTTTAGATAAAATTCATATGTATTCAAGATAAGACCAGTTACTCTTCACAATAATAATAATTGTTGACAACGGAGTCTCCCTAATTTGCTAAGCTGATTAACATCTATATGGTAAGAAATTTATTCAAGGTTTGGGAAATGCAATCAAATTCTTTGATGAATTCATCCGCTGAGTAACATAATTATACCCTGTATATCTGGTATTTCATGGCCTTTTGACCCTCCTGTTTGCATTTTTCCTATGTAACTAGATATTTGTGTGTGAGAGGGTATGTAGACAGATATAGATAGATGTCTACCAACTAAGGATCCAGAGCTTCATCTGAGGAAGTGGGCTCCACAAAAGCATATGCCAAAATAAATCTATGATCTGTTTTGCACTGCTAAAATAAGTCATCCTGAGGAAGCCAAAAAAAAGGTTTCTTGGGAAGGCAATCCACACAGCCTTTTCCCCATACATCTCGAGGACACCTTATTTCTGGCCATGTCTTTTAAAAATGGTTTGAAATGCACCCTTCCCCCCCCTAAGCTGCCTGCACACTGTCTCCTACCTGGCTGTGTGGAATGCAGAGTGCAGGAGGCATCTTCTGTTTCCCACCGGTTCACTTTGCTCTCTGGTCAGTTTCACCCTCAGATTGTGCCTGAAATTTTGTGGGCAGTTGAAGGGATTCTCTTTGCTGCCATTTGCTGAAGGCTGTCCTAGGAGTTTGCTCTGCAGGCTCCAATCCTGGGCACCTTTTTAGCCTAAAAAGTACATAGTTGTACTCAGCTGATTCTACCAATTCCAGCAATATATAGTTTCATTTAAAAAAGTTTTTTGAGGAGCTATCTTTGTAGCTATGCAGACACACAGAAGAGAATCTTAGCAGCTTCGTAGATGGGTCTACCACTGTTTGAAAGGGCTGTCCTTCTCAGATCAACCTAATTTTTCTGTGCAGTAAAAACTCAAGTCAGTCTGCAAAGGGCAAGTCAATCCTATGCTTTTCAATGGGTGGCAGACAGCGGCTAAGATTCTATTCTGTGTGTCTGCGTAGCTACAAAGATAACTCCTCAAAAATTAAAAAGGAAACTATATATTGCTGGAATTGGCAGGACCAGCTGAGTACAACTATGTATTTTGGGGGGCTGAAAAGGTGCCAAGGATTGGAGTCTGCAGAGCAAACATCTTCAACAAATGGAGGCAGGGAGAATCCCTTCAGCTGCACACAAAATGTTGGGCACAAGCTGAGGGTGAAACTGACCAGAGAGCAAAACAGTCAAGTGGGAACCAGCCTCTTTCCCCCTCTTTGCTGTCTGGAAAGCTCCCACAAGCCATCTCTTCTTAAAATATTCACTGGATGTCTTATTTTGGGTGTGTGGAGTGAAAAGAGCTAGTCGCCTCTTTTTAAGACATTCCACGAACATCTTGTGCTGTGTGGAATGGACCTATGAGTCCTCAAGGTGTCACAAGAGTTTCTTCTTTCAGAAACCTTCAACAGCCTGTAGAAACCTATCATCTGTCTCCAGCTTTACAGGGTAATTGTTCTTCAGAAAGTGAATTGCCTAAGCGCTGTGATGGCTCAAAGAACTTGGTGTCCTATCACTGCATTCCAGTCAGTGACAATGGAAAAAAATAATAAGAACAGCTCAAGACTTGTTCATTGTGATTATAAAGACACACTGTCTTTTCCACTATCTTCTTTTTTTTTTCAAATTCCTCACTGTAATTATACTGGCAAGCGATCTTAGTGAACAAATATCTCCGTCTATTTATACACATTCCTGTCTTGTCTTAGTACGCAACCTATCTTTCAACTGCCATTGCCCAGACCTTATTTATGAATGCAAATTGTTAAGCAAAAGGTCTGGGATAATCTTGGCAAAGGAGACAGGAACAAAACATGTTTCCAACATCATGGCTGATCCCCAATGACGCGATGCTTTTTTGAGCTCTACGTTAAAGTTTATATGTTCATCATCTTTGATGCCAAGCATAGTTACTGTGATATGCACGTTAAGTTGCTTGGTTATAATACTCATTTCAGTTGCCGCAATGCAGGTAAGTCCCTGCAGATGCATCTACTGAAACGTTCATCATGAAACTACTGCAATATTATAATGACTGAAATCTGGATTTTGTAAATTGATGTGAAAAGGCTTTGGGGATCTTATTGAGACATGTCAACAGATAAAACCATCTTCATGAAAATTAGATGAAATTACCAGTCTCAACTGAGAAAAAAAATCAGAAGTAATCCTACTACTGACGTTTGACAGCTTTGGATTTTCCAGTCGACTGTTTGGGGTTGGGGGTGTTGAAAAGTACTTTGAAATTATCTTTTCATATTCAGAAGTGTCCCACTGTTTTAATAACCCTGAGAAAAACATTTTTTTGAATGTAGGAAAACAGTGACTTTATGTCTAGTACTATGGCAATGTATTTTCTGAAACAGGAATCTGCATGTTGAGACTGTGGTCTCAAGCTTGTGACCAGGCAAACAGGGTTTCATGTTTAGATTTTGGTAATATTAACTTATTTTTATTGCTTTGTTTTAAATCTTTGTAAGCTGCCCTGAGCCCAACCCTGATTGGAAGTAAGTGGAATATAAATTTAATAAAATGAGTGCATTAATGGCTGAGCCTGACAACCAGCAGCATGGTTGGGTGGGGCAGAGACATTAGAGAGCTTGTGACATTATTATGTCACTTCTGGGTACAACCTGGCAGTAGCAACACAGCTCTAGAAAATTGACAGAAACTCTATTGTCCTGTGTGAAATTACCAAGTCAATCTCTGAAACGGGTACGCACAAGAAAATAATATACTCTGCTGACTCCTCTAGCCACTCATCTTACTGGCAAATGGGAGATTACCACAGGAATTTCTGGAGCAGTGTCCCATTTCTGCTTGTAGATGTGCAAGAGAAAAATAGGGCCTATTATGAACAAGGTGTCTGCAGTGCAGCAGAAATGAATGTCCATTGCAGTGAGATTAAGAGGACCAGGAAACACAGAGGCCCTTTGAGACGTCAGCAAACAAGCTATGAAGCACATGTGTAAAAAGAGTAATGTGTAAAAAGAGAAATGCAAGGAGACCACACTATAGCCCCACTGCACAGCTAATTGCCCCAAGATAAGAGCTCCATGCATAATAGGCCAGCACACTAAACTCTTTTGTGGTCTCTTTAGGCTTGCTAGCAGCAATCGTGTTTCATTCTCTCTAGCCAATTTGGAGATTGGAAGAAGTTACAATAGGAAGGAAAAGTAGCTGAGAAGGGAAGTGGCCGTATTAGGTGGAGCAGTAAGGACCTCCCCTAGACAATTGGATATCTTTACCAGAGGACTAGCGGACTTATACACATTTCAGCTGCTCTATCTGAAATAAATTTGGGAGTTCATCTTTGAGAAAAACTTCAGGGGTATTTCAAGAAAGCCCAAACAATTTATATTTATTAGTTCTACATAGACTTATGCACCACATTGTCAACTAAAAGTGCCTGAAGCAATATACAATAACCCACACACATATAACAAAAACAAGACTTTTAGGCAAGACTAGCAACATTTCTCAGGGGAATTCTGCCCATCACAGGGTTGTCAGCAGATTTTGCCTAACGTAAAATTCAAAGCAAATTTGGAGGTTCATCCCGAGGCAAAACATCTGGAGCATTCTGGGATGCCAGATGATATATGGAGTTCTGAGGGATGATACAAGACATAGACAACAACCAAGGCAAACCAAACTAGATTTCTCATTAGATCTTTAGTTTTCCAATGCAGTTGAGTAAGTAGAATGTGTATACTTATCATTCTTTTACATATCAGAAGAACCTATTAAACCTACAGTGACTTCCTTTTTTAGAATTTTCTTGAATGGCTAAAATTGGATTGTTGGTTTGCAGATGTGGACAAAGGGTTCTTTAATTTCATTTTGTGCAATTATTTCACTAAATCTCTGCCAAAACAAGCTTTGAGTTTAAGTTCAAGCTCAAGCTTTTAAACCCTCCTTTTGTACTGATAGGGAAATAAGAAAACCATTATTCTTTTATGCCCAAGCAAGTCCCCTGACCACTGATTTTATCAGAGAACTGATTTTCATATTAAAAACCCAATCAACCAGGAAAGATCACCACAAGATCACCTTCAGAAATCCTCGTGGTTTTTGTTTTTGTTTTACAAATGTGACCCCTGTATTTTGAACTAGAGAACAAACTAGGGCTGTTTTTTTTTCAATTTCTCATCTCTGCAATTTTGCTTCTCCCTTGTGCAACACAATTTTTTTTGTTCCATTCCCTGGTTCCTTACACTATTTTTCCCCTGTTTTTGCATTTTCAACATGATCTGTGTGCCAGTAAATCAGCACTTTATCTGACCTGAAGATATAAAGAGACTAGATTATGTATGTGAATAACATTTAAATTGCATGGAAAACTATAGAACATGTGTATGGAACCCAAAGAAAACTACAAAATCAAGAGGAGAATCAGAACCATTGATCAAAATATAAGGGGATGTCAAAAGATTTGAAAAAGGTGACATTTATCTATAGTCACATGAAAATAAATGGAACACTTCAGTTGGTTGTGTCTGACTCCATTCTACTCCATTCTTAAAAGCCATTGAAGCAGCTAGGGAATTCATAGAGTCCACCCTAATGGCAATTGGGCATGGAACCGTAGCCTTGCAGTAAGCTTAATCTGATTGCAGACATCACCCAATGAGATTTTGTGAGGACAGATACTTCAGAGCCCTTCTTGGGACCTCTAAAATAAATAAACAATGCAGTCATTCTTGAAGGACTTAGTTCTGTCAATAGAAAGAGAAAGTGCCCTGCACGCCTCCAGGGAATGTGTTGTCACAAGCATGAGGGTCCCTAAAAAAACTGGAAGGAACAGAGTCACTGTGCAGTAAGTCTTGGCAGTGCATTCCTTCCCTTCAAAGAGGCATCCATGGTCATACTATGTAAAGAGCAGGTGCCCCCAAGGGTGTGCCTTCAAAGAGATTACTATCCATCCTCCACCACTGAAGAGCATGCCTGGGAATAGACAACTGTGCCCTTATTGGTTCACATTAACTCTAAATTGGTTCACATTATTGGTTCACATTATTGGTTCACATTATTGGTTCACATTAACTCCCATTGGCTCCCAGTAGAGTTCCGGATCATCTTCAAGGTGTTGGTGTTGACCTTTAAGGCCTTACGCGGCCTGGGACCATCGTATCTTCGAGACCGCATCACCCCATATGTCCCTGTATGGCCTCTTCGATCAGTTGAGGCCAACCTACTTGTGGTCCCTGGCCCCTCGGTGATGCGGCTGGCCTCCACACGGGCCAGGGCCTTATGGTGGAACGCTCTTCCTCCAACTGTCCGGACCCTGCGGGACCTTGGTGAGTTCCGCAGGGCCTGTAAGACGGAGCTGTTCCGCCGGGCCTTTGGAGGAACCGGCCGCTGATGGTGCCTCCCCCTTTCATGGCCCTCTGCCTCATGGCCCTCTACATCTGGGACCTGCCATTCCTCCCTCTTGGGGAGAGGATTTCAAATACGGAGCAGCTGGATGCCATTTATATTTATTATTGTATTTTTATTGTATTATATTTATTATTGTATTTTTATTGTATTTTATTGTATTGTATTTATAAGACTTAGCTTTTACTGTTTTATCGCAGCTTTTAAAGATTTTGCCATTTTATTATGTTTATTGTTGTACACCACCAGGAGCCCCTCGGGGATAGGGCGGTATAAAAATCTAATGAATGAATGAATGAATGAATGAATGAATGAATGAATGAATGAATGAATGAATGAATGAATGAATGAATGAATGAATGAATGCATGCTCCAATGAACCAGTTCTGTAGGAAGCCTGATAAAGGGCACACAGGATGTTGCTGAGGTAATTAAACCCAACTACTGTTGGATAGCAACAGTCCCTTGAAAGCACTCCTGATAGAACTTGGCCATCAGTCATTGAACCCTGCTAATAGAGAAGATGACCCTGCCAACTCTGAGTCTATAACAGTGCCTATACACTCAATATTTTGACTGGATTGTAACTTGGACTTGGTTATGGTACCAACAAGCTCCAGGGCTTGAAAGGTGTGTAAGGCTGATGCCAACTGGTTCTGGAGACTGTCTACTAAGTGAGAGACAAAGAGCCAGTCCTCCAAGTAAGGAGAAATATGGTGCAGTCCTGTAAGGTACAGGTACTCAACCACCACTGCTATAATATTAATAAACCCTTGGGGCAGAGGACAGACCAAAGAACAGGACACAGAACTCATAAAGAAGGTCCCCCATAACAAACCTTAAATACCTGTGACAACTTTCATCCACTTGCAACAAGCCACAATGGGGAGTGGACAATGGAGAGAAGACTGAAACAACTCAAGGTTTCCCCTGAACTTTCCACGTGCAGAAAATCAATATAATAAACACAGAACCAGAAGAAAGGGGCTATACATCTGTCTGTCTTGCTTTGAGGTAGCCTTTATGCTAACATTTGTAAAAAGTTTCTGTAATACATTTCTACCTCTTAGAAATAATATGTATATATCTGCACAGCAGCTGTGTGGTTCTCTCTCTCTCTGCCTCTCTCTCTTTAGAGTTTCAGAGTACGTTATTACTGTGCCTTACTCAATTAAAGTTTAATATTTACCTTTGTGCTGATGAATTATATATACCACAAGGTCAGGATCTTGGGGAAGAAAAGCAAAAAACATCAGGTTTCTAGCTATAATGAATGTTGCATGTTTTATAGACATCTCTTTCTCTCTTTCTCCCTCTAAATCAAGAACCACAGATGCAGGTAAACTTCCCAGGAGATTTTATTATGAAGACATTATGGGCATTTCTCTTTACAGTGGAGTGGTCAACTTGTTTATTATCAAGGGCTGGATAGGGACATAAAATGAAAAATTCAATTAAATACTTGTAAGGTCAGTCTTTCTCTCTCCCTTCTTTCTTTTCTTTCCCCATATACTTTCAGTAGGTTAGTTAATGCAATTTCAATTCACGAGGTGTAGGTACACCAGCTGTTGTGGGCATTTACTTGCACATATTAGAAGCATGCATTGTGCACATTGTGTGGTCAATGTGTATAATTTTCAAATGATGCTGGAGGATTATCTATCAAGATCTAGATATGACGGGTGAAGGTGCATAATGGCTGAATGATGTGGTGCACACTCCTCAATCTCTTTCATTTAGAGAACACGCACAAGCAATATGTAAAAACTCCTGCATTCTCATTTATTTATTTATTTACCCCAAGAGTGTTTAAAATGTGCACGTGTTTTACATAAATATATAAACCATTTTGCATCATTAGAGCTAATGTAATGAATTGGACTGACAAGTTGAAAGTCACTTTGTCAGTGTTAAATGGGGTTAAAATATAACTCCTATTTTTATCCCAAAAATGTGAAAATTATTTCACAGTTTTACATGCTGTCAAATCTTGTGGAAGGGGATAGATTTGCTTTAGATAGTCTTGCTGCCTTAAACATGGTAATTCTCCATATAGCAGCCATCGAGTCACCGGTGGCAGCCATTGTGGCAGAGGTGAGCAGCACGAGGCAAAAGGAATGGGGCAGCCAGCTCTGAGGGCGCAGTTGCAGGGAGCTGCAACCATTGGCCCGAGCTGCAAAGGCGGGAACAGCAGAGAGCTGATAAGTGCCACGCCCCAAGCCTCGGCCTTCTTGGCTAGCCAAGGTTCAAGAGTGATGTGACCCACCCACCCTCCCTACTTACAATTGTTAATAGTTGACATGTTGTAAATGGTTTTATTGTTATACTTGTACTTTTGTTGCAGCCCGGCGGGTTGGTAACGGAATTGCAACATCTGTGGGGAGAAGCCAAGCCGGGCGGCTGGTCTTCTCCATGGCTGGTGCTCTTAAGGAGGGGCCTGGGGGTGGGGTGGGGTGGGCTGGTAAGCAAGCCAGTAGGCTTAGCTGGTGCCCACCACCCCAGCAGGAAGGGTTGACACCAAGGGTATCCACTCCAGTGGCTCCCGGCTTCTGCCAATGCCCCAGTAGGGATTGGGGACAGCATGGTCAGGTCAGCAACGGTGCTGACCTGCTGATGTTGTGATCCGTTTGTCTCCCAGCTTCTTGAGTGTTATGTCTGTTAATTAATAAATTGGGCTGCGGCCCAATCTATTTCCAAGTCCTTGTTGTGTTTTATTTGCCGGGGAAGGGTCTACACCATCTGCATGCAATAGCAGGAGCCTCATATTTTAAAAGAAATTCTTACAACGAAATTTCTGTTCGTAGCCTGAAAGAAATCCAGGGAGAATCTGCACCAGCCAACATAAGAAGTGTCAGTTAACTAAACCCATTTGGAGACTTCTGTTTCTCAAGGTTATTAGAATCTTGTTTCATGACATAGTTTGGCTTGGTCTTTTCAGTACAATCTAACACTCTTTGTATAGTATCACCTGACCTTTTTCAAAAAAAGCTCAGTCCAATCACCTTTGCCAGCATGAGATGAAGAGGTTGCAGGTGTCACTGGTATACATTCTCATTAAAACTGAGATCAAAAACCATCTTTCTCTCATACCAGCTAGCAACATTAAGGCATTGCTTGCTTGAAACTTTCTTGGAGTGAAGGACGAAGAGATGTAAAATTTCACAGCTTTCCAGAATATTGGGAAAGCTCCCAGGGCAAAGCCCAACAGTACCCTTCTTAGAAAAGATAAATTAACTGTAACCTTAAATACTATCAAGTTTTTTTCCAGCCTAAGTTATCATGATTTCATCAGCTGCATAAGTGACTTCTGACACACAAAAGCTTATGGAGGAATAGACTTCGCACCTCAGACTTCTGTTTTATTGTGCTGCAGTATGACACAAGAGGCTAAGCCTCTAGAATTATTCTCAGCTTTCATACAAGGGTGGATTGAAACACTGTCAGTTTCAAACAGAACTAAGACTGTAGGAGACTCTTAACTGATTTTTCAGATGTTCGGGGAAAACAAAAAGTCCTGAAATGAATCTTTGGGCTAACCTTTCACTCCTTTCCATGCTCTGGCAGACAAACAGGAATTGCTTTAATTAGTCTTGTAGCCATGTACAGTTCCAGCTATGGATTCAGTGAGGTTCCTTGCTCATAAGAGGCCAAACCGGCTATCTCCTCATGCCTACATTATTTGAATGAATGGTCAGTCCCTGAACTATGGCATGGACATAGCAGATGCAACTCAAGGCATTCAGAGAGGTTGAATGGTCTCTAATTTGCTTCTGCTCTGGCACATTTGATGATTCCTAAGAAAATTCATGTTGTTTTGATATTATTTGACCTTTGTAGTGCTTTTGCATCCTGAATCTGTATTTCTTCTTCTTCATGGGAAGCTTGCAGTGGAATACATGTTTTGATTGTATGCAGAAGGTCCTCAGTTCAGCCTCTAGCATCTCCAGTTGAAGGTTTTCAGAGAGCCAGAGTAAGAAAGAGCTTTCTCAGTCTGAAAATGTGGAGGGCCACTGCCAATCAGAGAAGACAATGGCTCTTGCGGCACAGACACTTGGAAATGTTTTGAGGCAGGAAATAAAACATTTCCTCTGTGGAGTCCTGCATTATTTTTACCCCCAAATGTTTTATTTTCAACCTCAAAACTTTTTAAAATAAATGCTCTTTTAAGACATTTCCCAAGTCCCTCTGCCTTCCCTGCACTTCTGCATTGGTGCCATTTTCTCAGTTCACTCCTTGGTCCTCGTCTGTTTTTCTGGCAGGTTTCATTATTTGTGTGTGTGTGTGGGGGAGTAATCATTGAAATATGGACTGCAGAAGGGACAGAGAATTGCAGCTCTCCACTGTGAAGCATTGAAGCAATGTTCTCAAAAAAGAGAAAAAAAGGAAAAATCTCAAAATGGCAGTCAGGAATCATTTGGAGGGGGTGAGTGCAGACATACATCAGGGGGGAATTGAAAACATTTTTCAAACATTTTTCAAATGTTTTCAGGGATTTGTATGGAAAGGGTCAATATTGAACCAGATGGACTAATAACCTGACTTAGCATCAACACTTCATATGTTATTTGTGCCTTTGCAGTCCTCCTCGATCTCATTGGCTCACACCACTCCAGAGTGTTTGGCTTAGTTTACAGGCATCTATAACATCATCACATCAGATGTAGTAATCACTAGGAAACAACGGGAGATGGGGACTACCCATTTGGGCAACCATAGAATGGGACCCCATGAACCAAACTTCACCAAATCTGAATGCTCTTGTCAGGAAAATCTCCCAAAGACACTCTGCAAGTTTGGGGTTTCTATCTTGAAAAATGCCCACCTACAGACACCCCCAGAAATTCCCCATAGGCTCAAATGGAGCCCAGTCAATTCCAATTCAAGAGTCTATGAGGCTTCAGCAAGAATCTACATGTGGAAAAAGCCATTTTTCTTCCCATCATAGACTTACAGGGGCTTGCTGTTTTGTTCCAGTTGCATTGGGTTAGAGATTGGTTGTGAGAGGAGGGCTCTGGAGAGGTTGTTTTTCCAGATAGGGACACCAAGTTTGCTGCATTGATGCTGCAAATCAGTTCCTGCTCCTAACAGGAACTACCCAAGTCCAGTGAAGTTTAGGTGAGGGGGCTCCAGTTCTATGGGTGCCCAAGTAAAGGAAAATTTGGTGACCATAGAATTGCCCCCCACCCCACCCCCAGACATCACCAAACTTTTATGGTTCCTATGTGAACAGTCACCAGTAGCTGTGCAGCAAATTTGGTGACCCTACCTGGAACAGCACCCCCTTCAGAGCCCATTCCAAATCTTCAGCATAATGCAATTGGTGCAGAACAGCAACATCCCTCAATGCTTCCACTGTTTCAAATGGAGGGGGGATGTTTTTTCCCCTCCAGGAGAAAAGCTGAGAGGCATGCACTCCCTTCTCAATGTCTTTCACACCTCTACAACTAATATCTCCACCTTTCTCAGCAAAGAATCAACTTCCACTACCCTAGAAACCCTCTAAAGTAATGTGGGGAGACCCACAAACCCACTCAGCCCTCAAAAACACTAGCAGGAAAACCAACCAACATCAAGCAAACACAGAAACACCACTGGAAAAAAAATCAAATGAGGCTGGGGGTGGGATTCAACTATTAAACCATAAGCTCTGGTAACAGCAACAACATACTTTAATTAAAAATCTGCAAGCAGCAAGAAATGCAAGAAAACCAACCAAAAAACATCAAGCAAGTAAAGCAGCAGCAATGGGGTGACTACAATGGTGGTAGAGGGAAATTTAACTATGAAGCTTAAAATTCTTTCCACAAAATTGGCAACAACAAAAACAGTCTTAAATTAGAATGCTTTCTTTCTTTTTTTCTGATTCAGCTTTACTGAATCAGCAAACTGAAACTAATATTTCATCAAAGTATCTGATGTACAAATAATGGAACTAAATAATCCAATGATCTCCTCATAGTGACTATTCCAGTCCCCAGATAGTAACATAAGTGCAACTCAAAAAATGTTCCTCCACATGTCCCCCATCTCCTTTTTGCATAGTGCCCATGAACCCAATTGGGCATGGATGATGACACAGGTGACAGGTATCAATCTTTCCATCTCAGGGACATTTCACAGTTTTTTGAGAAGCCAGGCCTGGATTCCCTGGACTCAACTCCCTTCTTCACCACAGTCCCAAAACAGCTGAAGGGAAAGGCATTATTGAGTTGACAGTGCAGAGGTAGGAGGAGCACCTTCTTCCATCCCTCCACATTATTTTTTCTAAGCTGACATCACTGGGGGAGCAACTGACCCATATTTGGAGTTGCACCACCTGTCAGCCATGCTGGCTCTGGAACAAAGTGGAAGAATGTGGCAGGAACTCCTCCCAATTGGGTTCATGGGCACTTTGAAAACATCTTTCTCCCCAGCAGCTGTATGAATGGGGGTGGGGGAGAGAGAAAGCCTTTGACCCCTTCCACACATGCCAAATAATGCGCTTTCAATCCACTTTCAATCCACTTTGAAACTGGTTTTTACTGTGCGGAATAGCAAAATCCACTTGCAAACAATTGTGAAAGTAGATTGAATGTGCATTATTCTGCATGTGCAGAAGGGGCCTTACACACTGCTAAATAATGCCCTCTCAGTCCACTTTAATATATTTTAATGATTGTTTGTTAGAGGATTTTGCCATTTCACACAGTAAAATCCACCTGCAAAGTACATGTAGCGTATTGAAAATGCATTATTCGGCATGAGTGAAAGCACCCTTTTGGGGCCCTCAGTGATACAGGACACCTTGATGGAGTGGGTGTTTTCCCTTCCAAAGTTGTTGGAAGAGTTTAAAAGCAAGTAACTCTTCTGATTGTTTACTCCTGCAATGCTTTGAAGTGTTTGATCTGTACTATTTTGTCATACTGAAGGAATGAGGGTGTCTGTAAATCTGGCATTTTGCTACATGAGACAGGTGTAAAAATGAGCTCTTGGAGTTTGTCATTTAGTATCTATAATGTATGCCACACTCCTTTCCTTACAAAGTGTTTCTTAGAATACTTATAGTACTCAACATGCTATATGTATATAGATTACGATGTTATAAGTCTATTTCCTCCTGTGTTTCTAAGATGTTGACCATCTGAGCTCACTTTTGATCTGTTTGCGATCTTATGCCTTGTCTAAAAATGCCCTTCTAGTGCCAAAATCAATTACCTACTTGCTGTACATCTCTCCCACCAACATCTGAAATGAGAACAGACCATGATGGTTAGCCATGTTAATCTGTCTGTAGCAACAGAAAAGAACAAGAGTTCAGTAGCATCTTAAAGACTAGCAACATTTCAAGGAAGATATGAGCTTTCATGAGTCACAGTCACTACTTCAGAGGGTGAATCTGGTATAGGTAGTCTCTTTCCAGGTAATCTTGATGCATTATGGCCTCAGCCTTCTGTCTTTCAGGTAATATAGTTTTGAATGCTTCCATGGTATGCAAGGGAAGGCGATGCATGCAAGGGAAGGTGGCATGCAAGCGAAGGGGAGTAAGGGAGGGGAGTGAGTGAGGGGTGGCATGCAAGGGAGGGGAGGGAGGGGGCCCAGTATCTGGACATGGCCCACCCACCCTAGTGGAGGGAGGGGAGGGGAGGGGTGGCATGCAAGGGAAGGGGAGGGAGGGGAGGGAGGGAGGGAGGGATGGCGTGCAAGGGAGGGGAGGGAGGGGGCCCAGTATCTGGACATGGCCCACCCACCCTAGTGGAGGGAGGGGAGGGGAGGGGTGGCATGCAAGGGAAGGGGAGGGAGTGGAGGGAGGGGAGGGGAGGGGTGGCATGCAAGGGAAGGGGAGGGAGGGGAGGGAGGGAGGGAGGGAAGGAGGGATGGCGTGCAAGGGAGGAGAAGGGGTCCTTCTGGTTTAATTTGTCAATATTATGAAACAGGAGTACATGTGTATTCTTTCTCCCCATTGGTTTCTTCCAGGTTGTTTGTGGGAGGGGGGCTAAACATATGGAAGTTCTATGGCAGTATGGATAAAACACCTGTCAAAAGGAACATAGTGTGCCTGTCATCTGAAAGTCAGTTAAGTGTAAATCAGTGTGTTGTGTCTGATGGGCTGAGAAGATCTTCATTTGGAGCCCTATTCAGCTATGAAGCTCTTTGGGTGATCTTGCAAAATTTGCTCTCTCTCAGCCTAATTATTTCACAGAACTTTTGTGAGCATAAAAGGGAGAAGGGGCGAACCATATATGCTGCTGCGAGCTGCTCAAAGGAAGGAAAGGATAAAAATAGATGGAAGTCATCAGAACAATAAACTCTATGCCACAAAACTAAAGAATGGGTACAGAATGGTACTAGTGACCTTAGTTTGACCCTATGAGGTAACAGTTCTGGGTGTTCATTAATCTCCTGATTCCTCAAGAGAGATTCAGCTTGTGTGTGTGTGTGTGTGTGTGTGTGTGTGTGTGTGTGTGTGTAAAATCCTGTCAGTAAAAGCAGACTTATGGCATCCCAGTAGGGTTTTCAAGGCAAGATTTTAACAGAGGTGGCTTACCATTGCCTCTCTACATAATGACCTTGATATTCCTTGGAGGGCTTCCATCTGAGTACTAACCAGAGGTGGCCTGACTTAGCTTCTGAAATCTGATGAGATCTGGCTAGCTGGGGCCATCCAGGTCAAGGTGCAGCTTACTTTTCCTTTCTCTCACATTCTTCTTATCCATCACAGCCCTTAACCTTGGGATGAGCAGGCCAACCACTCTGTCCCTTTCAACCTGGCTACATTTATTCATATTTGAATTCCCTGGGTGGGGTGGGTGAAGCTGCCACTAGATCACAGCAGAGATAGCACCTCACAACCACTTTATTTACTTTTACCTCATTGTATTTCTACTCACACCTTGCTATAATTAGTCATTAATGTGACCTTAGAGCATCAGGAAAAGATGATTTATGGACATATGCAGTTGCCTTATACTGAGTCAAACCATTAGTCTATCATGGTTAGCATTGTCTACTATGACTGGTAACACCTTTCCAAAATCTCAGTAAGATGTATTTCATATCTGGCTTATCTTTTAAACTGGAGATGCCAGGGATTTGAACTGGGACTTTCTGCAGGCAAAGTAGATACTCTGCCATTGACTTCCTGCCCCTCATAATCTTACAAATGTTGTGGCTAGGACAGAAATGTTAGACCAAGTGGAGAAGTTGTAGAGCATTGGAGAAGGACAGAGAATCTCAGGTCTTTCAGTATCTAAATAAAATGTTTTGAAGTAGCAGATGCTGAGAGAGACTTTTCTCTCCCTATGGCCTCAGAGAGGTCAGAATAGACAGTACTGGGCAAAATGGACCAATTATATGATTTGGTATAAGGTAAGTTTTTATGCCCCAGATTTTTCCAGAGATCTGGTGTTACTACATGGTTGGTTATACGGTTCTTTATTTTTCCAGTCCCAGTATCATCTCTGATGCAACAGGAGACACCAATGGAACAGAAAAAAAATCCCCATGGCCCTTATCACTCATGGAATATATAGATAGCTGTACCATCCTGCTCACATTTTCTGCAAAATTATTGTCCACATCAGAACTCAGCCGAGGGTAATGCCCAAAAGATAGTGTCAGATTTGTAAACTTTACTATAACCCCCCCCCCCAATCCAATTACTGGCCATTTTTTCTTCCTAAAACTTAGTGCAGAAGCAGGAGGGAGAGAATGGAGATCTATAAGCCATTTAGAAGAGGAAAGAATGAAATTAGAACAGCTGAGAAAAACTTTAGCTATGTAATTAAATCCAAATTATCCAGTTTCATGCCCACTAATACTATGAAGGGGAATTGTTTCTTAATCTGCTTTGAAGGGCTGTTTTGATATTCATATTGCAACTGGAAAAGGAAGAAAAAGATCCTGTGTGTTTGAACTTGGTATCCAGGAAGGCACGGTGAATTATATAAATCTGTTCCATGCAAGCCACAATGCCACTTGAAGGGGGAGGGGGGGTTACATCCAGAGGAGATGTTTGTTTTGCGAATCTTGAAACCATCAGAATGTTCCAGTTCTTGTTTCCATTTCTTACCCTCCCCCCCACTCCAAGTCACTTTGGAGAATAGATAGATGGATCCATTCCTGGTTTTGTCAAATCTTACGGGAACAGGTTTCTCTCTGCAGTTGCCTTGAACTGGCATTGTGCCATAAGTTTGAATGGTTGCTTGCATACTACTGCATCATAATTATTTAGAGAGGTTCCCGAGTAACTAAGCATTGTGCAAGAGTAGAAAAACCTCTTGAACAAACCTTGAGTGAATGTGAGCACTCCGGCAATGCCTTACTGTTTGTGCTATAACAGAGAACAGGAGGGTGGAGGTCATGTTACATTGTGAATCAATCTTGCTCCTCATAATTAACGTAGCAACGAGCCTCATTCATTCTCCACAGAGAGTGTTGCCATGCGTTCCACAATCTGTCTGCTTTGCCCACCGTGGCTTTGCATGACCTGTGTGGCAATAGAAAGCTGGTTTCCAGATACATAAACAAATTGACCATGCTAAGATCTGTGGCGCATTATCTTCATAAAAGAGAGGTTTTGTAGTGGTTTACTGGGATAGCAGTGAAGAAAAGATACTTACATGTTTTGTATTGCAGTCCTGTAGGCTAATGTTTTTTTACAGGTGGGGATGGGCACAATTTGAGGAGGCTCCATTTCTCCCATCCCAAAACATTTCTCAAGCTTCTGATTCCCTACAACTTTTGCTTCACCCACCCCACTCAGTATCTGTGCTCTACCTTTGGTCCATCACCTTCTCTGCCAGCTCCTGAAATGGGAAATGGGAACAGTTCAGGAAGCAAATCCCAGGGATCTATGAATATGCCCTTCTTTTATTACTACTTTTTTTAACTCTTCATCCAAGCATCTCAGAATGTGGAAACCCTAATTTTGTCTGCACCTAGTCCTGTTTCAATGCTTTCACAATGAGCATCATTCACATGCTCAACTATTAGATACAGTAATGACAGTTACTGTACTTAAAGTTAAGTCGGGAAAATTTTCTTGTGAAAGATTACACCTTACTGCCATATGCTGGGAACAACCAATGGAGAGACATTTTGGTCCATTCTGCACAGCCCAAATAAGACATCCTGAGGATGCCAAAAAAGGTATCTTGGGAAGGAACGCTACACAGTTTTTTCCCCCCAGGATGTCCTCAGAATTTCTTATTTCTGCTCAAGGTATCTTTTTTGAAAAAATGCTTTAAAGTGTACCTTTTCCCCTTAAGCAGGCTGCAAGCTGTCTCCTGCTTGGCTGTGTGGAATGTAGAGCTCAGGAGAAGTCTTATTGTTCCCGGCCAATGTTTTGCTGTCTTGTCAGTTTCACCCTCAGTTTGCACCCAACATTTTGTGTGCAGCTGAAGAGATTTTTCCTGCTGCCATTTGTTGAAGATTGCCCCAGGATGTTTGCTGTGCAAGCTCTGATCATGGGTGCCTTTTCAGTCCAAACAATATATAGTTGTTCTCAGCTCATCCTGGTGATTTTGGCAATATACAGGTTTTATTTTTTTCCCCAATGAGCTATCTCCATAGCTATGCAGACATCTTAGCCACTTGGTAGACTGGTCTACTTCCCATTGAGAAAAATTGGGTAGACCTGCCCTCCATGGATCAATGGTTTTTCTGTACAGTAAGAACCAAGTCAGTCTGCAGAGGGCAGGTGTACCCAGTACTTCCCAAAGGGAGGTGCACAGGTCTTCCAAGCAGCCAAGATTCTTGTATTTGTGTCCATCTAGCTACAGTGATAATCCACTGAAAAAAAAGAGAAACCTTTACATTGCCAGAATTGACAGGATGTGCTTATAACTATGTACCTTTTGGGCTGAAAAGGCACCCAGGATTGGAGCCTGCAGAGCAAACATCCTGGGGAAACCTTCAGCAGATGGAGGCAGGGAGAATCCCTTCAGCTGCACATAAAATGTTGAGCACAAGCTGCAGGTGAAACTGACCAGAGAGCAAAATGGTCAGGAAGGAAATAGCCTCTTTCCCCCTCTGATGACTTTGCTGTCCATAACACACATCAGAAGTCTCCTCTCTTTAAGACGTCCCCCATACTTCTTATTTTGAGTTTATGGAGAAAAAAAAAAGCAGTTGCCTCTTTTTAAGACATCCCACAGATGTCTTTTTAGTGCTGTGTGGAACAGACTATTATCTTCATATTCTGATGGGGAACTTCCTGGAGGAATTTGACTGGCACTGTCAGAAACAGAATACTGGATCAGATGGACTGCAAGTGTTATCCAAAATGCCAGACGATTGTGTATACTGAACATATGATGATCCTTCATATGAAGACACTGGTTCTGAATCTTGTTCTGCTTCTGATGGAGATGTTAGGGAGATGTTATGTTGTTTCTTATGTACAGATTGTACAGATTATGTACAGATTGAGAAAGTATGCAAGTAAAAATTATCCCAAGAGTCTATTATCTTTCATTTTCTGACATGCTCTTTCTTGGCAGTGATAATATGTGGCTGCCACCTCCTCCTACCCCCAATGCAGTGGCATATTTGTCTAGGGACATGGAGTACCCCATGTCCCCGAGCGCCCCCCAGTGGAGGGCGGAAAAATTTCAGGTTTGTTTGTGTGTTGTTGGTATTTTTTAGTGTTTTTTAATTTTTGGCCTGCAGGGGGCGCAGCTTTTAGTATAGCAGCACCAAAATTTTAGGGATTTTTTTCAGGAGACCCTAATGATGATGCCACAAGGTTTGGTGAGGTTTGATTCAGGGGTTTCCAAAGTTATGGACTCCCAAAAGGGGTGCCCCCATTGTTTCCAATGGGAGCTAATAGGAGATGGGGGCTACACATTTGAGGGTCCATAACTTTGGATCCGCTGACCCAAACTTCACCAAAGCTGGGTGGTATAATTAGGAGAGTCTCCTAAAGATACCCTGAAAGTTTGGTGCTGCTAGCTTAACAACTGCACCCCTGACAGCAGTCACCCTCCAAATTTTCCCAGATTCTCCTTTAAAATCCACACACTTTGACACGGAATTAAAGGGAGAATCTGAGGTCCCCAGTTTAAACATTGAAAGTGATGCTGTTTTAGGGTGGGGGATAATCCACCCCAAAACAGCATCACTTTCAATGTTGTTTTAACTGGGGACACCAGATTCTCCCTTTAAGGTGTATTTAAAAGCTGGGCTCCCTAGTTAAACACCATTGAAAGTGATGCTGTTTGGTGGTGGATTCCACTGGAGGTGTTTTGTGAGAGATGATGCTGGTAAATGTTTTGCTGGGGGTGATTTGTGAGAGATTTGCATGCTTAATACCCACTTGCACTGGCTTGGAGCTGTTTCTCAGGCTAACAACCCACCTCATAAGGTTGGTGTGAGGACAAAAAAGAGAATTGGTGGGGAGGAAAGAGAGTGGGTGGGAAGAGAGCCATGTATGTTTTGCTGGAGGTAAGAGGTGTTTTGTTAGCAAGGTCATTGTTTGGTCATGGTGGGGGAGGGTGGTCGCCCATACGGGGGGTGGGCACCAAACTCAGGTTTTGTCCCCAGGCTCCAGTTTGCCTAAATATGCCTCCACCACGATTCCATAACCTCTTTAAGGTGAGATTTCATACCATTTGAGATTCTGTTTAAATTGACATACCAAGGACTGATTGTGAGATCTTCTGCAAGAAAAAAAAACATGGTTGCAAACCTATGGTGCAGAGGCAGAGCATCCTTTTTGCCTGTAGAAGGTCCTAGGTACAATTATCCCACCATCTCCCATTCCAAGGATCAAGTAATAAATAATATGAAAGACCTCAGCATGAGACCCTGAAGGGCCACTGCCAGTCTGAGTAGAAGATACTGACATTGATAGGCCAATGCAAGACAGTTTTGTGTTGTATTTATTTATTAGCAGAATGCCACCTGAATCTTGTCTAATATCTGATGGGGATATTAGAGAGATTCCTTCA
The DNA here is from genome assembly GCF_021028975.2 of Sphaerodactylus townsendi. Lineage (NCBI taxonomy): Eukaryota > Metazoa > Chordata > Lepidosauria > Squamata > Sphaerodactylidae > Sphaerodactylus > Sphaerodactylus townsendi. The sequence goes on along the minus strand of NC_059437.1, from coordinate 20,652,978 downwards.
GAGCCATGCCTCACCGTTCATTGAGCTTCTGTGCACTTACAGCTTTCTGCACTACTGTATGTTTCACAGTGGGTTTTCCCTTTGTAAGCAGAATTCTCCTGCTGTGAAGCACCCCGAACTGTGCATATCTGCCCTCCCCACATCTTGGTACTATCCCTACTGGAGGACCTGCTGTTATGTGGGTGGAGGGAGCCAGGAAGAGCAAGAAGATCCATAGAAAGCAAAACACTCACTTTTTCCTTTCTCTTTCTCCCCAAAGGAGGGGGAAGACTCAAGCTTTTCCAGGTTTTGAAAGCCACAGGGCTTCTTTCAGTTGAAGCAAGGTGAGAGAAGAGAGGAAAGAAAAATGTGTTCATTATGGGGAGATTCCCCTGAAGGGAATGAACACTCATTGTGGAGGAGACCTCACATGTAAAAATGGCCATTAGGTGCAAACTGAGAAGATGTTAAGTTAAAATCATCCCATGCTTTTCATTGCTTTGCAACTTCTGACATGCTCTTTCCTGGCCACGATGCTTGTCCTACTACTCTCTGGAACTGTGATTCTCTACCATACGCATAGCTACCACACGGCACTGTTCAGGTCACGTGGGGGTGGAAAATTGCCCCCACACCCCTCCTTCTTCCCCCCTCACCCTGCCCCACCAGACCCAGCAGAGGCCACTGCTGGGCCAGCACCCCTGCCCAACCCTGCTCCACCAGGGCTGGTGGAGGCCACTGTGTGTGCCCCTGCCCGGCCCTGCCCTGCCAGGCCCCGTTGCTGGCCAAGATAAGTGGGGCAGGGGACATGGGGGGCAGTGCCCCTGCTGTGCCCCATAGGGGCGGAAAACTCAGAGTCTGCCAAGGGCTCCATTTTCCCAAGCTACGCCACTGCCCTCTACACTATAGTAACTTCATGAGAGTGACCATTCTTTAATACTGTAGCCAAAACTCACCAGATTTTTTTAAAAATCTACACAAACATGCACACATGTTATATAAATCCTCAGGAGACTGAGGAGTTCTCAAAAAAAAAATCACTGGAGAGTTGTTAGTTCCATTAGCAAACAGCTAGCAAACTTTTGAGACTGGCTCTTCATCAGGATGATTTTCTGTTGCCAAGCTTTAGCACATTTCCTTGAGGGACTGGATTCCCCTTTTATTTTTATAGCCTCATTTTGGTGCTTTTGTTTATCCATAATATAGCGCTCCTGAAATTAAAAGCATTGTTTATGGGTCTTTTTGCACTGAGACTTCACTAACGTGGCATCGCATGCGTTTCCTTGATGTACGTGTACCAGGCTTCCTCCCTGCTTTGTATTAAACATAAACAAAATAAATAAAACCATTAGAATTGTGGAGTGCACTTTATTGCTTCAGCTTCGGCATTTTGTATTTAAAAATTCTGCCTGTGTGACACCAAGCTTTTGTATATGGCTCTTTGAGGCTTTAATTATTGTCTCGTTCTGTTTCCTCCTTTTGTTTGCTCTTCTGCAAAGGGTGCTGGATTCATCACTCAGAATCAAGGGATGAGCAAATAATCCCTATTTGGTTTCTTTCTTCTTCTTTTACATTTGCTATTAGAAAAAAAAGAGATGTTCTATATATGCCATACAAAGTTAGTGATCACTGAATTGTAAAAAAAAATCTCAGAAATGAAAGGAATGGAGAAGCACCATTCATATGGAATCCCCTTTCATGAGGAGCGCCATATATAAAGACATCCTCTATGAAACACTGGACAGAGATATTTGTCTTTAAAAAACATTTCCTTCCCCATTAATCCATCAGGTGCTGGATACATCCAGGAGCTCAGTTTGAAGGCCAAAGCCTCCTAAAGCTTCCTAAAGTATGAGCCAAAACCTGCTCACTTAAAAGTAAATACCACTGAGTTCAATGAGACGCTCTCAAATAAGAGTGTGTAGCATTGCTGCCTTAAGCAGATTTTGCATTCTTCTCTTTTTCAAGGGTTACATTGGTATTGATTGTCTGTGCACCTGCTAAAATACAAACTGTCCAAACTGAGATATTTAGATCACTTGCTATCAGACTGGTCTGTTAAGCACTTAGCATACTTCTGGCTATTAAAATGTCTGAAACAGAACCATTAATTATGTATTTGTTTTATATCTATACCATAACAAATTTGCATTGGTCCCTTTTAAAAAAGCCAAAACAAAATTGCAATACTGTTCAGACAAATAACTCATAAAGGACACTAATGAGCAGTGGGAGATGGAGTGGAAAAGCTTTAAATGTGTCCCGTTATTTAGTAGGATAATTAAGAACACAGTCCTACCATGGCATTTTATTACAGAAATAGATAAGATCCCATCTTATTGCAAGCAGGTGCTGTAATGAAGCAAAGCGAGATCACTTTCCAGAAGGTTATTCTAGTCCGGAGAAGATTGCCAATTTTCCTTATTGCACCTGAAGCAACTTTGGTTTTGACAGACAAAGTCTGTGCAAGGAAGACACTTTCTGCCCATTGTTATCTTGACCTCTGCCTGGCACACGGACCAGGGCTGCAAATGATTTTTTTCCCCAAATTCAGCCAGATGTCCCAGGAGTCAGCTTGAAAAGAAGAAGAAAAGGTCTGAGTGCATTAGAGAACACTTGTTCTCTTGGCTCTTTTCGGATTCATTTCTGTCCCCTTTTGTTTCTGGAAATTTATTGAATAGGTGTTGGGCTGGCTGACTTGATGGAACTTCCACAACCCACTGCACACTACAGTACTTGTGAAGCTAAGCAGATCTGTACTTCACAGTGGGGACTCTCTGACTCAAAGGGCAGTGGATATTCTACCCCTAAATGCTGTCAAATGCAGAGACTCCCAATAAATACCCATTTCCCCACACCTGGTCTTTTTCAAGTTTGTAGGAGCTCCCACATGGGTAGAGACCTGGTAGCCAGGATGGTATAGTGCAGGGGTAGGGAACCTGCAGCTCTCCAGATGTTCAGGAACTACAATTCCCATCAGCTCCTACCAGCATGGCCAATTGGCCATGCTGACAGAGGCTGATGGGAATTGTAGTTCCTGAACATCTGGAGAGCCGCAGGTTCCCTACCCCTGGAGTGGTTAAAAGTGGTGGACTCTAATCTGAAGAACTGGGTTTGCTTCTCTACTCCTCCATGTGCGTAGCAGATGCTTATCTGATGTTTCTCCGCTCCTACACACGAAGCCAGCTGAGTGACCTTGAACTAGTCCCAGTTCTTTGGAACTATTTCAGCCCCACCTATCTCACAAAGTGTCTGCATTGGAGAGAGGAAGGGAAAAGGTTTGTAAGCCCCCTGGAGTCTCCTTACAGGAGCGGAATGTGGGGTATAAATCCAAACTCTTCTTCTTCTCTTCAACTTGCTATCCTCCTAGTTTTTGTGTTGGTGGAGCACAGCACAGAGCTTATGTAGCCCTGAAAATCATAGCTCCTTCCAACGAATATTTGCAGACTTTAATCTTACTGATAGTTTGGAAAGACAAATTGATGGAGGCTAGGTCTATCAATAGATAGGATGGGCAAATGAAACCTTCACCATCAGAGGAATCCTATCTCTGAAAACCAGATGCTACGAATGAACAGCAGCAGAGAGGATGTTGCATTCCTTCTTAGCGTGTAGGCTTCTAACACTCACCTGGCTGGTCGCTCTTGGAAACATGATGCTGGACTAGACCCTTTGTCGAATCCATTAAGGCTCTCTGTATATTCTTAAAGAGACATAAATGTATGAGGAGAGAGAAAAAGGAAAGTAGAAATGGCTAGCAATGCAGGGGAGAAAGAATGGGGAAACAGATGTAGACCAAAAATGACAAAGTAAGCAAAACAGAGGGGGTTCATGGATCTAAAAGGGATGCACACAAAAACATATATCATATTTCAGTAGTCCAGTCTGAACACTAACAAAATATGTTTTGTATAATTAAGGACCCTGAAACAAAAGGAACTGTGTATTGTCCCTGTAGAAGGGGAGTCAGAGTAAACAGGAACTCAGTGACAATGGGAAAACCAGAACATTTGGGCTACCTTTCAAAGGAACTGATGCATTTTCCCCAGCCATACCACTGAAAGTCTGGGGGGGGCAGTTATTGCTGTTATGAACATGTACACTAATGTTCTTGCTGCAATCTCTGATTTCCCATCTCCTTTTTTAAAAGTTGTTCGACTTTTTCTTTGCAACTCTACAGAAGTATACCCTTAGACCTGCACCATGAGTCCTATTGTAAGCAGCTCTCTGTGCGGTACAAAATATGGTTTGTTGAAATACTGGCAATTCATTATCTAGCTCTATTTTTCTTTATGCTATCATGGAGGTAGAATTCAGCCCAAAAGAAGACAATTTGGATTCAATGCCTCAGCAACTTGCTCAATTAAGTGCATAGCTCAATTTGCATCGCCAAGCATGTTTCATTCTTTGCAAAGTCACAAGTTTGGACCCCCTGATGTTCCCCTGTCCCCTCCAGATGTGTCAAGGAATTCAAGTGCATTTGTCATGCTATCAGGCTTCTTTGAAAAAGAGGACAGGATCATGGAACTTCCGTGGGCTTGTTTTGAAGTTTTAAATAGCTAATGCTTTCCTAGCAAATTTATAGCAGTACCGAAGCCATGTAATTTGGATAGTGTCATTAGGAACTTTATTAGTAGCAAGTCATTATTGCGACTTCAGACTATAAGAAGAGCTATTAAGAATGAATGACCACCCAGGATAGGAAGCAATCTAATAAGTGTAAAATTTCTGATTACGTTATTCCCCACTGACAAAAATTGGTATTTTCTCAATGGCTCACAACAGGTTTAATGGATACAGAGGAAAGACAGTTAGTGGGCAATAAAGTGTGAAGCAAAACATTAGCTGCAAATAAATAGCAGAATTCCTCCTTCAGTTGTAATAGTCTTGGGTTTTTAAGCAGCCAAGAATTCTGTCTTGAATGTCATAACAGCAAAAGGTGCGATCTAGCCCTAGGTTGGAAATTGAAGTTTTTCTTCCCCAAACCAGTATTTAAGTAGCAGAAGCAGTATTTTTCCAAAAATATTGGCATTTTGCTGCCTAGACCATTTATTTAAAAAGCAACCAAGCTTTGAGGGCCTCCAGAAGGCATCCCATCTGCTTATTGGAGACGGGAAGGAGTGCAGCTACAAACAAGAATCTACAAACCTGGGGGAGGGTAGTTCCATAATGTAGAAAAATCACAACCAGAGAGAGAGAGGAGAGAGAGAGAGAGAGAGAGAGAGAGAGAGAGAGATATGCTATTCAAATGTTGCAAGAGGCAGGTGGATTGTGTGAACATGGAGCAGAGGGAAAGTTTTTAAGTAGCAATCACAATGTTTTTTCATAGTACATTTTTACAGTGGTTTTGATTTTCTGCTTGTGTCGATTTTTTATATTATGTACTCATGTTGTATAGTTTTTTATACATAGTTTGTAGAGTGCTGTTTACATGCAAAATGTTCACTCAAAAGCAAGTCTCAGGCCCTTTCTGCACAGCAAATGTATTGCAGGTTGCAGTCGGGGTAAAGTGACCCGCTTTCCTGTTTTTGTGTTCGCATGCATCTGTGCAGGCATGTTGCTGTTGTGCCTTTGTATGGAAGCATGCATATTTTTAAAATTTACCTCCCGCTGATGCGTAGCTATGGAGGCATGCATAAATGAACTCCCCACAGGCATGCTGACGTCTCAGGATACCACAATACAACCATCTGCACCTACATGGCTAAGCAGAGGTAAACCACAAAATAATAAAAAAGGAAAGTGCAGCTGAATAAAATGCCTCCTGCCCGGCTGTTCGCTCACAAGTGACTGCAACACAGGATTTTTCAAAAGACTCACGAATAGCGTGATTCTCAAAAAACCCGGTTTGGGGGAAATAACATGGGGCAGACTTGCTTTAGGGGTGGATCTGTGTGAAGTGCCCCCCCCCACACAGATTTTTTCCCCCATTCTAAACCCATGTTTAATGGCCCGTGCAGAGTGGGCCTCAGGGTTATGTGGATTCGGCAGATATCTCTGCTTCAATGGAGCTCCATGGTAGCAGTGGAGAAGCTGAATTGTGATGCTTGCTTGCAATGCTCAGTTTCCTATAGGATAGCTGCATACCAGCTCAATGCATCTCCCTCACAAAATCTGAACAGCTAATTTTTAACAAATCACAGTTATATATGTCACAGAGATCTGAGGAGGAAGCTCACAGTGGTATGGGTATAATGACAGCTGGAGAACCAGAAAGGTCCCTGAAGTGATACACAGAAGTCACAGTATTCCTCAGGATATGATTGTTTCAATCCTAATGTGTTTTTCCAGCATCAGTGACTACCCACCATGTTTATTTGCTTCAAGTGTCTTTTCAAAGAAAGGGTGTTGAAGATGAGTGGCATGAGTTTTCAAGTTTTTAAGCTGGAAGGTAGCCAAAGACACTAGGAACTGTGACTGTCTAATTTCCTCTTCTCCTCCCATCACCATTAGAAGCTATACTTGAAGATCAGTTTCAAAACAAGGACTAAGGTTTTGGGGAAAAGCTACTTCCTTGACTTTTATAGCATTAAGTTGACTCAAGGGCACAGCTGATATTGAGGATTGCAGAGATTCTACTGGATCACTAAAAAGCTTAATTGCAAAACAGGTTTGCTGAGGGCATACGTGACTGAGGCCAGGTATATTGACTGGTAGCAAAAAAAATCCTTATGAAACATTAATGATGGAAAGCAATAAATATCTTAGGACATGGGCAGCCCAATCCAGAGTCTCTGGCAGAGCTACTTTGGTGTCATCCTGCCACCTCTAAGAGGGCTTCTCAGTGGCGCAAGCAGGCAAAAAAATCAGAAAAAGTCTCCATAAAACCTCTCAATTTGGTTTTATGGGCCTGCACCACCAGTGAATTTGCCCAAAAAGGGTGGTGTATGGCCAAGTCACCAGCACTGGCATTCTGGCAGTCAAAGGCCAGGTGGAAATAAACTAATGTCAGTTTCACCCTTGAGTACACCTCTGGAAGGACCCCACTACACTGACAGTAGTGTGGGGTGCAAGAGTGTGGAGGGCTGTGGTGGATGCCCATCTGTGAATTTGCCCCTCTGCCAGTGTAAGTGCCCTAGGGAGGGCAAATCAGCTGCTGCAGCCTTGCACTGACTCCATAGGTGAATTCACACCCCGTGACTGGAATATATGAGTGATAGAAAGACCTTCCCTTCAATATGATTGCAAACCACAGACCAGCTGCACAGAAAAGAGAGGGCTGGATACACTGGATGAAGTTCTGGATTTTCATCTTTCCCTTCTATTTGAGGTTTGCATCAACGGAGAAGAGACACACACAATTTTATATTATCTACCCCTGCTGCTGTAGTACCCCTTCACATGGAGGGTTTGCTTCCAATCCTGAGAAGCAATCCTGAGAAGAATTTGGGGACAAATATCAGGGTGCTTGGGGAAGACATGGAACAATCCGCTCTGCCAACTGCTTCTTTGAACTGTTCTGTTAAATCCAACACACTGTGATGTCTGAAGTGCCAGGTAAGCCTTGTCAGTTAAAAAAAAAAATCCAAAACCATGTCTTACATTTGACTGAGATGAAATAAAATGACACCAAAGGGTATGCAAGCATTTTAGTTTTGTAGCATTTTTCATCAGGCTGGATGATAAAAGGGTGGGGATGCTTATGGCCATCATCTTAGAGCAGACTAAATAGACTCTGGATGGAGTTAGTCTCAGGTTATGCCATACTATGCAATGCCATACTATGCAGATAATTTCAGAGAATAGCTATGTTGGTCTTAGCAGAACAGCTGGATTTAAGTCCACCAAGAGCTGGATTTAAATCCACCAAGATCAACAAAATTTTCACTTTCAAGACTAAAAGCTCCCTTCATCAGATAACATCTGACAAGGGCTGCTCTCTTAAAAGCTTTTGCTCCAAATATCTTAATGGTCTTTATAGTGCTACTGGATGCACATTTATCTAATTGGATGCAAATCTATGCAGAGTTACTCCAGTCTATGGCCAATGATGTCAGTAGACTGGAGTGTGTTAAATGCCATATAATTGCTTCTGACCTATGGCAACCCTATGAATTAATGTCCTCCCAAATGTCTTGCTGTTAGCAGCCTTGCACAGGTCTTGCAAACTGAGGACCATGGCTTTCTTCATAGAATCAATCCATCTCATGTTAGGTTGTCTTCTTTTCTTGCTGCCATCAGTTTTCCTAGCAGAACTGTCTTTTCCAGTGAATCGTCTTCTCATAATGATAGCCTCAGTTTAGTCATTTTAACTTCTAGGGAAAGTTCAGGCTTGATTTTATCTAGAACCCACAAATTGTCTTTTTGTCAGTCCATGGTATCTGCAAAACTTTCCTCCAAAATCACATTTAAAAGGAACCAACTTCCTTCCTATCAGCTTTCACATCCATACATAATAATGAGAAATACTGTGGTAAGAATTAACACACATCCTTAACATACACTTAAAAATCTTTTCTAGATCCTTCATGGTTGCCCTTCCCACTCTCAGTCACCTTCTGATTTCTTGGTGGCAGTCTCCCTCTTGATTGATAATGGAGCCAAGGAACAGAAAATCTTGAACAATTTCAATTTGTTCATTGTCAGCCTTAAAGCTGTAGCCATTATCCCTGTAGCCATTATCTTTGTCTTCTTGATGTTCAGATTTAATCCTGTTTTAGTACTCTCTGTTTTAAATTCATTAGTAGTTCTTTCAAGTCTTCACTATTTTCTGCCAATGATATGGTAATCATCTGCATATCTCAAATTGTTTATGTTCTGTCCACCAATTTTCTTTTGTCCTTCTAACACAGTTTTGTTATATGTCCTGCATACAAATTGAATAAATACAGAGGCTCATTCCGCACATGCAGAATAATGCACTTTCAAACTGCTTTCAGTGCTCTTTAAAGCTGTGCGGAATAGCAAAATCCACTTGCAAACAGTTGTGAAAGTGGTTTGAAAACACATTATTTTGCGTGTGCGGAAGGGGCCAGAGTTAAAATACGTCGTTGTCTGCAACCTTTGCCAATTGGAAACCATTCTGTTTCTCCATTTTCTGTCATAATATTAGCTTTATGTCCAGAATATAGGTTGCTCATCAAAACAATTAGATGCTGTGGCACACCCATTTCTTTTAAATTCAAGCATAGCTTTTTATGATCCACACAGTCAAAAGCTTTGCTGTAATCACAAGCTGATTTTCTTCTGAAATTCTTTCATATGCTCCAGGTACCAAAATAAATTCTAAACACAATCTCTACTGCCTCTTCCTTTTCTGAATCCAGCTTGAACATGTGACATTTCTCATTCCATGTATGGGAACAGACTTGGTTGTAACCTTAGGCTGGAGTAATGGTACATAATAATTCTGCACTGTTAGTCCTCTGGGAAGGAGAATGTGAGATGATAGCAACTTCCATTTGCAAAGGTAAATGAACTTAATCAAGTGCCTCTCTAGCACCAAAAGGAATGTACAGGTCTCTTAAAAGGATGAGAGCTGAGGGAAAAATACAATAACAATAGTGGAGATTAACTTAAGATGATGCATGAGGTAAGGGATCAGTGAATGCCAAATTGTATACTATTACCTGGCTTGTGGAACTGATGTGTCTTGTCAAGAGGGCAGATTCTTGCTTGCTAGTTTCTAGGAAACATGATTGCTTGAATGACGGGCTACCAACTGGAAAGATATGTAAGAGTGAGCATTTTGGGATGAATAGTGTGGGGAACAGCATCATGTGATGCCCCATTCTCTCCAAAACTCTATGGCAAAAATTATAGATGGTTGGGGAATAGATGGTTGGAGTTTCAGGCAATGCTGAGACATCACTTCCAGGAAGTGATGCTAAAATATCATGCAATTCCACCCCTTTTTTGCTGTGGATGTTCCATTGGGCAAGGGCAGTGGGGGCAGAAGATTGCCTGCTGCAGCATGCAACCTGGGAACATTGCTTAGATACAGGACTACTTTTCTGGGGGCACATTATGGCCTTGGCATTCTATAATTCTAGGGGTGGCAGCTGTAGGGACAGAAAGCCACAAATGGGTGCCTTTGTGGCCTGCATTTGGTGCTCCCCCCCCCCAATCTGGACTGGAAATACACATGAATGTTGAAATTGTACAATGGTCAGCTTAACATTCACCATGTGCCTGATTCTCTTTTGCAGTTCAGAAGCAACCACTTTGAGGCAAAAAAAGTGCTGGATTCTGAATATTTTTTTAAAAAAAAAACAAGGGACTGATTCCTCTTGGTGGTCACAGGCCATACTTCCTGCATTCTTCTGAACTTCCATCCCCCAGCAATTTGCAAACATGCACATGCATTAAAAATTAACCTAAAGTATGGATATAAATAACAATGTTAACATTAAGTGTTGTTTCTTGTAACGTTCCTTTCTTCCATTTGCATACAAATATGCATTAGTATGTTGCGCAAACATGATAAATTCCACTTGCATCTCCAAGAAAGGAGCAGAACCCTCTGTGATTTCAACACACTTCTTCCTTAGGAGGTGGTGGTGACACAAACGTTGCTTGTAGTCCCTTTGATGAAGATCTTCTCTATCTCTTTTTGCAATGATCACTAAGCTCCTCGTTATGCCAGAATACGATAATGTACCTCGTCGCGTACAGATTAATTTTCAGCTCTGCCTGACATCCCATGCTATCGGAGAAAATTACCCCCCTTTGAAGTACAATGTTCCCGAGAGAAGCCCCACTTCCTTCATTTTAAAAAGCACATTAAAAGTTTGCTTCCTTGATGAGAGCTCAGATTGGCTCCTTTGCAGCCCTTACCTTAATTCTTATCTGTCAGGGTAAGCTCTTCTGTCTCACTCTTTCTGTCTCCTCCTTTCCCTCGTGTTCAAATCCCTTTAAAACTGCACTGAAAAACAACAGCAGAAAGGACTGTAAATTTGTCTTCATTTGATGGGGACTTCCCATCACGGACTCTGTACTATAATCAACAAACTTGCAGCAACTCCACAGAGCTTTGCCAAATCCCTTTCGCTCTTCAAATTCTTGTTTACGCACCAGCCATTGACTGCACAACAGTAGCTTTGATCACTGTCAAATATGAAAACAATAAAGAACGAGAAAATATATGGCCAAGCACCTGAAGGCTCCACTGAGGAAATACAACAGGCACAATCCAGATAATTTATTGGCCATGAGATGTAAAAAAAGGAGAGAACCTGATAAGATAAACAGTTGCAGAGATGGATTGAATTGGTGAGATTAATTTTAAGGAATCTAGAGACTGACTGAATGCTGAATTTTGTTTTTGGATAAACTTATGTTTATACATGGTGTGAGCTGATACTCTTAATTGGCACAAACATATTAATGGAGATTTGTGCATCTAAACATGTGGGGTTTAACCATGCCTCCAGTTTTGGTGCTGCTAAATAAACATACACAAAGCCCTAGACCAGATAGGCATGAAGCAGACCTAAAAAAACAAGAAATGGATGGCATAATGTTACCCAAAATGTTGGGAGTCTGCACCTTTTAGAGTGGGGGTATCAGCAAGAGCAGATATAGCAAAAGGTCTGGAAAGCTCAGGGTCTTTGTTGCCTATGTATTCAAAGATCAGTTTTTGCAAGAAATCCTGAAGGAGAGTATATAAAGTTTAAAAAGTTTATTTAGGGATAATGGGGGTACACAAGCACACAATAATCAAAGCAGCAGAACACACACACAGTCCTAGGATACAAACAGTGTTGAGAGGATAGGTTTGGAATAGATGGAGGGACTTTGGGGAGAAAGGGTCATAGTCACCTGATCTTGGAGCAGAAAAGTCCCACAAACAGAATTGAGTGACCCACACTTAGTTCTTATAGAAGAAAGAACAATGCATTAGGGACAATATCAACAGATAGAAATATTGAAATATTGAACACTGGCTACTGGGAGAGGGGGCTTTTTATGTATGAGTGGCCTTTATGTAGAGTGGCCTTTAATGTAGAGTTATGTAGAGTGGCCTTTAATCTCTCAGGACAAAGAAGACTCTTGCATTTGCAGAGGAAGACAGGACATCAGCTTTAATGGTTTGAGTATTAAAGCTAATGGTTTCAGTGTTTAGCCTGATGGGCTAAACTGGGAGTGCCTGGAAGTGGCAGAGTGCTGAGTCAATTGTAACTAAAAACAATGGCAGTGTAAATAAGGTGGCCATTGGAGAGAGACTAGTCAGAAAAAGAAGTATTGGGTGAATACAATACTGGAAGGAACACTTGGGGCAAATACATTAACAAGTCCTTTGTCTTTGCAATGGGGGACAGTCCAGGGCTGGAGATGGGAAAATACTTTCCAATGCAGGGGCACTCTTAATCCCTTTAGGAAGGGGGTTCAATTCTATGGGACCCAAAAAGGGTAGGGCCCATCTCCCACTGCCCCCTGAAGCAAAGTTCCCCAAACCTGGATGGTGTCATCCAGAGACTCTCCTGAACATACCCTGAAAGTTTTGTGACTGTACCTTCAGAAATGTGCACCCCACAGCCCTCCACCAGAAATTCCCCATTGATAGCAATACAGCTAAGTCACTGCAGAACAAAAAAATCTTGGGCAAATTTCTGGGGGTGCCTGCAGGGGCGCATTTTTAGATGTATTGGCACCAAAATTTCAGGGTATCATCAGGAGACTGTCCTGATGATACCTTTGGGGGTATCATCAGGACAGTCTTCTGATGATACCCTGAAATTGTGGTGCCAATATGTCTAAAATGTGCCCCCTGCAGGCCGAAATGTGAAAACACACACAAAAATAATAACGCAATTCGGCTACAGATGTGATTCGGACAGCTCAGATTCGAACCCTACTCATCCAAATCTGTCTGAATCAGTGCAAATTCAATCCAAACTCGGATTCAAACTGTCTGAATCTCCAACCTTACCTCACAGGATCATTATGAGGATGAAACAGAGAATAAAATGTATGCCATCATAAGCTGTTCAGAGAAAGAGTGAGATACTGTAAACTCTGTATACTGTATATACAGTTCCAGCCTTTGGCAGTTCTAACGTTTGATGACCATATTACAAGTAAGCAATAATTAACGGTAAACAAGTGAAGTTTTTTTTTTAAAGATAGTGACTGTAGTGTTTTGTTTGTTTATATCTATCATTCAATATGAGATTTCTTTCCTGAGGTTTCACATCTGAGAAGTTGCTTTCCCCCCTCCCTCTAAACAGACCTGACACAGTTGCACAGAAAAGATGGAAACTTATAAGCACACACCCAAAAACTGTTTTTATAACCTGCAGTTCCATCCTAGCAAAACTTTTGTTGCAAGGTGTCACACCAGTAAATTTATTAGGGTAAGCACAACAACACATGTAAGTTGACCCAACCTTCCTCTTCACAGTTTTCATTGATTACATAAATGGGTTTGAGAGATTTGATTTCCAAGCAAAATACCCATTTAGCAGTCAAGCTGTCGCTAGTTGTCCATGCAGGAAATGAAACTCAATGTCAGATCAGCCCTTGGGGAGCCATAAGCAATGACTTAATGTACTGATTCAGAGGGAGGAAAGCGATATTAATATAAGGGATTCCAGTTCCTGTTCATATCAGTATTGAGTAAAATGGCTAAGAATGGACAAAACTAAAGAAGGATAGCACTGACATCCTGAGATCTGAACTGAGGAAGGAAGGAAGGAAGGAAGGAAGGAAGGAAGGAAGGAAGGAAGGAAGGAAGGAAGGAAGGAAGGAAGGAAGGAAGGAAGGAAGGAAGGAAGGAAGGAAGGAAGGAAGGAAGGAAGGAAGGAAGGAAGGAAGGAAGGAAGGAAGGAAGGAAGCTTTTATTTGACTAGAGATAAGTGATAGAATTGAAACTGTGATTTGAGCCAGGTGTTTTTTATCTGTCTTTTACCAATGTTGTCTCTGTCATGTCAAACATAGATTGTAAAGGTTTTTTTTTAAAAAAAATAGAAAAGCCTTCCAAATCTGACTGAGAATTGGAATGTGTGCACGCTCAAGGTTCTGGAATCCCTCTTTCATTGTGCCATCAACTCCAGTGTGGATCAAAATTCTGGCACATCCCTATCAGAGGAAGAATCAAAAGTTAATGAGGAGATCAGGGTTCAGAAATCAACCAAGGAAGCTGACAAAAGGCATTTATTTATTTTTTTTTTAAGTTTCTAGAGACCCCCTTGAAAAAATAGGAAGAACCCCAAGAGACAGGCACATCTCCCTCCCCTTCTCTTTCCTGTGGTGGTAGTCCTTAGAGTTTGATTCAGTCAAGAACCATCTACAGCCTCAGGGAAATCCCTTGAACTCCTAACCCTACACTTGAAGGTATTGGAAGTGTCTTCTTCTCCAAATAACCACAACCCATATAAGTTGTCCAGTCTTCTCTTCTAGAACCAGAAGTGAGTGGAGAGGAGGTCACCCTGGAAAGTGAGGGGCGTGGCATGAGAGTGTGGCCTCAGGGCCTGCTGGCACTTACTTGTCACATCAGCAGGGGATAGACAGAGACCCATGCATTCAGGAAGGTGAGAGCTCTGCCCTGGCTCATCCATTCCCCACTACTTATCTGGCCAGGTGCCAAGCCCATAACAGCCTCATGAGCTGCATGAAGAAAGCTCCAGATTCAGTCTCTGGAATCTCCAATTAAAAGGTTGCAGTAGTAGATGATGTGTAAGATTTCAGCCTGAAATCCTGGGAAGCCGCTGCCAGTCAGAGTAGATAATACTGAACTTGATAAACTAGTCATCTGACTTGGTATAATGCAGGTTCATTTGTTCATGTATCTGCCACTGGTCTTGAATTCTGCCCTTTCAGAGGCACTTTCCGCACATGGGCGGAAATGAGCCTCGAGCGGCCCCCACTCCCCCCCAGCTGGAGAGGCTGCACCGCATGGAGCCGCCTCTCGGTCAACCCCCTCCACTCACCGTCATGTCCAGCGTCACCCTGGAGGGCTGCAGGGACCCACCCACGCTGCCCTCCGAACCTCCAGCGGTCGGAGGGCAGCATGGGCGGGTCCCTGCAGCCCTCCAAGGTGACGCTGGACATGACAGTGAGTGCAGGTGATGGGGGAAGCAGCATCTTCCCAGTGGTACAGTTCGCACCGCGCCGATGGGAAGACGCTGCTTTGCAAAAACCTCACTTGTTTTGTGAGGTTAAAAGCGGTGGCTTCACACCGCTTTTAGGTGGCCAGGACAGCACTGCTGCAATCCCTCGGCAGCTGTATATCACCTGTGCAGAAAGGGCCAGAGAGTCTGCTGTGGCCCTGACAATCACTAATTACTCTCAATTCTTGCCTTGCCTTGTCA